>NC_064616.1:775269388-775894388 GCF_023898315.1 Schistocerca nitens | reverse complement strand
TTGGCGTCTTCCTTGCTATAAACGTTTCCATGACTTACTTCGTACACTCGCATAGTGTTGAAAATACGTTAATGCTTATTTCATTATCTTTATTTCTTCTCTCTGAACTTAAATTCCTTTCAGAATTTCTCGATGGTTATTTGCAGCTTGCTCAATATACAGACTGAATAAAATCGGGAATTGGTTACAGCCCTGTCTCAGTTCCTTCTCAAAAAATGGTTCAAATGGCTCTGAGCACTATGGGACTTAACATCTGTGGTCATCAGTCCCCTAGAACTTAGAACTACTTAAACCTAACTAACCTAAGGATATCACACACATCCATGCCCGAGGCAGAATTCGAACCTGCGACCGTAGCAGTCGCGCGGTTCCGGACTGAGCGCCTAGAACCGCAAGACCACCGCGGCCGGCTGTTCCTTCTCAACTACTCCTTTCCTCTCATGTCCTTCGACTCTTATAACAGCAGTCCACTTTTTGGACAAGTTATAGATAACTTTCATTTCCTTACATCTTATCCCTGCTATCTGACATTGACAAAGTTGTCTCTAATCCTACAAATGTTGTGTACATAGGTTTGCTTTTCTTCAGCCTAAAATAAATTGTAGGGTCAGTATTGCCTCGCGTGTTTCTACATTACTGCGAAACACAAACTGATCTTTCCCGAGGTCGACTTCTACTAATTCTTGCATTACTCTGAAAATAATAAGTGTCAGTACTTTGGAAATATAACTTAATTAACTGATATCTCGGTAATACTAGTATACATAACTGGTTATACCTGCCATCGTCGGAAATGGAATTATTACAGGTGTTTCGTCTGTCTCAAGTGACGTCAACACGAAGTGGAATTGCTTTGTCATGA
This sequence comes from Schistocerca nitens, assembly GCF_023898315.1. Taxonomy (NCBI): domain Eukaryota; kingdom Metazoa; phylum Arthropoda; class Insecta; order Orthoptera; family Acrididae; genus Schistocerca; species Schistocerca nitens. The sequence continues at coordinate 775,893,526 of NC_064616.1, read as the reverse complement.
CTGGCTCTCCCAAGGAACTCAATGCTTATGACGGAATGCCGAGACTCCAGGTTCCTCGTTTCGACATACAATGAGGCGACAAAAGTCATTGAAAAATTTGGACATTTGTGGTAAGGTCTTGTGGGACCAAACTGCTGAGGTCATCGGTCATCGGTCCCTAAGCTTACGCACTACCTAATCTAACTTAAACTAGCTTACGCTAAAGACAACATACACGCCCATGCCCGAGGGAGGACTCGAACTTCCGACGAGGGGACAAGACGCCTCAGAATGCGCGGCTATCCCGCGCGGCACTTAAGTAATGGGATAGCTATATACACATATACAGATGGCGGTAGTATCGCGTACACAAGGTACATAAAACGACAGTACATTGGCAGGGCAATGTGTTGTACTCAGGTGATTCATGTGAAAAGGTTTCCGAGGTATTGTGAACGCACGATGGGAATTAACAAGTTCTGAACTCGCAATGGTAGTTGAAACTAGACGCACCGGACATTCCATTTCAGTGTTCCGAGACCCTCAGTGTCAAGCGTGTGCCGAGAATACTAAGCTGGCCGCTGTGGCCGAGCGGTTCTAGGCGCTTCAGTCTGGAACCGCGCGACCGCTACGGTCACAGGTTCGAATCCTGCCTCGGGCATGGATGTGTGTGATGTCCTTAGGTTAGTTAGGTTTAAGTAGTTCTAAGTTCTAGGGGACTGATGACCTCAGATGTTAAGTCCCATAGTGCTCAGAGCCATTTGAACCGTTTTTGAGCGTACTAAATTTCAAGCATTACCTCTCACCATGGACAATACAGTGGAATGATTGAGAGCAGCGGCGTTTGCATAGGGTTGTCAGTGCTAATAGACAAGCAACTCCGCGTGAAATTACTACAGAAATCAATGCGGGACAAACGACGAACTTATCCGTTAGGACAGTGCGGCGAAGTTTGGCGTTAATGGGCTGTGGCTGCAGACGAGCGATGCGAGTGTCTTTGCAAACAGCACATCACTTGCAGCGCCTCTCCTGGGCTCGTGACCACGTAGACAACTGGAAAACCGTGGACTGGTCAGATGAGTTTCGATTTCAGTTGGTATGAGCTGATGGTGGGGTTCGAATGTGGCGCAGACACCACGAAGACATGGACCAAAGTAGTCAACAAGACACTGTGAAAGCTGGTGGTGGCTCCGTAATAGTGTGGGCTGTGTGGAATAGACTGGGTCCTCTGGTCCAACTGAACCGATCATTGACTGGAAATGGTTATGTTCGGCTACTTGGAGACCATTTACCGCCATTCATAGACTTCATAATAATTGGCTCCTTCTACCGACCCCCCGACACAGATGATAGAATAGATGAACGCTTCAAAGAAAACTTGAATCTCATTACAAATGAGAACCCCACTCATACAGTTATAATTATTGGAGACTTCGATCTACCCTCGATTTGTTGGCGAAAATACATGTTCAAAGCCGGTAGTAGACAGAAAACAACTTCCGAAATTGTACTAAATGCTTTCTCTGAGAATCACTTTGAACAGTTAGTACATGAGCCCACACGAATTGTAAATGGTTGCGAAAACACACTTGACCTCTTAGCCACAAATAATCCTGATAGAATAGAGTGTGTCATGACGGATACAGGGATTAGTGAACACAAGGTCATTGTAGCGAGGCTCAAAACCATATCAACCAAAACCACTAAAATAAACGCAATATATATATATTTAAAACAGCAAACAAAATTTCGCTTGTTGCCTTCCTAAGTGTCTTCATTCCTTCCAAGCTAATTATGTAAGTGTAGACCAGATATGGCTCAAATTCAAGGATACAGTATCGACAGCATTAGACAGATTGATACCGCATAAGTTAATAAGAGACGGGACTGATCCACCATGGTACACAAAACACGTCAGAACACTGTTGTAGAAGCAACGAAAAAAGCATGTCAAATTCAGAAGAACGCGAAATCCGCAAGACTGGCTAAGTTTCACGGAGGCTCGAAATTTAGTGCGGACGTCAATGCGAGATGCTTTTAATAGTTTCCACAATGAAATATTGTCTCAAAATATGGTAGAAAACCCAAAGAGATACTGGTCGTATGTAAAGTACAGCAGTGGCAAAAAAACAGTCAATACCGTCACTGCGCGATATTGATGGAAATGTTACCGATGATGGTGTCACTAAAGCGGAGTTACTAAATACAGTTTTCCGTAATTCCTTCATGAAGAAGACGAAGTAAATATTCCAGAATTCGAAACCAGAACAGCTGTTAGCATGAATGACATAAAAGTAGACATCTTAGGTGTTGCGAAACAACTCAAATCACGTAAGAAAGGCAAGTCTTCCGGTACAGATGGTATACCAATCAGGTTCCTTTCAGAGTATGCAGACCAAATAGCCCCTTTCTTAGCAATCATATACAACCGCTCACTTGACGAAAGGTCTGTTCCTAAAGACTGGAAAGTAGCACAGGTCACACCAATATTCAAGAAAGGAAATAGGAGTAACTCATTGAATTACAGATCCATATCACTGACCTCAATTTGCTGTAGGATTTTGGAGCATATACTGTACGCGAACATTATGAATCACTTTGAAGAAAATGACTTATTGATACATAACCAACACGGATTCAGAAAATATCGTTCTTGTGCAACACAGCTAGCTCTTTATTCCCGTAAAGTAATGAGTGCTGTCGACAAGGGATCTCAGCCCGATTCCATATTACTAGATTTCCAGAAGGCTTTTGATACCGTTCCTCACAAGCAACTATTAATCAAATTGCGTGCATATGGAGTATCGTCTCAGTTATGTGATTGGATTCGTGATTTCCTCTCAGAGAGGTCACAATTCGTAGTGATAGACGGTAAATCATCGAGTAGAGCAGAAGTGATATCTGGCGTTCCGCAAGGTTGTGTTATAGGCCCTCTGCTGTTCGTTTTATATAAATGATCTAGGTGATAATCTGATAATCTGAGAAGCCCCCTTAGATTGTTGGCAGATGACGCTGTAATTTACCGCCTAGTAAAATCATCAGACGATCAAAATGGCTCTGAGCACTATGGGACTCAACTGCTGAGGTCATTAGTCCCCTAGAACTTAGAACTAGTTAAACCTAACTAACCTAAGGACATCACAAACATCCATGCCCGAGGCAGGATTCGAACCTGCGACCGTAGCGGTCTTGCGGTTCCAGACTGCAGCGCCTTTAACCGCACGGCCACTTCGGCCGGCCCATCAGACGATCAATTCCAATTACAAAATGATCTACAGAGAATTTCTGTATAGTGCAAAAAGTGGCAATTAGCACTAAACAAAGAAAAGTGCGTGGGCATCCACATGGATACTGAAAGAAATCCTATAAATTTTGGGTATACGATAAATCGCACAAATCTAAGGGCTGTGAATTCGAGTAAATACCTAGGAATTACAAGTACGAGCAACTTAAATTGGAAAGACCACATAGATAATATTGTGGGGAAGGCGAAACAAATACTGCGCTTTGTTGGCAGAACACTTAGAAGATGCGACAAACCCACTAAAGAGACAGCTTACATTACACTTGTCCGCCCTCTGCTGGAATACTGCTGCGCGGTATGGGATCCTTACCAGGTAGGATTGACGGAGGACATCGAAAAAGTGCAAAGAAGGGCAGCTCGTTTCGTGTTATTGCGCAATAGGGGTGAGAGTGTCACTGATATGACACACGAGTTGGGGTGGCGGTCACTGAAACAAAGGCGGTTTTCTTTGCAGCGAGATTTATTTACGAAATTTCAATCACCAACTTTCTCTTCCGAATGCGAAAATATTTTGTTGACACCCACCTACTAAGGGAGAAATGATCATCATAATAAAATAAGAGAAATCAGAGCTCTAACGGTAAGATTTAGGTGTTCCTTTTTCCCACGCGCCATTCGAGAGTGGAATGGTAGAGAAATAGTATGAAAATGGTTCGATGAACCCTCTGCCAGGCACTAAAATGTGAATTGCAGAGTAACCATGTAGATGTAGATGTAGATGCATGTTCCCACACTACGATGCGCCATATCACCGAGCCAGAACTGTATGCGATTGGTTTGAAGAACGTTCTGAACAATTCGAGAGAATCATTTGGCCATCCAGATCGCCCGACATGAATCCCAACGAGCCTTTATGGAACATAAGCGAGAGGTCAGTTTGTTTACAAAATTCGGCACCGAAACCACCTTCACAATTATGGACGGCTATTGAGGCAGCATGGCTGAGTATTTCTGCCGGGGACTTCCAACGACGAGTCGAGCCCATGTCGCTTCGAGTTGTCGCACTACGCCGGACAGGAGGAGGTCCGACACGATATTAGGATGTATCACATGACTTGTCACCTTCTCGCAGCAGTACATGTCCCACTTAACAGTCATTTACTTCTTTTCTCTTCCATAATGTTGTCTCAAATTTCATTATTTTTGTATAGCCCTCCGCCATATTCCTTTCACCTTTCAGTTTTCCCTTTTTTGCTTATGCCATTGTCACACGGGACTAGGCAGCTAAGGTTGACGTGACGTAGAAAGGAAATCCAACGTCACGAGACACCGCGGCGTCGACTCATGAGACTAGCTGACTGACGTGATTTTGCGTTCTCAGCGCTCTCCAGCGGCAGTTGTCGGATTTATTTGGCTCGCACATCTCACAGGTTTCTTTTTTTTTTTTTTTTTCGAAAATGGTTGCGTATAAAATTCCTGCGTTTGCTCTATTCAAACGCACATATCGCCTCTTTTCCATGTGCTAGTTATGTTGTTCTGTCTATAGTATACATAACTCAAAACTTCAATATCTGTGAAAATGTAATAAGACAAATGGACAGATAAATGTCTTGTCAGTAAGGACATCAGCTTATAAAAGTTCACAAAATCGAACAAATTCACTCCTGACAGAGAGCGTACTTATATTTACATAACATAAAAAATTATAGAAATTATTTCTGTTTGTTTAATAAGAGGGTGTCACAAACTTTTAAAAACCACGAAAGTGGAAAAAAAATCTTGATACAGCGGGACACGAAGCCGCTTCCCACTGTTTCGTAATGTGACGCCCCTTACCAACTATGCTACGCTGAAGTTTTATGTTACAGTCTTCCGAAGACTTTAGGGCGGGTATGTTATTGACATTTAATGACAACAAATCCTACCATGTACCTTGAATGGGCCGCTGCCTTGAAACTGCATCCTTTCACAAAACGCGAGTTATAACACAAAAACAGCGAGAACATCTAAATGCGAAACTTATTTAATCCCCAATATGACGTTTCCCGTTTTTTTATTACAAAAAATCGTAGCAATAACGATGCGTTCTCGAGACGTTCAGTGCGCTGGTGCTTATAAATATCATAGGACTCGACAAATACAATATGACGTCTCGCAAGTTCTGTTTATGACGTAGAGAGAGTTCTTGTTTATTATTGGTTCTACTTTACGTGACACCTTACCGCAATATGACAGAACTTTTTTGTGCTTCAACGCGAAATAACGGAATATGACGTCACAAAACTCGTGACGTGCTTCATCAACGTTACCTAATTCGACCTGTGACGGCTGTAGTACTGGCTGGCTATCTAAGCTATTGATATTCATACAGAGGCTTCACTTTTTTCCAAAGGTCTCTTTAATTTTGCTAGGGACAGCATTTCGTTTTCCTCTAGTCATTCACGTTACTACAGCATTCTTGTTTTACCAATTTGCAGTTCCTGTCATTCTACTTTTTTATGTTTCTATTTCTTTTCGCCTGCTTCATTTGATACAATTTTCTATTTTCTACTTTCGTCAATTAAATCCGAGCTCTACTGTGTTATCAAAGGATTTCTAATAGGTTATTTCCTTTTACCTATTTGATCCTTTGTAGCCTCCTCTATTTCATCTCTCGAAGATACCCATTCATCTTCTACAGCATTCCCATCCCCTCTTTCAGCCAAACACTTGCAGTGCTCTCTCCAAAACACTCAATAATATCTGGTTATTTTAACTCACCTAGGTTCCAGCCGCTTTTGGCAACTTCTCAAGCTTTAACATGAAGTTCATAACCAATAAATTATGGTCTAAGTCGATATCTTCCCCTTTTACAGTTTCTTACAGTTTAAAATATGAATTCAGAATCTCTGTCCTGCCATTATGTAATCAGTCTGAAAACTTACAGTGTGTCTAGGCCTCTTCCACGTATACAACCGTCTTTCACACTTCTTAAATCAAGTGTTTTTTTTTATAATTCTTGAACCAAGTGTTTGCAATGATTAAATTATGCTTGCCCTTTTTGGACGGTTACTAAAAGAGTGGATGGGTCATTAGGGCATTCTGTCTACCGTAAGCCAACACATACAGACCTTTACCTGCAAGCGTCAAGTTGCCATCATCCTTCACAAACTACCAGCGTCCTTAGAACGTTGGTGCACCGGGCGCATGTCGTTTCTGATGGAGACAGGCTTACAAAGGAGCTGGAACATTTAGAGTCGGTGTTCAGAGGTAATGGTGACTCTCCACACCAGATTAGAACAGCGCTAAGAAGGAAGAAACTTGACCACCCACAAAATCAAGAAGATAAAGAGCTATTCAAGTCCAGGGCGTTCCTTCCATACGTCGGCAACCTTTCATCTAAAATAGGCAGGATTCTAAGGAAACATCAAGTTAAAGTAATCTTCCGACCACCGGCGAAGATCAGTGCTCTTATCGGTTCAGTAAAGGACTATCTGGGTCTGCGGAAGGCCGGGATCTATAAAATTCCTTGCCAGTGTGGCAAAGCTTACATTGGTCAGACGACACGCACAATACATGAAAGGTGCGTTGAACACGAACGCCACACTCGCCTTTCGCAGCCGAGTAAGTCAGCCGTAGCTGAGCACTGTATTACCACAGGACACGATATGGATACTTCTGCCACGAAAATCTTGGCCCCTGCGATAACTTTCTGGGATTTAGTAATTAAAGAATCTGTGGAGATACGCCTAGCGCAAAATCTTATAAATCGTGATGGCGGTTTTCAACTGGACAAGGCTTGAGACCCGGTGATCTCTCTAATTTCCTCTGAGAGAAGACAGTTTATTCATAATGACACGTCTGGCGCATTCCGACAGAGGACGGACATGTAGTTTCCACCTTTGCGTATGCTCCTGCGCGCCACAGATAGAACAGTAGCTCAAGAGGGCGCGGATTTCGATAGAAGACGCTCCTGTGACGGAGGCCAATGCGCATGCGTTTTCGCGCCAATTTTTTGTTATAAAGTAGACTCCGGGAACTTGCAGTCTCCAGTGACTGACACTCACCTGAAGATAGCTGGACGATTGTCAGCCGAAATATCGTGGCAAGAAGTCAACATGATCCGGATGCAATCCTGAAATCTCATCGAACACTACTACAGTACTTTGTTGCTCTTCATCTATAGGGAGATTGAGACTGGGAGAGGGAGGGAAGAAGGGAGAGAAAGGGAGAGAGAGAGAGAGAGAGAGAGAAAGGCGAACGCAGGTAATTGGCAAGCGGGTTTCCTACACGGCCGCCGTTGTGCTGTTCGCCGACGTGCCGCATGCGTAGCAATGCACCGATATTTCAGTTGTCAGCTAAGTACTTTCCAAACGCGAAAAACTCATGAACTACTTTGCATTAAACTGTTAAAGTTAACTATCACTTAATCAAATTTCAGCTTTCTTAATATCATTGTACTCAGTGCATACTTTTCACATGTTACGCGAGAAGCTGCCGAATAATGCACCACAACAAAGTCAACTGACTACTTTTTTCCGTTTGTTTACAACACAGTAAACTTATCAACAAAGTCTCAGCTTCCTTCATAATGATTTCTTTATCATTATTAATATGCGTCTATGGGAGGCTGCAGAGGCTGCACCCACAGCTACTATGCAAGCTGATGGTCACTTTGTTTATTAGCAACACGAAATGAACTATAGCAAAAAGTCTCAGCTTATTTCAGATAATGAACGAACAATGACAGCTAGCTCATGCGTGAGCTCTGTGTGCCTGTATCATGGCGTGAGGTTGCTAGCTGTGGAAGTCCGCTCTCTGCGTTTGGAAGGCAGATGTTTACTTTGAGGCGCTTCCCCACGCGATTCTGCGCCTCAACTCCGGGCCGTTCACTTTCTTGTAGTCGCTTCTTCTTGAGACACGCTAATAGGGTGCAATACTTAGCACAGCAGCCGCGTAAAGTTATTTAAAACGTGTGCAGCAGGCCCTGCGGGAAAGGCGGCTACCCGGCCACTTTGCCAGCGGCCCTGCGTCATTCGACGGCAGACAAGCAGCCACTACCCTTAGCGGTCGCGGAGGCCATAGAAGTTTTCAGATACCAGCAATGACACCATCACCTCATCCGGTACCGGCGATTCGGGTGCTGTACAGAAGCGAACAGTGGAGCGTGAAGAAGAACAGAAGAGCTACAAACGAGCAGCACTCGCCGTGGAGCTGTACAATAACCAAACAAAGGAAGTAACTAGCTTGTTCAAAAATGGCTCTGAGCACTATGGGACTTAACATCTATGGTCATCAGTCCCCTAGAACTTAGAACTACTTAAACCTAACTAACCTAAGGACAGCACACAACACCCAGCCATCACGAGGCAGAGAAAATCCCTGACCCCGCCGGGAATCGAACCCGGGAACCCGGGCGTGGGAAGCGAGAACGCTACCGCACGACCACGAGATGCGGGCTAACTAGCTTGTTGTAGCAGTGCTTATATGAAGTTTTGCCGTTAGAGAACCCCGCAGCTGTAGACCCATCCTCGAATCTGCACTTGCCAAGCTCTTCTAGCGGTGCACCAACTCGGGATACAAACAATGCTGTTCCCTCTGGTCGGTCAGCTTGTTCAATGAATAAAAATAACCGTTATCGAGACAATCACATTGTCCATTTCTACGTACACTGAAGAGCTAAGGAAACTGGTACACCTGCCTAATATCGTATAGGGCCTCCGAGAGCACGCAGAAGTGCCGCAACACGACGTGGCGTGGACTCGACCAATATCTGAAGTAGTGCTGGAGGGAATTGACACCATGAATCCTGCAGGGCTGTCCAGAAATCCGTAAGAGTACGAGGGGGTGGAGATCCCTTCTGAACAGCACGCTCAATAATGTTCATGTCTGGTGAGTCTGGTGGCCAGCGGAAGTGTTTAACTCAGTTCTTGGAGCCAATCTGTAGCCGCTCTGGACGTGTGGGGTGTCGCACTGTCCTGCTGGAATTGCCCACGTCTGTCAGAACGCACAATGGAATGAATGGATGCAGGTGATGAGATAGGATGCATACGTACGGGTCACCTGTCAGAGTCGTATCTAGACATATCAGGTGTCACATTTCACTGCAGCTGCGCCCGCCCCACACCATTACAGAGCCTCCACCAGCTCGAACAGTCCCCTGCTGACATGCAGGGACCAGGGATTCAAGAGGTTGTCTCAATTCCCGTACACGTCCATCCGCTCGATACAATTTGAAACGAGACTCGTCCGACCTGGCAACACGTTTCCAGTCATCAAGAGTCCAATGTCGGTTTTGTGTCGTGCAGTCGTCAAGGCTACACGAGTGGGCCTTCCGGCTCCGAAAGCCCATATCGATTATGTTTCGCTGACTGGTTCACACGCTCACACTTACTGATGGCCCAGCACTGAAATCCGCAGCAATTTGCGGAGGGGTTTTGTAAGTAGGCTGTTTAGGTTTTCTTATTGGTAACGCCACGTAGCGCTCTGTATGAAAATCACTGGCTGTGCTGTGTGCAGTCTGTGGCTGGTTTTGCATTGTTGTCTGCCATTGTAGTGTTGGGCAGCTGGATGTGAACAGTGCGTAGCGTTGGGCAGTTGGAGGTGAGCCGCCAGTAGTGGTGGATGTGGGGAGAGAGATGGCGGAGTTTTGAAATTTGTAAGACTGGATGTCAATTATGACTATTAAGGTAAATACATTGTTTGTTCTCTATTAAAATCTTTCATTTGCTAACTATGCCCATCAGTAGTTAGTGCCTTCCGTAGTTTGAATCTTTTATTTAGCTGGCAGTAGTGGCGCTCGCTGTATTGCAGTAGTTCGAGTAACGAAGATTTTTGGTGAGGTAAGTGATTTGTGAAAGGTATAGGTTAATGTTAGTCTGGGCCATTCTTTTGTAGGGGTTTTTGAAAGTCAGATTGCGTTGCGCTAAAAATATTGTGTGTCAGTTTAAGCACAGTCTTGTATAATTTTTCTAAGGGGACGTTTCAGTTTATAACACTCCTCCCTGCTACTGCTATACCATAACCTCGGTGACTGGAGGCAGTTTGCAAACAGAATTGTTTTGTTAGAGTAATAATGGTATAAAGCAACAGAGCAGTGCTACCCTCTGAGAGGAATTTTGTTATGTTGACCGTGCTGTACCTAACGGAGGTGGCTTATCGCAAGTGAACGTCAGAATTACGTAAATATTTGAACAGTAACAAACAAAATTTTGCCTATCTGCACTGTTTAACTGAAAGAAAACGGTCGCCAGCCTAACTAGGCAAGAGAATGATTAACATTCTCGTTCAAGAAAATAGTTATTAGTAACTTTAATGGATAAACACAACCTATACTTTGTCACACGCGAGTGCAGCGAACTCTGACACATACATATGTTTACGGTAAGATTGAAACTAACAGTTAGAGCAGTACAAACTATTTGCAAAATTATAACAGGTACAGAAAAACACTATCACTTTCAGGGCTTATAAAAACTGAATGGTGTTTATAATGTTATTATTACTATTCACTGCAGAATCATTAATTAGATATAGGTTAAGTCTCTCTCGGTTAAATACTTTACTATTTAAAATGAAAGTTAATTGGAATCCACTAACAGGTTGCTTCTCACTATCATTTGAATAAAGAAATTATAGTTTTCATAATTAGTAGTCTTCCCATTACTTGTTACCCAGCATTAACACAATAGACAAACTGTGGATCCTGTTATATTATTAATATGCACTTCCAATACACAAGAGAGACAAATGCTTAGCAAACATGAGTTTAACTAGCCGGCCGAAGTGGCCGTGCGGTTAAAGGCGCTGCAGTCTGGAACCGCAAGACCGCTACGGTCGCAGGTTCGAATCCTGCCTCGGGCATGGATGTTTGTGATGTCCTTAGGTTAGTTAGGTTTAACTAGTTCTAAGTTCTAGGGGACTAATGACCTCAGCAGTTGAGTCCCATAGTGCTCAGAGCCATTTGAACCATGAGTTTAACTTTTCACAACTGCAGTTTTCCACTTTTACTACCGTGAGACACAAAATTAACATATATGTAAGATACTGACTCACTTTCTACGATTTACAACAGGCAGTAATGTGATCATTTGCTAAGCAAAACTTTATAAGCCTCAGTCTTAAGAACTTTTAATTTGAAGTTGACAACAACACATTAATAAGCAGTTTTACTAGGAAAATTATATTCAGGAAGCATCATTAACTTTAACTCACTCTCTTGGCACACTAACTTTAACTTTCTCTTTACTATGTTCAAGAGGCATTAATTAGGAAACTGGGTTTTAATGTACTTTCAGTAAGGACACTCGGTAATCACTTTAGTTCAAACGGAGAGGAACCTGAGAGGTGTTGTGATGAGGAGAAAAATCAAGGTAGGTACATAAATTCAGATATAAATTACCTTATATTTGAGCACATTAGCACATCCATTAAGCTGATCCTTCACTGTACATCATTATAGTATTACGTTACAGTGATTGCGCAACGTGGTGGCAACTGCATGTTGGTAGGTGGATTCGCAGACAGAATTGCTGGACTCTGGCCCTTCTTGGTGGCGATGATGAATACCAAATCCAGAATCGTTCCAGCTATTTATCCATCCAGCCGAGGCATTGGAAAGTAGCAGAAAAGCCTCTCTCGGAACCAGCACAATATGCATCTTTTACATGGCAGTGCACAGTTTAGTAGCTCGTCCCCGACTCGTAGCTTGTCCCCGACTCGTGGCTCGTCCCCGATTCGTAGCTCGTCCCCGACTGGTGGCTCGTCCCCGACTGACTCTTGTTCCAGCTTTCCTACCTAGGCCAACCACAATTTGCGCGCGCTACACAGTTCCGTTCCCGAGGGGAACCACACTACCTCTTATACACAAAATTACTAAGATTCCTAAGTGAGGATCAGCAGTTTACATAACAGCAAACAAACGCATTGAATAACACAGAACATTTGCACATATTAACATTTCTAGAAAAATTATTCACACAGAAATTACAATTATATATAGTAAGTTTTGTTCCCTCCAAATGGGACAAAGAATTTAAATAACAGATACACTACTTTGCATAGAATCAAATCATGACATCAAAGTTTTAACAAAGGAAAGAGTATACAATTTTGTGTCATCTATTCAATCAAACACATTTACAGAAGCTCAGCAATGTAACATTAAATGAAACAAAAGCAAAATAAATCAGTACAGCATTAGAGCTATGGTGTTACAGGTTGTACTTCTGCCACGTTGAAAGATTAACTTCAGTCGTCGTTGGTCCCGTTCTTGCAGGATCTTTTTCCGGCCGCAGCGATGTCGGAGATCTGATGTTTTACCGGATTCCTGATATTCACAGTACACTCGTGAAATGGTGGTACCGGAAAGTTCCCACTTCATCGCTATCTCGGAGATGCTGTGTCCCATCGCTTGTGCGCCAAATATAGCACCACGTTCAAACTCACTTAACTCTTGATAACCTTCCATTGTAGCAACAGTAACCAATCTAACAACTGCGCCAGATACTTGCCTTAAATAGGCTTTGCCAACCGCGGTATCGTATTCTGCCTGTTTACACATCTCTGTATCATATTTGAATACGCATGTCTATACCAGTTTCTTTGGCGCTTCAGTGTATATGTGGAAGGACATGCAGGAAACGTTGGTAGGGTGCATCCAATGGCAATTTTAAAGCTTGTGTACACAACGAATTTACGGAGCAGCAAGACATTACGAATATGTTATCACTACAACAAAACAGAATTAAAATTGAACTTAACTCTCCCAGAGCAGCTAACTAACTGGTAGAGTCGCTGGTATTTCCAGCTCACCAACTGGAGGCCTACATACCAAGTCACGTTATCATTCGCCAGGGTGTAATCAGAAAAGTTGACACCAGCTTAAATGGGGAGAACTCCTGCATGCTATAATTTCACACTATACCGTCTTATACGTCAGACGCATGTCAAAAAAGGTGATGAAGGACGGAATTACCACTACCGCATCATTTGTGGTTCAGTTTTCTTCGCAAGTACTGCCAGACTTTGTTTCAATTTATTGGATGCGTTGCTCCGTGGAGTATACGTCCCTTCTGTGCGACAATGTCTTAACTGTCTCAGATTTAATCACGTAAGCAGCTAGTGCCGCTCTGCCATAATAAGCGCCAAATCTGTTGGAAATCAGGCGCGGGTCGACTGCCCGTCCACTCAACCGCGGTGTGTACACTGGTACCAAGCATACGAGGGGGTAAACCGGAAGTGACCAGAGTACGCGCGCCAGAGGTACTTTAAGGAGGTCGCTACTAGGCAAGGCGTCACTTTTGTGGAAACCGAGTCTTCTATCTCACATAGGCCGTATGTCGAAGTAGTGCATTTCCCTCCATCGCTGTGTGATGAACGCGCCTTCCCATCTCTGCCTCACAGATATACTCACAAAACAGCGCTGCCCGGCCGCCCGCTCGGCGCCCACATCCCGGTGGACGCTGACTCAACCTCTGCACTCGAACGCCCTGTCAGTGGGACCGATCCGCAGCAATCCATACCCACCGCCATACCACGCCTCTATGTCGCTGAAAACGGAAGTTTCACTCGGGAGAAAAAAACAGGCAGACCGTCCGTTCCGGTGCCACTCACACTGCAGGACAAAATTCTAAATCTTATGACGCAGGTCATTCACGAAATCCAAACGGCACCACAAGGGCTGGTCAATTCCATAGCGATACGCCAGATATTACTGGAAACTCTGACTCAGCAAAATGTAGATTAAAGTTCCACAGTGGAACGCCAGATCAGTCATTTCCAACAGAGAAACCCTGCAAAGAGAGTTATTTTCACAAGACATGCACATTGCTGCTACCTCAGGACCTTCATTCATTCATTGTTCTCGGTCAGGCTTCCACATTTTTCGGAAAAGACACAACAAAAAAGGCGGAGTTGCACTGTTTGTCTGTTCCTCAGTTCCTGCTTCTGCTAGACACGTGGACCACACACGCACAAGAGGCTCTCGGGCTGTTGCGGTGCTCACTCGCTTCAGGACTTTAGACCTCTCCATGGTGCCACTGTATTACCCTCCAAGAACAAAAATCGAAATTGGTGAGTGGCATACATTGGTTTATCAGCTCGATCCCCCTTTCCTATTTTATGGAGACTTCAATACGCACCATACGTCCTCGGGACGCGAGATGAACGATCGATACCGAGCAGCTATTTTAGACATTATAGATGAATTCAATTTATTTATTGTGAACAACGGTTGTCTAACTTTCATCCCGCCGCCTGAAAGACGCAGCAGACCTCACCCTGTGTTCTTCGAATACCTCCCAAGAATTGAAGTGGGAGGTCTGCCCCTACCCGCTGAGGTCTGATCATTTTGCTATTCGGATAACTACGATAAATGAGAGTGATTCAGGTCCATACACGCCATCATCAAAATGGAACACACGCAAAGCAAACTGGGAGGCGTATAAAACATTTATCGAGGAACACCTTCATGCATATTTATTGCAAGGGCCCGCAGAAGAGCGTTACAGTCTGTTCATTTCCCTAATAAGTGAGGTGGCCGTATTTTCTAAGTGCCAAGTCAAACCAATCTGGAGGCCAAAAGGACTTTCTGTTCCATGGTGGAATCAGGACTGCTCAAGACAAATTGCTAAACGAAAGTTAGCTTACAGCATGTATAAACGAGAACGCACGTGGGCGAATTTTATCAAATACAAAGAAGTGACCGCCGCTACCAAACCGTTTTTGAAGCAGAGAAAAAAAACTCAGTTTTTGAAATCATTTTGTGAGACATTCACCAGAGAAACTCCGTTGTCATCGGTTTAGTCCACCACACGCAAATTACGAAACAGGCCTTTGAGTACAAGTTTACATGGCTGGCTGGATGACTTCGCACAAATCGACGCGGCCCAATTGGTCATCCCTGAATCACTGCCAACCTCGGATGCTGCTTCTCCTTAGCCCCTGGAAATGACGCAATGCTTACTGACTCCATTCAAATTCTCAGAACAGCGGAACGTCTTAAAAAGTACCAGTAATGTTTCTGCTGGATATGACGACATCCACTATAAAATGCTGGCCAATTTGCCGGACGAATCCTTACACATACTGCTCGACATCTCCAGTCATTTATGGGAACTAGGCAACTTCACGGACGATTGGCGCACTTACGTAATTGTTCCCATGCATAAGCCCAACAGATGATTTCAGACAACCGTTCTTCCCGCGAACCATACGCGACTGGAACAGAAAAGGGAGGTAATGACAGTGGCACGTAAAGTGCCCTCCGCCACACACCGTTGGGTGACTTGCGGAGTATTAATGTAGATGTAGATGTAGATATCCCACACACTATACTATAAGTCGAAGAGACCCTCCCCGTGACCCTGTGTAGCTGTATGAAACATTGTTTTTTTCTGCCGTAACATGCTTTGTTCACTGCCATACATTTGGTTTTTTCACCACGACTTCGAGGTCTATGTCAGGTTCCAAACTGACATTAACACGTTCTGATCCACTGTTTCTCACAGAAAACTAGATGTCACACAGTATAAGTCATGTTGTTACTGCTGCTACCATAACATGCCACGCACACTGGATAATTTTAAATTAAATTCAGCTGCAACATAAGGAAACTGGAACAGTTAGGCGGCGTTGTGGAGAGTTTCCAAACTGCTGTCTGAAAGTGATTGATGACCTCTACATTTAAACTCATCTGCCACAGTGACGGAATAGCTGATGGCTCTGCAAACTGTTTCGACTGATTCCTCGTATTGCAGTCATGTACGTGATCACTGTTTTGGTGCTAGCCATCCTCAGAAGGTGTTGCCCCTCCACCAAAACTATTTCTCCAATTCAAACAAGCGATGTCAGTCAATCATTATGGAGTAACTAACAGCGTACCATACCATGGATGGGGTGGAAAAGACACCGTCGATGTACTGAAATAATAAGCATCACAGTTGATAGTGCGAACAATTTTAGCCATTTTACAGTAATTTCAACAGCGATCAATGATGTGACAACATGTTTCCCAATTTCAGTATCATAGCTAAACAGTCCCTTCTCTACTTTGCTAGTATCATTGCGAATGTAGAGGGATGACTGTGCAGTACGTCCATTCATTGTTAATTCTCGAACATACCTATCATCAAAGTATATCAGAGAGCACTGAACATATTTCTAGCACCTCGACCATAGTGCTTAATTTACTATCTATCTTTGTGTGGATGGGAATCACAGAGCATTCTAGTAGTCTTAGGATAAAATTAGAGACTGAACGACCCCTCACACTGTCATTAACCAACCCACCCTGCAGCACCTCTCTCACTCGCAGACTATAGCACTCAGGCCTTGCCGGCCGCGGTAGCCGTGGGGTTCTAGGCGCTTTAGTCCGGAGCCGCGTGACTGCTACGGTCGCAGGTTCGAATCCTGCCTCGGGCATGGATGTGTGTGATGCCCTTAGGTTAGTTAGGTTTAAGTAGTTTTAAGTTCTAGGGGACTGATGAACTCAGATGTTAAGTCCCATAGTGCTCGGAACCGTTTCAACCATTTGAACTTAGGGCTCAATAGACAATAGACGCCTGTGAGTTTCCCCATCTTGTAGTGAATCTGCGCCCTTTGTGGCACATAGTCCTGGACAACAGAGTTCGTTTCACAATTCCTGTAGGATGACTCTTACGGCCATATACTTAAATCAGAGCGCAATGCTCGTTAACTCACACACAGACCTCGAAGCCATGGCAGAAAAAAACAAAATGTATGGCAGTGTGCAAAGCGTGTTACAGCAGAAAAAAACGATGTTTCATACATCGACACAGGGTTACAAGGAGGGTCTGATCAATTTATAGTATAGTATAGTATATATTAGTATCCTCCTACAGTACAGGCAATGCCCCTTTACACTGGTCCATGCAATGGATCAATAGCTGTATATTTAATAGGATCGTCACATGTGCTCAATGCCAGCATGCTGACGGTATTTATTTTCGGTATATTGAAGGAGAGAGATTCGGTAAAAATCTTATCAAGTTCTCTATCAGATGACGTTAGTGGAGCTTTTATAGTTCGTAATTTTTCTCTGTTGGATGGTACAGAACAATGAAGATAGTATGTTGGGGTGATAGACCTGATTAGGCCCTGAGGGACGCAGATCTGCTTTGGACAGCAGTGCTTGCATGTAGTTTGCGGATGCATCACAATGCAGTAGCAAAATCCTTGTACTTCTCCCAGTTCCCGTACTGCCTTTTATACTACTTCGTGTTCCAGGCGCGGGCTTCGTTTGGTGCTGATCTTACACAATGTGCACAGTTGGTGGACCTACGACAGCATGTTCCTGTTTCCATCAAATGGTCAAAACACAGTCCTATTGCACTAACTCAGCTTAGCCTGTTTCTACATGGGTTGCAGAAGGTGGTAAATATAGCTTTCTCTGACCTCTACTCAGTTCCAACTTAAATTGGATCACAAGCGTAAGGCTGCAGAAATGGCAGAAGTTGCAAGACTTCAACTAATACTGCAATCATAACATTCAGTTGTAAGTATAGAGATCAAATATACATGTGACCGATTTCCTAGGATGATGATTCTGCCTTTGCGTACTTGGCGTGCAGTGCCGGTGGCCTGTGGCGGGAATCATTCACCTTTCCCATTCACACTGGGAGCCATATGACTGGAAAGGCCTGTTGGGATGGAGGAATGTAGCTGACTTAACCGTGTCGTCCTCTGACTACCGAATAGCGAACTCACACTTAATATGTGTTGGGCAGCTTTCGTGATCGCATGGAAATTTCACAAGATTCAATACTGACGTGTGTTTGCGCTGGACCATTATTCCCAATCATGAAAATTGTCCAGATGACTGCTTCCGCAAATTTCGCACCTGTATTTAGTTGAGGGAACATCGATTGTGGTGTGTGCATCTAGCAGTTGAAAGACTGGTGGAAGACACGTTTGCTGGTTCTCTAGACACGAGTAACACCTTAGTTGACTTAGTAAATTATAGGAATGATTTGGAATTTGTTACACCACAGACATCGTTATTTTCGAGTGGAAATATGAGTTTCCCCTTTTTTTCGAGTTTTAGTGTAAAAGTCTTCGCAGACAGGATAAGTTTCTAGTTACTCAGTGGTTTATAGCACGCTACACCTCACTAAAGTTTCGTGTTTCTGCAGAAATTATTTCTTCGCAATTATGTTGTGTGAGCGATACTCCTATGCAAGCGATATTGCTTTGTGTTTGATATTGGGAAGTATCGCGAAAATGGTATGATATTCTCGCAAACCATGCGAAATTACATGTCCTTGTAATCCCAGAGAATGGAGATGGGTGTAGGAAAGCAAGCAAGCAAGCAGGTCGTGGCTGTAAGCAGTAACGCTGTTGTGCCGAGGGGAGCTGACCCCGAATTTGTAGAACAGTTCTGAGAGACTTTAGTCTGCTAAGGGTGCTCTGGTCATGCGTAGGGAGTGGATGACACCTCGACCTCACAGGAAATATCTCGTGCAGTGAGGAGTTTACCTACGGTGCATGTGCTTATGCTCTCAGTCTTTGTGGTATATGTACTATTACCAGGCGGCCGATAGCTATGAAAATGATGCAAAAATGGCGATTTTGTATGGCGCAGGATACGAATTGTATGTTTCTTACATCGACACGGTTCACGGTGATATTTTACTGGGTTGGAGATTGGTTTCACGCTTTGATATTCGATCTCCTGTTCTCAGTGGCAGAGCAGTGTAATTGTGTATGAGTTTTCTCGTATTTGACAATCTGTAGGCCACTTTGCGAGGATTAATTGTCAATGCAATATGGCGATCTATACAAGATAGTTTTTTTGCTGCTGAAAGTCTCATCTGCAGAAAAAAATATGGCAGACAGTGCTTCCACATCGGCAGCATCTGTAATTTGGCGGGTAAATTCACTAAGAGCCAATCAGAATGCTCCATTTATTCATAAAGAGCCTCCACATATCAGTGAGAAGGTTTGTGTTTTGAAGATGTTTGTTGAAAGGAGGAAGGGTAACATGTGATGGATGGGGTGCCACGTTAGGACCATCAGGATGACTGCATACGTCGTTATTCTGCGCTATTTTTCGTAAACAGGTTCTTTTAGGAGAAGAATTTTCATGCAGACAACCTGAGACATCACGAAAGCTCTTACAAAAGCGATCGTTAACTATTTCTTCAGCACTTTACAATTTCCTAGAGGTCTACTTGGCTCTTATTTTACATAGCCATTTGACTTCTGTATAACATTGAGAACCTTTAAGATGGTGAGTCACCACGCGCGAATTTCGCCGCAATGTGTCAGTCATGCTGGGCAGCTAAGCACACGTGCACGGCTAGCCTTAGCATGGTGCATTAAGATCGCTAGGGAGAAAGCAGCCTATGTTATTCTGGAACAGATTTATAGAGCGCGACCTGTGACGTCAGTATCCACAGGTATCACACCAGCAACGGTAACCACCCATGCCCAACCCCGTCCCGGATATGGGTCTGGAGTGAACCCACAACCCGGCATGTGGGCCTTGGAGTTCTGCAGAACAACAGTTCACTGAGACCGTCGCGGTTGACTATTTTTCGAAAGCAATTTTTACATGCACTGAGTGTTTGTGCAGTGCTTTCTTTGTGGCTGTTTAAGCGCTGTGAGCGTGATGGCAGAGTGTTATATATGCATTATTTCGGTGATTTACGAGTTTTTTTCGTATCTGTCGCATTATTTTGTGAACAGGCCTGTTGGCTGTGCCATGCATGATTTTGACACTTGACGACAATTAGGAAGCGTGTTTGCAGGGCCTTTTACGTGTATTATTTTGACAATTTACGAGTTGTCTGTGTGTCTGTACATCAGTGTACTTCATTATTTCGGTGATTTATAGTTTACAGGTCTGTAGGCTGTGAATTGGGACCCCAAGCACGTCAGAGCGTATGTTTTGTGTCAGTTTAATAAGTAAACTACTTGAAATCCGTCCCTAAATAAATTGTTCCATAATAAATAAAGTACACTCCTTCTTCTCTCCAGCATCCCAGCACTGGCTGAGTCATTTTCCCACCATGTTTCCCCCAGACCGCCATGGTTTTTTGTTACTGGAGGTAGCCCAAGTGACCTATTTTCTCGCCAAAATTTGAACTTCCCAACATGATGTCATTGTGACGTTGGCATTCTATCGCCGCCATCTTGGATCCGTCATCTTGAATAAATGTGGCAACAATGGACAGTGGGGCTGTGCTCTCTTTGCTCTACTACTCCAGTTTCCCTGACACACCTTTCGGGACGTTCGCGTATGCTAGTTTATAGACTTTTTGATTGTTAACAATGTTTACATTGTCAAAGCGGTAGCATCCCCTCTACTCGACGCGCAGTACACCGCGTTCCCGACCTGTTCTCCTAATTATCAGTCTGGAACTCAACGCCAAAAGATTCTAACTGTTACTGTGATCAGCTGATTAGAATGTGTTTGAGAGGATAATATTTATTTTGATACCATTTATTTGCACATCTTCTGTGTAGGGCTTGCTGCAGATGTAAGTAAATTTTAATACAGCTAGTGAGTAAAGTACGATAACTTGTTAACTCACGAAACGCACCACACCCTTGTTCCGCTTAACTCACACCATTAGAAGTCGATAGCTGTCATGCCTTTTCTCGTTGCTGCCAACGCTTGCGGCGTAATAATATGACATGGAGTAGACACACTATTGAAGTTTAAAATGTCGTTGGGTTACTACTTATTGAGTAATTGCCACAAAAATTTATTTTATTTAGTATTTAGTGCTACAAACAGTGCCATATTTGTTTGTGAACCTCCTTACAGTCCGCAATTGCGATTAAGTTCAGGTTTTGCTTAAACCGACGAGATTCCACTGTCCTTGTTTTACTTTTGACTTTACACATCCTTTTGCTATATGACTGTTCGTTGGCTGTATGCTGGTTCTTTATATATATATATATATATATATATATATATATATATATATATATATATATATATATATATATATATATATGAATTCCAAATTGACCATATTGCAATCTCGTATCCATGTCACAAAGAAATTTTAAATGTTCAAGTTCGTAAAGGCGCCAATATTGACTCAGACCATTACTTAACCCGTGTGAAACTAAAGCTAAAACCCCAAAATTTCAACAAAAGGACACCATTAATCCCAAAATTTGACACCAGTAAAATCCAACCATCATTATTAGCAGACGAATTTGACAAAACAAGTGCACAAAATTGGGAACAACTCAAACACAAGATTATCAAAACAGCTCAAGATCAAATTCCTTTACGAAAACACAAGAAACATGCTTGGTGGAATGAAAACTGTGATCATGCAATTAAAGCCAGACAAGAGGCATTTAAAGCATGGAATAGCAACAAGACAGAAGACACATATGATACATTCATGGCAACTAGAAAAGACACTTCAAAACTAATTAGACAAACAAAAAGACAATATGAGAATAGTCAACTCTTAGAAATTGAAGAAGATTTTCAGAAATACAATACCAGAAATTTTTATAAAACTTTTAAAACCAAAATAAAGGGGTACCAACCCCAGAATCTTTGCTTCAAGAAGGAAAATGGACAGTTGGCTCTTAACAACCAAGAAAATTGCAAAGAACTTTCTAAATATTTTAAGAATCTTCTAAATTGCCCCGAGCCCACAGAAAGATTTCCACCAAAAATTCCCCAACAATGCAATCCAGTTTCACTTGCACCAAATGAAGAGGAAATCATTAAAGAAATTCATAGGTTGAAAAACAACAAAGCATCTGGTGAAGATGGAATTGTTGCAGAACTTTTAAAGGCAGCTGGTCCAAAAACCGTTAAAGAAATTACTTCAATCATGCAAAACATTTGGCAAACTGAAAAAATTCCTGATGAATGGAAAACCGCCTTGATTCACCCACTTCATAAGAAGGGAGACAAAACTGATGTTAATAATTACAGAGGAATTTCTCTTCTTCCAGTCACATACAAAATCCTCTCTCAATGTCTTCTGAACCGAGCACAACAGCAACTTGAATGGAAAATTGGCGAATATCAAGCAGGTTTCAGGCCAAATAGATCTTGCCCAGAACAGATTTTAGTCCTCAAACTAATTCTCAGACATCAAAAAATTTACAATAAAAAACTAGTTTGTACCTTTGTAGATTTTAGAAAGGCTTATGACTCAGTGGATCGTGAATCTCTTTTCCAAATTGTGAAAGAACAAGGCCTGGATCCTAAAACCACGGCAATTATCAGAGACACGCTAACTGGTACAAAATCAAAAGTAAAGTTCAGAGGAGAAATTTCAGAATCCTTTGAAATAAAAACAGGCGTGAGGCAAGGTGATGGACTCTCTCCGTTGCTATTTAACTGCGTTCTAGAAAAAGTAATACAAGAGTGGCGCGAACGAAAATTGGAGTTCAAAATTGACCAACCAGTGAAATTAGGACGAACAAATATTCGAATAGACTGTTTGGCCTTTGCAGACAACTTGGTTATTCTAACGCAGGACATCCAAATTGCTCAGAAACAAATAGAAATCCTTAAAGAAACAGCAGAAAGAGTAGGTCTCCAAATCTCATTTGAAAAAACACAGTATATGACTAGCAACAAACTGGCACCCAAACTTTTGGAAACTAAGTATGGAAAAATCAAAAGAGTTTCGCAATTCAAATATTTAGGTGAAACAATCTCAGAGACTGGTCTAGAAAAAATTGGAAATGAAATTCGTTGTCAAAAGATGGAGACAGCTTTTAGACTTACAAAAGACATCTACAACAGAAAATGTCTCTCGAGGTACTCATAATTGAGACATTACAACACGGTCATAAAACCAGAGTGCCTTTATGGGGCTGAAACGCTAATTTTAAACAGAAAAAAGGACATTCAAGAAATCCAAAAAAGAGAAAGAAAAGTAATCAGAAAAATTCTAGGTCCAAAATATACTGAAGAAGGAACATACAGGCTAAGAGCAAATAGTGAAATTCAACAATACACCAGCATATATTCAGATATGAAAAAACGCAGATTAAAATTTTATGGGCATATTAAAAGAATGGATGCTACCAGACTAACTAAACAAGTAGTGGAATTCTACGAAAATCGAAGTAAAGCTAAATTTGAGACAATAAAATGGATTGCTGCTATAAAAGAGGACATGAAAGAGGCAGATATAAAACAAGATGAAATTCAAGACAGAAAATTATTTAGGCAAAACATTCATGACTGGGTAGTTGGTCAAGCTGAAAAACCAAAGAAAACTGGAACCACATGGTCTGATGAAAGGAAAAGAGCTCATTCCGAGAGAATGAAAACAATTTGGGCAGAGAGAAAGTCTAAAAGAAAATAACTGAATGCCCCGTGATTGTACTTCGCGTGGTCCAGTAGGGCCCAAACGTGAATAATAATAAATATATATATTATTGACTCTGTGTGACCATCTCCTCGCGTTACCTCAGAGAATTGTACTCGACTTTGCGTCCTGGCTGCTAATATACTAGGCGCATAAGAAATAGTGTCTGTATTGTGACCCTTATTTGAATAACCTGATAAACAAATTAATTATTTTTGAAATGTGCGCAACGGAAAATGGTGCGAGTTTCTCTAAGATAACACGTTCCGAGGTGGTTGAACTCAAAGCCGTCACTATAGCAGCTGGTAGCCTATCTACATTCTCATTGCAGATTATTTCTGTCTTTCATTTAACTTTAGAAAATCGAACTGAATAAGATACATCCTACCCATTTCATGTGTCAGGTGACTGGGGGAATATTTCTCAACTGAAATGCTGACTCTCATTTAATAGATTTATTTTCTAGTTTGATGGAAGTCCGCAGCTCGTGGTCGTGCGGTAGCGTTCTCGCTTCCCGCGCCCGGGTTCCCGGTGGTGGTGGTGGTGGTGGTTAGTGTTTAACGTCCCGTCGACAACGAGGTCATTAGAGACGGAGCGCAAGCTCGGGTTAGGGAAGGATTGGGAAGGAAACCGGCCGTGCCCTTTCAAAGGAACCATCCCGGCATTTGCCTGAAATGATTTAGGGAAATCACGGAAAACCTAAACCAGGATGGCCGGAGACGGGATTGAACCGTCGTCCTCCCGAATGCGAGTCCAGTGTGCTAACCACTGCGCCACCTCGCTCGGTCCGGGTTCCCGGGTTCGATTCCCTGCGGGGTCAGGGATTTTCTCTGCCTCGTGATGACTGGGTGTTGTGTGATGTCCTTAGGTTAGTTAGGTTTAAATAGTTCTAAGTTCTAGGGGACTGATGACCATAGATGTTAAGTCCCATAGTGCTCAGAACCATTTGAACTTTGATGAAAACTTTAGAAGCTGACACATTACAATTTTTCTTTAGTTACAAAACTTATGTCTGAATCAGCGTTACCTCTCATGGGTAGGACAATGACAAAACGAAAACACTACACGAATAATTTCATATATGACACATAATTTCATAATAACACAAAAAATATATGACACATAATTTCATAATAACACAAAAAATACGTAAGTGGGCCACACCGTCTTTAGCGAGAAAATCATCATTCATTCTTTAAGACTCACTTATCGTCATGCATGAATTACACCACTAGAAATTTAAGGTAGGCCACTGCTGAAGGTAGATAACCTCTATCAGAGAAAAGATTCTGGGCAAAAATGATGTACTATTGGCGCCGAAATGAAATGCGAACTGAACTCACAAAGAAAGTACCAAAAATAATTAAATTTCGCGACAGAAATTTCTCGATCTACCATCCGATACGCAATCTGCACTCATTGAGCTAAAATTGAAGCTTATAACTCGGGAAATAGCTACATGAACTGATGGTTCCTGTTGCATGCTCACTACCACAAAGCAAAATTTCACAAACACATATCAGAGAAAACTATTGCAAATAAATTAAAACCGTAACCTGTACCGATGAAGGTATGTTGAATGCGTGCTATTAGCATACCCTGTCGTGAATTTTTAGCCATATTACCTCATTTTTATCTCACTAAATCTGTGAGCTGCTGTGTTCCCGCGTCCGGTCCGTCTCATGGCTGGCCCCACAGTGCTCTCCACGCCCCAAAATCCGACCAACGTTCCTATTCAAACGCGGTGGTGAGGAGACTCACCTCACCCCCGCACCAACTTTGTAACCTACCCTCGTGCCTGTTTTCATCTTTGCTTGTTGCTCTGGCCTACCTGCCCTTTTTCTTGTAATGTTGGCAATGACTGCTATTCCCTTAAACTGTTCCCTTTGGTCCGGCGTGTGACGTCTTTGTGAAATGTTGAAAAGATATAAACAAATGAGTGAAATATTCCTTTCACCCAGCGAAGTATTGAAGCTCCTAGCAATCAAAGAAAAACTTATATCTCGATATAGAAAACATAATTACTTCCTACTGTAACCTGAGGCAAAACGAAAGTAACGCCTCACTTTCAAGACCTCGTCCATTCCGTTCAACTTCTCTGCAAAGATCTTTACTGTCTGTGACAGTATTACAATATCATCGCCAAACATCAAGGTTTTTATTTCTTCTGCCTGAAGAGTAATTTCTTCTATAAATTTTTCTTTGGTTTCCTGTACTACTTGCTCATTGTTCGTATTGCATAACATTGGGAGATAGGCTACAACCCTGTCACACTCCCTTTTCAGCCACTGATTCCCTTTCATGCCCCTCGACTCATAACTGCTGTCCTGTTTCTGTGCAAGTTGTATTTCGCTCCCTGTGTTTTACCTCTGCTACACTCATAATTTCAAAGTGTATTCCAGTCGTCATTGTCAAAAGCTACCTCCAAATCTACGAAAGGCATAAACGTAGGTTTGCCTTTCCTTAAACTGTCCTCTAAGATAAGTATTAAAGTCAGTATTGCCTGGTGTGTTCCTGCATTTCTCCGGAATCAAAGCTGATCTTCCCCAAGGTTGGCTTCTACAAAATTTTCCATTCTTCTTTAAATAATTGGTGTTTGTATTTTGCAACAGGGAGTTACTAAATTGATAGTTCGTTAATATTCACACCTGTCAACATCAGCTTTCGTTGCAATTGGAATTACTACATTCTTCTTGAAATTGAGGTTATTTCTCTTATCTCATATACCTTGCACATCAAGTGGAATAGGATATCAGTAGTCATCAATTCCAGGCACCTCATCTACAACTACATCTATATGATTACTTTAAATTCACAATTTA
Source organism: Schistocerca nitens (assembly GCF_023898315.1). Taxonomy (NCBI): domain Eukaryota; kingdom Metazoa; phylum Arthropoda; class Insecta; order Orthoptera; family Acrididae; genus Schistocerca; species Schistocerca nitens. The sequence goes on along the minus strand of NC_064616.1, from coordinate 775,867,175 downwards.
GTGCCTGGCAGAGGGTTCATCGAACCACTTTTAAGCTTCTTCCCTGCCACTCCATTCCCGAATGGCGCGCAGGAAAAACGAACACTTTAATCTTTCCACGTTAGCTATGATTTCTCTTATTTTTTATGATGTTCATTTCTCCGTATGGACGCAAACAAAACATTTTTAGGCTCTGTAGAGAAAGTTTGTGACTGAAATTTCATAAGGATGTCCTACAGCAGCGGGAACGTCTCTGTTTTAATGCCTGCCATCCCAATTCGTGTATCATATTCGTGGCGCTGTCTCCCGCAGTTCGTGCTAACACAAAACGAATGGCGCTTCTTTCAACTTCTAGACGTCCTCTCCGGCAATCCTATCTGATACGGATCCCATACCGCACAGCAATACTCGAGAAGAGGGCGGAGAAGCATAGTGTAATCAGTCTCTATAGTCTACCTATTACATATGCTAAGTATTCTGCCAATAAATCGCAGTCTTCGGCTAGGTTCCTTACAACATTATGTACGTGATCGTTCCAAAATGGTTCAAATGACTGTAAGCACTATGGGACTTACCATCTGAGGTCATCAGTCCCCTAGAACTTACAACTACTTAAACCTAACTAACCTAAGGACATCACACACATCCATGCCCGAGACAGGATTCGAACCTGCGACCGTAGCGGTCGCGCGGTTCCAGACTGAGGCACCTAGAACCGCTCGGTCACAACGGCCGGCTGTGATCGTTCCAATTTAAGTTATTCACAACTCTAATCCCTAAGTATTTAGTTCGGTTTAGTCTTTAGATCTGTGGCATTTATCGTGTAATTGAAATTTAGGTGGCTCGTTTTACTGCTCATGTAGATGACTTCAAACTTTTCCTTGCTTTTGTCAACTGACACTTTTGCACCATGCACATATTTTGTCTAAATGATTTTGCAATTCGTTTCGGTCATCTGATGACATTACATGATGGTAAATGGCAGCATCATCTGCAGATAGTGTAAGAGGACTGTTCAGATTGTCTCCTAAATCGTTTATGAAGATCAGGACCACCAGAGGGCCTATGACACTTCCTCGTGGAACGCCATATATTAGTTCAGTTGTACTCTATGACTTTCCATCACTTATTACAAACTGTGACCCTTGTGGCAGGAAATCACGACCCCAGTCACATAACTGAGACGATAGTCCATAGGCATGCAATTTAATTGGAAGTTGTTTGTGAAATCTAAAAATATGGAATCAGAATGAGATTTTCACTCTGCAGCGGAGTGTGCGCTGATATGAAACTTCCTGGCAGATTAAAACTGTGTGCCCGACCGAGACTCGAACTCGGGACCTTTGCCTTTCGCAGGCAAGTGCTCTACCACATTTTTTTTCGTTTTTTTTTCGTTTTATTTTTTATTTTTTTCTATTTTTTTTATTTTTTATTTTTTTCCTTCAAGGACGAACAAAGGCAGTGTACACCTGACAGGCAAGTACGTTCCTTTCTTTTTTTTTTATCCTAGCCTACCGCTGCAGGAGCAGGACGACGGGTAGGGCAGGGGTCGACACCCGAAGCCTGGCCATCCCGCCGCCACGCCCAAGCCACGTGTTCGAGTTCGAGGAAAAATTTTTCACTAGAGGGCAGACTTGAACCAAGGACCTCTGGTTCCACAGCTACTCACGCTAACCACGGGGCTACAGCTCTCCTGAACCATCTGAGCTATCGAAGCACGACTCACGCCCGGTCCTCACAGCTTTACTTCTGCCAGTATCTCGTCTCCTACCTTCCAAACTTTACAGAAGCTCTCCTGCGAACCCTACAGAACTAGCACTCCGGAAAGAAAGGATACTGCGGAGACATGGCTTAGCCACAGCCTGGGTGATGTTTCCAGAATGAGATTTTCACTCTGCAGCGGAGTGTGCGCTGATATGAAACTTCCTGGCAAATTGAAACTGTGTGCCCGACCGAGACTCGAACTCGGGACCTTTGCCTTTCGCGGGCAAGTGCTCAACCACCTGAGCTACCGAAGCACGACTCACGGCCGATCCTCACAGCTTTACTTTCCTATCAGCGCACACTCCGCTGCAGGGTGAAAATCTCATTCTGGAAACATCCACCAGGCTGTGGCTAAGCCATGTCTCCGCAGTATCCTTTCTTTCAGGAGTGCTAGTTCTGCAAGTTTCGCAGGAGAGCTTCTGTAAAGTTTGGAAGGTAGGAGACGAGATACTGGCAGAAGTAAAGCTGTGAGACGGGCCGTGAGTCGTGCTTAGGTAGCTCAGATGATAGAGCACTTGCCCGCGAAAGGCAAAGGTCCCGAGTTCGAGTCTCGATTGGGCACACAGTTTTAATCTGCCAGGAAGTTTCAATATGGAATCAATTTGACGTAACCTGTCGATAGCGCGCATTACTTCGTGATGATAAAGAGCTAATTGTGTTTCACAAGAACAATATTTTCTGAATCTGTGTTAGCTATTTGTCAATAAATCGTTTTCAGATGGTTCAAATGGCTCTAAGCACTATGGGACTTAACACCTGAGGTCATCAGTCCCCTAGACTTAGAACTACTTAAACCTAAGCAACCTAAGCACAACACATACATCCATGCCCGAGGCAGGATTCCAACCTGCGACCGTAGCAACAGCGTAGTTCCGGGCTGAAGCGCCTAGAACCGCTCGGCCACAGCGTCCGGCTAATAAATCGTTTTCTTCGTGGTCATTCATAATGTTCGAGCATAGTATATACTCCAAAAACCTATTGCAAATCGGCGTTGGTGATACGGGTCTGTAATTCAGCGGATTACTCATATTTCCTTTCTTGGATATTAGTGTCACTTGAGCAACTTTCCAGTCTGTGGGTACGGAACTTTCTACGAGCGAGCTGTTATATGTAATTACTATGTATGGAGCCGTTGTATCAACATACTCTGAAAGGAACGTTAGGGCGAAAGCCTTGCCTTTCTTAAGTGTTTTATGCTGTTTCTCTACACCCAGGATATCTTCTTCTAAGCTTCTTTTGTTGGTAGTTGTTCTTGATTCGAATTCTGGAATATTTTCTTCGTCTTCTTTTGAGAAGGAATTTCGGAAAACCGTGTTTAGTAACTGCTTCAGTGGTACTGTCATAAATAACGTCACCATTGTTATTGCGCGGTGAAGGCATTAAATGTGTCTTGTCAATGGTGTACTTTAAATACCACCAGAATCTAGTTGGGTTTTCTGCCAGATTGCGAGACGGAGTGTTGTTGTGGAAACTATTAAAAGCACCTCGCATTATAGTTCGTGCTAAACTTAGTGCTTCTGTAAAACGTCGCCAATCTTGGAGATTTTGCGTTCTTTTATATTTGGCACTACAATAGTGTTCTAATTTGTTTTGCGTACCGTGGGGGAGCAGTACCATCTCTTATTAATTTATTTAGTATGTATCTCTCAATTGCTGTCCATGCTATTTCTCTGAATTTAAACCAGATCTGATCTACGCTTATATAGTCAAATTGGAAGGAGTGGAGACTGCCTTTTAGGTAGGTGTAAAGCGAATTTTTATCTACTTTTTTAAATAGATGTATTTTACGTTTATTTTTGGTTGGGTAGAATGTTACGGTATTCAGTGTAGCTACAACAACCTAGCGGTCACTAATACCTGTATCTGTCATGCTGCTCCTTATTTGGTCACGATTATTTGTTGCTAAGAGGTCAAATATGTTTTCGCAACCATTTACACTTCGAGTAGGCTTCTCAACTACTTGCAGAAATTAATTTTCTGAGAAGGCATTCAGCACGATTTCAGACGTTTTGTGCCTATCACTGACTTTAAACATGTATTTTCGCCAACAAATCTAGGGCAGACTTAAGTCTCCACCAACTATAATTGTTTGAGTGGGATACCTAATTGAAATAACACTCAAGTTTTCTTTGAACTACCCAACAACTGTCTCATCTGAGTCGGTAGGTCGGTAAAAGGAACAAATATTAATTTATTCCAGTTGTCAAGAATGCCCTCTGCCAGTACCAACTCACAGGAACGATCTACTTCAGTTTCACTACAAGGTAAGCTATTTCTATCGGCATTAAACATTCCACCACCAACTGTATTTAATGTATCCTTCTGGAACACGGTTAGGTCCTCTGTAAAAATTTCGTCTGAACTTATTTCCGGCTTTAGCCAGCATTCCGTGCATGTACCGATTTCAGATTCAGTGCTTTCTATTAGCGCTTGGAACGCTGGTTCTTTTCCAACACAACTACGACATTTTGCAACTACTGTATATATAGTTCGTGTGTCTACCCCCCTTCTGCGTTCGTCCTTCACGCTTTGAAGCTTAAGCCCTTCCTTCCGCTCCCGAGATCCTGTAACCTTGTTTCGATTTAGGTTTTTCATTGTTGTATCAGATTCTTCTCACAGCATCATATCTTCCACCTTAAACATTTACGTCTCCCTCCCTTTCTACAATATTGCCTCAACTTCATTTCTCTTGTGTAGTTCCTCTTTAAACTTCTTCCATCTTTCAGCTTTCCCTTCTTTGCTTTGTACTGGTTTTCAATCTGGGCTGCATTCAGGAGGAAGACCGTTCAATCCCGTGTCCGGCCATCCTGATTTAGGTTTTCCGTGACTTCCCTAAATCGCTCCAGGCAAATGCTGGGATGGTTCCTTCGAAAGGGCACGGCGGACTTCCTTTCCTAACCCGATGAGACTGATGACCTCGCTGTCTTGTCTACTCCCCCATAACAACCCAAACCATCTGAGCTCTTGATATTCATAAAGCTACTTCACTTTTATCCAAAGATCTCCTTAAATTTCCTGTAGGTGGTATCTATCTTACTGCTAGTTATGCATCTATAGCCTTACATTTGTCCTCCAGCCATTCCTGCTTAGCTGTTTTGCACTTACTATCAGTCTAATTTTTAGACGTTTGTATTCCCTTTGCTACATTTTTATATTTTTTCCTTTCGTTAGTTAAATTCAATATCTCCTGTGACATCCAAGGATTTTGACTAGGCCTTGTCTTTTTATCTATTTGATCCTCTGCTGCTTCCACTGTTTCATCTCTCAAAGTTACAAAAAAATGGCTCTGAGCACTATGGGACTCAACTGCTGTGGTTATTGTGGTGTCACAGCCAGACACCACACGTGCTAGGTGGTAGCTTAAATCGGCCGCGGTCCTGTAGTACATGTCGGACCCGCGTGTCGCCACTGTGTGATCGCAAACCTAGCGCCACCACAAGGCAGGTCTCGAGAGACTGACTCGAGCTCAGCCCAGTTGTACGGACGACAGAGCTAGCGACTAGACGTACGAAGCCTTTCTCTCTCATTAGCCGAGAGACAGAATAGCCTTCAGCTAAGTTAATGGCTACGAACTAGCAAGGCGCCATTAGCCTTACAGTGATTGTAATTAAAGTCTCCTTTGTGCGATGTACCACAATGATTGATTAAAGATTAGTATTATACCAGCTACGTACTTTTCTTCATAGCATTAATTACGTATCCTGTTCCAGTACTTCACGCCCGTCTGCGTTAGTCTAGCGTGCCTTTTAAGCCACCTCTATCTACAAGGTGTTGGCCCAGCTGCCGACACATCAGTTATCAGTCCCCTAGAACTTAGAACTACTTAAACCTAACTAACCTAAGGACATCACACACATCCATGCCCGAGGCAGGATTCGAACCTGCGACCGTAGCAGTCGCACGGCTCCGGACTGCGCGCCTAGAACCGCGAGACCACCGCGGCCGGCTCTCAAAGTTACACATTCGTCTTCTGTTGTATTTCTTTTCCCTCTTTGCCTAATGCTCCCTCCAAAATTCTCAACAACCTCCAGTTTTTTTCAACTTTTCCACATCCCATATCAATTTCTTACGTTTCCCAATTTGAAACGGAATTTCTCGAGCAATATTGCATGCTCTAGTATACTTTTTTTCATACCAGCCCACAAGGGTAACGTAGAAACAATATTTTCTTTGGTTGAAATATAATAGACGTACGAGAGGAATAAACTTTCAATCGATACTGCTAGAAGTTTTATGCTGTGCTTGGAAATTATACTTTTAATCGTTATGAAACGCATAATTACTTATTTCCTAATAGGACCCTAAAATATCTAGTCAAATGCAAAATGCAAAGAAAAGAAATGAAAATACAGATTGAATCCTATGGTGCTGTAGTTAAGTCGTAACATATGTGGAATCATTTTTGTTATTATCGATTTCGTATCTAAAAACATATTTTCCTTAAAGAGATACAAATACATTTCAGATATATATACATATATATAAATTTTGTTCGTGTTTTTCGTTTTTGTTCTTAATAAAAGTGTTTTATGTTACAATTCGAGACGAGGTTTTTTTTCATTTTTTCATTCTGTCCCGGTTTGACGACCGAGGAATCTGGCAACCATGGTTCAGAACGAACTTCTAGTAACGGAATTTCCATTCCAGAACGTATTGAATAGTTTTTATAATATATATTATCACTTATGACAGAAAGTCGGCAGTCCTTTTTGTGCCTGTAGCAAAAGATACGTTCTTTTTCAATAAAAATAGCTGCGTTTCATTCATTTGTCGCTGCTTGTTTCCAAGGCAAGTCGAGAGGCTGTGTACATTGTGCTGTCGCAAACAAACGCCGGGGACTGACATAAATAAACAGTGAGCGGGAAGGAGGAAGAGGCCTCCCTTGCAGTGGCACGTTTACAGTCGGCGAGCGCCTCCAAAATGCGGCCTTCTGTCCGCCGCGATGACGCAACAGCTCAAGCGAGCACGTCACCCTCGGCCAGAATGAACACCTATATCTTTCCGTAGGAGCTCTGATTTCCCTTATTTTATCGTGGTGATCGTTCCTCACTACGTAGGTCGGTGTCAACAAAATATTTTCGCATTCGGAGGAGAAAGTTGGTGATTGGAATTTCGTGAGAAGATTCCGTCGCAAAGAAAAACGCCTTTCTTTTAATGATGTCCAGCCCAAATCCTGTATCATTTTTGTGACACTCTCTCCCATATTTCGTGATAATACAAAACGTGCTGCCCTTCTTTGAACTTTTTCGATGTACTCCGTCAGTCCTATCTGATAAGGATCCCACACCGCGCAGCAGTGTTCTAAAAGAGGACGGACAAGCGTAGTGTAGGCAGTACCCTAAGTAGGTCTGTTACATTTTCTAAGTGTTCTGAGAATAAAACGCAGTCTTTGGTTAGCCTGCCCCACAACATTTTTTACGTGTTCCTTCCAATTTAAGTTGTTCGTAATTGTAAAACCTAGGTATTTAGTTGAATTTACGGCTTTTAGATTAGACTGATTTATCGTGTAACCCAAGTTTAACGAGTTCCTTTTAGCACTCATGTGGATGACCTCACACTTTTCGCTATTTAGGGTCAACTGCCACTTTTCGCACCATTCAGATATCTTTTATAAATCGTTTTGCAGTTTGGTTTGATCTTCTGATGACTTTATTAGTCGATAAACGACAGCGTCATCTGCAAACAACCGAAGACGGCTGCTCAGATTGTCTCCCAAATCGTTTATATAGATAAGGAACAGCAAACGGCCTATAACACTACCTTGGGGAACGCCAGAAATCACTTCTGTTTTACTCGATGACTTTCCGTCAATTACTACGAACTGTGACCTCTCTGACAGGAAATCACAAGTCCAGTCGCATAACTGAGATGATATTCCATAAGCACGCAATTTCACTACGAGCCGCTTGTGTGGTACAGTGTCAAAAGCCTTCCGGAAATCCAGAAATCCGGAATCAATCTGAAATCCCGTGTCAATAGCACTCAACACTTTATGTGAATAAAGAGCTAGTTGTGTTTCACATGAATGTTGTTTTCTAAATCCATGTTGACTGTGTGTCAACAGACCGTTTGCTTCGAGGTATTTCATAATGTTCGAACACAATAAATGTTCCAAAGTGCTGCTGCATATCGACGTTAACGATATGGGCCTGTAATTTAGTGGATTACTCCTACTACCTTTCTTGAATATTGGTGTGACCTGTGCAACTTTCCAGTCTTAGGGTACGGATCTTCCGTCGAGCGAACGGTTGTATATGATTGTTAAGTATGGAGCTAATGTATCAGCATACTCTGAAAGGAGGACACTTTCTACGTGAACATTGTATTTTAAGCCTATTATTTTTTTCTCAGATATTTATAAAATAAGTCCTGACACGAAAAGGGCGGAAGAGGTAATGATAAACTACTGGTTGAATCAATATGGTGAGATTATTACTTCTTATTACCAACCTGACTGAGTTGTACTACAACAATCAATACTAATAACAAATATCGTAAATTATTGGATTTTCGTTTGACACCTCGTAACCTTGAAATTAGCCTGTATACTTGCAGTTATTTTAGGCATTTCATCTGGCTCGTATGCTTTAGTGTTCTAACTCTGCATTAGGAGATTTCTTAAAAAGTAAGTTACATATTATTATGGCAGTCCAAATAATTTTATTGAATGTTGCACTTGACTTCAAAGTTCATGATACTATTTCTCAACGTAGGCACTAAAATAAACTTCCTCCGCACAGACCTCTGGAGGCCCATCGGTATCGACCTACCACCGTATCATCCTCAGCCGACAGGCGTCACTGGATGGGCATATGGAGGGGCATGTCGACATCGCACCCCTCTTCCGGCCGTTGGCAGTTTACGAGACCGGATCCGCTACTTCTCAATCAAGTAGCGGCTCAACTTGCCTCCAAAGACTGAGTGCCCTGCTTGTCAACAGCGGCCGGCAGACCCCGACGGTCACCCATCCGAGTGTTAGCCAAGGCCGAAAGCGCTTAACTTGGCGCGTTCTGACGGAAACTCACGTTAACACTGCAGCAAGGACGTTGCCAACGTAGTCACTAAATCTCTGTAAACAACAGCTGGAACGTTCCACCAACCGCCGAGTTCCTTGACGACAGAAATCCACCTCTTATGGGAACCGCTGTGTGAACGTCCTCGTCACTGCCGCTTGTGTTGCGGAACAGTTCAGAGAAAATTTGAGTCTGGTAACACATAACCTTCCCTCGATATGTTGGCAAAAATACTTGTTCAAAACCGGTGGTAGGCAGAAAACATCTTCCGAGATTGTCCTAAATGCTTTCTCCGAAAATTATTTCGAGCAGTTAGTCCACGAAACCACGCGAATTGTAAATGGTTGCGAAAACACACTTGACCTCTTAGCCACAAACAATCCAGAGCTGATAGAGAGCATCATGACATACAGGGATTAGTTATCACAAGGTCGTTGTAGCTAGGCTCAATACCGTTTCTTCCAAATCCACCAGAAACAAACGCAAAATAATTTTATTTAAAAAAGCGGATAAAGTGTCACTAGAAGCCTTCCTAAGAGACAATCTCCATTGCTCCCGAACTGACTACGCAAATGTAGACGAGATGTGGCTCAAATTCAAAGATATAGTAGCAACAGCAATTGAGAGATTCATACCTCATAAATTGGTAAGAGATGGAACTGATCCCCCGTGGTACACAAAACAAGTCCGAACTCTGTTGCAGAGGCAACGGAAAAAGCATGCGAAGTTCAGAAGAACGCGAAATCCCTAAGATTGGCTAAAATTTACAGACGCGCGAAATTTGGCACGGATTTCAATGCGAGATGCCTTTAATAGGTTCCACAACGAAACATTGTCTCGAAATTTGGTAGAAAATCCGAAGAAATTCTGGTCGTATGCAAAGTACACAAGCGGCAAGACGCAGTCAATACCTTCGCTGCGCAGTGCCGATGGTACTGTTACCGACGACTGTGCCGCTAAAGCGGAGTTATTGAACGCAGTTTTCCGAAATTCCTTCACCAAGGAAGACGAATGGACTATTCCAGAATTTGAAACACGAACAGCTGCTAGCATGAGTTTCTTAGAAGTAGATACCTTAGCGGTTGCGAAGCAACTCAAATCGCTTGATACGGGCAAGTCTTCAGGTCCAGATTGTATACCGATTAGGTTCCTTTCAAATTACGCTGAAACAATAGCTCCCTACTTAGCACTCATATACAACCGCTCGCTCACCGATAGATCTGTACCTACAGATTGGAAAATTGCGCATGTCGCACCAGAGTTTAAGAAGGGTAGTAGGAGTAATCCATCGAACTACAGACCTATATCATTGACGTCGGTTTGCAGTAGGGGTTTGGAGCATATACTGTATTCAAACATTATGAATCACCTCGAAGGGAACGATCTGTTGATACGTAATCAGCATGGTTTCAGAAAACATCGTTCTTGTGCAACGCAGCTAGCTCTTTATTCGCACGAAGTAATGGCCGCTATCGACAGGGGATCTCAAGTTGATTCCGTATTTCTAGATTTCCCGAAAGCTTTTGACACCGTTCCTCAAAAGCGACTTCTAATCAAGCTGCGGGCCTATGGGGTATCGTCTCAGTTGTGCGACTGGATTCGTGATTTCCTGTCAGGAAGGTCGCAGTTCGTAGTAATAGACGGCAAATCATCGAGTAAAACTGAAGTGATATCAGGTGTTCCCCAGGGAAGCGTCCTGGGACCTCTGCTGTTCCTGATCTATATAAATGACCTGGGTGACAATCTGAGCAGTTCTCTTAGGTTGTTCGCAGATGATGCTGTACTTTACCGTCTAGTAAGGTCATCCGAAGACCAGTATCAGTTGCAAAGTGATTTAGAAAAGATTGCTGTATGGTGTGGCAGGTGGCAGTTGACGCTAAATAACGAAAAGTGTGAGGTGATCCACATGAGTTCCAAAAGAAATCCGTTGGAATTCGATTACTCGATAAATAGTACAATTCTCAAGGCTGTCAATTCAACTAAGTACCTGGGTGTAAAAATTACGAACAACTTCAGTTGGAAAGACCACATAGATAATATTGTGGGGAAGGCGAGCCAAAGGTTGCGTTTTATTGGCAGGACACTTAGAAGATGCAACAAGACCACTAAGGAGACAGCTTACACTACACTCGTTCGTCCTCTGTTAGAATATTGCTGCGCGGTGTGGGATCCTTACCAGGTGGGATTGACGGAGGACATCGAAAGGGTGCAAAAAAGGGTAGCTCGTTTTGTATTATCACGTAGTAGGGGAGAGAGTGTGGCAGATATGATACGCGAATTGGGATGGAAGTCATTACAGTAAAGATTTTTTTCGTCGCGGCGAGATCTATTTACGAAATTTCAGTCACCAACTTTCTCTTCCGAATGCGAAAATATTTTGTTGAGCCCAACCTACATAGGTAGGAGTGATCATCAAAATAAAATAAGAGAAATCAGAGCTCGAACAGAAAGGTTTAGGTGTTCGTTTTTCCCGCGCGCTGTTCGGGAGTGGAATGGTAGGGAGATAGTATGATTGTGGTTCGACGAACCCTCAGCCAAGCACTTAAATGTGAATTGCAGAGTAGTCATGTAGATGTAGATGAAGGCCTATTTTCCCCACATGTTCTTTCAGCTTGCCGAAAAGATATAAATCGCGCTTTGCAAGATCGAGACTTTCCGATCTGTCTCACCCAGATCTATGCGGACTTGGAAAAATTGTTGCCACCGTCTAATTACGGCTGGACGCAACATTGAATTTGATCTACAAGGGTTGGAACTTTAATAGTGGCAACTATTTATTTACAGCTCGTACAAAATAGATACGTGTTTCGAAGTGTTACTGGCATTCAAAGTAGTAACAGCATTGTGTATAACCCATTGCCAGTGATGTGGAAGTCGTAGGATACTCTTAGCAGTGCCAGTTGTGTTGACAGTTCGAGCGGCGCGGTCTATTACCCGACGAATGTGTAGCAGTTCTGAAGCGGATGCCGTGAAGTGTTTCCTTCAGTTTAGAAATCGAGTTGAACTTACGAGGGCTTAAGTCAGGGGAGTGCAGTACGTGGTATAGCACTTAACAGCCCCATCAGTCAAACAAATCAGTAACAGCTTGCACTGTACGTGCTTGCGCATTGTCCTGCAAAATGATGGCTAGGTCGTGCAGAAAGTGTCATCACTTATGTCTCTAAGCTGGTCGTAGGTTGTGTACCAAAAATGAACAGCATAGAGACAGAAATGATGACACTTTCTCCAGGGCAATGCTCACGCACTACAGTGCAAGCTGTTACTGATTTGTTTGACTCATGGGGCTGCTAAGTGCTATACCACCTACTGCACTCCCCTGACTTAAGTCCTCGTGAGTTCAACCCGATATCTAAACTTAAGGAAACACCTCACGGCATTCGCAGCAGAACTGCTACAAATTCGTCGGACAATAGACCGCGCCGATCGAACTGTCAACACAACTGGCACTGCTAAGAGTGTCCTACGACTTCCACATCGCGGGCAACGGGTTATACACAATGATGGTGACTACTTTGAAGGTCAGTAAAACTTTGTAACACGTGTCTATTTTGTACGAACTGTAATTAAATAGTTTCCACTATTAAAGTTCCAACCCTCGCATATATCGTCAGAATTTCACGGCGAATGTGTATGCAGTTTAGCCTTTCAGCCTACAAGAATCGTGTACTGTGCCTCACAATCAGCTCCGGAGCAGGTTTCCAGTTGGAGCGAAATTCTGCTCATACCCTGTGATGCACCTGTTTTCTGTAATGCATCAGAACTATTCTGCAGGAAACCAGAACATGTACTCTCATCTGTCAATGCGCCATTCTTATTGTGCAATTGTCTTATCGTGGGACGACATGCATAACTTACTTTCTGAAGTCCCTGCGAACTTGTCTGTGTTGCACGAGTCTTAACCCACATTGAAGTGTTGGTGGGTTAGACGAGGGTATAAAAACAGCATACAGCGGACAGTCGAAGGATTTTTTGTTGTTTTTATGGTCTTTAGTCAAAAATTTAGATCGACACAGCCACCCAAACTAGGCTATACTTCGCAACCCTGTTCAATCTCTGACAACCACTGCAACATACTTCTATAAGAGAATGCTTACTTTAGTAAAACCTTGGTATTGTTCTACAAATTTTACCCCAGTTCTTCTTTTCATACCTAAATTGACCATTCCTTGACGCCTTAGGACGTTGTAGGGAAGCAGCCTACTCACGCTGCAGCAAATTCACATCAGTTTCCATTGTGTGTTAGTCAGTCTGCTAGCTCTGACGTCATAGATGTTGCGCAATACCTTAAAAATCAAGCAAATGACATAAAACTTTCCTAGTATGTCTGGAATAATGATAAACTAATGTGTGTTAAATATCAGCTTGATAACTTCAGCCGTTTCCTTTATTTGGACGTTTTTCTATAAAAATAATTGGCGGCACAGAAAAGAGCTAGAGACTGCAAAATTTGTATTTAGATTCAGCTTTCATAATGATTTAATAAAAACAGTACTTTGGATTTCATAAATTAAGATTTTAGTGTAAATTCATGATTTTGTGGTTTTCATCTCAAAACTAGAGGAAGCAAGATAGATTAAGTGAGCTTATAAATCATACTAGGATGTTTAGATTTTAATAGGTTGGAGGTCCGCTATGATGATGAAGCTGTAAAAAGTTTCTTTCAAATATCTATTAAATTATAGCAATAGCGGATCTCAGAAGGGACAGTTCAGAGCCCATCTGCTGCGTGCAGTGCAATTAAATTAATTCTCTCGCCTAAGTTATTAAAGTTAGCCACGTCAAAAATTTATTATCAATACTTCCCTGCGTGCTGAATGCACAGTTAAATTAGGAGCTTCATCGGCCTTCAGCAAGAGAAGCTAAAATTTATTATGCAACTTGAAGTGGTGCATTACTAGCACAGCGGCTAGTCGAGACAGCCGATTTGATCGAGCGTTTTCTCAGCGGTCCGCACCCCGGCTTTATATATAAGAGCACTGTGCGAGGAAGCCAAGGCCCCAGTTCTCTCCAGACGCGGAATGACACGCCATCTGTGTCGGGAATCGCGCCGCGCCAGGATCAGTGCTACTAACAGCCTCGGGTGCCGTATTCTGTTATTCGAGATGCGCGTAACCAGTAAAGCGTTTCAAGTAAAGTGTTAATTCGGGAATGATTTTCATTATCTAGCCTCAGTTTGCGTATTGTCGTATTTTCACGTGCCGTCGCGGGACAGACATTCTACTACTAATATAGCGTGGCGTTTGATGAGATATTTCATCAAATTATGGCGAGCATTCATTTCAACAATTATTTCGGACATTTATAGTTGCATTGGCGCGATAGACTCTGAACTGTTCTGTTAGTTAGGTTGGAGGGATATTTGTGTGTATATTTGTGATTTTGAGAATATACTCAACTATTTTGGAAAGTCGTCTTTGATTAGAAATCCCGAACAACTTCCTGACTCTACAGAGCTACAAGCTGCAGCTATAATTGTAATCTCAAGGACGTGGGCACTAGGAACTCTATTTACAGGCTTCAGGTTTTGTCAAATCGCTTTCTGGGGGTCTACAAAGTAAATAGAGAGCCAGTGTGGAGAACGGCGAAAGACAGCATAACAACATTCTAAAGCTAGAAACTGACAAGATTTAAACATTTGTACAACAATAATTTCTCCAATAACACTCCGCCGCCCCACAACGTGTCCTATAATCGATCCCTTCTTTTTGTTAAATTTTGGCATAATTTCCTCCCTCTCCGATTCGCTACCGTTATTCTTCTTTAATTATCCGATCTGTCTAATCGTCAGCATTCGTCTGTAGTGAAACGTTTAAAAAGCATCTATTCTTGTCTTGTCGAACTGCTCATCACTTAAGTTTCACTATCGTACAAGGCTACACCTCAGACTAATACTTTCAGCAAAGACTTCCCAACACTGAAGTTGATACGAGATGTTAAAATATTTGTCTTTTGTTGAAACGCTTTTCTTACTATCGACAACCAGCATTTATATTCTCTGTGCGTCGGTAAGATACGAGAAGCATACTAAGAGGTTGACAATGAGACCAGCAAATACTCTAGAAGCACTTTTATTGTATTATCTCCAAGTGAAATGTAAGACTCACGTGGTCGCAATAAGAACTGAACAAGAAAATTACATGTTTTAGTTTTGTTTTGCATGTTGCTATTCGGGTTACTATGGGCTATTTCTCTTTTGGCAGTTTTAATTTGTAGTTTATTGTTGTTGTCTAAGTTTACATATTGTCATTTTGTGATTTGGAGATAGTGAACGAAGCTGTGGATACTATAAAACGGAGTACCAAATGGAGAAATGGGAACTTTCAGACAAATTCTTCTGTTTGAGTTCTGTAGAGAGGTAAGAGCAGCGGGTGCAGAAAAAAACATTTACGTCGTCTATTAGGAAAATGCCATTGGACAGACCACGGCAGGAAACTGGATTTTCGTTTAAGGAGAGTCGTTTTGACTTTAGCGACTCTCAACGTTCAGGGAGACTTTCAGGGTTTGATGAAGATAGTTTAAACCCATTAACCCACAATGATCCACATCAGTGTATTCGAGAACTGGCAAATGTGATTAACTGTGATCATTCACCATTGTGTGACATTTGCACGCAATGAGGAAGATTCAAAGATCGGGTGTATGGTTATCGCATGCTGTAAGCCAAAATCATGAATATTAGTGGATGGCCATATGGCTATGTCTCTGCTTGCGCGTCATCAATTGGCTCGTGAACAACATCGACCATTCCCATCCTGTATCGTTGCTGGTGACGAGTAATGGTGTCTTTATGCTAAGATAAAGAAAAGAAAGGGATGGTTGAGACCAAACAAAGCATCAATTCTCCGTACGGAGACCTACGTGCATCCACAAAAGATAAGTTATGCATCTAGTGGAACAGCATCGGTGTTGTGTACTAGGAATTGATTCCCCGACGTGTAACCATTATTGTTGACATTTATTGACAACTACTGAGACGTTTTCCAGACGCAGTCCTAGACAAACGACCATGGACACTGCGTATAGTTATGCTAGTCCACAAAACACCCACCTGCATTCTCCTAGACTGACAAAAACCACTATACAGGAGTTGGATTGGGAAGTCATTGCGCATCCACCTTATTCACCTGATGTCGCGGCCTCAGATTTTCTCCTTCTTCGCTCTCCACGAAGAACCTATAAGGAGCTTCCTTTCCGGATCAAAATACGATCCGAACATGGCTCGAAGAGTTCTTCGCCTCAAAACCACGTTCTTTCTACAGTCGCGGAATCGGAAAGTCAGCCCAGAGTTCAAAAATGGTTCAAATGGCTCTGAGCACTATGGGACTCAACATCTTAGGTCATAAGTCCCCTAGAACGTAGAACTACTTAAACCTAACTAACCTAAGGACATCACACACACCCATGCCCGAGGCAGGATTCGAACCTGCGACCGTAGCAGTCCCGCGGTTCCGGACTGCAGCGCCAGAACCGCTAGACCACCGCGGCCGGCCCAGCCCAGAGTTGGCAGACTGTAAGGAGAATATATAACTGATGACTAAATTCTCTGTTACGTGTATCTGTTGTGTGGGAGAATATATTATTGATGACTAAATTCTCTATTACGTGGATCTGTTGGGTTTATTAAACTTATAGAAAATTACTACGTACTTATGCATCATTCCAATACTTGAACCTGCATATCATAGTGTAGCCTTGGTCTTCCTCTACAATTTTTATTCCAACCCTTCTCTCTAGATCTAAACTGACCATTCCTTGGCGCCTCAGAACGTGTCCTATGAATGGATACCTTCTTTTAGTTGAGTTATACCATAAATTTCCTATTTCTCCGATTCGGTAGAGTTGTTCTTCTCTAATCATTCGAGCTATCCATCTAGTCTTCAGCAATCTCCTGTAGAACAACACTTCCAAAGCTTCTATTCTTTTCTTGTCTGAACTGTTTGCCTTTCACGTTTCAGTTCCGTACAAGGCTACACTTCAGACTAATACTTTCAGTAAAGGCTTTCCAATGCTGATATTGAAACGAGATGCTAAAATGTTTTTCTTTCTTGAAACGCTTTACTTGCTTTGGCAGTCTGCCTTTATAATTTTTGCATAGGTGGGATACGAGAAGCATACTAAGTGGTTGAAAATGAGGCCAGCAAATACTCTATAAGTACATTTATTGTATTACCTCCAAGTTAAATGTAAGACCCACGAGGTCACAACAATAATCTAACGAAGTTAAGAAAATTAGGTGAAGCACAGCTTTGGATTGTCGTACTGCAAATCTACGCATAGAAACGATAAAGCTAACAGATCAGCAGCTGGTCTAAGCTTAGCCCGAACACAGAGAGTTCAGGCCACGTGCTCTATCGGTCTTCCTCTTTCAAAACGCTAATCTTGCCTCCACAGCCACAGCTTCCTTTCTTCAGCAGTCCTTTTCGTCTCCATGTATGAACAATGTCCCATTTCATTGATCATATTTTTAAACACAATGTGCTAGCTCGTCCCCTCGTTTTCTTCCCTATGATCTTGCCTATGAAAATAAAATCATGTATGATTAAGAGTCCAACAAGTTTGTTTTGTGTTGGGTTATAGCTTCCAGTAGTTCTTTTTTCTCTCCTATTTCTCGTAGTACCATCTCAATCGTTTTTCTGGCAGTCCAGCTAGTTCCTGAAATCTCCTCGAGAATCACATTTCCGCAGCGTCAAGGCGAGCTCTCTCCTGCATTGCTAACGTCTAGGTTTCGCATAATCGTACACGTATCAGGACACTCCAAACAAAGGTGTTAGCAAACCTTTTCTGGGAGTGGAAGCTGATGTGGTGGTTCAGTAGAACGTTCTTCTTTTGTGGACGGAACTCTTTACCCGTGTAACTCTTCTCCTTATTTCGTTCTGTTGTTCTCTTTCTCAGCGCTAGCCAGATAGTGAAATTCGGTTACTTCCTCGAGTTCCTTCCTGCCTATTGACATGTCAGTCGTGCCTCCATCTCCTTTCTTGTTTTTTAACCGTGACCTTTGTTTTCTTGTTATTTACTTTTAGCTTTGTTATCCCTTGATTTAAGACCTGAAGCATTTCATTCAGTTCTTCCATGACTCTGGCACAATGACAATGTCATCGACAAATCTGATGCAGTGAATATGAATACCATTAATTTTGATACCAGTCGTCCTTTCTTTCATTGTTGTTATTGCTTCCTCGATGATCATATTAAATAAATAAGGCGACAGAGGGCGCCCCTGTCTTATTCAACCTCTGATTTTAGTACTTCTATTTTTGAGTGTACTCAAAATCAATCGTCTGTCCTTCCGGTCTAGACCTACTTTGCGCATTGTTTTAAATAACGACTTCTAGTCGACAATATCAAATGCTTTTTCCAGGTGTATATGGTTTTTTTTTCTACTTTTCAATATTTGACGTAGTGCAAATATTGCTTCTCTCGTTCCTTTCCTGTTCTGAAGCCAAATTGCTCATTGGCTAAGTTCCACTCTATTTTCTTTTTAACTGTCTACACTACTGGCCATTAAAATTGCTGCACCAAGAAGGAATGCAGATGATAAACGGGTATTCATTGGACAAATATTTTATACTAGAACTGATATGTGATTACATTTTTACGCAATTTGGGTGCATAGATCCCGAGAAATCAGTAACCAGAACAACCACCTCTGGCCGTAATAACGGCCTTGATACGTCTGGCCATTGAGTCAAACAGAGCTTGAATGGCGTGTACAGGTACAGCTGCCCATTCAGCTTCAACACGACACCACAGTTCATCAAGAGTAGTGACTGGCGTATTGTGACAAGCCAGTTGCTCGGCCACCATTGACCAGACGTTTTCAATTGGTGAGAGATCTAGAGAATGTGCTGGCCAGGGCAGCAGTCTAACATTTTCTGTATCCAGAAAGGCCCGTACAGGACCTGCAACATGCAGTCGTGCATTATCCTGCTGAAATGTAGGGTTTTGCAGGGATCGAAGGAAGGGTAGAGCCACGGGTCGTAACACATCTGAAATGTAACGTCCACAGTTCAAAGTGCCGTCAATGTGAACAAGAGGTGACCGAGACGTGTAACCAGTGGCATCCCATACCATCACGCCGAGTGATAAGCCAGTATGGCGATGACGAATAAACGCTTCCAATGTGCGTTCACCGCTATGTCGCCAAACACGTATGCGACCATCATGATGCTGTAAACAGAATCTGGATTCATTCGAAAAAATGACGTTTTGCCATTCGTGCACCCAGGTTCGTCGTTGAGTACACCATCGCAGGCGCTCCTGTCTGTGATGCAGTGTCAAGGGTAACCGCAGCCATGGTCTCCGAGCTGATAGTCCATGCTGCTGCAAACGTCGTCGAACTGTTCGTGCAGATGGTTGTTGTCTTGCAAACGTCACCATCTGTTGACTCTGGGATCGAGACGTGGCTGCACGATCCGTTACAGCCATGCGGATAAGATGCCTGTCATCTCGACTGCTAGTGATACGAGGCCGTTGGGATCCAGCACGGCGTTCCGTATTACCCTCCTGAAACCACCGATTCCATATTCTGCTAACAGTCATTGGATCTCGACCAACGCGAGCAGCAATGTCGCGATACGATAAAACGCAATCGCGATAGCCGACAATCCGTCCTTTATCAATTCGGAAACGTGATGGTACGCATTTCTCTTCCTTACACGAGGCATCTCAACAACGTTTCACCAGGCAACGCCGGTCAACTGCTGTTTGTATATGAGATATCGGTTGGAAACTTTCCTTATGTCAGGACGTTGTAGGTGTCGCCACCGGCGCCAACCTTGTGTGAATGCTGTGAAAAGCTAATCATTTGCATATCACAGCATTTTCTTCCTGTCGGTTAAATTTCGCGTCTGTAGCACCTCATATTCGTGGTGTAGCAATTTTAATGGCCAGTATTGTATTTAAAGAGAGAAAAAAATTGTCTTGTTTTCTGTGGTCTTTATTGTTTTTATCAATTAGTTTTTCATGTTAAATATAATCATCTAAATTTCCAGTTTCAGCACCACTGTACAGGTATTCAATATACTGTTTCCATCGGCTACTTACGTCTTCTCCCTGTATGGCAAATAGTAGTTCCTGATTTTTTGTCCCTCGTTGTATAACGCTTGGTTCTGTATCTGTTTTTGCAACAGTTTAATATTGGAGTACGTTTCGTCCTGTATATCAAATAACATCTCTCGCAAAATCTCCGTAAGTGCCGACTGGTTGTTTGGTTTAACAAATTTTAGAAATGTACCACGATCCTAGTGTCTAGCCGCAGGTGGCCTAGATAATGTTTCTGTAACATCTCCATCTTATGATGAGCTAGCAATAGCTCGAAAACTGGTTAATGATAAAATGACTCGTATCAGAATTTTAAAAAAGCGACTAATAGCATAGTACACCTACATAAACAGCCAATTTAAATCGCAGTTGCGGTTCACCTTCCACAATGAATTTAAATTTTTAGAAAATTACACTGTATAATATTTGCATTGCAGTATAACGTACTGGAAACAGAAAATCCACAAAACGAATAAACTTTGAGCGCTATACTTACCAGTCCATAGCACTCTGTTGTCTGATGCCTACCTCACCTAACTCCGGAAGCTAACAGACGTTCCCATGTCACACTACATTAAATTCTAACGGCCGGAAGCACAACGGCGATAGATCTCAATATATGACATTTTGTTGTAAGAAAACTATCATAATCGGTTGATTTCTTAAATTTTTTTCATTCTGAGGTCATGACCTGGCAGTACCTAGACGCCGTAGATAATGTTAACGCATACACCGTCCATTGACGTGTATGTGACCACCTGGGAAAGCCAGAATAACTGCGTTTTGCATCGCGGAACAGTGCGAGACGTACAGAAAGAGAGACAGTGAGTTTATGGAGGCTACCGACAGGAATGTGGAGCCACGACGAGTCCGGTGTTGTGGCCAGCTGCGCTAGGTTTCTCTGTTGAAGATCCAAGGCTCGAACAGCCGCATCGAGGTGGTCTCACGGAAACCCGACTGGGTTTAAATCCGGGGAGTCTGGCGGCCAGGGGAGTACGGTAAACTCACCCTGGTGCTGTGTGACACGTTGCCTTATCCTGCTGGTAGACGTCATCGTGACGAGGAAAAACAAACTGCATGTAGGGATGGTCATGGTCCCCAAGGATAGTATATATATGTTGGTCCATTATACCTTCCAGAATGATGAGATCATCTAGACAATGCCACGGAAAATACCCTAAACACAAACGCTCTCTTCTCCGGCCTGGAGCCCTCCGACGATCCAACGGCCATCTGTACGATGGTGCATAAAATATAATTTATCTGAAAAGCCATCTGTCACTACTCAGTGGAAATCAACTTGCATTACAGATGTGCAAGTTCCAGCCTTCGTCGTCGATGAGCAGCAGTCAGCGTTGTACATGGTCCCCAAGGATAGCATGCTTGTGTTGGCCCATTGTGCCTTCCAGAATGATGTTGTCATCTAGAGAATGTTACGGAAAATACGCCAGACCCTTCCGACGACCCAACGGCAATCTGTCCGATGGATCATAAAACGTGATTTATCTGAAAAGGCACCTGTCACCACTCAGTGGAAATAAACTTGCGGTACTTACGTGCAAGTTCCAGCCTTCGTCGCCGATGAGTAGCAGTCAGCATGTTTCTATGAACGAGGCGCCTGCTGCGGATATTCATAAGTAGCAACGTTCGATGAATGGTCGTTGAGGAGACATTGTTGGTGGCCCCCTTGGACAGTTGCTCAACAACTGCACGTATATTCGCCTGTACGCATCTCTGCAGCTGTCTTTCACACCTGTCTTCTATGGCCCGTGTTGCACCACAGTTGAAATATCGATTTTCGATGGCGCCTTTAGCCGGCCGGTGTGGCCGTGCGGTTCTAGGCGCTTCAGTTTGGAGCCGCGTGACCGCTACGATCGCAGGTTCGAATCCTGCCTCGGGCATGGATGTGTGTGATGTCCTTAGGTTAGTTAGGTTTAAGTAGTTCTAAGTTCTAGTGGACTGATGACCTCAGAAGTTATGTCCCATAGTGCTCAGAGCCATTTTGATGGCGCCTTTTTGCCATGGATTGTATACTTTAGCCACGGCGGTTCGCGAGCAGTTTACAAACTTAGCTGTATCGGAAATGTTTCCACCCTTGCGCCGAATGCCAATGATGAAGCACTTTTGGACGTCAGATAAATCGATAAATCGCTCCGATAACGACTGCACTGCACGGCTTCCTCTTTCATTTCTTACCCCCAGTCCATATTCACCTACTACTCTTCCTTCTCTTCCTTTTCCCACAATGGAATTCCAGTCCACCGTCACAATTAAATTTTCGTCTCCCTTCACTATCTGAATAATTTCTTTTATCTCATACATTCCTTCAATCTCTTCTTCACCTGCGGAGCTAGTTAGCATGTAAACCTGTACCACTGTGGCAGGCGTAGATGTCGCGGCTATCTTGGCTACGATAATGCGTTCATTATGCTGTTCGTAGTAGCTTACCCGCTTTCGTAGTTTCTTATTCATTATTAAACCCACTCTTGCATTACCCCTATTTGGTTTGTTGACTTATAACCCTGTACTCATTTGACCACAAGTCCTGTTCCTCCTGCCACCGAACTTCACTAATTCCCACTGTATATAACTTCAGCCTATCCATTTCCCTTTTTAAATCTTCTTACCATCCTGCCTAATTGAGGGATCTCACATCCCACCCTCTGATCCGCAGAATGCCAGTTTTGTTTCTGCTGATGACATCCTCCAGAGTAGCCACCGCCCGGAGATCCGAATGGGGGCCTATTTTTCCTCAGAATATTTTACCCTATAGAACGCCAGCACACAGCAGAGTTGCATGTCCTCGGGAAGAATTACGGTTGTAGTTTCCCTTTGCTTCCAGTACCAACACAGCAAGTCTGTTTTGGTTGATGTTATTAGACCAGATCAGTCAGTCATCCAGACTGTTACCCCTGCAACTACTGAAAAGGCTGCTGCTCTTGTTCAGGAACCACACGTTTGTCTGGCCTCTCAACAGATGTCTCTCCGTTCTGGTTGTGTCTACGGTACGGTTATCTGTATCTCTGAGACACGTAAGCCACCCCACCGACGGCAAGATCCATGGCTCACGACCTTCGGTAATAGAATAAAACGTTTTCTTTAGTCCTAATGTGCAGTATTCACAGTAAAGGAAATACGCTGTTCGCTACAAAAAGTGGAAAAATTGCTCAAGACTTTCTAAATATTCTTGCAGATACCCAACCACAATAACTGACCATAGCATGGTCAGCTAGCAATCAGAAAGACCTGATGACGTTGGCTGATGTGTCTTTTGTAGATGTGTGTGTAAATATGTATCCACTAACGTTGAGTAAGTAAACTGTTTGCGTCGTTATTAGGTACGTGTTACAAATTCGCGAAGTTTGACACGCATACCGAAATATCGTGTTGCACGTTGTTATCAAGTACGACAGCTGTCTATGCAGCTGTTTCCAAAATCGCTCAAGGTAATTTGCAGGATGGTATATTTGAAAACGACATGCCGATCCATTCTATTTTGAGCCTGTGCTGCGTCTCTCACATCCTAGTCGTTTGCGGAACGTTAATCACTAATCTTCTTGCTTCATTCGACTAACCCATGCGGTAGAGGCTTATGTAGGAATTGTGCGTGGTTAATCTTTGAATATTATGATGAACAGATGTCAAGGATGACTTCCATATGTTTGTTTTTCATTCAAGTGAACAACTACGTCAGTTATAAGAGGTACTACTATCGATAGTAGCATAACGTAGTAAATCGCACCCCTTACGCGTTGCTAGTTCTCTTAAAAATTCTGATTGTGCGCCATTTTACAGGCTGGGGCACTGTATTGCTGTTTTACGTTCAACAGTGACCAAGCGCTGGCGAGAACGCGCTTGAATATGAAGAGAGTGTCGTTGTTCGCGTTTTGCGCGGAGCGGTTGCGTATACTCATATCACACCTAATTTGTTTGGACAGAGTGCTAAAGCGATGACTTATCAGTTTGAAAGTATTACGTCGATTGACTGAGTAGTAGTGAGTAATAGTGAGTAATGATTGTGATTATTCGCGAAAGGTGCGCAAAATTCCATGGGAATTGGTGGGCGAAAGGATATCTTCATTTTTAGTCAGCAACTTTAGTTAGTGGAACGTATTGTAAGGTGCGATCAAAAAGTTTCCGTTTGAGTGTGTTACTGTAGCGTACATGTAACGTAGCGTGACGCCGATGCGATTATATAAGCATCGACATGACGGCAAGGGTTTAGTGTGGCATTCGTATGTTACCGACGTGCGTACGGTAAATGCGGAAACGCTAACTGTAGCGACGTTATTAGCAAATGCGACCGAACAGGATCGACGTGCTGTTACTCTTTTCTTGGCTGTCGAAGCGTAAACAACGGTAGACATCCACCGGAGAATGAAGAATGCGTTGGGGGCACCATGTATGTCGAAAACTACCGTTGTGAAATGGTGCATGACAAGTGGTGTTCCTGCTTCATTATAACGCATGCCCCCGTATCGCAGAGGTATAATGCACAAGTCAAGGCCAACTCAAGTGGGACACACTCGAGCACTTGCCCTATGGTTCTTATTTATCCCCACGCAACTCTCTTGTCTTCGGTCATTTAAAAAAGCCTTGAACGGTCGACGGTTCCTGTGGTACAAGGATGCGCAGTAGATCGTTTACTAACGCGTGTATTCAACCTGCTGCGTCGATGGGACGATTGGGTCAGTGCTCAAGACGATTTTGCCTGAATGGCACACCGATTCTGGACTGCACGGCCTTCGAACGAAAATTTTTGATAGCCACTTACGTTATTCGAATAGTTATAAAATGGCTATCGCAGTTATAATGCGAAAGATTTACTCGTAAAATCAATACAGTAACTGCAAACTTCAGCGTGAAAGTGGAATACATTTTAACTGTTAATATGAGTATGGTTAGGTCTGTTCATTGCTAGGAACCGTGTTACTTATAAGAAGTCAGTGAAGAAACAAAATGATAAGCGCGGTTATCCTTTCAAATCAAAATTTTACCACCGAAAATTTGTAGGATTTTTTAATGTTCGTGAAATAGACACGTTTCGTATTAGACAACACGGTGAGTTTAATTTTGTAACGAAGCGTGTTCCCTCTGGTAATCATCTCCCACCCACGTTCGATCGCAGCAAATTAATATAAAAGGATATAAGAGGCAGGTTACACAACCACATTACGTCGTAGAATACGTCATGACTTACCCAGGGCTTATCGAAAGGAACAAGACAAGACTAATCCAACAATGGTCAATGTAGTTTTTGAATAACAATAGTAAATGAAACAGAACAACAGTAATAACAACATTTATTAAGAAACACAGGGTGTTAATAAAAAATGTTCCACATTTTGAGAGGTAGTAGTATAGACCAAACCAAGGCAAAATTCTCCACTAAACTTGGCCTCTAAACTGCGTACGTAAACAGCTATGAGCATTTGTTCATCTTCGCTACTGTGAAACACAGTCTTCTACTGCAAGCTCTTTGCTCTTACGAACGACCTACAAAGTGCAGTAAAGAAATGAGTAAATAAATGAGACACATGACTCTGTTATTGTGAAGGAGCAGAACTTGTAACGTAATCTGATTGCTATTACATACGAACTGCACTTGTGAGCCATCGATAAAGGAGGCGCTTAGTGTGGTGTCCATTCATAGTAAGGTGTGCTTCTGTCCGACGTCTTAGGGAACCCATACTCTCTGAAAATCTCCAGGTTCGTCACGGACGTACAGGCAGGCATTGATGACACGTTCCTGTAGTATTTGTACATCACTAATGGGGCTTGCATACACGGAAGGTTTCAAGTACCCTCATAATCAAAAATCCAACGGATTAAAATTGGCGGAATGAGCTGGCCATCTGGACCTCTCGGAAAAACTCATTACCCATTAAATGTCTGTGCGAGATGTTCTCGGACATTTCGCAGAAAACGGGGTAATGCTCCGCCATGCATCAACCACATCTCTAGCCGATGTTGGAATGGTATCTCCTCTATAAGGACAGGCAACTCATTTGATAGGAACTGAAGATACCTTCTACCAGTCGATTCGTTTGGTAGTATGTGAGGTACCATTAGCCTATTGCCAATAATTCCTGCTCATACAAAAATAGAAAATCGACGCTGATGCCTTGCTTCTTCAACTGAGTGTGGATTCGCATCAACTCATAAATTTCGGTTATGAAAATCGACAATGCCATCTCGTCTGAAACCAGATTCGTCTGTGAACAATATTTTTTGTTGTGGAAAGTGGATCTTCGCCCCATCTTTGCAACTGCCATTGGCAGAACTGCATTCTGGCAGGACGATCTTGTGGCCAAAGTGCTTGTACAGGCTGTACGTCATATGGGTAGAGCTAGTGTTTATCCAGGATCGCTCAGACTGGAGGATGTCTAAATCCGATATATGCTGAAATTCTACGTATCCTAGCTCCAGGATATTCTTCCACTCGCAGCAGTGATCGCTGTTCCACAACGGGAGAACGAATGGCACGAGTTCTGCCACGATACGCGGTTATTAGTGCTACGGACCCAAAGTCTGCTATACGCTGGAAAAGACGGCTGAATAATTGTCCGTTCTGGATATTTTTCAGCATACAGCACATGAGATCGACGGCTGGTTTCACTTTCCAGGCAATAACAGAAGAAAATACACTATGTGATTAAAAGTATCAGGACACCTGGCTGAAAAAGTCTTAAAAGTTCGTGGCGCCCTCCATCGGTAATGCTGGAATTCAGTATGGTGTTGGCCCACCCTTAGCCTTGATGACAGCTTCCTCTCTAGCAGGCATACGTTCAACCAGGTGCTGGTAGGTTGCTTGGGGAATGACAGCCCATTCTTCACGGAGTGCTGCACTGAGGAGAGGTATCCATGTCGGTCGGTGAGGCCTGGTATGAAGTCGGCGTTCCAAAACATCCCAAAGGTGTTCCATAGGATTCAGGTCAGGACTCAATGCAGGCCAGCCCATTACAGAGATGTTACTGTCGTGTAACCACTCCACCACAGGCCGTCCGGTATGAACAGGTCTCGATCGTGTTGAAAGATGCAACCGCCATACCCGAATTACTCTTCAACGGTGGGAAGCAAGAAGGTGCTTAAAACATCAATGTAGGCCTGTGCTGTGATAGTGCCATGCAAACAACAAGGGGTGCAAGGCCCCTCCATGCAAAACACGAACACACCATAACACCACCACCTCCGAATTTTATTGTTGGCACTACACACACTGGGAGATGACGTTCACTGGGCATTCGCCATACTCACACCGTGCCATTGGATGGCCACATTGTGTACCGTTATTCGTCACTCCACACAACGTTTTTCCACTGTTCAATCGTCCAATATTTACTCTCCTTACACCAAGCGAGGCGTCGTTTGTCATTTACTGGCGTGATGTGTGGCTTATGAGCAACCACTCGACCATGAAATCCAAGTTTTCTCGCCTCCCGCCTGTCATAGTACTTGCAGTGGATCTTGATGCAGTTTGGAATTCCTGTGTGATGGGTTGGGTAGATGTCTGCCTATTACACATTACGACCCTCTACAACTGTTGGCGGTCTCTGTCGGTCAACAGATGAGGTCGGCCTGTACGCTTTTGTGCTGTACGCGTCCCTTCACGTTTCCACTTCACTATCACATAGGAAACAGTGGACCTAGGGATGTTTAGGAGTGTGGAAATCTCGCGTACAGACGTATGACACAAGTAACACCCAACCACCCGAGCATGTTCGAAGTCCGTGAGTTCCGCGGAGCACCCCATTCTGCTCTCTCACGATGTCTAATGACTGCTGAGGTTGCTGATATGGAGTACCTGGCAGTAGATGGCAGCACAGTGCACCTAATATGAAACAGTATGTTCTTGGGGGTGTCCGTATACTTTTGATCACGTAGTGTATCTGTCATTTCCCGCATGTAACAAGACGCTTCTGTTATGCTACTAAGTCAAAAGATAAAACTACAATCTAAAAACATTTCACAAAATTATCACAACACAAACTGGGTCCATCAGAGCTAATATATGCGCTATACTTACCCATAACTCTGAATCGGTTTACAGGAACCACATTAAGGGGAAATTGTATGTCCTATGCCGCCAATGTTAAATTATCGACTTTTGTGAACCATTATCTTGGAAGCTTTTTAAGACACCAACATACAATTTTCCATAATTATTAAATGCACCTTTCTAGATACACTGAACTAGAATTATTACTAATTACTACACTATTGTGGGGCATGTAATCTTTTTTTTTCAAACATTCAATTTTTCTACAGAATTTTGTTAATAAAGCAACTCAGGATATTTTAATTATCCTAGTTCTATAAGTGTTGAATATCACACTTGGCATGTTGTGAAAATTTCATGTCTCTACCATCAGTACCTTTTTATAAAACGGGTCATTTATTGCAAAAAATTTAGTTAAGAGATACTGAGGTTTAAAACATCTTTTATTACAAATTCTTATACAGACTTATATTTTTGCATCTTTTATACACTAGAATTTCCCTGGCCCAAGGTCTGTGTCTTCTTCAGTGTCACAACAGTCCGGTGCTTGCCTCCGCCTTTTCTTTCTTGCTTCTTTTGTCATTTGCTGAGCAGTTAACTCTGCTTCACGTACACGAAGATCATCCAGTCCCCGCAGTCCTTTAGCTGTGTTCTGTCCAAATCTTACCCCTAACTTCTCCAGAACTTTAAGTCTTTCGTAGTTCCTACCATTAAAAGTTATTACAGCATCAGACACAGCTAACTTTAGAGTCATAAGGCCAACAAATACATTTTTAGGCACACGGCACCACACAACGTTATCGAAGGAGTCATTCACATTCTGAATCATCCCATATAAACACTTCTTTAGTAGCTCAGGCTTTGCCATATCTCTGTAAATAGGTTTGATTGCCTCCATTACTGCCAAAGGAAGAGAATGTTTATGTGCAAAATTTATGCACGGTGCCAGAAAATTCAGCTTGCCTATATTTACAACAAGTGGTTGGTGGAGGTGGACACAAAGCATGACATGGCTTTTCATCGGTGTTTTCAAGTACTTCAGAAGAAAATGCAGGTCTCACATATCTGTTACCCGCAAATTTGTGTTTCTTGAAGTTACTTTTACTCTCAGTGATTTTATTTACATATAAAAAGCAATATAAGTTAGCTTACTACAAAAATAGCCGATAATCACACTACTTTCAACGAAAACTAGTATCAGAAACAAAGGACTGATTTATTTATTCGTAATACCAACTTCTGAGACGTAGCAGTAGGCACAACACAAAGCAATTCACAGCCTTCTAGACTGTGTAGTTCCAAAGATATGACTGCTAAACCATGGCAGTATATGCATAGCCGCGAAATTTGACAGTCACATGTCAAGATTCAAAATATTATTTGAAGGTCTCACGGTTGTCTGATTTTAATGTATTATATACCAAAATGTTCAGGAAGGTCCAAAGTACATTATGGAGTAGAAAACAGAAAATGTCAAATTTCAACGAATTTCACATACAATGTCCCCTTAACAGATGTTTGCTGTCTGATGTATCCATGGACTATAACGATGGAATATTTCCTCATTTGGTTACTGCATTCTGTAGGTCGTTCATAATAGCAAAGGGCTTGCAATAGAAGAGATGTGTTTCAATGTAGCAAAGATGAACATGTGCTTGTTGTCCTTAATGTATGGCCATGTTTCCTTTTCTAGTCCATAATACCACTAATCTAACTATGGAATACTTTTTTAACACCCTGTATACAACATCAAACTGTATTTGATTAGCATAATTTTACTAAGAGCAAAGAAAGGGAAGACTTTGCCCGCTACCTATTAGCAGGACCCATCACAGAAGCCGTCTCCTAAGATTTGAAGAAACTACTGGAAACAAAAGTGAAGATACTTATTGCATTCTATTCCTTAACAACTCTTCCAGCCATTTACACATTTTGACATATAAATCTGATAGTATTTTTGTTATTAGTCACAAGATACCATCGGACACCTTCCGGAAACCTAAGACAACGGAATCCGCACGATCACTTGCGTCCTTGAGGTTATCGAATGTTTTGTTGTGACGATGATGCAGATTATGATGATGGTATGTTGTCTGGTAGCGTTCCTAGCATTGATGAAGGGCTGCGAGCGTACTTGTATGATTTAAACAGGCGCGGCGGATGATATACAGAGTGGTGAGAAACAGTCTGAAGAGCTTGTAAAGATATTGCATGGTAGGTTGTGCTACGAAATAATTGTTAAGAAAAAAATCGATACGTCCCGCCAGAGTCTGTATCCTAAAACTAAACAAGAGAGCAACACAAAAACTGGACATGGGACGGTAGTAAGAATCGAGCTCAAGGCAAAGGGTGAACAGTCGAACAATTAATACTAATTTTATCTGGCAGGCCACTTGAATTTGCTCGCGCAACAGCCGGCCTGGTTATCTTCAATGCTAATTAACTCGGAAATGGCACAAAGTATCGCATTTTTTTAAACTTTTATTTTTCAGCACAACATTCTTTACAACACCTTTACGAGAATTTCAGACTGTTTCTGACCACCCTATACGTGTTTTTAAATATCGGTGAAACGATCTGGCCGCTGTTGTAGTGTGTCGGTAGGAAGAGAGATTCCAAGACATGGATTTGACGGAGTTCATGTGTCAATGCGTAAGTGTAGGCGACCAGCGTTTTATTGAGAGACAATAGTCTCTACTATGGTGCAGTCATGGGGACAGTTAAGGATGTTGGATTTGCAGGAATGTTAAATAATTGTGTCTAGGCGTCAGAATATGTAATAAAGTTGGTCACTGACTATTGGCGTGCTGGGTGCTCAACGAAGTTGTTGTTTCGATTTCTTGGGCAATATTTCGACGACTGTCAGAGTTATCATCTTCAGGTGCTGCTAGTGCGCGTAACAGCACAATTCGCAGACGATTGGGTCGGTCGTCGAAATATTGGGCAAAAAATCGAAACAACAACTCGTATGAACACATGAAAGCATGCCATTAAGGTGACTTTGACGTTGCATTGAAATGTGGAACGTGTGGCTAATGTGAATGAAGGTGAGAGTTTTTTCAAAGGGATGGGCATTTTGGAAGATACTGGAAACTAAGCGGATGCTGTACAGAAGAAAATGAAAATATGGACATATCTCGAAACGTGAAAATACAATATTTTGACGTGAAAGTAACAGAGAGCAGTAGAGGCAGCGATTCAAAACCAGCTCGCTGTGTTCGTCCACGGGACGCAGAAAGTAGTAGACAAGGGCCACCAGGTAGATGCCGTAATCATTGACTTCCGGAGGCATTAGATACAGTTCCGACCGCCATCTAATGAACAAAATACGAGCGTGCGGAATATCAGAACAACTCTATAACTGGATTCGAGAGTTGTTAGCAAACATAACGTAGCATTTCATTCTGAACGGAGATAAGTGTTCAGACGTAAAAGTAACTTCGTGCGTGTCCCAGGCGTATGTTGTAGTACTATTACTTTTCGCGGATAATGCTGTTGTATACGAGGGTTGGAACTTAAATAGTGGCAACTATTTATTCACAACCGATACAAAAGAGTTACATGTTTGCACCTGTTACTGTTTTTAAAGTAGTCACCAGCGTTGTGTAGAACCCGTTGCCAGCGATGTGGAAGGCGTAGTATACCGTTAGCAGAGCCTGTTATGTTGATGGTGCGAATGGAGCGGTCTACTGTCTGTGGAATCTCTAGAACAGTTCTGAAGCGAATGCCACGAAGTGGTTCCTTCATCTTCGGAGTCAAATCAAAGTCACAAGGACTTAAGTCCGGGGAGTATTGTGGATGGTACAGTACTTCCCAGTCCCATCGACCGAACAGAGCAGCCACAGTTTGCGCTGTATGCGCCCGCATTGTCGTGCAAAATGATGGGTGAGTTGCGTAGAAAGTGTCGCCGCTTCTTTCGCAAAGGTGGTCGCAGGTGATGCTCCAAAATCGAACTGTAATACTGTGCATTGACGGTGGCAGTCGCTTCAGAACTGTTCCAGAGATTCGACAGGCAGTACACCGCGCCATTCGCACCATCAACAGAACAGGCTCTGCTAACGGAATACTACGCCTTCCACATCGCTGGCAACGGGTTCTTCACAACGCTGGTGATTACTTTAAAGGACAGTAACAGGTGCGAACAAGTAGCTCTTTTGTATCGGTTGTGAATTAATAGTTGCCACTATTTAAGTTCCAACCCTCGTACATAGAAGTCGCGACAATGGAAGATTTTAGCGAAACGCAGGAAGGTCTGCTGAGTGTTGACTCTTGGTGCAGGGCTGGCAATTGACCCTCAACATGAAAAGAAATGTAACGCACTGCAAGTACATTGATAGAAAGACCCGTTATCGTATGATTACAAGATTGCAGAATAATCGCTGGAAGCAGCTCTTTCCATAAAATATCTAGGAGTATGCATACGGAGCGATTTGAAGTGCAATGATTGCATAAAATAATTACGGGTAAGTCAGCTGCCAGACGGAAATTCATTGGGAGTTAGTCCATGAACAGAGGAAGTACGTAGCTTCCAAACTCTCGTTCGACCAATACCTGAATATAGATCGTCATTATGGGATCCATACCAGACAGGACTGATCGACGAAATAGAGAAGATCCAAAGGAGAGTAACGCGTTTCGTTACAGGTTCATTTAATAAGCACGAAAGCGTCGCAGAGATGATCAACGAGCTCCAATGGCAGACGCTCCAAAGTTCCTAGAGCGTACTTTCCTAGAAGAGTCAAAAAATATGTTGATCCCCCCTGCTTATATCTCGTGCAAAGACCATGAAGAGAGATTCGAGGCTACACGGAGGCTTGCCGGTTATCGTTCTTTCCATCAACTTTTCGTGACTGGAACAGGAGAGTGGGGAAGTCAGAGTGGTACACAAAGTACCTTCCGCCACACACCGCTAAGTGGCTTGCAGGGTATACTTGTAGGTGTATAAAGGACTTGTTATACTTGTCCGTACTGGTATAGTATACAGATTTCTGATGACACACTGACTGTGGTACGAATGTGATTCTGTGTTGCGTCCTTATTGTTAGGTTAGGATGACAATAAACTATTCACTGGAAGCTGAGCCACGAGCAAACTTACATGGCGGCTCTTCGCTGATGGTTTACTGGAAGAATCACTAAACGGTTCTGGAATTATTCAAATCATAAAACCTGTTCTGTTACCGCCCCTTCGATGTCGAAGTACAACAAAATACAAATACACACTGTAAGACAAAATTAAGAAATAAATGCACCACGAAGGAATTATACGAATGGGATGGAAATCTGTATGTGTGGTGTACACTGACAGACAAGTAAATTACTGCAATTTCAGAAAAACTGGTTGATTTATTCAAGAGAGAGAGCTTCGCAAGTCAATAACACGTTCCACCTCTGGCCGTTATGTAAGCAGTCATTCGGCTTGGCATTGATTGATTGAGTTGTTGATTGAGTTGTTGGATGTCCTCCTGGGCGACATCGTGCCAAATTCTGTACAATTAGTGAGTTAGTCGTCAAAATCCCGGGCTGGTCGGAGGGCCCTCCCCATAATACTCCAAACGTTCCCATTTGAGGAGACCTTGCTGGCCAAGGTAGGGTTTGGCAAGTACAAAGATAAGCAGCAGAAACTCTCACCATGTACGGGCGGCCATTATCTTTCTGAAATTTAAGCCAAGGTTGGCTTGTCATGAAGCGCAACAAAACCGAGCATAGAATATCGAAGACGTAACGCTGTGCTATAAGGGTGCCACGGATGTCTACCAAAGGACCCCTGCTAAGAAAAGAAGTAGCACCGCAGACCATCGTTCCAGGTTGTCAAGTCGCATGGCTGGAGCGTCTCCAGACACATCTTCGCTGGCCGTCGGAGCTTACTTCGAGGCGGAACTTATCTCTGAAGACAGTTCTACTCCACTCAACGAGATTCCAGGCTGAAAATGTGTTTGGAGACCCTCGTGCAGCAGTGGGATACCAAACTGACTGTCGCCCACCATACGGCCTGACAACTGGGAGTGA
The DNA here is from genome assembly GCF_023898315.1 of Schistocerca nitens. NCBI lineage: Eukaryota > Metazoa > Arthropoda > Insecta > Orthoptera > Acrididae > Schistocerca > Schistocerca nitens. The sequence goes on along the minus strand of NC_064616.1, from coordinate 775,833,372 downwards.
TGGTGTGGGGAGCCATTTCTTGTCATAGCAAGACCCCATGGTTGCACGTTTACAGCACAGTGGTACGTCGACGATATTCTACGCCCCTTTTTATTTTCCTCCATGGCAAGCTATCCTCGGCTTATATTTCAGCAAGATAATGACCATCCGCTCACAGCGCGAGTTTCATTGCTTGTCTTCGTCTTGTCAAACTCTACCTTGTCCATCAAGGTTGCCAGATCGTTCGTCAAATGAGAGCGTTTGAAGTATTATGGGCAGGGCCCTCCAACCAACTCGGGATTTTGACGATCTAATGCTCCAGCTAGACAGAATTTGGTACGATAGCCCTTAAGAGGACATCCAACTTCTCTATCAATCAATGTCAAGCGAAAAATCTGCTTGTGCAAGGGCCTGAGGTGGACCAAAGATGTTATTGACTTGTCCACCTTGTGAAGCTGTTTCTCTTGAATAAATTATCAAGTTTTTCTGTAATTGTAATCACTTGTTTGTCTGTACGTGTACATGTACATCACATCTACCGATTTCCGTCTCATTTCGATAATTACTTCGTGGTCCATACGAGTTCTTTGTTTTTTTTTTTCCTTAGGGTGTATATATACTTCCGGCACAACACAAAAGACACAGAAGCTTGCACCAGACACCTCTATGACTAACTCTGAATACCACTGCATTACCGAGCGAGGCGGCGCAGTGGTCAGCACACTGGACTCGCATTCGGGAGGACGATGGTTCAATCCTGCGTCCGGCCATCCTGATTTAGGTTTTCCGTGATTTCCCTAAATCGCTCCAGGCAAATGCCATGATGGTTCCTCTAAAAGGGCTCGGCCGACTTACTTACCCATCCTTCCCAAATCCGATGAGACCGATGACCTCGCTGTTTGGTCTCTTCCCCCAAAGAACCCAACCCAACCAACCCAACCAACCCAACCACTGCATTATAGCTGTAAGAGACTCTTGGAAACTATTGAAATTGTTCAGTCTGTTCTTGGATGTATGATTCTACGATAACGATCATGTACGGCATACAGCACTCCGTCTTCAGGCCACAAGTGGCCCATCGGGACCATCCGACCGCCGTGTCATCCTCAAATGATGTTGCGGATAGGAGGGGCGTGTGGTCAGCCCACCGCTCTCCCGGTCGTTATGATAATTGTCTTTGACCGGAGCCGCTACTATTCAGTCGAGTAGCTCCTCAGTTGGCATCACGAGGCTGAGTGTACCCCGAAAAATGGCAACAGTGCACGGCAGCCCGGACGGTCACCCATCCAACTGCCGGCCACGCCCGACAGCGCTTAACTTCGGTGATCTGATGGGAACCCGTGTATCCCCTGCGGCAAGGCCGTTGCCTACGGCGTGCAACTTATACAAAATATCTTATCACTTCGGCAGTGGAGCGAGAGTAGCGTAATTGTTCGGTTAAATGGATGAGAGGGAATGCATCCAGCCAACCTAACAGTACACCTTTATGAGGTACCTACTTGGTTCGTGCACATCACCTACCATGCGTTATGAATTCGATGCTGTAGGCGTCGCATTTAGGTGATGATCGTAATGACATAACTCGTCTGTGTTTAATGATTTTTGGTGGCTGCTAACATTCTAACCGAGTCAGCTGACATGCGTCTGTTTATGGGGAGGTACGATGCAACATTCAAGCATCAAGGCACCTGTACGCAGGAAGGAGGTTACCAAATCATTTTAAAGAGTTGAAGGCCGCCTTCGTGAAACAGAATTCCTTAGACCAGATCAGCAGAAAATTGGTAGACTTCGCAGTCTGCGAACTGTTCGGTTTGAGGAAACTGAGTTGCAGTAAACTGAGGTAAACCGGAACACCAGCGCAGGATGCATAGCCAAGCAGCTAAATACCTCCAACGCCAATGCGTGGAACGTCCATCACGTTGTGCTGTTGCATCCATTTGACTATCAGATGGTGGAAGATATATCAGCTGAATTTCTCCAGTGCGTGGATTTCTACCAGTGGTATCCACAGCAAATTTTAAATATCGCTGATTTCCAAACGTGTGCTTTGTTTACTGACGAGATTGCCTTCACAAGGGAAGGGACACTTAACAGTCTCTGGGAGTTGAAAAATTCTAGGGCAATCTGTGTGTTCCATCAACAGAGATTCATCGTAAATATGTGGATTGGTATTATTCGAGACCATGCCTTCTGCCTAAGACGCTGGGTGGAGGAAATTACCGCATCATTATCCATGAAGTACTACTAGAAATATTGGGGAATACCCCGCCAGCAGCCTCACAACGATTGTGGTTCCGGCATGACAGGGCCCCTCCGCACTTTGCTGTTGATTTCAGAGAACATTTACGCAATGTTTTCCTCAATCTTTGGATTGGGAGGAGTGGACCGGTACTGTGGCAACCATGTTCTTCAAACCTCACTTTTGTGGATTTCTGTTCGTGGGGGAGATAAGCGTTTGTTGTAGGAGACACCGATAGACACTCTGGAAAAGCTGGTTGCCTGTATAGCTAAAGCTGGAGCCATTATTCGTGAAACATCTGGTTATTTTAGGTAATCATTAGCAGTCCAATAATGTAAACGTAGGACATTTTCAGAAAAATCTCCAACAATACATTCATCACACTACTGTTTGAACACCATCTCTGAACATCATTAGCGTTAAAACCTTCATGGACCCTTAGCGGGGAAACGATGTACCTGTGACAATTTTGTCACGTAAAGATTGTTTCCTTTTTTCTCGTCTAAACACTCTAAAATTTTGTATACGTAGTGTTTTACATCGCGTAGATGAAGCATAGTTCTTCGGCTGAGGTGAACCGAGCCGTAGCAGTGAACGGTTACGATTCGTAGAAGCTAGGAGACTAAGTAAGTTCCTCGAGTGCATTTAACCAGCAATGTAGGCAGCCAAGTAGGCCGTGACGTGCAGGAGATCCGGCAAAGACCTGGAACGCAGCCAGAACCTCCATCTCAACTGTCGTCTCGGCAAACACGTACACGCCTATTTACGTTGCAACGGTGCTGACACCTTCCTGAAGTATATACTGCCGCATCTGTTGTTCTTCGAGACAGGATAAGATAAAGGTGCTTTAATTATGCTCTAATGACTTGATGTCCATAGGCTGGAAGGAGTCTATATTTTTACGTTTCGCTTCATATTACCGATGTGAATTGCTATTACTTTCCTCCATTGATTCAAAAAGACGTTGCATCAGCACACAAAGACCAATGCGCAGATTACCGATGACTCAAGAAACTTCCCAGTAAAGAACAGATTCTAGCAGAAAAAGTGTAAATCTACATCTACATCTACATGGATACCCTGCAAATCACATTTAAGTGCCTGGCAGAGGGTTCATCGAACCACCTTCACAATTCTCTAATTATTCCAATCTCATATAGCTCAAATGGCTCTGAGCACTATGCGACTTAACTTCTGAGGTCATCAGTCGCTTAGAACTTAGAACTAATTAAACCTAACTAACCTAAGGACATCACACACATCCATGCCCAAGGCAGGATTCGAACCTGCGACCGTAGCGGTGGCTCGGTTCCAGACTGTAGCGCCTAGAACCGCACGGTCTCGTATAGCGCGCGGAAAGAATGAACACCTATATCTTTCCGTACGAGCTCTGATTTCCCTTATTTTATCGTGGTGATCGTTCCTCCGTATGTAGGTCGGTGTCAACAAAATATTTTCGCATTCGAAGGAGAAAGTTGGTGACTGGAATTTCGTGAGAAGGTTCCGTCGCAACGAAAAACGCCTTTCTTTTAATGATTTCCAGCCCAAATCGTGTATCATTTCTGTGACACTCTCTCCCATATTTCGCGATAATACAAACCGTGCTGCCTTTCTTTCACCTTTTTCGATGTACTCCGTCAGTCCTATCTGGTAATCATCCCACACCGCGCAGCAGTATTCTAAAAGAGGACGGACAAACGTAGTGTAGGCAGTACCCTTAGTAGGTCTGTTACATTTTCTAGGTGTCCTGCCAATAAAACGCAGCCTTTGGCTTGCCTTCCCCACAACATTTTATATGTGTTCTTTCCAATTTAAGTTGTTCGTAATTGTAATACCTAGGTAATTAGTTGAATTTACGTCTTTTAGATTAGACTGATTTATCGTGTACCGTGTATCGTGAACCACCTTTTTTTAAACTTTATACATGCTGAATGCTTTTCAATGGGAATATGTTGCGAATTAGCGGCTTCTGTGTTGTAACAGATCAACTCTCTATTATATTTCTTGCTTTTATGTTTAGAAGTTGGTCTAGGCTGACGTAGATACCTCCGACAAATATACTATTATTATTAATATTATTATTCTATTCCTTTCTCAGACGTTATGTCTGGTTAAAAATGGGAAGTGACGCGGACCTTGATCAAGGGAGACTTCCTTTTAACTGTACGGTATATGTTACATTGCATTTAGGAACTTTCGGGTAATTGAACATATATCAATAATTACAGATTTCTGTAGTTGTATATGTACTGTAAGTAGGCTGTTTAGGTTTTTTTTTTTTTTTGGTAACGCCACCTCTGTATGAAAATCACTGGCTGTGCTGTGTGCAGTCTGTGGCTGCTTTGCATTGTTGTAATACTCAACCATTGTAGTGTTAGGCAGCTGGCTGTGAACAGCGCGTAGCGTTGCGCAGTTGGAGGTGAGCCGCCAGCAGAGGTGGATGTGGGGAGAGAGATGGCGGAGTTTTGAAATTTGTCATGACCTGCTCTCTCTCTCTCTCTCTCTCTCTCTCTCTCTCTCTCTCTCTCTATATATATATATATATATATATATATATATATATATATATATATATATATATATATCAAGGTAAATACATTGTTTGTTCTCTATTAATATCTTTCATTTGCTAACTATCCCTATCAGTAGTTAGTGCCTTCCATAGTTTGAATCTTTTATTTAGCTGGCAGTAGTGGCGCTAGCTGTATTGCAGTAGTGGGAGTAGCCAAGATTTTTGTGAGGTAAGTGATTTGTGAAAGGTATAGTTTAATGTTAGTCAGGGGCCCATTCTTTTGTAGGGATTATTGAAAGTCAGATTGCGTTGCGCAAAAAAAAAAAAATATTGTGTGTCAGGTTAAGGACAGTCGTGTATAATTGTTAAAAAGGGGACGTTTCAGTACGTTTGGATGTAGCTGTATTGCGTTGATGTACTGGTGGATATTGTGTGGTATGACTCCTGTAGTTGATAGTGTAATTGGTATAATGTCAACTTTATCCTGATGCCACATGTCCTTGACTTCATCAGCCAGTTGGATGTATTTTTCAATTTTTTCTCCTGTTTTCTTCTGTATAATTGTTGTATTGGGTATGGATATTTCGAATAGTTGTGTTAATTTATTCTTTTTATTGGTGAGTATGATGTCAGGTTTGTTATGTGGTGTTGTTTTATCTGTTATAATGGTTCTGTTCCAGTGTAATTTGTATTCATCATTCTCCAGTACATTTTGTGGTGCATACTTGTATGTGGGAACGTGTTGTTTTATTAGTTTATGTTGTAATGCAAGTTGTTGATGTATTATTTTTGCTACATTGTCATGTCTTCTGGTGTATTCTGTATTTGATAGTATTGTACATCCGCTTGTGATGTGACCTACTGTTTCTATTTGTTGTTTGCAAAGTCTGCATTTATCCTTTGTGGTATGGGGATCTTTACTAATATGCTTGCTGTAATATCTGGTGTTTATTCTTTGATCTTGTATTGCAATCATAAATCCTTACGTCTCACTGTATATATTGCCTTTTCTTATCCATGTGTTGGATGCGTCTTGATCGATGTGTGGCTGTGTTAGATGATACGGGTGCTTGCCATGTAGTGTTTTCTTTTTCCAATTTACTTTCTTCGTATCTGTTGATGTTATGTGATCTAAAGGGTTGTAGAAGTGGTTATGAAATTGCAGTGGTGTAGCCGATGTATTTATATGAGTGATTTCTTTGTGTATTTTGCTAGTTACTGCTCGTTCTATAAAGAATTTTCTTGAATTGTCTACCTGCCCATAATGTAGGTTTTTTATGTCGATAAATCCCCTTCCTCCTTCCTTTGTGCATAATGTAAATATTTCTGTTGCTGAATGTATGTGATGTATTCTATATTTGTGACATTGTGTTCGTGTAAGTGTATTGAGTGCTTCTGTGTTACTCCATTTCACTACTCCAAATAAGTAGGTCAATATTGGTATAGCATAAGTATTTATAGCTTTTGTCTTGTTTCTTGCTGTCAGTTCTGTTTTCAGTATTTTTGTTAGCCTTTGTCTATATTTTTCTTTTAGTTCTTCTTTAATATTTGTATTATCTATTCCTATTTTTTGTCTGTATCCTAGATATTTATTGGCATCTGTTTCTTCCATCGCTTCTATGCAGTCGCTGTGGTTATCCAATATGTAATCTTCTTGTTTAGTGCGTTTTCCCTTGACTATGCTATTTTTCTTACATTTGTCTGTTCCAGAAGCCATATTTGTATCGTTGCTGAATACTTCTGTTATCTTTAGTAATTGGTTGAGTTGTTGATTTGATGCTGCCAGTAGTTTTAGATCATCCATGTATAGCAAATGTGTCATTTTGTGTTCTAATATTTGTTCCAGTAATATTATATCCATAATTTGTATTATATAGCATGTTGGATAGTGGGTTCAGAGCAAGGCAGAACCCGAAAGGACTTAATGAGCCTCCTTGATATATTCCACGCTTAATCTGTATTATTATTATTATTATTATTATTATTATTGGGCGACGGCCTTGCCGCAGTGGATACAACGGTTCCCGTGAGATCACCGAAGTTAACCGCTGTCGAGCGTGGTCGGCACTTGGATGGGTGACCATCCAGGCCGCCATGCGCTGTTGCCACTTTTCTGGGTGCACTCAGCCTCGTGATGCCAATTGAGGAGCTACTCGACCGAATAGTAGCGGCTTCGGTCAAGTATACCATCATAACGACCGGGAGAGCGGTGTGCTGATCCCATGCCCCTCCTATCCGCATCCTCCACTGAGAATGACACGGCGGTCGGATGGTCCCGGTAGGCCACTCGTGGCCTGAAGACGGAGTGCTTTTTTATTATCATGTTATTATTATTATTAATTGCTAGGAACTTGTGGACTCCGGCCGCGCACACAACGGCATCTCCGATGAAGAAGTTAACGGACTTTTCAAATGGTTCAAATGGCTCTAAGCACTATGGGACTTAATGCCTGAAGTCATGAGTCCCCTAGACTTAGAACTACTTAAACCTAACTAACCTAAGGACATCACACACATCCATGCCCGCGGCAGGATTCGAACCTGCGACCGTAGCAGGAGCGCGGTTCCAAACTGAAGTGCCTAGAACCGCTCGGCCACAGTGGCCGGCCCGAACTTTTCAAAATGAGAACTTAGCGTTCGCAAGGTATATATTTAGGGGAATTCCATATTGATCATGTCGTCAGCCTCAGTGAGAATTAGAAAGAGTTCAAAACGCCAAATTCATCTTGAAACTGACCAATCATTAACAAGGAATTTACAAATGGAACTAGAAGAAGGAAGGAAGTTCAAGTCAAGGTAATTACAGACGAATCACAAACCCGGGGTTTCGAGAGAAAGGGGCAGGATATCGACAGTGTGCGTTTCAACCGAATCATACCGATTTTTCCCAAAACTGATTTGGGAAAATCTCAATTTGGAGTAGCGAAATGCATTTTGATTTCCGTTCTTCGACACTGTGAGGGTGGAGGGGGGGGGGGCAGGTGGGAGGGAGAACTTTTCTTAACCACAGCGTCTCTCCACTCCTTAACAAGGAAAGTAGAACTGATGTAGGTAAAAAGTAGAACTGATATAGGTAAACTGATAAAAGACATGGATGTAAATGGTTTTAGCGAAAGCTGAGATTTAACAGCACGCAAAACTGGGACTATTTGAAGGCATTACTGTTCTAGTACTCCTGCAGTAAAGAACAGAAACCTCCGACGGTGGGATATAGAATGAAAAATAGCTTTTATAGCAGCACTTAAAAACGTACGAAATGTGGGATTGCTCTAAAGCCGACAAGAAATCCAAGCCACTAACTCATACACTCAAAAACAACCAGAATGGGACGGAAATCGGTAGATGTTATGTTCACGTACAGACAAACAAATGATTACAATTTTAGAAAAATTGGATAATTTACTCAATAGAAATTTAGGAAGTCAATTATGCGTTGGTCCATCTCTGGCCCTTACGCAAGCAATCATTCGTCTTCGCATTGATTGACAGAACTGTTGGATGTACTCCTGAGAGATGTCGTACCAAATTCTTCCCCAATGGCGCATTAGATCATCAGAATCCCGAACTGATTCGAGGCCTCTGCCGATAACTCTCCAAACGTTCTCAGTTGGGAGAGATCCGACGACCTTCCTGGCCAAGGTAGGATTTGGCAAACACAAAGACAAGTAGTAGAAACTCTCGCCGTGTACACGCGGGCATTATCTTGTTAATAGGTAAGCCCAGGATGGGTTGCCACGAAGGGCAACAAAACGAGGCGTAGGATATCGTCGACGTAACGCTGTGCTGTAAAGGTACCGCGGCTGACAGCGAAAGGGGTCCTGCTATGAAAAGAAAGAAACCCTACACCATCACTCCTCGCTCTCGCTGGCGAGCGACAGTTAGGTTGGTATCCTAGCGCTGTTCGGTACGTCTCCTGACGCGACTTCGGCCAGGAATCTCTTCGGTGATGAGTCTCGCTTCAAAATGAGCTCCGACGACCACAGAAAACCTGTTTGGAGACACAATGGACAGTTCTGAGGTACCAACTTGACTGTCGCCCGCCTTACGGCCCGACAACGATGGGTGATGGTTTGGGGTGCCATTTCTGTTTATAGCAGAACCCCTTTGGTTGTCATACACTGTACCCTTACAGCCCAACGTTACTTCGACGATATTTTATGCCCCGTTTTGTTTCCCTTCATGGCAAGCCATCTTGGGCTTACATTCCAGAAACATAATGTCCGCCCGCTCACTGCGACAGTTTCTACTGCTAGTCGTCGTGCTTGCCAAATCATACGTATCTTGGCCAGCAAGGTTCAAAATGGTTCAAATGGCTCTGAGCACTATGGGACTCAACTGCTGTGGTCATTAGTCCCCTAGAACTTAGAACTAGTTAAACCTAACTAACCTAAGGACATCACAAACATCCATGCCCGAGGCAGGATTCGAACCTGCGACCGTAGCGGTCTTGTGGTTCCAGACTGTAGCGCCTTTAGCCGGCCGAAGTGGCCGTGCGGTTAAAGGCGCTGCAGTCTGGAACCACAAGACCGCTACGGTCGCAGGTTCGAATCCTGCCTCGGGCATGGATGTTTGTGATGTCCTTAGGTTAGTTAGGTTTAACTAGTTCTAAGTTCTAGGGGACTAATGACCACAGCAGTTGAGTCCCATAGTGCTCAGAGCCATTTGAACCATTTTGTAGCGCCTTTAACCGCTTGGCCACCACGGCCGGCAGGCCAGCAAGGTCACCGTATCTCTCGCCAGTTGAGAGGGTTTGGAGCATTATGGGCAGGGCCCTCCAATCAGCTTGCGATTTTGATGATCTAGCGTTCCAAATCGACCGAATTTGGCACGATATCCCTCAGGAGGACATCCAGAACTCTATCAATAAATCGAAGCCTAATAACTGCATGCAAGGCCAGAGATGGACCAACATGTTATTGACTTGCTAAATTTGTGAAGCTCTTTGTCTTGAAGAAATCATCCAACTTTCCTGAAATTATAATCATTTGTTTGTCTCCACATGTACATCAAATCTACTAATCGGATAATACCTTCGTGGAGCTATGTTTCCACTAAAACTGCGGTCAACGGGACGTTAAATCCTAATTTGTACCGACTACACTTAGTTCTTCATGAGTTCTACTCGATATAACTATGCGCCTGTGTGTGGACATCTGGAGGCACGCGACAACCAACATGGAATGAATTGCTGAAATATGCCTATATTCCCAGAAAAAGTGACTAATGTACCCATCAAACTATTTATAGCAAACGTACATGGGCGAAATTCTTAGAAATGGACGTCAGCGGGTGGCTTTCAGGTGTTGTCCGGGCAGAGACTATTATGTGAATCACAAGTTCGCCAGAAACTCTGTTCTCGAGTTAGTAGGCGATTTCGGAAAAAGTGTCTCCGAAAACCACTCCCAGTGGGAAAAAACAGTCGACGTTTAATTTCAGCAACGGCCTAACAGGCGTAATGGAAATTATGAACTTTATAGAACTTGAGATCGGAAGAGATTCTTTCAGCTTCTGCACCAAAGGGGACGAAAAGCGTATCGTCTTCGTACATCCATAGTTGAAGTGGAGGACAGTGGGACGTCAGCTGGTATGAATTTATATTAAAAGTGAAGAAATTCCTCCAGCTGTATTTAAGGTGTCGATTTTATTTTGGCAACTTGTTTCAACGTTGTAACAACGTCATCTTCAGGTCTATACACTTGTTGACGTCCGTGTGCACGTCCGTATCTCACCACTGGCTTCTAGTATCAGCCACACGCTGTTGACGTCAACAAGTGTATGGGCCTGAAGATGACGTTGTTACAACGTTGAAACTAGTAGCCAAAATAAAATCGACACCTTAAATACAGATGGAGCAATTTCTTCTTTTTTAATATAAAAGCGTATCGAGCGAGCAGAGCAGCGGATGACAGATTCTGCCAATGAGGCCCACAGGCGAAGAAGATGGAGCAGGACCTCCTTTTACATCTGGAAGTATTTCTGTATGGTAAGGAATATTACACATTGAACGCCCAAGGAGTATCGTACACTGGTTGAAGACGACGTACACACCTTCATCACGATACTGTTTCCCGACGGCAGTGGCATTTTTCAACAAGATAATGCCGCATGTTGCAAGGCCATCAGTGTGATGGAGTGGTTCGACAGCGGCGAGTTCAGTTTCATATACTGGCTCCCCAACTCGACAGATATGAACCCGATCGACGTCTGGTGGAATTTACGGTAATTAGGTGACTTGTGTTTGCAGATTTGGTGCCAATTCTCTCCAGCGACCTACCATGGCCTCATTGCTTCCGTGGTCCGCCCCGATAGCTGAGTGATCAGCGCGACGGATTGCCGTCCTACGGGCCCGGGTTCGATTCCAGGCTGGGTCGGAGATTTTCTCCGCTCAGGGACTGGGTGTTGCGTTGTCTTCATCATTTCATCCCCATCCGGCGCGCAGGTCGCCCAATGTGGCGTCGAATGTAATAAGACCTGCACCAAGGCGGCCGGACCTGCCCCGCAAAGGGCCTCCCGGCCAATGACGCCCAACACTCATTTCCATTTCCGTTGCATCCAAGCCACGAAGCGTCGCTGCTGTTACCGTGCCCAAGGTGGACATACCGGCTATTAAGTAGGTGGTCATAATGTTCTGACTGATTAATGCACATTTCACATAACTACAAACCATGTAACACAAATCTTTAAATGTGTTTTTCTCGGAGCCGTATGCTTTTACATTGACGGTGCAAGACTACAGTATCGATCCTATACTTGAAGGATCGAATCTACCGTTACACTCTTTTGCTACATCGCAGCGGCATCGCTCATGGGGTTGCCCCATCGTCCTAGAAAGGAGAGATTGACACCTGGAGGTCTTTTGATGACGAGGAAGTGCGTCCGTCGAGCCTGACCAAGCCTGCAGGGCAAGTCCCGGCAGCTCCTGCTCCGGCATCTCACATAAAAAAAGTGAATTAGTTTTGTGAAATTGCGGAATATTATCAGTCGTGTCGAAGCGTGCTAACAACACAGATTCAGATTACCTGCGCTTCTCGCGATCGCGCACGATAATTAAGTAAATCGTGGAATAATTATATTGAAAGTCACATCAAGTAGAACGCGAATGTGTGTGGTACGTGTGAGATTTTGAAGCTTAGGTTGGAATTCCGTGTCGAGGGAATCATTATGTAATGCAAAGGCGATCATACAGTAATCAAACGGCAATAGTAAACTCATACAGGCACATAATAATTGAGTGGCTGCATTTGTAGAGTGAGTGCAATCAGAACAATTAGGGAGGTTTTATTTGGATTTGAAGTGGAATAAATTAACTATATCGTACAAAAGTGTTCACGAATTACAACCTCTTCATTATTAATAGAACATTTTGAAATGGACCGCACCATACAGCAATGTAAGGCCATGCTTCGTAGGCTCACACTCAGAAATCTAGTCATCTGTGCATGTATTTTGGGAGTAAGTTCGCCCTCTATAACTGGCTACTTATTAATGTCCGATGCCTAATTTTCTAAGCAGCCTGATTACCACAGGACGGGACAAAGGATGAATAAGGTGCGACATCACGGCAAACAGAAGACAGCAGTACAGCAGCCAATAGCAGCAGAAAACATAGAATGTGTCCCAAGTTGCTGTAGGCCATTAGGAAAAATTATTTCTGTAGAAATACACTCCTGGAAATGGAAAAAAGAACACATTGACACCGGTGTGTCAGACCCACCATACTTGCTCCGGACACTGCGAGAGGGCTGTACAAGCAATGATCACACGCACGGCGGCACAGCGGACACACCAGGAACCGCGGTGTTGGCCGTCGAATGGCGCTAGCTGCGCAGCATTTGTGCACCGCCGCCGTCAGTGTCAGCCAGTTTGCCGTGGCATACGGAGCTCCATCGCAGTCTTTAACACTGGTAGCATGCCGCGACAGCGTGGACGTGAACCGTATGTGCAGTTGACGGACTTTGAGCGAGGGCGTATAGTGGGCATGCGGGAGGCCGGGTGGACGTACCGCCGAATTGCTCAACACGTGGGGCGTGAGGTCTCCACAGTACATCGATGTTGTCGCCAGTGGTCGGCGGAAGGTGCACGTGCCCGTCGACCTGGGACCGGACCGCAGCGACGCACGGATGCACGCCAAGACCGTAGGATCCTACGCAGTGCCGTAGGGGACCGCACCGCCACTTCCCAGCAAATTAGGGACACTGTTGCTCCTGGGGTATCGGCGAGGACCATTCGCAACCGTCTCCATGAAGCTGGGCTACGGTCCCGCACACCGTTAGGCCGTCTTCCGCTCACGTCCCAACATCGTGCAGCCCGCCTCCAGTGGTGTCGCGACAGGCGTGAATGGAGGGACGAATGGAGACGTGTCGTCTTCAGCGATGAGAGTCGCTTCTGCCTTGGTGCCAATGATGGTCGTATGCGTGTTTGGCGCCGTGCAGGTGAGCGCCACAATCAGGACTGCATACGACCGAGGCGCACAGGGCCAACACCCGGCATCATGGTGTGAGGAGCGATCTCCTACACTGGCCGTACACCACTGGTGATCGTCGAGGGGACACTGAATAGTGCACGGTACATCCAAACCGGCATCGAACCCATCATTCTACCATTCCTAGACCGGCAAGGGAACTTGCTGTTCCAACAGGACAATGCACGTCCGCATGTATCCCGTGCCACCCAACGTGCTCTATAATGTGTAAGTCAATTACCCTGGCCAGCAAGATCTCCGGATCTGTCCCCATTGAGCATGTTTGGGACTGGATGAAGCGTCGTCTCACGCGGTCTGCACGTCCAGCACGAACGCTGGTCCAACTGAGGCGCCAGGTGGAAATGGCATGGCAAGCCGTTCCACAGGACTACATCCAGCATCTCTACGATCGTCTCCATGGGAGAATAGCAGCCTGCATTGCTGCGAAAGGTGGATATACACTGTACTAGTGCCGACATTGTGCATGCTCTGTTGCCTGTGTCTATGTGCCTGTGGTTCTGTCAGTGTGATCATGTGATGTATCTGACCACAGGAATGTGTCAACAAAGTTTCCCCTTCCTGGGACAATGAATTCACGGTGTTCTTATTTCAATTTCCAGGAGTGTAGTTTAACAGTGCAACATAGGCAAGGAAGTAATTAAAGCAGCGTGACGAAAAAGTGATATTTCAGAAATTTTAAATACTTTGATAGAAATGTATAATATTCAGAAAATATATTAGTACACTTATATATGCCAAAATGGAGCCACAATTACTGATATACAAGAACAAAAAAGAAAGTGCCTCAAATGAGGACGATTATCAGCAGAGTGCAGAAGAAGAAGAAAATGTGTAGCAAATAATTGCCAAGGGAACGAGAGGAAATTATTAAGAAAATGCGGAAGAAACAAAATGAAGATATTAAGAAAAGGAAATGCTAATGGGACAAAAGGAAGAGGTCAAACGGAATATCAAGGAAATGTTTAAAACATTCGAGGAAAGTATGCGAGGGAAAATGTTTAAGGGCAAAACGGAAATCAAGGAAAATCCTGAATAACAGTCCGGAGCGATACTACAAGAAGAAGCTTCCGCGGAACAAGAAGTAGACAACGGAGATATACTAATACAGGGAGTGCAACAGACAGTGCAAGAATATGGGAAGCAGTCAATGAATAACGAAGAGGTATTGTGGGTAACAAATGAAGAAGAAACGAAGAACCAGAGTAATACAGTAAACGGTGAATTCAAGGAAGATGTAGGACAAATAGCAGTGTGTCTCGATCAGCCAACCAACTACCAACTCCTGATCAACCAGCCAGTGGAAGATTATTACAAACAAGGTACAAAATCAAGACACCAGTAAAAGTTGTGACGAAAGAAATGAGAAACCAATATGTTGTTAACACGAAACGTGTGATAAAATTGATAAAAAAAAGTGTCGTGTCTTAACTATGAACAGAAAATATGGATCCAGCGTTTAGATTCGGCGCAAACAGAGGATTGTGAGCGACAATTTGCAAAAATTAAGGAACAACTATGGGAGTGAAGTGAATAAACGTTGTGTTCCCGACATGAAACTTGGGAAGAACCTGAGGAAAAATGTAACGTATCTTGATTTTGACATCAGATGTGGATACAATGTATGAATGCTGCTTGCGCCGGTCTGAAAACAATGGAAGAAAAACAAGCAATATGGATACTGATCGAACTTGAAGTTTGCACCCTGACTGGAAGCAAAATACTTGATTACCTTGTGGATAAGAGGTTAGTAACAGTGACACAAAGAAGAATGTACACAAAGCAAAAGCGTATAAAAATGCCACCGGAAACATAAAACAAGGTATTTGACATAGGTGGACGAGAAGAAGGGTGGCAAGCGCGCACAGAGATACGAAGAATGGTGGCCGAGAAAAGGGATGGAATCGGCAGAGAACATGAATGCGGGGAGACGTACGGGAAGGGTTTCAGAATTGGCCCGATTTGAAACTTATGTGGAGGGAACTTGAACAGCTTGGAAAGAAGAGAGAAGCATTCACGCAAAAAATAAATAAATAAATAAATAAGCAAAAAATAAAAAAAATAAAAAATAAAAATAAAAAATAAAAATAAATTAAGTGATGCCTGTTTGAAGAGGATGTTATATTGAAAGATAAGGCAGGTATGACATCTATAGCTGAGATTAAAGTACGTGGGCATGTGGCTAAATCATTAGTCAAGTAGGGAGGCCAGCTGGGTGCAACAGAAAACAAATTGTGTAAAAAATTACTGAAATCAGGAAATAAAATACCGAGTTTACCGGTTAGTGGAATCTGAATAAAAGAAGTTGTAGATGAAAACGGGAAACAATTAACTGTCAAGTAACATTGCACGTGAGAACAGAAAAGGAATCGTTTCGAGAGGATGCTACAGGCGTGTATAATTTGCGAGAGGAAGGTATTATAGGCTCTGATTGGTTGAAGGAGCATAATGCAGAGATAAGTTTTGGGAGAAATGAAATGAGGATTTACTACAAAGAAAAGGAGAGTAAGGTAAAAGTTAATGACAAAACGACTGTAGATAGAATAAAAGGCTTTCCCACATATACCAATTGGCACCTTGGGAAGGGACTGTAGGAGAGGAAAGTTAAATATATCCTAACCGAAGTTGATTTCTTCAAACAGTGATGAAGATGCAAATGGACTTACATAGGAAGAAATTAACAGCAAAATAAATTGAATCTGTAATATAGAAAGTGTAACAGCTGGACGGCTACCCAATTTACCTAAAAGATACAGGTAGTACCTCAAGACATGCGAGATGCAAATATAGTAACAATCGATAAAGGAAAAGGCGACAAAGGCAATTGTAACAACTATAGAGGAATATCTCTCTTGGGCATTGCTGGAAAGGCGTATGCAAGGATAAATAATTAAGAGACTGGAAACCGTGGTTGCTCGGATCTACCCTGAGTCACAGTGTGGATTTCGAACTGGCAGATCCACAAGTGACATGATATTCACTTTGCGCCAGCTACAAGAGAAATGCCGCGAACACAGAATGCCATTATATTTGACTTTTGTTGACCTCAACAAAGCCTTTGACACCGTCAATATGGAGGGACTCTACAGCATATTGGAAAAAATTAGATGTCCCCCAACTTTGCTGTCTTTAATAAAATCTTTTCACGACAATATGCGTGGCTCTGTAATCTTCGATGGCAGTACATCTAAACCATTCAGTATGAACTGTGGCGTAAGACAAGGCTGTGTGTTGGCACCTACACTTTTTGCAATTTTCCTATCGGATCTGCTCCAAGTGGCTTTCGAGAATTGCAATGTTGGAGTACATCTGCATTCTAGGAAAGATGGAAGGCTTTTCAATGTCAGTCTTCTGAAGAGTAAGACAAAGCGCTACGAGATAGTCGCTCGTGAACTTCTGTATGCTGATGATGCTGCAATTGTAGCGAACTCCGCAGAACAGCTGCAAAAGCTGGTATCAAGATTTAGTCACGCATGCCACCTATTCTCGATGGGTATAAAAAGCAGTAAGACCGTAATTATAGTTCAGGGTGCTAACAAAATGGTTCAAATGGCTCTGAGCACTACGGGACTCAACATCTTAGGTCATAAGTCCCCTAGTAGTTAGAACTACTTAAACCTAACTAACCTAAGGACATCACACACACCCAGGCCCGAGGCAGGATTCGAACCTGCGACCGTAGCAGTCCCGCGGTTCCGGACTGCAGCGCCAGAACCGCGAGACCACCGCGGCCGGCGGGTGCTAACACAAAGCCGAGTATCACACTAGATGGCACTACTCTGTAAGTCGTAGATAACTTCTGTTATGTTGGATCGACTATAGAATCAAACATGTCTGTTGACGAGGAAATTGATGCTCGCATTGGAAGAGCTGCGACAACTTTTGGCAAACTCTCTACACGTGTTTGGAAAAACAACAAACTCTCTTTGATCACCAAAATTCTTGTATATCAAACTTGCATCCTCAGCATCCTTTTGTATGCATCGGAAACATGGACTACCTATACAAAACAAGAACGTCGCCTTAATGCTTTCCACATGCGGTGCCTGAGATCCATCCTCGGAGTAACGTGGAAGGACCGAGTGACCAAAGAAGCAGTGGTATCTAAAACTAACTGCAACAGTATTTCAGCTATCTTGAATCAGAGACGACTCCGCTGGCTGGGACACGTCCACCGTATGGATCCTGACAGATTACCACGTGAGGTGATGCTCGGAGAGATCTCTACAGCCAAAAGACCTGTAGGACGTCCTGTATTGAGGTTCAAGGACTCCTGTAAACGAGATATGGAGAGCTTTGGAATCGACACAAACAGATGGGAGGCACGGGCTAGCATGAGAAAAACTGCAACCCATAAACACACAGACACTGCAACAATCATCTACCAAGATGTCGTGGCCAATACATACAGGGAGTGTTCTGGTAAAAGACCAGGAATAATAAATGTGTCACCATAAAGTATAAAAATAAAGAGTCAGAAACCGTACTTTAAGCCGCGTTATGCGATTCCAAATGCCCAGAAGAAAGCTGTAGAAAAAAAAATTCCATAAGAATGCTGAATACAGGAGTAATAGAGAAGGCCACAGTCGGTACCATAGCCCTTTGGCATTCGAAATTAGCGTGTTGAAAAAGTAAGACTGTCAAGAATGAAATTTTTGTCAGTGATCTGTAGCTACAGTTAGATATGCTTCTCTTAAGGACAATACGATATGTTTATCTGCTGAAAAATGATAAGTGTTATGTGCGTAAACTTTTATGTTGTTTAGTAGTAAAGATTACTTTAAACATATTCAGTAACGCAGCCTCTTAGACTGTTGTGTTAAAGCACAGTTATTTAAAAAAGAGAGCAAGAGTGGGTCCAGCACTTGCTACACTTGCTAGGTGGTTTGACAGGTGCGACTGGCCGCAGAGAATTTACGAGAGGGAACTGTGGTTCACAAAGCGCAATGTGTTGTTCCAGGTTGAAAGACGGCGAGTCGCAGCATTAAACTGCAGACCGGCGCAGCGAAGAGTAGCCTGGCAGTTAGTGAGACTGCTTTGAGGATCCGTCGGGACGGGGAGAATTCATCCGCCAGCCGGATGCCTTTTGGGAGAGCGGACATCAAACCCATCAGCTGAAAACAGCTGGTGCGCGCGCCAGCTATAGGCAGCTCGCTCAAGTGTATATGTAACGCTCCGCTGTATCAGGGTGGCGAGCGAGGAGTTTGCGGCGCACCACAACGTTAAAGTGTGTGTGTGTGTGTGTGTGTGTGTGTGTGTGTGCGCGCGCGCGCTGTCTTCCTGTGTACTTATCTGCTCAATGGAAAGACGCGCTCATGATTGCACGAAGTCAGTTTTTCCTTATTTGTGGTACTTTTTCTCATTCCTCATTGCAGCGAAAGAAAATAATTTATGTCTTGCTCATGTTCATTGAATTTTAGAACTTATCTACGTCACACGTGGATAAATCTGGTAAGGGTTGTTGATTTCTAGATTTAGAAACAGAAGAACAGCTTCAAACAGCAAGCTCGCTATTGCACAGCATTTGCTATGATGAGGGGTTTCAGCAAACTACGTTTCCGTCGTCAGATCGGTAAATCATAGATCAACACCTCCAGGCACACTGGGTTCAGATGTAGAGCCGCGTAATACAATTTTACATAAACAAGGACTACACCATAGAATGTAACATACCTTCTGCAGTACATATCACTAAATCTTGATCGACTGTAAAATTATACGGTGTCGTACCATAAAACGATACTACATGAACATGAGAACAATAGTATATCAGCAAGTCCAGTACAAAAATCTATTACATAGAACAAATACATATTGCTCTCATTACAAAAGCTCACGTTCGTACATTAGCAGAATGAAGACTGATATTCTCAAGTAAACATCATAGACGTTACAACCGGCCACCAGGTGGCACTGTGGTAGTAGTTACAAACAAAAATTCGTCGTGTCACATAAAGTATGAAGGCAAACCAACGGTCCAAGAAAGGTACACTGCAGATATACAATAAATAAACCAAACCAGAGTAGTTACACTTATTTTCTTATAATAATTTTAAATTAATTGATAACCACCTTAAAAACATAACAGGAAGCACTGTACCTTCAATATACACTCCTGGAAATGGAAAAAAGAACACATTGACACCGGTGTGTCAGACCCACCATACTTGCTCCGGACACTGCGAGAGGGCTGTACAAGCAATGATCACACGCACGGCACAGCGGACACACCAGGAACCGCGGTGTTGGCCGTCGAATGGCGCTAGCTGCGCAGCATTTGTGCACCGCCGCCGTCAGTGTCAGCCAGTTTGCCGTGGCATACGGAGCTCCATCGCAGTCTTTAACACTGGTAGCATGCCGCGACAGCGTGGACGTGAACCGTATGTGCAGTTGACGGACTTTGAGCGAGGGCGTATAGTGGGCATGCGGGAGGCCGGGTGGACGTACCGCCGAATTGCTCAACACGTGGGGCGTGAGGTCTCCACAGTACATCGATGTTGTCGCCAGTGGTCGGCGGAAGTCGCACGTGCCCGTCGACCTGGGACCGGACCGCAGCGACGCACGGATGCACGCCAAGACCGTAGGATCCTACGCAGTGTCGTAGGGGACCGCACCGCCACTTCCCAGCAAATTAGGGACACTGTTGCTCCTGGGGTATCGGCGAGGACCATTCGCAACCGTCTCCATGAAGCTGGGCTACGGTCCCGCACACCGTTAGGCCGTCTTCCGCTCACGCCCCAACATCGTGCAGCCCGCCTCCAGTGGTGTCGCGACAGGCGTGAATGGAGGGACGAATGGAGACGTGTCGTCTTCAGCGATGAGAGTCGCTTCTGCCTTGGTGCCAATGATGGTCGTATGCGTGTTTGGCGCCGTGCAGGTGAGCGCCACAATCAGGACTGCATACGACCGAGGCACACAGGGTCAACACCCGGCATCATGGTGTGGGGAGCGATCTCCTACACTGGCCGTACACCACTGGTGATCGTCGAGGGGACACTGAATAGTGCACGGTACATCCAAACCGTCATCGAACCCATCGTTCTACCATTCCTAGACCGGCAAGGGAACTTGCTGTTCCAACAGGACAATGCACGTCCGCATGTATCCCGTGCCACCCAACGTGCTCTAGAAGGTGTAAGTCAACTACCCTGGCCAGCACGATCTCCGGATCTGTCCCCCATTGAGCATGTTTGGGACTGGATGAAGCGTCGTCTCACGCGGTCTGCACGTCCAGCACGAACGCTGGTCCAACTGAGGCGCCAGGTGGAAATGGCATGGCAAGCCGTTCCACAGGACTACATCCAGCATCTCTACGATCGTCTCCATGGGAGAATAGCAGCCTGCATTGCTGCGAAAGGTGGATATACACTGTACTAGTGCCGACATTGTGCATGCTCTGTTGCCTGTGTCTATGTGCCTGTGGTTCTGTCAGTGTGATCATGTGATGTATCTGACCCCAGGAATGTGTCAATAAAGTTTCCCCTTCTTGGGACAATGAATTCACGGTGTTCTTATTTCAATTTCCAGGAGTGTATCATTCAATACACAAGTAGTGAAGCCAGTCTTATGTTATGTTAGTAATCAACAAAATATACATGCCATAATATGCAGGCAGCATAAAGCCTCGACAACCATACACTGTAGTTCGGTACCCCGGCGTAGTTGAGCAAACATGAAGAAACTACAAGGGAACACACAACTATCACAAACAAGTCATTACAAGTACAGCAACAATATAATGAGATCACTTATTAGGCTCTATATAAATCACAGTATTTACGCTGTCAACATATAGCTCGACGATTAGGTACTAGCATGGTGCTCGAGGTTTTGATGTGAAAGACATGGATGACAAGACCACAGGAATAAATAGCGTAATCCTTAAGCTTTTATGCAATACAATAAAAATAAACTTGCTCTATAATATAATCACTTATCCTACACCTAAAAATTCATAAGTGCTTATATTATACAACAAGTTTATTTTTACTGTATTACATAAAAGTTTGAGGATTACGCAATTTATTCCTGTGGTCTTGTCAACTGTGTCTTTCACTCCAGGTCCTCGAGTACCACTCTAATACCTATACGCCGAGCTACATGTTGGCAGCGTTAATACTGTGATTTGTATAATGCCAGCTAAGTGATTTCATTGTATAGTTGCTGCACTTGGAACGACTTGTTTGTTGTGTTATGTGCGGAACTCTTGATGTTTTCTTTTGTGTTCGTTTATGTTTGCTTAGCTACACCGAGGTACCGAACTACACTGTATGGTAGTCGAGGCTTTATGCTACCTCCATATTATGACATGTATATTTCATTGTATTACGAACACACTATAAGACTGGCTACACTATTTGTGTGTTAATCGATATATTGAAGGTACAGTCTCTGTTAGGTTTTTTAAGGTGGTTTTAAATTTTATGTAAATTAATTTGAAATTTTTATAAAAAAATAAGAGTAACTACTCTGGTTTGGTTTATTTATCGTATATATGCAGTGTAAATTCTTGGAGCGTTGGTTTGCCTTCATACTTTGTGTCACACGCGAAGTTTTGTTTGTAGCTACTAAAACAGCGCCATCTGGTGGCTGGTTGTAGCGTCTATGATGTTTAATTGAGAATATCTGTCTTCGTTCTGCTAATGTACGAACATGAGCTTGTATAAAGCGTGCAATAGGTACATTGTTCCATGTAATAGTTTTTTATGCTTGACTATTGTTCTCATTTTCATGAAATATTCTTTTATGATATGACATGGTGTAATATGTAGCTGATCAAGATTCAGTGAAACGTACTGCAGAAGCCATGTTACATTACATGGTATAGTCCATGTTTATGTAAAATTGAATTACATCCCTTTACATCTGAACCCAGAGTGCTTGACTGTGTTGATCTACGCTTTAGATATCTGATGATGACGTGGTAGTTTGCTGAAACTGGTCATCACAATAAATGGTGTACAATAGCGATCTTCGCTGTCTGAAGTACTCCCGTACATTAATCTAGATTGTGCCCTAACTTCATAATGCCAAGCATATACCATTTCTAGATTTGTTGTCATAAAAAAACAGCTTTTTCAGTTAACTACCTCATTTCGACTATTTGGTTAAAGTAAATACAAAAACTGATGAGAATAATTTGGATAAACGTGTTGGTGTGTATATTTCAGCATGGACTTTTATATTTGATGAATTCTTGAATGGACTAAAACAATGTTTAATTCTAATTTTCTATTTCGTCTTGTGATGTGAAGGATTATGTAGACATGTGTGGCGTCAGCACGTACTTTCGTGTTTCATACATTTGGAAATGGACTGAAATGAAATGTAATTTTAATCTTGAATTGGACCTTGTGGTGTGAAAATCTCGGAGAAATTTGTTTATCTTTCAGAAAGGACTTTAATATTTCATGAAATTTGAAATTGACTGAATCCTGTTTGAACATGTCTATAACATTATGAAATTGAATATATCGTTGTAAATCTCAGATAATAATAGGGATGGATGGATGTAGTACGGAGCACAAAATCAGAAAAAAGAAAAGGAAAGACCATGTGGTTGCTATGAGGAAACCATTGCCAATTTTCAATTATGTTCAGATAGTGGGAAATTCCTTTATTTTTTAACGCTCTTTTGCTATAGCGCAGTGGCATCGTTGACCAGGATGCCCCATCCTTATAGAATGGAGGGACACCTGGAGATCTTTTGCCATCGAAGGAGTGAGTCTGTCGATCCTGAGACCGCATCTCGTGGTCGTGCGGTAGCGTTCTCGCTTCCCACGCCCGGGTTCCCGGGTTCGATTCCCGGCGGGGTCAGGGATTTTCTCTGCCTCGTGATGGCTGGGTGTTGTGTGCTGTCCTTAGGTTAGTTAGGTTTAAGTAGTTCTAAGTTCTAGGGGACTTATGACCACAGCAGTTGAGTCCCATAGTGCTCAGAGCCATTTGAGCCTGTCGATCCTGAGGAAGCCTGTATGGCTTACGCTTCTCGCGATCACTCATAAAAGTGAAGTAAATTGTAGACAGATTACACTGAAAGTAGCACCAGAGTTAAAAGGCAAGTAGAAAGTGTATGCGTAATCAATGTGAGATGTTGAACCCCAGATTTTGATTTCATATTGAGTGAATTGTTGCGTACTAAAAAGGCGATTGTACAATAATAAACCGGCAATTGCAAACTCAAAAGGATCGTTATAATTGAATGGCTGCATTTGTAGAGTGAGTGCAACAAAACAAGTAGAGAAGTGTTCTTTGGATTTAAAGTGGAATAAATTAACTGTGTCGTACAAAAGTGTTCACATATTACAACTTCTTCGTTACTAGTATAACATTTTGGAAGGGACGGAATCATAGAACATTGTGGGAGAAAAGATAGTGCATGCGTCGTAGGCTCACGGTCAGAACTTTAGTCATCGGCGCATGTGATTTGGGAGAAGTTTCACCCTGTGTAACTGGCTTCTTACTAACGTCCGACACCTAAATTTTCGAAGCAGCCAGACTGCAGCAAATCGCGAAAATCACATATTTTTCATGCGTTCAAAGACGGCTAGCTCCTTAAGTTACCGTAACGGACGGGGTTTTGCAGACACCCTGGTGTGCTGTATCCGTCGTCAGATACGATATACATCTGTATACACAGAGGGTGCCTCGTGGCAGGGACTGTCTCCACCATGGCATCACATATTTATGGTTACTTGCAGAGTTGTGCTCTACCAAAACTACTGTTCCGTAGATTTTTCATTACATAAATGACTTAGTAAATGGTAGGATTACGGGTAGTATTGGTAGAACTGATAGGGAAAGAAACATAAATGAATGAGTAGAGACAAAATGGGAGCCGATGACTTTTCATTGTTTTTTATTTGTCTGGTCGTTTGTTTCGCGCATAATTACAACTGCACATCATTCAGTGTTAGTCCATTTTGTATTCTATATCCTATAAAAATTTGCTGATCACCTAAGTTCTGCGCTTTTATGTAACCAAAACAATTACTTTGGATACAAGAACAGTTTACAAGTACAAACATAAAAAATATATATAATTATTGAAGTTATTTTGTACTCAATAGGACGTTCTTCATCATGATCAAGGACAAGAGTTCCCTGTTATTACTGATAAATGAGAAAGTTGTTTATGAATAAGAGAAACATGAAATGATGATTGATATATTTTTGTTTTGCGTTTCTCTTTATTTTACCTTTTCTACGAGTAAATTGTGTTTTATACCGATATATCGTATATCTGTATTGTTTCCTTTATTTTTGCTACATCATCCCTCTGGTTAACGTTACAAAACGACAATTCTCGAATAAAATCTGAATTAGACATTGACAATTTCAGTATTCCCGTAAATACAAACTGGAGGGTAACTATGCAGAACACAAATGTTCTGCAAATTACACTGCCCTGTATACAATGAAGCGCCAAAGAAACTGCTATAGGCATGCGTATTCAAATATAGAGCTACGTAAACAGGCCTAGTACGGTGCTGCGGTCAGCAACGCCTATTTAAGACAACAAGTGTCTGGCGCAGTTGTTAGATCGGTTACTGCTGCTACAGTGGAAGGTTATCAAGTGAGTATGAACGTGGTGTTATAGTCGACGCACAAGCGATGGGACACAGCATCTCCGAGGTAGCGATGAAGTGGAGATTTTCCCGTGCGACAATTTCACAAGTGTACCATGAATATCAGGAATCAGGTAAAATATCAAATCTCCGACATCGCTGCGGCCGGGAAAAGATCCTGCAAGAACGGGACCAACGCTGACTGAAGAGAATCGTTCAACGTGACAAAAGTGCAGCCCTTCCACAAATTGCTGCCGATTTCAATGCTGCGCCATCAAGTGTCAGCGTGCGAACCATTCAACGAAACATAATCGATATGGGCTTTCGGAGCCGAAGACCAACTCGTGGGACCCTGATGACTGCACGACACAAGGCTTTACGCCACACCTGGGTCTGTCAACACCGATATAGGATTGTTGATGACTGGAAACATGTTGCCTGGTCTGACTAGGCTCGTTTCAAATTGTGTCTAGCGGGTAGACGTGTACGGGTGTGGATACAACCTCATGAATCCACGGATCATGAATCCACGGACCCTGCATGTCAGCAGGGGACTATTCAAGCTGGTGGATGCTCTGTAATGGTGTGGGGTGTGTGCAGTTGGAGTGATATGGGACCCCTGATACGTCTAGGTACTACTGACAGGTAACACGTACGTAAGCATCCGGTCCGATACCTGCATCCATTCATGTCAGGTGTGCATACCGACGGACTTGGGCAATTTCAGCAGGAAAATGCAGGATATCTGAAAGGTCTCTGTTGGATTCCTTTCATGTTAATTTCTTAAATCTGTTGCCATTTACGGCATACATTCCACTTCTAAATTTACTGTGGTGTTTCTGATTCTATCTGGGAGGAGACTGAGCAGTGGAACGTGTTACTTTTACACATAATCAAGAACGATCTGTCACACTACTACACTTTAAAACACAGTTTATATGTAATCCATGTCACACGGTCTCATACGGAACCTACATCCGCTTTCTTTTATATACTGTATATGATAAGATACTGTCATCCCCCTTCCCTTCTGTGTGAGAGGATGAATGATCAAATGTGTTTGTAGCTGCATGCTTGAGGGTAGCAGACAAGGCTGTCTGCTAGAGAACAGTAGGACCAACGTTGAAACAGGTAGCTACGGTTCCTAAAAGCAGAGAGGTTTCCATTCTTAGTATGGTCCGGTCCGTCCCCTGTCATGTTGGTATAGGAAGCTGCCCCTCTGGCGCCTTCCGTTGGTCTTTGTGAGCGACTCTCGGGAGCACGCTGGGTAGTTCAGTGGGAGTCTGGCAGCTGGAGAGTAAGAAGTTGGAGTCCAGTAGTAGCGCAGGGCAGTCCAGCAGTAGCAGTCTGGCGGTAGCGAGCGTCTGAAGTGGTAAGATCTCCGGCTAAGCGCGTGTCTGTTAAGTCCATAGGACAATGGATTTGTTAAGTTCAGCTTAACTGAGAATTTAATCATTTTATTTCGGGTTAGCTTTAAAATAGCTAAGGTTATCTTTAATTGCAGCGGAGTGTAATTCTCGTGTCCAGTTCAGATTAATTTGCGGTAGTTGCTTTGTTACTACTTTGTGAGTAAAGTGGAACCACGTGTTGGTCAGTAACTCTAAGTAAGATCAATCTTAAATGCAAATGCTTGTGTGATTATAACGTATCGTCTTGAAAAGATTTTGAATATACCAACTTTTCTTTATGTTCAACCCACGTGGCGTGTACTTTGTGAGACCAGTACCACGTGCTTATATAACTGTTTGACCCATCAGGTTAATAGAAAGACGTTAGTAACCAGTTCGAGGTTTTTGTTTTGTAATTTGCTTTTTGATCTAATTTATTTTTATTATCTAAATTATTGTGGAGTTATACGCTTTCTGTAAACCAAGTTGACCACGTGAAGGGTAATTACAAGACGGACAGGATTGTGCTACGAAAGTAATTTCTTTAACTGAAAATTTGAATCTATTGGTTGTGGTTAACTTTCTGTTGCATGTGTTTCAATGTTCTTTGTGTGTTGTTTTATGAATGCAGTGTTGTATCCAGTCTCCCAATCTTGGCTCCATATTTTATGTGTTCCGTAATATTCCAATCTCACAGTTTCACAATCGTAAATAAGGCACCAGCTCAGTTATAACTCACGTATAATATGCTGAAATTTCAATGAACAATCTTTAAAATAAATTTGCAAATATAAACTGATTTCTTTCTTTTTATTTAAATTCTCCTTTTATATAGATATATTACCGGTTGTTGTATGAGTGTAAAAGATTATAATCAATGTTAGTCTGATTGGTAAGGTGGTAAACCTAGACTAGTTACCTGCTGAAACAGTGGCCCAGTAAACTCACGGTTAACCTCCCGAGACAGCTCACAGTTTTAAACCGCTTTCATGGTCTAATTAGCACCCGATTTCAGCATACCAAATTCAAGTCACAATCTTACGCTATTCAGCAAAGCAAATTAGAGTTACAATCCTTCACATGGCGACCCTGCTCTGTGATTCCGCTAGACTCTGGAATCTCTGAGACGTTAGATTGCAAGCGTTGAATAATCTTAATTTTTTTCCCTACAGCGCTCAAACAACTTTTGCGTTGTTTCCGAGCGGACGTTCAAAAGATTCACGGCGTTGTTGATCGGCGTTGCGTTGTTTGTCTTGTTTTGTTTTCTATATTTGTGTGT
Source organism: Schistocerca nitens (assembly GCF_023898315.1). Lineage (NCBI taxonomy): Eukaryota > Metazoa > Arthropoda > Insecta > Orthoptera > Acrididae > Schistocerca > Schistocerca nitens. The sequence continues at coordinate 775,805,932 of NC_064616.1, read as the reverse complement.
TTTATATGTGTGTGTGTGTTTTTTTTTCTCTCGCTTGTAAATTCCACTGTTTCGATCTAAGATAAAAATTTGTTTTGCGTGTGAAAAAGTGCGTACTAGGTTGAGTATCTTTCGTGTGACTGTCGTAATTTTTGTGGGACACATTTATTTTGATTAGTGTGTCGCATACCGGTTATAAATTGCACCAATGCAGACACGTAACCAAACTAAAAGTAAGCGGTCCGACAACCTAAGCAACATGGACCAAGGGGATAATTTAATTTCGAATGTTAACGCGTCGGGCGGTCCCGAAAATGCAATGGGGAACACTTCAGACGAAATGCAAAACAGCACGAACGGGCTCACAGCAGAGCCAGAAATTAATTTGCCTCCAACTAACCAAACTGATTTGGCAGAACTCATGAAAGCCTTGTTCCGAGAACAAAAAGAATCATCAGAAAAATCGATCCGCGAGCTAGGCGAACAAATAGACGAAAAACTAATCCAGCAGACAAATAAAGCCGACAAGTCGATGCAGAGAGTGTCCGATGATATCTCACAAAGAATAAACGATCTGGCAAGTGAAATAAAAAGTGACATTATGAAAGAATTAGGCCGTACATTTGAACAAATCGATGGTCGTCTGCAAGCCTTAGAACAGAGTAAGCGGAGTGGCGAGGCCAAATCTAAAGAAAGCGAAGAACGGCTACTTAGGAATTTCCAAGAGCTGAGAGAACAATGCCAAAGAGATCGCCAGCAGGTACTCTCGAGGGTCCAAGAGGCTGAAACGCATTGTCCCACGGCCGTTAGCAACACAATAGCGGACAACAGTTTAGCGATCCACGCGTTGGAACAGGAGGTCGAACAATTGAAGCAGACTGGGGCGGAGGACAGGAGACAAATAGATGAGAAGATCGCGGCATTAGCGGACATTGTAGGCACGATGAAGCTGACGGAAAGCGAGAACAATATCACACAGGTAGCGGCCGCAGAGACCGAAGAAGTGCGTTCGCTTCTTAAATTCCAGAAGGGACAGTTTGAAGTGAACAGACAGCACAAAGCTGTAACAGGCGATTTACAAGAACGCGTGGCGCATCTGGAAAACCGCATGGCGTGTGATTCCGAACTCGCCAATAGCAATAAAAATAGCCGTACGAACAGTGCAGAGAGGGACTCCGGCCACGAGGGAGATTTTGACGACAGGGAAGAATGTAATTTAAGGGGCAGACATGAGACAAATAGAAACATTCAAGGGCCTCGCCAGGAGGAAATGCGGGGATTTGATTTCAAACATTTCCTTACGGTAAGAAAATTTGAGATATTCCGAAATTCTCAAAAAGGCATACATCCACGAGCATGGCTCGAGCAATTTGAGTTCTGTCTTCCTCCCGACTGGGCAAGTTCACATAAAATAGAGTATATGTGTGGCTATTTGGAAGGCGAACCGGCGAGTCGTATGAGGTCGGCAGCGCGTCACTGCAACTCCACTCGGGAGTTTCGACAAGCTTTTCTCTCCGCCTATTGGTCGGAAGCGGCACAAGATAGGGTCAAACATGGCATAATTATGCTGCCAAATTTGAACCAGTCTGGTTTCGGCAGCCCTGCACGCCTATTCGACCACATGCTGCAGGCAAATCAATTTTTATACGACCCATACGGACCTGCGGAACTAATTAGGATATGCATCACCAAATTGCCGATGCACTTGCGGCACGTCATTCTTGCGGGACGATGCAAAGAGGACGTGGAAACGTTTAAAACGCTTCTCCAAGAGATGGAATACAATACAGCAGAATGTCCGCCTAATCAGGCACAAAGTTATTACGGGGCACAGCAGCGCGATCGCAGTCGTGGCCGTATTACTAATCAACGGCGTGACTGGTCGTCGCGACGCGAACGAAACAATAATCGGGACAGGCCGTATAGAAACTGGGGTAACAGTCGCGAACACAGGTGGAGCAACAGAAATGATCGAGGACGTGGACAGAATCGTGAACGGAACAGTTACGGCAACCAGAATCGATACTACGGTGAACACGGTGGGAATAGGACTATAGGCGGAGCACCTCATGATGTTGAAATTCGGCCAGCTAACCCTAGACATAATCCAGCAAATGGAAATGAACAAAACCGGCAATGACAAACGATCAGCGCAGAAGGCGCCCAATCGGAACCAATGAACGACATGGCAAAGGAGTGCATACGGTATATAGAGAGGGAAGATATTAGAGAGGATCTGTTGCAAGAAACTACGAGTGCTAAAATTTCGGGAATAAATCCAGTCGTGACAGTTGCAGTAAACGAAATATGTTTTAAGTGTATCATTGACACTGGAAGCCCTTTCTCGATAGTGAGCGAGGCAGCATTTCAAAAATGCGAAGGGACTGGGACTTGGCCCGTTTTTCAAGTGCGAGGAATAAAGGTGAAGGGCGCAATCTACGGTAAGAGCGTAGAAATCCGAAGGCAGACTCGGCTTAATTTTACCTGCCAGGGAAGAGAGTTTGAGTACAATTTCTATGTGCTCCCAATGCTGAATGTGGCAATGATTTTAGGCAATGACTTCATGAATACCCACCATGCGGTAATTGACATGGGTGGAGGAGTAATGACAGTTCAAGTTGGGGATCAGCAAATTAATTTAGTATTTGATGAATGCATATTACGTGCCGAATCAGAAATTAGTTGCCTAAAATTTCAAGCTCAAACCGAGTCGCAACCCAAACTGGAGCTACTCGTGAACTATGTAAGTGAGTCGTGCTCTATGTCTGGTGAGCAGGGGAAAGATGTTGCTTTTGCTGATGCACTGAGAAAGAGCATCGCGGGTGTCAGAACCACGGACAGGGAAAAGGAGAAATTGTATTGCCTACTTAGGAATCATGAACGGGTATTTTCTGAGACTCCGGGGGCCATTAAGGGTTTTATGTACCAATTCAGAGTACGTGACCATCAGAAGTTTTCTGTTAGACCATACCCTATTCCCGTGGCGTATAAAGCACAGGTGGAGGAGGAAATAAACAAGATGTTAGAACAAGGAATAATTGAGCGGGCAGTAAGCTCGTACAACTCACCTTTGCTTGTCGTGCCAAAACGCGACAACTCAGTTCGTTTGGTGCTAGACTCGAGACAGATAAACACAATTATCATGTCGGAAACGGACAGGCCTGAGAGCCTTGAGGAACTCTTACAACGTTTCCACGGGGTAAAGGTACTATCATCTGTCGACCTCCGTTCGAGTTTTTGGCAAATCGTGCTACACCCATCTTGCAGATTATATACAGCGTTCCTGTGTTACGGAAATTGTTTCCAATTCCGGCGTCTCCCGTTCGGACTAAACGTCTCATCAGCTGCTTTTATAAGGGGATTAAATAGCATTTTACCTGATGATTTGAAACAGCGAGTGACAATTTACGTGGATGACATATTAATTGCGGAAAAGTCGTGGGAGGACCATAATGACGTTCTGAACAGACTACTGGATGTTTTTGAGAAGGCAGGTGTAACAGTCAACTTAGATAAGTCACAGTTCGGACGAGAGAACATAAAATTCTTAGGCCATATTGTCTCAGCAAATGGAATACAACCTGACCCGGAGAAAATTGCGGCGATAGCGGAGTGTGCAATGCCGACAAATAAAAAACAGTTGCGAGCATTCTTAGGCCTGTGTAATTTTTATAAGCGATTTATAAATTTTAGTGTACTTGGTACACCCCGTCTATGTGGCCTAACAGGGAAGAACGCTTTGTGGGTCTGGGATCAAGAGGCACAGGATGAATTTTATAAATTAAAAAAGGCATTGGTAGAGGCTCCCATCCTCGTGCATCCCGACCTGACACAAGAATTCTGTTTAATGACGGACAGTTCCTTGTCAGGATTAGGTGCGGTACTGTTTCAAACGGAAGGAAATGATGATATTACAACTTGGAAAACAATCTCGTTTGGGAGCAGGGTACTCTCACGATGTGAAAAAAATTATTCCGTGACGGAACTCGAAGCACTCGCGATAGTTTGGGCATTCTCAAAATTTAGGTATTTTTTATTTGGAAGGACCACCAAGGTGTACACTGACCATCGTGCACTCCAATTTCTGATGAGCACAAAAATCACGCATGGGAGACTAGGACGCTGGGCACTATACCTACAGGAATATAACTTCACTGTAGAATACATTCCTGGACAGAAAAATGTAATTGCTGACGCTTTATCACGCATTCCTATAGGTTTGGTTCACACAGAAGAAAGGGAACTCGGTGAAAATAATTTTAGCATCCTATACTTACAGAATGTAGCGTTCGAGAATTTTGTTACCACCTCTTTAGGGAGTATAGCGGACGAACAGGATAAGGACGCAGTATTGAAAGATATAAAGAAGAAGTGGGAGGACAAGGAGAATGTAGGAATACGCCAGTACTACTTAGTCCGCAACAGAATATTATTCAAGAAACGAGCCCCCGACGACTCCAGAGGGGTGTTGGTGATTCCGGAGGAACTCGTAAACAAAATTATATGGTACATACACTTGAGTTATGGTCACTTCGGAGCACAGAAATGTTGTGAAAAACTGAAAGAGACATGCTATTTTAATAACATGCTACGGCGTATTCGTGGTGTACTTAGAGTGTGCGGACCTTGTCAGCGAGCAAAGGCGGCCACAGTGACCTATGCTGCATCTTTGCACCCGATAATACCTAGCAAACTTTGTGATCTCGCGGCCGTGGATCTATTTGGGCCACTAATACGATCTAAATCAGGTTTTGCATATGTTTTCGTAGCGGTAGAGCTAACCTCCAAGTTTGTGTGTCTGACTCCGTTGAAGCGAGCCACAGGAAGGGCAGTGGCAACTGCATTTGCAAAGCAGTTTCTGCATGAAGTTGGGAGCGTGAAAAGAGTTATCTCGGATAATGGACCACAATTTAGATCGCAATACTGGCAGCGGATGCTTCGAAGAAGAAGAATTAAACCTATATATATATCTCTGTTTCACCCCAGCTCGAACCCCAGTGAGCGTATTATGCGTGAATTAGGAAAATTATGTAGGTTATACTGCAGTCGTGATCACCGATCGTGGGACATACACCTAAAAGGGTTTCAGAATATAATTAATGAGTTGCCTAATACGTCAACAAAGCTTCCGCCAATCACTGTGCTAAAAAACAAGGAGCCCCCAAGCAAAATCAAAGAGGTGGTGCCTTGGCCACTAGAGCCGAGACTACGCCGGAACGCAATTGTTGACTTAGCTTTACGCAACATCAAGCGTGCAGCAGAAGCCAGAGTCAAGGCGTATAAGAAACACGTGAGAAAAACAGTGTTTCATGTAGGACAAAAAGTTCTTATCAGATCACACAAGCTGTCTAACAAACGGTCAGGTGTCTGCAAGAAATTTTTTAATCTCTTTAGCGGCCCGTATCGGATAAGGAGGATTCCCCATGAAAACGCCATAGAAGTGGAAACTCTTCGATCGAAGAAATCAAAAGGGCTACACCATGTGTCAAACGTAAAACCATACATTGAGTAGAAAGAACAGTGAGAAGTAGAGAGGACGGTGAGGAGAGAGAATTGATTAGTTTAAATTTATGGCGTAGGCATTTGGAATAATATGATGGTAAATATAGTGATAAAGATATTTTTATGTGATTGATTGAAGTGATGTTGTTAATTTGTTTTCTTTCCTTGTGCAATTAGGATTTAGTTTGATTCAAACGTAAAGATAAAAGGTTTCCTTGTGAACAAGTGAAATGCTTTTTTTTGTGTCAATTGAAAAGAGTCGCTCCTGAGAGAAGCAAGATCGTTGCTGAAATTGCAAGAACTCAGGGGAATATCCGATCTGTGGATATTATGGGTCTGGCAAACCCAGGTCCCCAGCTGTTAGTAGCCGTGTTTCCGATTTTCTGTTTTCAGTGCTACTATCTATCTATTACTATTCTATATCTGTCAGTATAAATGAGGATCTCTTACTATAGTATGCGTGCTGTATGAATATTTTAAAATAGGATAACTCTGAGAAAGGAATGAGTAAGTTTGGAATCTTGAAAACAGGATGTGATAATACGATTGTTTAACCATTGGCTTCCCAATATGCGATGATATGTTAACATTGATGATATATGTCTTTTTGTTCTTTATAGCTGAGTACGTAAAGTGCTGTCTGTGGATTTCGTAAGTAGATTGATTCCCTTCAAGGTGAAAGAAGAATTGTGGTTTGTATAATTTACGTGGCTCTGAAATATTATTGTGGTAGTCAAATACGAGCAGTTTTTCAGCAAATGGAGAATGGAACGGAAATATGGATCCTTTTTGTAGTCTTGATTGATGTTGAGCCAAAGCCCGAAAAATTATTCTGCGTGAATACTTGTCCTAGAAAAGCGACGTTTATGTGATTTTGCTGATGCTGTGAGCATTACAGCCTACTGTTTTCGCTGGTGCGGGATGCACTGCAGCCTATATGATTTGTACTGAGGAAATTTCCCTCTTGAAGGTAGAGGATGAGTAAATAATTTTGATTATGGGAACGAAGGAAAGCTTGGTTTAAGATAATAAGGAAGAAGCAAAACATTTGTCATTTAAACCACAGGAGGATTCGGATCTTTTGTGTCTGTTGGAAGTTCAATATGTTAAGATGATACTGTTTACAGAATAGAGGTCACCACAATTTTGCCATTCATGAGAAATGAATCCAGAATAACCACCACAGGCGAAATAACTGATTTGAAGGCGAAAGGTAACGTAAAGAAGGAACGAAATCGAAGCAAAATGGGTAAGAAAATGTAATATAACCTGTATAATTAAAATATTTTACCTTCTCAGAGCCATCTGTGTGATTAATTCTTGTAATAACGTAATTTTAGATGAAATTTTCTTACTGTGTTATGTGTGAATATATGAGTATGATAAATGTATAATTGCGAGTCTCTTTTCAGGTGTGTGAACTGATATAAATGTTTTTGCGTGTAAATAACCATTGTTCTTTTTACTGTGTATGTTTAAGGAAAGTTTCTCCATATTTATCATGTGACAAGACGTATGCCGCGAGCGTCAAGAAGAGGGCGAATTAGAACATTGCTGTAATGGTGTAAACACTTTGTTGAAGTAGCATTGAAGTGGCTTGTGGGATTAATTAGTAGTGGATAGAAGTAGAATTATGAGTAATGCATGTGTATGGGTAGTTAGTTTGTAGAATAGACAACAGGTGTGCATGTGTGTGTGTGTGTAAATAACATGCGAACCCTATGCTGTCCTGACCTATACTTGCGCAAGGCATAACCCTATTCATTTTAGTGAATTAATAAGTAGCACTTGATTTATTAAAACGTAAGTGAACCACATTAGTGATGTGGATTTAAATATGATATTGTCAGTCCATTTAAATTTTTATTTTACACTGTCAAGTCATTTCACTTTTATTTTTACATTGTCAAGTCATTTAAATTTTATTTTATATTGTCGATTCATCTAATTATTTTTATAAAAAAAATTTATTAAGTCTCACTTTGTTCTTAAAAATTGTGAAAGACAATACTAAGTGGTATTATGTATGACATTGTGTAATCACATAAGGATGATGAAAAATTTCTGTGAGTGCAGTTGAGAACGTGAAAGCGAACCGGCAAAACTCTTAAGAGACAGCGGGAGCAGCCAGGTAGTTGTAAACTGGCGGGTTTCCCAGCGGGACACGCTGTCAGCCAGGCCACTTCGGGAGCGCGGCCGACAACAAAAGGACGCGGGAAACACTTTCCCTTGCACCTGTAGCTAATGGGCGGCCGCCCCGCGCGACCCTAGCTGAAGGGAATCACCTGAGATGGGCGAGCGGTCCACCGCGGGGAAATCCATCTCCTGGCAACGCACGCGACCGTGACGAGACGGCCGCGGTGTAACAACACAAGGGGCGTGGAGCCTCTTGACAGGTACTGTCCAAAGAAACTTGCAGACGTCAGCGACGCCTATCGACATTTCCTGACGGATGCCTACTGTCAAGCGACAGTAATTCATGGTTAGATGTTCTCTGGTCGCTAAGGGTGACACGAAGAAGAGCCATTGAAGTGTCATCCTTGCCCAGGAATATCAACCTGGCATGTCAATCGAGGATACTGCACGAATTTGACAATACAAACATGGAACAAAATCGAGATGTTCGTGACACAAGAGAAACTTCATGAGAGGGCAGAGACGGCGGGATCGCACGCAACAGATGGACAAAAATCCCTACTGACAGCTGCGGCGACGAACCCCCTCCCCCTCCCCTTATATTGTGCCACGGAACAGTGGAACTAGTGAGTGTATAAGTGAACAGTGATTATACGGTTCTTAGTTCAATGCATATACGTGTGTTTCTGTCACAGAAACTTTGACTCGTGTGTTTTGCAGGGACTCGATTTATTGATGTTTATTAAACTCTGACTCTTGTATTTTGCAGGTGTTCTATATTTTTGTTTTGTTTTGAAACTTTGACTCTTGTATTTTGCAGGTGTTTTATTTATTAGTGTTTTGTTTGAGATGTTGACTATTGTACTGTCTTATTGATCAATGTTTGTTCTTGTGTTAGGTATTAGATTTGTGATATTTTGTTTCATAAATTCATTACTGTGGCACTGCTTCCTTTATCAGTCAGATTGCTATTCATTCTCATTGGGCTGTGATCGATTAGCCTTTGCATGGGGCATATTTATTGTGAGGAACCCCTTAAGGGTAACAATCACACAATTATTGTACTTTCAGTATAATGACACAGTGCTCATTGTTTGCTAACTAACTGAAATATTGTATAATGATTAAATTAGTGCCACACAGTTAGGTTAATCCTACAGATTATTAGTTTTATAAGATATAGAATTTTTTTGCGATAACCACTTAGTAAAACATGTTTTTTTTGTCGATTTTTTGCTTTTGCGAATTGTGCATTGTAATGTTCTACTTTATGATACTGATGTTATTTGATGTTCTTTTTTAATTGCTGTGGCACCTTTGCTATTTTCATAAATTTTGCCTGTTAATAAACAGTCATAAATTTGCCTGTGATCAGTTGGCTCTTGCAATGAGCAAATACTGGTGAACTCCATAAGGGTAACAACCAGAAATTGTTTTCGTATCAATGACACAGGAACCATTGTTTTACTTGCTGACCGATTTAGGTCTACACGACTTTTTAAATAGGTATCACAGATTGTGTGTTTTTTTTTCTCTCTTTGAAATTGGTAGATTGTAAAGATGTTTGAAATTATTGTGTTTTAGCAAGTAGCTGGTGACCTTTTGCCTTTTTCTTTACACTTTTGGGTTAAGTAGGGTGTGAGAAGCCTGCTTGGGAATGTCCTAGCATGGCCAGAAAATTCCCTGCACAGTCTTTTCCCGGAGCGTTGGGGTTATGAAAGGTCTCTGTTGGATTCCTTTCATGTTTAATTTCTCAAATTTGTTGTCTTTTAAGGAATAAATTCCTCTTCTAAATTTACTGTGGCGTTTCTGACTATCTGGGAGGAGACTGAGTAGTGGAACGTGTTACTTTTACACGTAAACAAGAACGATCTCTCACACTACTACACTTTAAAGCACAGTTTATATGTAATTCTTATATGTAATTCATGTCACACAGTCTCATACGGAACCTACATCCGCTTTCTTTTATATACTGTGTATGATAAGATACTGTCATCCCCCTTCCCTTCTGTGTGAGAGGATGAATGATCAAATGTGTTTGTAGCTGCATGCTTGATGGTAGCAGACAAGCCTGTCTGCTAGAGAACAGTAGGACCAACGTCGGAACAGGTAGCTACGCTTTCTAAAAGCAGAGAGGTTTCTATTCTTAGTATGGTCCTGTCCGTCCCTTGTCATGTTGGTATAGGAAGCTGCCTCTCTGGTCACTTCCGTTTGTATCTGTTAAGCACGCTCGGTAAGGGCCCAGGTCAGTCTGTCCAAGGCGAGCGTCTGAAGTGGTAAGATCTCCAGCTAAGCGCGTGTCTGCTAAGTCCGTAGAACAATGGATTTCTTAAGTTCAGCCTATCTGAAAATTTAATCACCTTTATTTCACGTTTAGCTCTAAAATATCTAATGTTATCTTAAATTGCAATGCAGTGTAATTCGAGTGTGAAGTTCAGAATGTCTTCCGGTAGTTACTTTGTCACTACTTTGTGAGTAAAGTGGAACCACGGGTTGATCAGTAACTCTATGAGTAAAGTGGAACCACGGGTTGATCAGTAACTCTAAGATCATCAATCTTAAATGCGAATGTGCGTGAGATTACAACGTCTCGTCTTGACAATATTTTTCAATATAGCAACTTTTCTTTATATTCAACCCACATGGGGTGTACTTTGTGAGACCAGTACCACGTGCTTATACAATTGTTTGACCCATCAGGTTAATAGTAAGACGATAGTAACCAGGTCGAGGTTTTTCTTTTGTAAATTGCGTTTCGATGTGATTTATTTTAATTATAAAAATTATTGTGGAGTTACACTCTTTGTGAAAACCAAGTTGACCACGTGAAGCATGTGGTGTAATCACCAAAGTAGCCCTCAGCTATTCTTTTCGAGAAGATTTCAGACAATTAATATGAATTTAGTATACCAGTGTGTGGTAATTTCATGACGGACAGGATTGCGCTACGACCGTAACTTCTTTGGGTGAAAATTGAATCGGTTGGCTGTGGTAATTTCCTCTTTCATATCTTTCAACGTTCTTCGTGTGTTATTTTATGAATGCAGTGCAGTAGGCAGTCTCCCAATCTTGGCTCCATATTTGATATGTTCCATAAGATTACAAACTCACATTTTGACAATCTCAAATAAGGCACCATTTTAATTGGTTCAAAATGGTTCAAATGGCTCTGAGCACTATGGGACTTAACATCTATGGTCATCAGTCCCCTAGAACTTAGAACTACTTAAACGTAACTAACCTAAGGACATCACACAACACCCAGCCATCACGAGGCAGAGAAAATCCCTGACCCCGCCGGGAATCGAACCCGGGAACCCGGGCGTGGGAAGCGAGAACGCTACCGCACGACCACGAGATGCGGGCCATTTTAATTATGATTCAAGTTTAATATGCTAAAATTTTAACGGAACAATGATCAATGTTATAATAAATGTCCAAATATAAACTGATTTATTTCTTTTTATTTAAATTCTCTGGTTGTCGTAAGATGACTATTAAAATATTATAATTAATGTTAGTCTGGTTGGGAATTTGGTAAGCTAGACTGGATACCTGGTGAAATAGTTGCTCAGTAATGCAAGGTTAACTTCCCCAGATAGCTCACAGCTTTTAACCCGCTTTTATTGTCTTGAATATCAGCAACGCTTTCAGAACAACGTGATGCATCAACTTTACACATCTTGTGTTACACGTCCAGGATTGCTACAGAGTGACTCCAGGAAAAACTCTTCTGAGATTAAACACTTCCGCTGGCCACCAAATTACCCAAACTTGAACATTGTTGAGCATATCTGGGATGCCTTGCAATCTGCTGTTCAGAAGAGATCTCCACCCTCTCGTACTCTTACGAATGTATGGACAGCCCTGCAGGATTCATGGTGTCAGTTCCCTCCAGCACTACTTCAGACATTAGTCGTGTCCATGCCACGTCGTGCTCACGGGGGCCCTACGCGATATTAGACAGGTGTATCAGTTTCTTTGGCTCTTCACTGTATATCCTCACTCAGTTTCTAGGCGATTCAACGCTTTCGATTATAAGGGGAATCTCGTAAGACACTGATAGCATACGTAAGGAATGCGAACGTTATGAGATGGCCCACAGTAGGTACACAACACACCCAGTGTACAGCGAATGGGGGTACGACGTCAATTGAAAAAAATTGCTAGGAAAACTACGATAGTCTACATTTACTTATGGAAATATACACTAATCTACAGTAGTTTTGCAACTCTAGTTACTCGCCACAGATAGTTCATCTAACGGGGTCCATATTATGCTTTCGCTGTAAGTCATGTCCACGTGCCATAGCTGGGTTCTGACAGCACAGAAGGCACTGATAACAGGGAGTACATCGTCCCTCCTCCTGACCTCAGGCAAACTGTTCGCAAACGAACATTCATCCGTCGTTGACCCATTTAAATGGCGCACACCGTTACTCGGTTGCCAGCAGTCGTTGTACAGTCATCAACAGTTTCATTGCATATGTAAGGATTCTCAGAGTGCATTATTAACAGAGCCATGACCCAGATACTGTCACCGACACCAGAGTCTGAGTGGAATTATTGTTAGATTACTTAGGTCTCGTTCACTGAGTTAGGCTTAGGTCAGGGTTCAGAACTTTAACATCAGTGCCACGCCTTCATCTAATCGTATCAATAAAGATGAGTAGTACATAATACACTACTGGCCATTAAAATTGCCACACCAAGAATAAATGCAGATGACAAACGGGTATTTATTGGACAAATATCTTATACTAGAGCTGACATGTGATTGCATTTTCACGCAATTTGGGTGCATAGATACTGAGAAATCAGTACCCAGAACAACCACCTCTGGCCGTAATAACGGCCTTGATACGCCTGGACATTGAGTCAAACAGAGCTTGGATGGCGTGTACGGGTACAGCTGCCCATGCAGCTTCAACACGATACCACAGTTCATCAAGAGTAGTGACTGGCGTATTGTGACGAGCCAGTTGCTCGGCCACCATTGACCAGACGTTTTCAATTGGTGAGAGATCTGGAGAATGTGCTGGCCAGCGCAGCAGTCGAAGATTTTCAGTATCCAGAAAGGCCCGTACAGGACCTGCAACATGCGGTCGTGCATTATCCTGCTGAAATGTAGGGTTTCGCAGGGACCGAATGAAGGGTAGAACCACGGGTCGGAACACATCTGAAATGTAACGTTCACTGTTCAAAGTGCCGTCAATGCGATCAAGAGGTGACCGAGACGTGTAACCAATGGCACCCCATACCATCATGCGACTGCTACGGTTGCAGGTTCGAATCCTGCCTCAGGCATGGATGTGTGTGATGTCCTTAGGTTAGTTAGGTTTAAGTAGTTCTAAGTTCTAGGGGACTTATGACCACAGCAGTTGAGTCCCATATTGCTCAGAGCCATTTGAACCATTTTGAACCCCATACCATCACGCCGGGTGATACGCCAGTATGGCGATGACGAATACACACTTCCAATGTGCGTTCACCGCGATGTCGCCAAAGACGGATGCGACCATCATGATGCTATAAACAGAACCTGGATTCATCCGAAAAAATGACGTTTTGCCATTCGTGCACCAAGGTTCGTCGTTGAGTACATCATCGCAGGCGCTCCTGTCTGTGATGAAGCGTCAAGGGTAACCGCAGCCATGGTCTCCGAGCTGATAGTCCATGCTGCTGTAAACGTCATCGAACTGTCCGTGACGATGGTTCTTGTCTTGCAAACGTCCCCATCTGTTGACTCAGGGATCGAGACGTGTCTGCACGGTCCGTTCGGCCATGTGGATAAGATGCCTGTCATCTCGACTGCTAGTGATACGAGGCCGTTGGGATCCAGCAGCGCCTTTCGTATTACCCTCCTGAACCCACTGATTCCATATTCTGCTAACAGTCATTGGATCTCGACCGACGCGAGCAGCAACGTCGCGATACGATAAACCGCAATCGCGATAGGCTACAATCCGACCTTTATCAAAGTCGGAAACGTGATGGTAGGCATTTCTCCTCCTCACATGAGGCATCACAACAACGTTTCACCAGGTAACGCCGGTCCACTCCTGTTTGTGTATGAGAAATTTGTTGGAAACTTTCCTCATGTCAGCACGTTGTAGGTGTCGCCACCGGCGCCAACGTTGTGTGAATGCTCTGAAAAGCTAATCATTTGCATATCACAGCATCTTCTTCCTGTCGGTTAAATTTCGCGTCTGTAGCACGTCATCTTCGTGGTGTAGCAATTGTAATGGCCAGTAGTGTACTTTTAATAAATTATTTTTAATTTTTATTTATTGTGTGGCCAACATTATTGTTATTGTAGTTCCATTTATTTGCCGCGTGACAAGATAACACAGTTTCAGCATTGCTATAAATACAAACAGGAGGGTAACTATGCAGAACAAAAGTGTTCTGCAGATTACACTGCCCTTTATACACTGAAGCACCAAAGAAACTGCTATAGGCATGCGTATTCAAATATAGAGCTATGTAAACTGGCCGAGTACGGTGCTGCGGTCAGCAACGCCTATTTAAGACAACAAGTGTCTGGCGCAGTTGTTAGATGGGTTACTGCTGCTAGAATGACAGGTTATCAAATGAGTTTGAACGTGATGTTATAGTCGGCTCAAGAGCGAAGGGACACAGCATCTCCGAGGTAACGACGAAGTGGGGATTTTCTCGTGCGACCATTTCACGAGTGGACCGTAAACATCAGGAATCCGGTAAAACATCAAATCTCTGACATGGCTGCGGCCGGGAAAAGATCCTGCAAGAACGGGACCGATGACGGCTGAAGAGAATCGTTTAACGTGACAGAAGTGCAACCCTTCCGCACACTGCTGCAGATTTCAATGTTGGGCCATCAATAAGTGTCAGCGTGCGAACCATTCAACGAAACATCATCGATATTGGCTTTCGGAGCCGAAGGCGCTCTCGTGTGACCTTGGTGACTGCACGACACAAGGCTTTACACCTCGCCTAGACCCGCCAAAACCGACATTGGACTGTTGATGACTGGAAACACGTTGCCTGGTCAAACGAGTTTTGTTTCAAATGATATCGGGCGGATGGACGTGTACGGTATGGAGACAACCTCATAAATCTATGTTTAAAATGGCTTCAAATCGATCTAAGCAGTATCGGACTTAACATCTGAGGTCATCAGTCCCCACCCACCCCCCCCCCCCCCCACCCTCCCATAAATCCATGGATCCTGCATGTCAGCAGGAGACTGCTCAAGCTTGTGGATGTACTATAATAACGTGGGGCGTGTGCATTTGGAATGATACGGAACCCTTGATACGTCTAGATACGACTCTGATAGGTGGCACGTTCGTAAGCATCCTGTCTGAGCACTTGCATCCATTCATGTCCACCGAGCGAGGTCGCGCAGTGATTAGCACACTGTACTCGCATTTGGGAGGACGACGTTTGAAACCCGCGGCCGGCCATCTTGATTTAGCTTTTCCGTGATTTCCTTAAAATCGTTTCAGGAAAATTCCGGGATGGTTCATTTGAAAGGACACGGCCGACTTCCCTCCCCAACCTTCCCTAACCTGATGGGACCGATGACCTCGCTGTTTGGTCCCCTCCCCCAAATCAACCAACCAGTCAAGTCCATTGTGAATTCCGACGGGTCCGCAGCTTGTGGTCTCGCGGTAGCTTTCTCGCTTCCCGAGCACGGGGTCACGGATTCGATTCCCGGCGGGGTCAGGGATTTTCTCTGCCTCGTGATGACTGGGTGTTGTGTGATGTCCTTAGGTTAGTTAGGTTTAAGTAGTTCTAAGTTCTAGGGAACTGATTACCATAGATGTTAAGTCCCATAGTGCTCCGAGCCATTTGAACCAATTCCGACGGACTTGGCCAATTCCAGCAGGAGAATGCGACATCCCACACGTCCAGGATTGCTACAACTTGGCTCCAGGAACACTCTTCTGAGTTTAAACACTTCACCTAGCCACCAGACAAACCAGACATGAACATTATTGAGCATATCTGGGATGCCTTGCAACGTGCTGGTTCAAAATGGTTCAAATGGCTCTGAGCACTATGGGACTCAACTGCTGAGGTCATAAGTCCCCTAGAACTTAGAACTACTTAAACCTAACTAACCTAAGGACAACACACACATCCAAGCCCGAGGCAGGATTCGAACCTGCGACCGTAGCGGTCGCGCGGTTCCAGACTGTAGCGCCAGAACCGCTCGGCCACCAGAGGCCGGCAACGTGCTGCTCAGGAGAGATCTCCACTCCCTCGTACTCTTACGGGTTTACGGACAGTTCTGCAGGATTCCTGGTGTCAGTTCCCTCGAGGACTGCTTTAGACATTAGACTAGTCCATGCCACATCGTGTTTCGGCAGTTATGCGTGCTCGTGTGGGCCCTACACGATATTAGGCAGGCGTACCAGCTTATTTAGCCCTTCAGTGTAGGATCCATCATCAACAGCCAATGGACAACGCCAATTGTCGTAATGCAAAAGTGTAGTGGCACATTAAGGATCTCTGGTGATTTTCAAATTGCCAGTCAATGCGTAACCCATAAGAGTGTTCTATTGAATTACAAAACCTGAACAACGAATATATAAATTAGCTGGCGGCGTACATTTTAAAAAATTGGAATTGACAGAGGCCTATTTACAAATAACTCTGTAAGAAGCAACACATTTATTTTTGGTCATAAATACTCCGAGTGAGAATGTCATCAATACAAGACATTACCATTTGGAATTGGCAGTGCACGAAGTTTGTTCCAGCAATACGTTGAATAATTAATTAGAAAACCACTTGCTTTGTGAACTACCTGGATGACATCACTGTCTCAGAGACAACTTCTGCATAACTATTATGTAACTTGGAACGCCTATTTAAGATTTTGAAAGTGTCGAATTTAAAATGTGACAAAACAAATTGCACACATTCTTCCCTGAGGAAATCCAGTGGATAGGACACATTCTGCCACAACAAGACATCAGACCAACACCGAAACATACACTGAACAGCCAAAACTTTACGACCACTGCCCATTGCGCGGTTGGATACCACCTGGCGGCGTTGTGTGCAGGTGACGCAATAACAAAAGTATATAAGCGGAGCAGACACAGACAGGGGATCACCATAGCGAAGAAATGGGCTGTAAATGGGGAAATTCATTGAGATAAGCGACTCTGACAAAGGGCAGGTGATCATCACACGGAGCCTGTCAGCGAGTATCTCGAAAACGGCGAAGCTGGTCGAATGTGCATGTGCTACTGTCGCGAGCGCCTACGGAAAGAGATAGAAGAACAGGGAAACTACCACTAGGCGCTAAATGGTTGGACGTTGGACGTGCATAACTCTTCACGGAACGTAGGGTTGGGATGCTTGTTTGCTTTACAAAGTAAGACAGATGGTGATCTCTGTCGAAAGAGCACAATGCTGGTGCACCCGAAAGTGCTTTGGAGCACACCGTTCGTCGTACAGTGTTGAACATGAAGCTCCTCAGCAGGCTATATTTACGTGTTCACATGTTGACCAAATGACATCGTCAATTACGATTGCAGTGGGTAAGAGACCATCGGGATTCGACCGTCGATCAATGGAAACGTGTCTGCTCTTCGGGCGAATCACATTTTTGCTACACCCGTGTCGATCTCCACAAACGTCGACATCGACGTGAACGGCAGCTCGAAACGAGCGGGGTAGCCGCGCGGTCTCAGGCACCCTGTCACGGTCCGCGCGGCTCCCCCCGTCGGAGGTTCGAGTCCTCCCTCGGGCAGGGGTGTGTGCGTTTCACTTAGCGTAAGTTAGATTAAGTTCGATTAAGTAGGGTGTAAACTTAGGGACCGATGACCTCAGCAGTTTTGTCCCATAGGATCTTATCACAAATTTCAAAATTTTCGAAACGAGCAGCGCGCCACGAACGCAGGCTTGTGGGAGCAGTATTATGCTGTGGGGAACATTCTCCTGGGGTTTTATGGGACTTGTGTTAGTAATCGAAGACACGCTAACGACTGGGAACCACCTGCGTCCCTTCATGCGTGTCCTCCCCGACAGCGATGTCATCTTTCGGCAGTATAATTGTCCGAGTCTCGGAGCCAGAACAGCCGCATCACAGCGTACGCAAATCAGCGGCCCGTTATTTACGCGAATTACGTAACCTGTGCGTAGACATCTAAGTGACGTATCTCGTTCCAAAGACGGACAAACAAGCTATTATGCAGGCGGTCTTAATGTCTGGCTCATCAGTGTACGTTTTGCTTTAGGTTTACTCGGTCAAGACACTGCGGAAAATCTCCTTGAATTCCATGTTGATTGAAAACCTTGTGTCAGCAGATCTAGTGTTATCTTAAATCAAACAATACATTCAATCGGAGTAAATGTGTCATTCTGATACATTCAGAATCAGGAAAGACAAAATTGGTGATTATCGAAGAGCTTCAACTTAAAGTACTTCAAATGCTACACCGGTGCCACTGGGCTACCGTACGTAAGTAACGCGTTGCCATAGAGCATTGCTATTTTAAAAATGTCCACAAAAACATAGAAATGATGCTGGCTAAATGCCACTTAGCCAGAAATACCAGTCAAGTCCATATTCACTGAAAATTTCTTGCTTCTAGTATCATGTAATTTCATTTGTATGCGTTTATGCCATTAATTATATTACACCTTGTACCACAGTCTGTTTTCTTTTTCAGGCTCACTTGGCTTCAATGCACCCAGCCGACGTGGGAGCTACAATTGCAGCCGGCAGCTGGCCCTATACGTCGCCACGGGGAACAGAAGCAGGCCACAGCCACAAGACGACCTCCAGATGGAGGTGGATGTCGACTCTAAGCCCCAACATGTAGATATGGACTTGGGCATGGCGCTGTAGCTTGTTCGACTGCCCCCTCACCGACATTTTGGGTACGGTTTTCGTCGGGTGCCGCGCGAAAACACCAAGGGGAGCAGCTTGTGTGCACCTACCAAGTATGCACATCGGTAAGCACGCGGACGTGAAGCTAAGAAAGAAAGCTTCATCAGCTTCACACCATTAGCACCCCCCCTCCCCCCACCCCGAACCACCCACCGTCCACACCATCCCCAGGGCACAAGTGCTGTGTCCGCAGAGGGTGCAGGGTGCTTTGGAGAACAAATCGAAGATACGAGCCCATATCCGGAAACGTCATCAAAGCATCGAGCTTTGAGGCACCGCGCCTGGCACTTGGCAGGAAACATCACTTTGTACGTTGACGGACCGTAGGCGGAACGTCCCGCAATGTTCTTTGCTTTTCAGTGGTCGTGGCTGGTTGCCAGGATCGCTGCGTAGACATGCGTTGTCTTCTATGAATGCGATGCTGTGTTGCCCTGGTGGATGATGGTTTCGGAGACAGGTTTCCATCTGCAGTTTATTTTCCTCCTGTATACTAAAAGAACATTGCAGATTTTAGAGGCTTCCAGGAGAAAAGTAAACTGCCGATGGAAAACCATATCTGAAACCCTCATCCACCGAGGCAATCGAGTATCGCATTTAAAGTGGACAAGGCCTTACAATGCCCTCTGTGGCATTGTAGAGAGAAGGAAGCACTTCCCTGGTCGCTGTATCACTAACCTGGTGTCTTGCTGCTTCGGTAGTCAAAATGGTTCAAATGGCTCTGAGCACCATGGGACTTAACATCTGAGGTCATCAGTCCCCTAGCACTTAGAACTATTTAAACCTAACTAACCTAAGCACAGCACACACATCCATGCCCGAGGCAGGATTCGAACCTGCGACCGTAGCGGTCGTGCGGTTCCAGACTGTAGCGCCTAGAACCGCTCGGCCACTTCGGCCGGCGCTGCTTCGGTAGTCCCTCGTCGCACAGTACTAGCGCTCAGGCGCCAGGTTCCATGTAGGTTGTGATCATGCTGAAGTGGAGTTGCTTCGGGATGCCAGTTGTTAAATCTCAACAACGTTTTGTACTATACTAGTTTTAATAAAGAAAATATTTTGACACACACGTCACAGAATTTGCAATATGGCGGATCTGGGCTACGCCGTTATATTCAACCCTCTACAACACATTAACATAGTTCTCACTTTCCATACTCTTCATAGACACTGCCCACGACACGTGGCGTTCTGATAACTAATACCTTCACTTTGCATCTTGTTTAATAGCTGGAATATTTACTCGCGACCGTTCTTTCAGAGCCGCCCCCGGTTACTCGACTGTGCGTTTTGAGTGGCGCCTCGCTACTAACTCGCCCTGGCTTCCTGAAGGACAAGGGAGACCCCAACGTCCTCCCTCAGCCAATAAGGACACTTCATTCGTCTATATGCAAACCTTCAGCCAATGGACGTTCAGATCGCTGTTGCTAGGAGGA
This sequence comes from Schistocerca nitens, assembly GCF_023898315.1. Taxonomy (NCBI): domain Eukaryota; kingdom Metazoa; phylum Arthropoda; class Insecta; order Orthoptera; family Acrididae; genus Schistocerca; species Schistocerca nitens. The sequence goes on along the minus strand of NC_064616.1, from coordinate 775,785,988 downwards.
TCTGACGTCACGTTTGCGGACATTGTTTGTCTCGGAACACTGTCTCAGATTGTAAGATCCCACTTCCAAATAGTAGGAACTTGTCCCTACTAAGGTTGCACAACATTGCCTCCTATGATATTATTATTAATGCTCCTTGCTGACGCATAATTTTCAGATTTACATGTAGCCTGGCTGCTACTGACCTGGGTGACAATCTGAGCAGTTCTCTTAGGTTGTTCGCAGATGATGCTGTAATTTACCGTCTAGTAAGGTCATCCGAATATCAGTGTCAGTTGCAAAGCGATTTAGAAAAGATTTCTGTATGGTGTGGCAGGTGGCAGTTGACGCTAAATAACGAAAAGTGTGAGGTGATCCACATGAGTTTCAAAAGAAATCCGTTGGAATTCGATTACTCGATAAATAGTACAATTCTCCTCAAGGCTTTCAATTCAACTAAGTACCTGGGTGAAAAAATTACGAACAACTTCAGTTGGAAAGACCACATAGATATTATTGTGGGGATGGCGAGCCAAAGGTTGCGTTTCATTGGCAGGACACTTAGAAGATGCAACAAGTCCACTAAAGAGACAGCTTAAACTACGCTCGTTCGTCCTCTGTTAGAATATTGCTGCGCGGTGTGGGATCCTTACCAGGTGGGATTGACGGAGGACATCGAAAGGGTGCAAAAAAGGGCAGCTCGTTTTGTATTATCACGTAACAAGGGAGAGAGTATGGCAGGTATGATACGCGAGTTGGGATGGAAGTCATTACAGCAAAGATGTTTTTCGTCGCGGCGAGATCTATTTACGAAATTTCAGTCACAAACTTTCTCAAATAAATGGTTCAAATAGCTCTGAGCACTATGGGACTTAACTGCTGTGGTCATAAGTCCCCTAGAACTTAGAACTACTAAAACCTAACTAACCTAAGGACAGCACACAACACCCAGCCATCACGAGGCAGAGAAAATCCCTGACCCCGCCGGGAATCGAACCCAGGAACCCGGGCGTGGGAAGCGAGAACGCTACCGCACGACCACGAGATGCGGGCCCAACCTTCTCTTCCGAATGCGAAAATATTTTGTTGAGCCCAACCTACATAGGTAGGAATGATCATCAAAATAAAATAAGAGAAATCAGAGCTCGAACAGAAAGGTTTAGGTGTTCGTTTTTCCCGCGCGCTGTTCGGCAGGTAGGGAGATAGTATGATTGTGGTTCGATGAACCCTCTGCCAAGCACTTAAATGTGAATTGCAGAGTAATCATGTAGATGTAGATTCTCGATTGCATAAATGTGCGTGATACTTGGCCTAAACACGTGAAGAGAATGCACGTATTGTGGGGCGGCTGGTGGAATTTTATCGTTGTTATTATATAATGCTGAATGTTTTGTAATGTGGAAACATTGCATTTCCCGGCCGATTAACCATATGTGGGGCGGCGGGTAGAATTATTGTTATTTAAATGTTCCTATTATTTATGCTGTTGTTTTGCCGTTCTCAATACAGGCTCTCTAACTACAATATTGGCAACCAGAAAGTGATTAGCAAAACGTGGAGCCTGTAATTAGAATTCCTAGTGCCCACTTCACCTGAGAAATACACTTATAGCTACAGCTTATAGCTCTGAGGAATTAGGAGATTGTCTGGGATTCATAATCAAAAACGATCGTGAAAAAAAATGTTCTCTGTATTCTGAAAGTCACAGATGAAAAAAAAAAAAAAAAAAAGTATCCACACAACCTGACTAACAGAGCAGTTCAGAGTCTAATGCGCTGATGCAACTATAACTGTCCAAATTAAATGTTTAAATGAATGCTCGCCATAATTTGATGATTAGGTTCATCAAACGCCACGCTAAATAATGGTAGAATGTCTGTCCCGCGACGGCACGTGAAAATACGACATACGCAAACTGAAGATAGATAATTAAAATCATCCCAGAATTAACACTTCACTCGAAAATGATTTCATGGTTACGTGTATCCCGAGTAACTTAATACGGCATCCGAGGCTGTTGATAGCAATGATACCGACGCGGCGCGACTCCCGACACAGATGGTGTGCCATTCAGCGTCTGGAGAGAACTGGGGCCTTGCTTCCTCGCGCAGCGTTCTTATATATAAAGCCGCGGTGCGGACGACTAAGGGAACGCCTGATCAAATCGGCTCTCCCGACTAGCCGCTGGGCTAGGAATGCACCACTTAAGTTATTGAATAAATCATAGCTTCTTTTGCTGATGGCCGATGAAACTCTCAATTTAAATGTGCATTCAGCATACAGGTAAGTAATCATAATAAAAGTTTGACGTGGCTAAGTTAAATATTTTGGGCGAGAGAATTAATTTAATTACGCTGCACGCAGTAGACGAGCTCTGAACTTGCCCTTTGGAGATACGCATCGCTATAGTTTTATAGTTATTCAAATGAAACTTCTCACATCTTTATGGTTATAGCGGATCTCCATTCTACTTAAATATAAACATCCTAGCCTTATTTATTAGCCTACTTAATCTATCTTGCTTCCTTAATTTTTAAGACAAAAACCAGAAAATTATGAATTTCAACTAAAATCTTAATTTGTGAGATCCAAAGTACTGTTTCTATTAAATTATTATGGAAAAGGAATCTAAATATAAATTTTTAAGTCTCCTGCTCTTTTCTGTTGTGCCAATGATTTTTACAGAAAAACGTCCAAATTTCGAAAATGGTTAAAGTTATTGAACTGACATTCAACACATGTTGATTTAGTATTACTCCTGACATGCTAGAAAGGTTTTAGGTTATTTGCTTGATTTTTAAAGTATTGCGCAACATTTATGACGTCAGAGCTAGTTACAGCGGACTGGCTGGCACACAATGGAAAGACTGATGTGAATTTACTACAGCGTGAGTAGGCTGCTTCCCTACAGTATGTATTACAGCCTTTCTACGCAGGAGCTAGCTCTATCTTCTCCACTGACGATCGTGACAATCAGTCGAGATCACTGTATAACAAAGAACATTACGGGACGTTCCACCTGCGGCCCGTCACCGTACAGTCAAGTTTACTGCCGAAGGTGCAGTCTAGTGGCAGCTGCCGGCGCCACCAACTTAGATGCTCTCTAGCGTCTTTGGTTGACGTTTCCGAACACGGGTTCCTGCCCTCTATTTGTTCCTCAAGACACCCTCTACAGCTCCTCGGTGTTTGTCGCAACATTTCTGGGACGCGCTATGTACACAGAAGACACCACACGGCAGGCCAGTCTCCAACATGGCACCACATAGTTATGGTTCCTCACCACAGAGGGTGTACCTAACGGAAACCATATAACGCTTCCGCCATATGTCATATCCATCTGCCATAGCTACACTCTGACATCACATAGGGCGCTGATAACAGAACTGCATCCTGCTTCTGCCTGACGTCAGAAAAATAGTTCGCATTCATCGACATACAACGGATTTAAGAGGACGCCCAGCTTCACTGGGCCAGTCGCTATCAGTTTTCGCAGCTTTCATCAGTTGGCAGAAGCTCTCGGACAGTTATCACATTGCCGCAGTCATCGCACAGCGTGACCGTATATGCCGAGTGTCGCATTGTGCATTATTAACAGAGCCAGAACTTAGATACAGTCACCAACAGCAACGCCTAGATGGAACTACTATTAGATTAATTAGGTATCATTCACTGAGTTCGTTTAGGCCTATGTTCGGAACTTTAATATCACCCACGCCCTCGCCTCATCATCTCTAAAATTCAGAACCGTATATGTCGTACTCGTATATACTTTTAATAAATGATTGTTATTTGCTACTCACTTTGTTGCAAGCATCATTTTTGTTGTAGTTCAGTTTATTTGCCCTGTGACAAGACAGGTGTCGCAAGCAAGCGCACCATCTCGGTACAGCAACTACTCTCTGTGGTGAGGAGTTCACTTACTGCTAACATTATGTTGGGCGCCAGATTTATTTGATGAACAAAACACCGGTGTGTGTTGGCGGTATGGGGTACTGGAGGAAGTCACCAAGAAAGACAACCGAAGGAAGGCCTGACGAGAGTTTTGTAACCTCATAACGATTTGCAGGGAGTTTCAGAAGTTCCGTTCACGTATGAAGGAATGCAGAAGCGGTTTTCCAGAAGTATCGAAGAGTGAGAGAACAAGAAATATGATGGGCATACGCAAGCCAACCTGGATCAGAAGGAACCATGTGAACAATTAGTTATAAGGGGCGATCAAAAAATCTCGGTTTGAGGGGGTTTCTGCAGCGTATATGCAACGTAGCTCGACCCCGATGCGGCTGTGTAACCAGCGATATGAAGGCAAGACATTAATGTGACATTTTTGCCTTCTTGAGATGTGTGCGATAAATGCGGACACGTGAACTGAGGCGACGTTATTACCAAAAGGGCCCAACACAGAACCAACGCGCTGTTATTCTTTTCTTGGCTGTCGGAGGAAAAACACAGGGAAATATGCACCAGAGAATGAATAAACGTCCGGGAAAACTGTGACAAGCCGTGCTGCTGCTTCATGATAACGCACGTCCTCATATCGCAATCCTCGTAATGCTGAAGTTACGCCAACCCCAGTGGGAGACACGCGAGCACCCGCCCTATAGTTCTGACCTCTCCACATGCGACTATCACGCCTTCGGTCCCTTAAAAAAGGCCTTAAAGTGCCAACGATTCCTGTCGGACGAGGATGTGGAGCAGACAGTTACGGACTCTTCACGCTGGAGGACACAGTGTTTTCAGCCAAACTGACGTCTTCAAACTGGTACGTCGGTGGGATGACTGCCTCAACGCTCGTGGCGATTTCGCCTGATTTCCATACCGATTCTGGACTGTGCGGCCTTCGAATGGAAACTTTTCGATCGTGCCTTATTTATCTATAGAAACTTGGATGTTTCCAGCAGCAGAAACAAGTGTTAATAGATAATCCGCCGTATGATTTAGCAAACTCCATCTTCCGCAGGAAAGATCGGCCAGGTAACAGAAATCGTGTGCAATTTTTCACAGTGAAACTATTCCCACATCCATGATTTTTTCCTCTGAATATGAAGAAGTAAAATGAATTTTATTAAATGTTAACTTTTGCTGTCAAACTTACGTTTATGTCAAAGTTGCTAGCCTACAAAACTGTAATACTTAAAACACGTGGCCAGCCACTGATCAGGTATAGCAATAGGCAATTTCTGCGCTCGAGCCGCCGCCTTTGACGACATCCCCAGGAATGAAAACTGTTTACCTCACGAAGAACTACTAGACGAACCCTACCTGTTCCGTATACAATTCCTCAGATATCAGGAGAAAATGCAGCGACTTATCGTGGACGACGGCATAGGGAATAAGTATGTTCACCTTTCTCAAAACAGTGTTACTATTCCTGCACCGGATTAAAAAAAACTGAAATAATAACTGAGGAAAAAAACATAGACGGCGTCAATTTTTTGGAAACAATCCAGATCTCCTTACCGAAAGAAGAAACCGTGATTGAGATCTCAGTCCAATTTTGGATCTACGGTAGGAAGCTAAAAAGCACTCTTAAAATGTTACCATAGAAAGCCATGCACGGATCAGATCTTAGCCGGCCACGGTGGCCGTGCGGTTCGAGGCACTTCAGTCCGGAATCGCGTGACTACTACGGTCGCAGGTTCGAATCCTGCCTCGGGCATGGATGTGTGTGCTGTCCTAGGTTAGTTAGGTTTAAGTAGTTCTAAGTTCTAGGTGACTGATGACCTCCGATGTTGAGTCCCATAGTGCTCACAGCCATTTGATCAGATCTTGTTAGGGACCCAGGGGAAGCTGTAATATGTCCTAAACAATATATCCCTAAAAAGTATTCTCTTTAGATAATCTTCTAAGTCACAGTACAAAACCAAACACAAGACTTAATACTCGCTTAATGACACTACCATCCCAAAACCCGTAAAAAAATCTAAACCACAAGCAGTCATTTCTATTTTGGAAGACGTTCAAATAAGTAACCGGCAAAAATACCGAGAGGAACCTTGAATGCCGCACAATGTAAATATAGTTGCAGACTACAAGAAAAAGCCAGATTATTCCAAAACGTTCTAGAATCCATCCACAGCCCTCCCGTAGATGGAGGTTTTGCCAGGAAATATGAATGAGTCATAATAAACAGTGAGATAGAATTACCATAGGGTATTACCACTGATCACAACAAACACAGACATCTTTACATCAAGAAATAACCATCACTGACGAAATACAGACAGCTATCGAGTCAGAGTGAACTCATTAAAACCAAACGCTCGGCACGACTTTCAGTTTGTTTACAAATCTAAATCCGTCACAGTACAGTAAAGTATAATGATACTTGAACCTGACAAAGCTACGCCACGTCACCATTGACTCATTGCTAAGCACCACCAGCTACGTGCCACAGGCATTAAACTTGGCACTACACGCATGAGCAATGAAATTAGAGATAACTGTTGCTTTGACGAAAAACCGCTCTTATCGTCACGGACAATGGTAAAGCTCGATGGGTCACGTAAGTGGAGAATCATCAGACTTCGTTCTAGTCCTCGGCGTGAAGGTCGAGCAAAGAATGGACAACACGTCAGATATCATTGCTAATGACCAGGGCAATATTCTGCGTGTCCAAAGCATGGAGTACTTAAAGTAGTAAGTGTTTCAAGACTGTACCGAGAGTACCTCGATTCTGGCTTAACCGCCATCATCTAATGGCTCCCGAGACATGAACATTACTGAGCATATCTGCGCTACCTTGGAAGGTGCTGTTCAGAAGAGATCTCCATCCCTCGTACTCTTACGGATTTATGGAGAGCGCTGCAGGATTCATGCTGTCAGTTGTCTCCAGCAATACTTCAGAAATTAGTGGAGTCCATGCCACGTCCAGTTGAGGCTCTTCTGCGTGGTCACGGTGGCCCTAAACGGTATTAGGCAGGTGTACCAGTTTCTTTCGCTCTTTAGTTTATATCCTTCACCCTACAATCTTCGTCCAGATTGTTTAGGAGCGGTTCTATGGCAATATCCGAGAAAACTGGGCCATAGATTGAGCCTTATGGGTATCCTTTAGTTATATTCTTGATAACCTTTTGTGTTCCTGTTTGCCATTGCACCACCCTACTTTTGCAGTAGTCGAGTAAGCTATTGTATAAGACTGTTGGTGTCTGTATCTTTCGTAGCCTGGCAAAGAAGGCCGGCCACCAAAGATTGTCGAATGCTCCTGCTACACCTAATACTACTGCGTATTTTTCTTGTGCGTCGTGTGTTATTTCCAGCGAGCGGATAACTGCATCGCCTATTGAGACCTTTGGTCTAAAACCATACTGATGTGGACTATGGCCGATGAGCGTCCTGTGTGACTGTAGTAGATAACACAAAAGCCTCTCCTGCACTTTAGCCAAAGTGTTCAAGCGGCAGATGGGCTCGTAAGTCTATGGGTCTGTTTGGTCCCGATCCTCTGATTTCTTAAAATGATGTATGAGGACTGCAGCACCATTCCCCTTTCAATTATCGAACAAACGAAAGGATGGCTGACATAGTGTTTAGTGTATCTGGGATTGTAAAACAGTTAAGATCCTTATACGCCAGGAAGGCATCTGGCCCAGACGGTATCCCCGTAAGATTTTATGTTGACTATGCTACAAATATAGCACCATTCTTATCCATCATCTATCAGAGATCATTGGAACAGCGTTAAGTTCCACGGGACTGGAAGAAGGCCCAGGTCATAGCAATCTATAAAATGGGTAGAAAATCGGATGCACATAATTACCGGCCAATTTCACTGACATCGATTTGTTGTAGAATCATGGAACATATTTTGTGTTCAAACATACGACATTTCTAGACTATGAGAATCTCATCTGCAGAAACCAGCACGGTTTTAGGAAACAGCGGTCATGCGAGACACAGCTGGCCCTCTTTGTGCATGATATACAACAGGCTCTACATACCAGCTCCCAGGTTGATGCCGTATTTATCGACTTTCGAAAGGCGTTCGACTTAGTTCCGCACTGTCGCTTGCTACAAAAAGTGCGCGCTTACGGTCTATCTGATGACATATGCGGTTGGACAGAAAGTTTTCTGACAGGCAGGGAGCAGTATGTCGTCCTAAACGGGGTGACTTCAACGGAAACAAGCGTAACGTCAGGTGTGCCCCAGGGCAGCGTAATAGGTCCTCTGCTTTTTACGATTTACATAAACGATCTGGTTGATGGTATTGACAGCGGCCTGAGGCTGTTTGCCGATGATGCTGTAGTCTACAGGAAAGTAGTATCACACGGAAGTTGTGAACAAATCAATGAGGATTTGCAGAAAATAAATGTGTCGTGTAATGACTGGCAGTTATCTCTCAATATTAGCAAGTGTAACCTACTGCTTATAACAAGGTGAAAATCCCCATTAATGTACGAGTAAAAAATAAATACCCAGTCTTTGGAAGAGGTAACGTCCGTCAAATATCTGGGTGTGACTATTCGAAATGATCTCAAATGGAATGATCAGATTACACAAGTAACGAGTAAGACGAACTCTAGATTGCGGTTTATTGGTAGAACCCTGAAGCGATGCTATCCTTCAACAAAGGAAAGAGCTTACAATACCTTAGTTCGTCCAGTCTTTGAGTATTGTTCGTTCGCATGGGACCCTTACCAGATGGGTCTGATTCAAGAGATTGAGAAGATCCAAAGAAGAGTGGCAAAATTCGTGACTGGTACATTTAGCCATCGCGAGAGCGTTACAAATCTCATAGAAAGTTTGAAGTGGGGCACACTTGCAGATAGACGGCGCGCTAAACGGAAGAGGTGCTCACTAAATTCCGAAATCCGATCTTCACCGAGGATGTAGAACATATATTATTACCACCAACTTTCAAATCGCGCAATGATCACCATTCAAAGATAAGGGAAATAAGAGCCCGTACTGAGGCGTTCAGACAGTCGTTTTTTCCTCGCGCGATCCACCAGTGGAATAGAGGGGGGCAAATATGATTTTGGCGCAAATTGTGCCCTCCGCCACACCTCGATTGGTGTCTAGCGGAGTATATGTGTAGATGTAGATGTAGATGCTGTTTTCCACATGACAGGGACGCTGCCTTGCAACAGTCCTTCATTCATAACTGTGTTAGAAAGGGCGGTCGCAGGTTCGAATCCTGCCTCGGGCATGGATGTGTGTGATGTCCTTAGGTTAGTTAGGTTTAAGTAGTTCTAAGTTCTAGGGGACTTATGACCTAAGATGTTGAGTCCCATAGTGCTCAGAGCCATTTGAACCATTTGTTAGAAAGGGGGTAACCTATGCAACAGTTTTGTTAGTGTTTCTAAGTGTATGCCATTTGGACTGGAAGTCTTCTTATTCTTTAATTGTTGTATTCTTGGGCAAATGGGACAATAACAGGGTATTTGTGTAAATGTCCTCCACTTGTCTTCGTAAGTCTGTGTGACGTTACTGGTCACTGACCTTTTCGTCATCAGGGAGAAGCTTGTTCAGCAGGTACTCTGCAGAACATTTACAGTCCCTTGTAGTAGTGCCGCCTGTGCGCCTATAATAAGTTGACAGTGCCGTCGGCGTCGTTGTCTTATCCAAATGGCTCTGAGCACTATGGGACTTAACATCTATGGTCATCAGTCCCCTAGAACTTAGAACTACTTAAACCTAACTAACCTAAGGACATCACACAACACCCAGTCATCACGAGGCAGAGAAAATCCCTGACCCCGCCGGGAATCGAACCCGGGAACCCGGGTTGTCTTATCTGTTAGTAGTTTAAATGGTCGTCCCCCCCCCCCCCTGTATTCTTTAGTAGCCGAATTTTAACAAAATTGTTCCAGCGCTTCTGTCTGGTCTTTTATAATCTGTTTTCACATGTTTGCTTAGCATCACAGTACAGTTCCAACCTTACCTCCCTCTCATGTGCTGTTTTTCCTTTTTTGTAATGTTTTCTTTTGCTTATAGCGTCTTCCCTTAGTTCTGTTAACTCAGTGGACTAGGGGAGTTTCTGTTTCGGAACACAGTCGGCCTTTAGGATAGCTAATTGTCGTGCTTTTTGAAGCAGATCCATCAGAACGTGAGTATTATAGTCTATGCTACCATTGACTGTATGGAGGGAAAATTCTTCAACCACGTCCCTTAATTTTTTCCTGTCAGCCTTGTTTAGAAGAAGCCGTTGTTTTTGTTGATGTGAAGTTTGTGTGTTCGTTTTTGTGTGGATGGGTTTGGCGTTGCGGTCACTGTGTGGCATTTTCTACTACGAGGATTGGAACTTAAATAGTGGCAACTATTTATTCACAGCCGATACAAAAGAGTTACATGTTTGCACCTGTCACTGTCCTTCAAAGTAGTCACCAGCGTTGTGTAGAACCCGTAGCCAGCGACGTGGAAGGCGTTGGTGCTGTTTTTGCAGGATCTCTTTCCGGCAGCAGCGGTATCGGAGATTTGATGCTTTACCGGATTCCTGATGATCACGGTACACTCGTGAAATGGTCGTACGGGAAAATCCTGAATTAATCGCTACGTCTGTGATGCTGCGTCCCATCGCTCGTGCGCCGGGTACAACACTACGTTAAAACTCACTTAAATCTTGATAACCTGCAATTGTAGCAGCAGTAACAGATCTAACAACTGCGTAAGACACTTGTCTTATATAGGCGTTGCCGACCGCAGCGCCGTATTCTACCTGTTTACACATCTCTATATTTGAATACCCATACCTATACCAGTTTCTTTGGCGCTTCAGTGTATATGCACTACTGGCCATTAAAATTGCTGCACCACGAGCTGACGTGCTACAGACACAAAATTTAACCGACAGGAAGAAGATTCTGTGATATGCAAATGATTAGCTTTTCAGAGCACTTACACTAGGTTGCCGCCGGTGGCGACACCTACAACGTGCTGACTAGAAGAAAGTTTCCAACCGATTTCTCATACACAAACAGCAGTTGACCGACGTTGCCTGGTGAAACGTTGTTGTGATGCCTCGTGTAAGGAGGAGAAATGCGTACCATCACGTTTCCGACTTTGATATAGGTCGGATTGTAGCCTATCGCGATTGCGGTTTATCGTATCGCGACGTTGCTGCTCGCGTTGGTCGAGATCCAATGACTGTTAACAGAACATGGAATCGGTGGGTTCAGGGAGGTAATACGGAACGCCGTGCTGGATCCCAACGGCCTCGTATCAGTAGCAGTCGAGATGACAGGCATCTTATCCGCATGGCTGTAAAGGATCGTGCAGCTACGTCTCGATCCCTGAATCAACAGATGGGGACGTTTGCAAGACAACAACCATCTGCTCGAACAGTTCGAGGACGTTTGCAGCAGCATGGACTATCAGCTCGGAGACCACGGTTGCGGTTACCCTTGACGCTGCATCACAGGCAGGAGCGCCTGCGATGGTGTACTCAACGACGAACCTGGGTGCACGAATGGCAAAACGTCATTTTTTCGGATGAATCCAGATTCTGTTTACAGCATCATGATGGTCGCATCCGTGTTTGGCGACATCGCGATGATCGCACATTGGATGCGTGTATTCGTCATCGCCATACTGGCGCTGAAAGTGGCGGTGGAAGGCCATCGTAATAGGGAATGGGAAGGGAAAATAGCCAGCCTGCAGATAAACGACGAGTCAGCCTGGAAAACGACAAAGTACTTTCTGAGGAAAGGTCAAAGCATCCCTCCCCTACAAGTCAGGGGTGACGCCAAGGCCAGTGCCTTGGCCGATGTCTTTGCGGAGAACTTCACTCCTGTAGAGGATCCCATTGATGAGGAGAACATTCGTCTACTGTAGCAACGGCTCCCAGTCTTCCTCGAAAGTGATGGAGGAACAGACATTGAAGACTTCTCAGAGGAGTATGTACAGGCACAATTGAAGCAGTCAAACCCGAGGAAAGCGGGGGGGTGCGACCAGCTAGAAAATGCAATACTACTTCAGTTACCACAAGCAGCCATTCGCCCTATTACCGCGATCTTCAATCGAATCATGCAGACTGGCAACTTCCCCTCTGCATGGAAACATGCAGAGGTGGTTGCCATACCAAAACAGGGCAAAGACACCAGGCTTCCACAGAATTACAGGCCGATCAGCCTTTTACCAGCAATCTCTAAGGTATTTGAGCGCCTGTACTCTAAAAGGCTAATGTTTCACGTAAACGCGGAGGAGCTGATCCCGCCGGAACAGTTCGGCTTCCGACGTGGACATAGCACAGAGCAACAGCTGTTACGTCTTGTGGAGGATGCGATGGGTGCCCTGGAGAGTCGACAGTACGCAGGGGTAGTGCTGCTTGATGTCTCTAGGGCCTTCGATTGTGTGTGGCACGAGGGCCTCCTCTACAAACTGTTTGCAATGGAGGTACCTACGCCACACGTTCGACTCATCAAGTCTTACCTTAGTGGACGAACGTTCAATGTCCGTGCGGGAGCTGGTATATCCACAGCAAGGCTCATACAGGCGGGAGTGCCACAGGGTTCTGTCCTTGGCCCCCTTTTGTACTCCTTATATACCTCGGACACGCCAAAGGCTAACAGAGTCTCGATCGCATTGTACGCCGACGACAACGCGTTGTATACCAGAAGCGCGAACGTGAACCTCATGCGCCGCCGCCTGCAGACGGCATGTGAAGCTCTAGGTACATGGGCCACGAAGTGGCGCCTGAAATACAATGCCAGCAAAAGCCAGGCAATCATCATTACGAGGAAAAGAATCCCCATCGACCTACAGCCGGTGCGGATCATGGGAGGCCCCATCACATGGACCCGCACTGCGAAATACCTTGGGGTGACCTCGATAGGCGCCTCACGTGGGGACCACACATAAGGGACATTGTGGGTAAAGCCTATGGCAGATTGAGAGCGCTATACCCAATCCTGAACCCGAAGACAACCCTACCCACACGCTGCGGCATTACGCTGTTTCTCGCCCTTATAAGGCCGGTGATGGAGTATGCGGCACTAGTGTGGGGCAACGCGGCAGACTGCCACATCCGGAGATTACAGGGCCTCCAGGGTAGAGTACTTAGGATGATCATGAAACTCCCGCGTGATTTTCCCACTAGGGAGTTGCATACCATCACTGGAGTGCAGCCAATAAAGGAAAAAATAAGACAGACCGCTCAATTTTTCTATGAGAAATCACAGCAGTCAGAGAACAGACTGGTCTCGAACCTCGGGAACCAAATACATAGAAGGGGCACCACAAGATGGCAGTAAAAACCACTACAGTAACGATTATTAACTAACATAAAATGCTCATCACAAAATAGGACCTACACACACGATAGGCCCACTCAAAACTCAAAATACATATTAGGAAACGCAGGAATAGTGCAAAGCACTTAACTTGCTTAACCTAGAGGTAGTCAGGCACTATCCAACTAGGTAATGAGCGGTAGCCATACTGGCGCATCACCCAGCGCGGCGTGATGGTATGGGGCGCCATTGGTTACTCGTCTCGGTCACCTCTTGTTCGCATTGACGACACTTTCAACAGTGGACGTTACATTTCAGATGTGTTACGAGCCGTGGCTCTACGCTTCATTCGATCCTTGTGAAACCCTATATTTCAGCAGGACAATGCACGACCGCATGTTGCAGGTCGTGTACGGGCTTTTCTGGATACAGAAAATGTTCGACTGCCGCCCTGGCCAGCACATTCTCCAGATCTCTCACCAACTGAAAACGTCTGGTGAATGGTGGCCGAGCAACTGGGTCGTAACAATACGCCAGTCACTACTCTTGATGAACTGTGGTATCGTGTTGAAGCTGCATCGGCAGCTGTACCTGTACACGCGATCCGAGCTCTGTTTCACTCAATGCCGAGGCGTGTCAAGGCTGTTATTACGCCCAGAGGAGGTTGTTCTGGGTACTGATTTCTCAGGATCTATGCACCGAAACTGCGTGAAAATGTAATCACATGTCAGTTCTAGTATAATATATTTTTCCAATGAATACCCGTGTATCATCTGCATTTCCTCTTGGTGTAGCAATTTTTATGGCCAGTAGTGTATATAATGATGAACAAGACTTCAGAATCGGTCGCACAGGCGCCTTGTTAGCCATTTCATTCATGAGTGAGTTACATTTTCTTAAGAGTCTTCCTATGAATCTCAGACTGGCTTCTGATTTTCCTACTATTTGTTGTATGTGTTCACCCTACTTATGTGATCACCCCACTTAAGGTCACGCTGGATCCCTTCAGTGCAGATAGGCGCGAAGCTCGATCTCGTACGGGAATCTGCGCATGCCGCGAGTAATGAGGCTAATGGGCAGGGCACTGCATCAGTAGTGTGTGGTACAAGTTGAGAAGTTTGTTCAGATAAGAGGCATGCTTGGACAGTCCGTGTGCTTGTGGTGGCCACTGTGTCCAGAATGATATATTTGTTAGCACATCTGCCTAATAAGCAGGAGACCCAGGATCAAATCTTAATCGGCACAAATTTTCAACATTTTCTTTGATGTAAATCAGTGCCCATTGGAAGTTAATGTCTTTAATTCCTTTGTGTCTTGATTCATGGTGGCTGAAGGATCAGAAGGTGTCTGTTTTCTTGGACATGTCCGAAAGAACAGAACCGGACTGACTCGATAATGTTGCTGTGCAGTGAAGTAACCCAGGTCTGTCGCAAGTGGGCCGTGGTGTGACGCTTCGGATGCTTTGAAGAACGGACGAGGGAAATGTTTCAAATTATAGAAAATCAGTTTCGTAAGGAAAGAACATCACATTTTCATGGGCTATCGATGTCAAAGTCAATAACAGCAGAACATTAACTCATCTGAGAACGTTGGGAAAGGAAATCGGCAGAAGCTGTATTAAAAGGGATCAGCCGGCATTCACCTCACGGAAATCAAAGGGAAAGGGAAATCAGGATGCATGAGCAGAAACTTGAATTTGGCTACTTCTGATTACGAGTCTGTTAGATTTATCTTAATCGCTGTGATTCCTCGGGTCAATGAATTTCATTCTAATATTTTTGTGTTTTATTGGTTGAAGATATCAAAATTTTCATGAGATAAGCATGTAAAAGATGAAGTCAGAATGGCCAATACTAAGGAACTCACTGAACTTAAGAGAAATATTTGGAAGGGCGGCGACTTCGTTCTTGCAAAACCCTGTTGGACTCATTTAGATAAACAGTACTCGAAGAATACTGTGTGACAATTCTGTTGCATTCATCTCAAAACTTTTTTATGGATCCTGAGATTAACAGAGTTAGGGACACATACAGGGCCATACAAAAACTCATTTCTCCTTCTCTCAACACGTAAAATGGAATACGATAGAAAACTGACAGTATTAGTACGTATTAACGTTCATCGTGTGCTGTATAGGATTTGAGAAACACATACATGTAGACATACAGAAGTTTATCGAGCAAAACTGGTTATCGGTATTCTCTCTCTGTAAAACGTATAATTTTGCCTTGTAGGTAATTTAAGACGTAGAGGAAGTAAGAAGAAAATCTTTGCAATCACTCACCACTCTGGAACCTAAAACATTTTTGCAGGAAATGGTGATGTCTCACGAACTATTTCATGAGACATTAGAACCAGTACAACAAATTTTTTACTCAGTTGAAACCTGAGAATTCACGGAATTTACAAAGCGGGATAATTTTTCAGAAAACTTGTCATACAAGAAAGACATATTGTTGGATCTAAGGTCCACCAGTTATGCCAAACACAGATTTTTCCGAGTTCCCAAACTTGTTTCAGCACCTCTGTGCCATCATCAGTGAGTTTCTGCTTTATTTAATCTGTAATGTGAACATATTTACTGAATGATTATAAAACTACGGGAATATTTAGTTCAAACAACAATTTGTTTCTTTTCGTTAACACCTTTACACTCGGTTTGCCTGTTTTTCAGGACCACTTATGTATTTTTTAATACAGGTAGCTTCTCATCTGCAACCAAACCCTACTGATGAGAAATTTTGTTGGGAGTTAACCTATCATTTTATGCTTTGAATTTAATTTAGTGTGTCGTGATATTTCGTGCTTATTTTCGTTTTTACTTACGTTTTAGTGCAGCAAGCCCTTTTTTCTCCGCATCCTAATGAGGTGTTGTGAAGCACGCGTAAATATAACACATATTTTCACAAATATGGTCGTAACAGCACTTTGCACTTCACCAAAACACAATGTAATCGTGGTTGTTGTGTGTCCCTGCCCAGTCGGTGTTCATCTGAACCGGCGTTTGACTTTCTTGTGCCCTGTGTTTTCTGTTTTTACGCCACAGCCAAGTAGACTGACCACTGACTATATTTTAGAACAACAGAAGAGATTTTTGCTGCCAACACACCACACTAAGAAGAATTTGGGACGTGTGCTTTGTGACACTCTGATAGAAGAACGCATACAGCAAGCCAGATCAAAATTATGTATTTTGTCAATGCTGGATTTAGCTGCCGCTTGTCCTTGTAGCGACAGCGGATCACCAAAAATAGTAACCACGGTTACTTCAGAAGGAAGACAGAATGATAGCACAACGAGTGGTAGAAAAACAGGTGCTATAAAACGAAGTACACCTGCTGAAATATCATAGTCGGGACCACCTTCAGATGCGTCGACTGCTGGAAAGATTACCGTAGTCGACAATATTCTTACGGAGCTTTAAAACGAACTGAGGCATATAAAAGAACCTTAAAAGTTATACCAGCAACAGTGAAAAACAAAATTTGGGCACTCGTCATCACTCAAGCAGAATTAGAAGGGCAGAATGAGGAGTCAAGTAAAGAAAATGAGCGTTTACGTAAAGAATTAGCTAACGCCAGTGCACCAGTTGCGCTGGAACGAATTCGCCGTCTGTAATCAGAAATAACCGATCTCAAATCAGAAAATCAAATATTAAGAACAGAAAGTATGTCAACTCCACTGTCCTTTGTGGCAGTTGCGCCCGCTGACTCAGCTTCAAAACCGAAGATCAAGGTAGAAGAACGCAGACAGCAAGCCAGATAAAAACAGTCGAATGTTCTCTTCTTCAAATCAGTAAACAGTCAAGACGCCAAGGCCAGACGTGAAATAATCACTAAAACAATCAATCCCAGACAAGCCAAAGTAAAAATAAAAGCAATTAGATCCACAGCAACACACTCATCATAGAAACGGAGACACACGCACATAAAAGGAAAATCATAGAAAAGACAGTGGAACTAAAAGTTATAAGATATGAAGAGCCGAGGAAATTCTGACCCCTCCTTGCAATATATCAGGTCGCGACTGCTCTGCTTGATCAGGACCTCCTGGAGGAACTATATGAGATCAACTTAAGTGAACAAATCTCTAAGGAAGAGTTCTACGAGGATATTAAAATAAAGTTGAAAACAGATCCAAAAGATAAACTAACAGTTAATAACGTCCTGGAAGTCACTACAAGAGTTTGTTTTCTGCTGCTGCAAAGAAAAAAAGTTTATATTCAGTTCGAGTCCTTATACATTAAAGATTTTGTGGCTGTTCAGAAATGTTTCAATTGCCGGAGCCTAGGTCACCCTCCAAAACGTTGCGATAAAGAACCAGTGTATGGAAAGTGTCGGCGTGCGAACGATGTAACGAAACATCATCGATATGGGCTTTCGGAGCCGAAGGCTCACTCCCGTATCCTTGATGACTGCACGACACAAAGCTTTACGCCACGCCTGAGCCCGTCAACACCGACTGTGGATTGTTGATGACTGGACACATGTTGCCTGGTCGGACTACTCTCGTTTCAGCAGCAGGGAATTTTTAAGGCTGGTGGAGGCTCTGTAATGGTGTGAGGTGTGTGATATGGGACCCGTAATGCGTCTCGATACGACTCTGACAGGTGACACGTACGTAAGCATCCAGTCTGATCACCTGCACCCATTTATGTCCATTGTGCATTCCGACGGACTTGGGAAATTCATGCAGACCAATGCGACACACCGCACGTCCAGAATTGCTACAGAGTGGCTCCAGGAACACTCTTCTGAGTTTAAACACTTCCGCTGGCCACCAGACTCCCCAGACATGAACATTATTGAGCGTATCTGCGATGTCTTGCAATGTGCTATTCAGGAAAGATCTCCACCCTCTCGTAGCGCTGCAGGATTCATGGTGTCAGTTCCATCTAGCACCCATTTAGATGTCAGTCAAGTCCATGCCACGTCGTGTTGCGGCACTTCTGTGTGCTCGCGGGGACCCTACACAATATTAGGCAGGTGTACCAGTTTCCTTGGCTCTTCATTGTATATGGTGTCCGTTCTCTGAGACATGTACGAAGACGACCAATGATCCCTCCAGTGCAGATGCAAACCATGTTCGAAAGCTTATCGGAATCGGCGAGATGCTGCGATTAATGAGGCTAATGAGCAGGGTAACTACGTCAGCAGTGCGTGGTTATAAGTTGAGAATTTGGGTCTGATGGAAGGTGTGCTAGGGTAGTCCGTGCGGGTGTGGTGACCACTGTCTCTGGATGGCAAAGTGGTCAACGCATCGGCGTAGTAGGCAGGGGACCTGGATTCGAATCCCAGTCCAGAACATATTTTCAACCTGCCCCATTGACATAAATCAATGCCCACTGGCAGTGACGTGTTTAATTCCTTCGTATCGTTAGTTGAAAAGAAGTGTCGCCAGCATCATTTTGACCTGTGAGCAGGGTTACACTTCTCACTATTCCAACGTCAACAATTAAATGTTCTGTAGCAGTCCAACCACTTTCAGAAAGATTCCATCTGACGACTGGACTGGAATATGTATGCCGATGAAAGTTTATATATGGCTTCCGACTGGTATATTCAGCTAATAATCTCCACAACAAAAACAAAGAAATACAGTACAAAGTCAATATGAATGAATAACACAAAATATCATACTCAAATATTCACAGAAACGAATATAATTTATTGGGCTTAATGAAAACCTCTTCAAATCCATCAGATTCACTAAAATATCAGCCATTCATCTGAGAGGTGTCTCCAGCCTGACACATCTCTGTATAACTTCTCATTGCCTTCTCTTCCCTGTCATTTTCGACTGGTATGCCGGCGCTGACTTAACGCCGTAACATCTACATCTACATCTACATCTATACTCCGCGAGCCACCTTACGGTGTGTGGCGGAGGGTACTTATTGTACCACTATCTGATCCCCCCTTCCCTGTTCCATTCACGAATTGTGCGTGGGAAGAACGACTGCTTGTAAGTCTCCGTATTTGCTCTAATTTCTCGGATCTTTTCGTTGTGATCATTACGCGAGATATATGTGGGCGGTAGTAATATGTTGCCCATCTCTTCCCGGAATGTGCTCTCTCGTAATTTCGATAATAAACCTCTCCGTATTGCGTAACGCCTTTCTTGAAGTGTCCGCCACTGGAGCTTGTTCAGCATCTCCGTAACGCTCTCGCGCTGACTAAATGTCCCCATGACGAATCGCGCTGCTTTTCGCTGGATCATGTCTATCTCTTCTATTAATCCAACCTGGTAAGGGTCCCATACTGATGAGCAATACTCAAGAATCGGACGAACAAGCGTTTTGTAAGCTACTTCTTTCGTCGATGAGTCACATTTTCTTAGAATTCTTCCTATGAATCTCAACCTGGCGCCTGCTTTTCCCACTATTTGTTTTATGTGATCATTCCACTTCAGATCGCTCCGGATAGTAACTCCTAAGTATTTTACGGTCGTTACCGCTTCCAATGATTTACCACCTATGGCATAATCGTACTGGAATGGATTTCTGCCCCTATGTATGCGCATTATATTACATTTATCTACGTTTAGGGAAAGCTGCCAGCTGTCGCACCATTCATTAATCCTCTGCAGGTCTTCCTGGAGTACGTACGAGTCTTCTGGACTGGCAAATGTCAAAGTCTACAAGATAGTTGGTAGCCATAATAAGCAAGGTGGATTAGTCTCTAGTTCTAATCAAGCACAATATATACCTCCTCTATACTATGTCTTTCTTGTGCGACAAGTTTTCTGAAACATTATCCCACTTTGTAAATTCCGTGAATTCTCAGGTCTTATACTAATTCAATTAATCACTGTTACAGTCGCGTTTTGACTCACTGATAGAATTTGATACTAATTGCAGTAATGATATCAGTGGTTTAAGGACCGAGCCACATTCTTATATTTATTAATCGTATCTATTCTGATTTGGACTGTGTGCGTGCATAAAGTTAGATTTTGTTTGCGAGCTGAAATCTGGAAAACGAGTAGTTAGCCGCAGCGGGAACAACGAGATGAGATTTTCGCTGTGAGACTCCCTAGGGACACAGGCAGACTAGTGAGTGCCCGCCGACGGGGGGACGGGCTATACTTCTTGACATCTGGTCCAGCTGAGCTGCCAACTCTTATTTTCCAGTTTGGCGCCCGTCTCGCGGCAGCCGCAAACTTTTTCCATCAGCTGTACGAATGCATTGCAAATTGCAAGAGTCTAACTAAAACTTGAAAATAATGAACTGTGGAGTTTTTCCGCTAGCGAATAAATGGCCCCATTTACAACCGAGCCCATATGAGCCAAAGAGTTCCGCAACTGGCATTGTGCCCAGCCCGGTGATTTCTTGGGTTATAGAACTGGATATAAAATGTAGACTGGCAATGGCAAGGAAAGCGTTTCTGAAGAAGAGAAATTTGTTAACATCGAGTGTATTTTTAAGTGTGTTCCGTTGTGTTGAGTTGTTTCGGGGAGGAGACCAGACAGTGAGGTCATCGGTCTCATCGGAAGGACAGGGAAGGAAGTCGGCCGTGCCCTTTGAAAGGAACCATCCCGACATTTGCTTGGTGCGATTTAGGGAAATCACGGAAAACCTAAATCAGGATGGTCGGACGCGGGATTGAACTACTTTTAAGTGTCAGGAAGTAGTTTCTGAAAGTGTTTGTATTGAGCGTATCCATGTATGGAAGTGAAACATGGACGATAAATAGCTTCGACAAGGAGAGAATAGAAGCTTTCGAAATGTGGGGCTACAGAAGAATGCTGAAAATTATATGGGTAGATCACATAACTAATGAAAAAGTATTGAATAGAATTGGAGAGAAGCGAAATTTGTGGCACAATTTGACTAGAAGAAGGGGTCGGTTGGTAGGGCATATTCTGAGGCATCAAGGGATCGCCAATTTAGTATCGGAGGGCAGAGTGGAGGTTAAAAATAGTAGAGGGAGACCAAGAGATGAATACACTAAGCAGATTCAGAAGGATGTAGGTTGCAGTAGTTACTGGGAGATGAAAAAGCTTGCACGGGATAGAGCTCCATCAAAACAGTCTCTGGACTGATGACCACAACAGAACTGACTGACTGACTTCCGATGGACGCAAACAAAGCTAAGCTGCCGGCCGGAGTGGCCGAGCGCTTCTAGGCGCTTCAGTCTGGAACCCAGCGACCGCTACGGTCGCAGGTTCGAATCCTGCCTCGGGCATGGATGTGTGTGATGTCCTTAGTTTAGTTAGGTTTAAGTAGTTCTAGGTTCTAGGGGACTGATGACCTCCGAAGTTAAGTCCCATAGTGCTCAGAGCCATTTGAACCATTTGAAAGCTAAGCTATTCAGCTTTATTTCCTGTCCTTTTCCCCGCCGGGTGAAAACATGTCGTGTCCACCGGACACCAACAACATCCGGTAGGATGAGGGATTCTCCCACCAACGTGCTAGAAAGGTGCTTACTGGGCAATTTTAAAAAAATACCGTTGAGAGTGCTGGTTTGGAGTCGTCTGTCTGAAACTTGAACGTCGGAAGACCATGGAATAGTTGAGTAAAAAGAGAATCAGTAATGTAGGTTCTGCGGTTAAAGGCGCTGCAGTCTGGAACCGCAAGACCGCTACAGTCGCAGGTTCGAATCCTGCCTCGGACATAGATGTTTGTGATGTCCTTAGGTTAGTTAGGTTTAACTAGTTCTAAGTTCTAGGGGACTAATGACCTCAGCAATTGAGTCCCATAGTGCTCAGAGCCATTTGAACCATTTTTTTAGTAATGTAGGTTCAGGCAACAGAATGTTCTCCATACGGCGTAGGTGGAAATGTGACTGATTGGGGAACGCTTTTTACGTATTTCTTTGATGAGAGAATAACAGAAACTTAACAATTACATCACTGGTCAGTGCTGTGGTAAACTTTTCTCGTTGGTGAACGATATTTTCTGGCGCGGAATCGGTGCAAGGGACGGACTGAAGATGCAGTTTTTAGAGACTTCTTTCTCAGGTTTATAGCAGTACGCTTCGATTCCAGACTTAGAGCAGACTTTTCTCTAGGGGACGTGGAAGGACTGATGAAAAGGTAATTTCCGGAGTACACGAAGGAAGTGTGATAATACCGTTACTGTTTACAATGCATATACAGTGTCGGAAATTCTTTAAGACTGTTCGCAGATGATACTATTGTCTATAAGGAAGTAGCAGAGACAGAGAAGAGTATCGTTTTGCGGAACAGCTACAGAAGGTTGATGAATGGTACAGCCTTTGGAAGCTGACCTTGAACGTAAATAAATGTAACATATTGCGCATACTTAGTAAAAGAAATCACTTTTGTTCCTTTGTACTACTGATGACAAATAGCTGGAAACAGACTCACAGTATCTACCGTAAAATATGTAGAAGTAACCATCCAAAGCAACCTTAAGTGGGATAACCACATAAAAGAAATAGTAGGAAGAGCAGATGCCAGACTGAGATTCATAGGAAGAGTTTTAAGGAAATGGAACTCATCCACGGAGGAAGTGGCTTAAAAGGCGCTTGCTCGATCGATTCTTAAGTATTGTCGATATGCGGCGGGCGGAGGGGAGGAGGGGGGAGGGGTGGATGGGTGGAGGGGGAGGGGACTTCTGGTATCGCTAACTCATACTCGCTACCTTGTTTCACTAACGAATGGCATGTAGCAAGAATGGTTGTCGGTCAGCCTCTGCGTTAGCTCTAAATTCACGAATTTTCTCGTCACGGTCTTTTCTCGAGATGTGTTCGACTCTTCCAAAAAAGCACTCTCTCGAAATTTCAATAGTAAATCTCTCTGTGATGTACAATACCTCTCTTGTTGCGTCTGCCACTGACGTTTGTTGAGCATCTCTGTAACGCTCACTCGCCCACTAAACGATCCCGTCACAAAACGCACCGCTCTTCATTGGATCTTCCTCTTCTTTTCTATCAGTCCCGTCTGGTACGGGTCCCAAATTGATAAACAGTAGTTAATAATCGGTCGAACTAGCGCCTTTAACGCCATTTCCATCATGGATGATTTACCTTTCCTTAAGATTCCTCTTATGAATCTCAATTTGGCACCTCATTTTCCTACTATTTGTTGTATTTGATCATCCCACTTAAGGCCATTCTGGATAGTTACTCGTATTTATTTTACGGTAGCCACTGTGATACTCTTTTCAGAGAATTGTCATCAGCAGTGTTGACGAATGGTTGTGGATTTCTTTTCCTATGTGTCGCAACCTGTCACATTTATTTACGTTCAAAGTGAAACGCCAGAGTCTGAAACATTCATCAATCCTCTGCAGGTCATTCTAGAAATCGATACTGTCTTCTGGCATCGTTATTTTCTTATAGACAGTCGCATCATCTAGGAAAAGTCTTTTAAAGCTTCTGACAATTTGCAGTAGTTCATTTACATACTTAGACGGGAAAAAAATCGCAAGAGCAAGAAGAAATTGTGCGACATAAACGAGAATTAGTAGGCGTGTTTCTGCATCTCAAAGATGATGTGTATTCATATTACTTCCCGCGCTTGGTATAGCCGAGCGGTCTCAAGCGCCTTGTCACGGTCCGAGCGGTTCCCAACCCCCCCCCCCCCTCCACCCTCCGTCAGAAGTACGAATCCTCCCTCGGACATCGGTATGTGTGTTGTCCTTAGCGTAAGTTAGTTTAAGTTAGATTAAGTAGTGTGTAAGCTTAGGTACCGATAAGCTCAGCAGTTTGATCCCATAAGGCCGTACCACAAATTTCCAAATTTTTCATATTTCCTGCGAGTCGCCTAAGAGTGGAGCTAGTAGTGTCGCTATGAGATTGCAAATCAGTTTTGTTGTAAGTACACGCTGTAGCGGACGTGAGCGTTAGTTACCTTTGAGATTGGAGGTAGTGAGTTGATGTTAGCCAAGAATGTCTTTAAGGTAAAAAAGACGTGATTATCAACATCTCAGTGAGTTTGAATGAGGTCGTGTAAGCTGGCTGTTCCTTCTGCGATACTGCAGAAAGACTTGGCAGGAGTGTAGTCACTGTATATGAGTGTTGGTAGCGGTGGTCACGAGAATGTACGGTCGTAAGAAGATCGGATTTCGGACAGCCACGTGGCGCTACCTAGGGAGAAGACTTTGTTTTGGGCTCTGGCTCTGGCGCATTATCTTGCATCTGTGGAAACAATCTGAGCAGCAGTTGGCACCACAGTGGCACAACGAACTGTTACAGATCAGTTACTTCAAGGAAAGCTCCGAGACAGACGCCCTGTAGTCTAGATTCCACTGATCCCAAATCACCGCTATTTGCGACTTCAGTAGTGTAGAGTGAGACCTCATTACAAATGGTTCAAATAGCTATAAGCACTATAGGACTTAACATCTGATGTCAGTCCCCTAGACTTAGAACTACTTAAACCTAACTAACCTAAGGACATCACACACATCCACGGCCGAGGCAGGATTCGAACCTGCGACCGTAGCAGCAGCGCGGTTCCGGACTGGAGCGCCTAGAACCGCTAGGTCACAGCGGCCGGCACGTCATTACAGGGCAGGGTGGAGGTCTGTTGTATTTCTGATGAAAGCTGGTTCTACATCGGTGCCAGTGGTGGCCGTGTGTTGGTTAGGAGGAGGCCAGTTGAGGACCTGCAACCAACCTGTCTACATGATAGACACACTGGACCTACAACTGGAGTTACGGTTTGGGGTGCGATTGAGTATGAAGGCAGGAGCATTCTAGTGGTTATCACACGCGCCCTGACTGGAAATTTATACGTCAGTCTGGTGATTCGACCTGTTGGCTGCCATTCGTGAACAGTATTCCAGAGGGTGCTTTCCAATTGGATAAGGCTTGCCCACATACCGCTGTTGTAACCCAACGTGATGTACAGACTGTTTACAAGTCTTGGCCTGCTCGATCACCACATCTGTCTCCACTCAAGCACATATGGGACACGAAATGAAATGCCGTGTGGCTAGGGCCTCCCGTCGAGTAGGCCGGTCGCCTGGTGCAAGTCTTTTGAGTTGACGCCACTTCGGCGACTTGCCTGTCGATGGGTATGAGAGGATGATGATTAGGACAACACAACACCCAGTCCCTGCGAGGAGAAAATCTCCGACCCAGCCGGGAATCAAACCCGGTCCCCTTGGCACGGCAGTCCGTCGCGCTGACCACTCGATGTCGGGGCAGACATATGGCACATCATCGGACGACAATCCCAGCGTCATCTACAAACAGCACTAACCGTCTACATCTACATTTATGCTCCGCAAACCACCCAACGGTGTGTGGCGGAGGGCACTTTACGTGCCACTGTCATTACCTCCCTTTCCTGTTCCAGTCGCATATGGTTCGCGGGAAGAACGACTGCCGGAAAGCCTCCGTGCGCGCTAGAATCTCTCTAATTTTACATTCGTGATCTCCTTGTATAAGTAGGGGGAAGCAATATATTCGATACCTCATCCAGAAACGCACCCTCTCGAAACCTGGACAGGAAGGTACACCGCGATGCAGAGCGCCTCTCTTGCAGAGTCTGCCACTTGAGTTTGCTAAAGATCTCCATAACTTTATCATGCTTACCAAATAACCCTGTACGAAACGCGCCGCTGTTCGTTGGATCTTCTCTATCTCCTCTGTCAACCCGACCTGGTACGGATCCCACACTGATGAGCAATACTCAAGTATAGGTCGAACTAGTGTTTTGTAAGCCACCTCCTTTGTTGATGGACTACATTTTCTAAGGGCTCTCCCAATGAATCTCAACCTGGCACCCATCTTACCAACAATTAATTTTATATGATCATTCCACTTCAAATCGTTCCGTACGCATACTCCCAGATATTTTATAGAAGTAACTGCTACCAGTGTTTGTTCCGCTATCATATAATCATACAATAAAGGATCCATCTTTCTATGTATTCGCAATACATTACATTTGTCTATGTTAATGGTCAGTTGTCACTCCCTGCACCAAGTGCCTATCCGCTGCAGATCTTCCTGCATTTCGCTGCAATTTTCTAATGCTGCAACTTCTCTGTATTCTACAGCATCATCCGTCCCTGTATTGACTGACTAAGTGCGACAGCCGTGGAACTCCATCCCACAAACTGACATCCAGCACCTGTACAACACAATGTATGCACGTTTGCACACTCGCATTCAGCATTCTGGCGGTTATTAATGTACCAGAATTTCGAATTTGCAATGAATTACCTCGTGCTGACATTAACCTGTGCTGTTGCAACGTTAATCACTTGAATACCTTACATTAATTATTTTTTGTTGGTGCGATTTTTTTTCCGTCAGCGTACATTCCAAACAACAACGGTCATATCAGATTTCCTTGGGTACTCCAGAAATTACGCTTACGTCTATCGATTTTGTTCCGTTAAGAGCGACTTGTTGTGCTCTATCTGCAAGGAAGTCTTGAATCCAGTCACACATCTGGTCCGGTACTCTGTAATCTCTTTTGTTTTTGTCAAAAGAGCATTGTGGGACGGTGCCAAATGTCTTCCTGAAGTCAAGGACCACGACGTCAACAACAGCGCGGTTGTTTAGAGCACTATGAATCACACGCAGGAACGGAGCGAGCTGAATTCCTTAAGAGCTATGCTTCCGGAATCCATGTCGATTTTTATAGAGGACGTTTACATTCTCCAAAAACATCATAATTCTTGATCATAAATCACGTTCCATAAGTCTACAACAGACTGACATCAACGATATAGTCCATAATTGTGATCATCCGTCCTATGACCCTTCTTGAAAATGAGAATGACCTATACTTTTTTCCAGTCGCTAGGTATCCTATGTGGGGACGCAAGCATTTATCGGTTCGTCTAGTGTGGCGAGCGAGATACTGGTTTTTCTGCGTCACCCAGCCAAGGTCAAGAGGCAGTACCTAATGCATACCGTGAACAGAGCGAACAAAGAGCTACCACCTTTACTTTTTGAATTATTAAGTAGAAACCAATTTTCGTGCCAAAACTATGAAAAGAAGTTAGATTAAATTACGTTAGTATATAATATACAAAGTTAAAGTGACAGCTAATATAAGTATTAATGAAACAGTACCATTTTTAACTGTGATATCGTAATTTAATAAAAATACAGAAATTTAGAAAGGATCTGTTGAGAAGCCACGATGTACCCTCAGTCCGGTTTGAAAAATTGTAGAACTTAAAGTTTAAAAGTTATCGGGCTGTTAATTTTATACAATATAAACCGAGTATAGATATACTCATAAGGGAACCTCCCCATCGCACCCCCCTCAGATTTAGTTATAAGTTGGCACAGGGATAGGCCATGAAAAACTGAACACAGATCAATTGAGAAAACAGGAAGAAGTTGTATGGAACTATGAAAAAAATAAGCAAAATATACAAACTGAGTAGTCCGTGTCCAAGATAAGCGACATCACGGTACATGTACACCGATGAGCGCCGTGGTCCCGTGGTTACCGCGAGCAGCTACGGAACGGAAGGTCCCTGGTTCAATCCTCCCTCGAGTGAAAAACTTTAATTTTTTATTTTCAGACAATTATCAAAGTTCATGCACTCAGACATGATCAACGTCGCTCTCCAAAATTCCAGGACATGTTCAGATTTGCTTGGACACATGCAGGATTTGACGGTCTACACACGGAAAAAACTTGAAAACGTTAAAAACGTATGTTTTGACAGAGCACAGGGAAAACTGTGCGACTGTGAAACTTGCATTCATTTGTTGCCGTTTATGTGACAAACTCTTATGTTTTCATCACTTTTTTGGGAGTGATTATCACATCCACAATAAATCCTAAATCGGGCAAGGTAGAAGAAACTTTTTACCCATTCGCCAAGTGTGCAAGTTAGGTGGGTCGACAACATATTCCTGTAATGTGAAGCACATGCCGTCACCAGTGTCGTATAGAATATTTCAGACGTGTTTTCCTGTGGAGGAATCGGTTGACCTATGAATTTGCGATCAAATGTTTTCGGTTCCTATTGGAGAGGCACGTCCTTTCGTCTACTAATCGCACGGTTTTGCGGTGCGGTCGCAAAACACAGACACTAAACTTATTACAGTGAACAGAGACGTCAATGAATGAACGGTCTGATCGTAACTTTGCGAAAATAAAGTAAGTAAAATATTTACTCGAGGGAGAACTCGAACCAAGGACCTCTCGTTCCGCAGTTACCACGGGACCACGGCGCTCCTCAACTTACACGGTCCTTGATGTTGCATATCTTACACTTGGACTACTCAGTTTGTATAATTTGCTTATTTTTTCATAGTTCCACACAACTTCTTCCTGTTTTCTCGATTGATCTGTGTTCAGTTTTTCAAGGCCTATCCACTGTGTCAATTTATAACTAAATCTGAGGGGGGTGCGATGGGGAGGTTCCCTTGTCAGAGAAAAATTGTAGGATATAAATAATTTTGTAATAAAAAAGGGTGCTGGGTGACCATTGCTGCCGACGCTGAAAGTCGATTTGGAGCGAGTGGTTCCTTCACCGTCCGCATGGAGAACATAGAAAGACACCGAAGTGTCTGCACTGAATAGGTTATTCGATCGTCATCAGTCATATGGAATGCTTTACGCTCCGCAATAGAATGTGCTGTGATTCTGTTCGCGTTCGTGTCTCGGATGGCGTTAATGACGATTGCCATGATTGTTTCTCGGTTGAGTGAGATATCGCTTATACCTTGTGGAGCTGTATAAAAGTGAACTTGCTTGGACTGATGATTTACTGGCAAGCTCGTGTTTCTTTTTCGATGTTTCTTCGTCTGCCGCTAGCTATATTATATAAAACTGCGTGGCAAGTGCCTGAGATTATTCTCCATTTTTAAGGCGAGCAATGAACATTATGCAGTTAGGAACAAAGAGCAGAAATCGTCTCTGAAGTGTGTCCCAGTGCTGAGTGTGACAGAACAAGATTCAATAATCCAAACTAATACCTTTGTGTATAAAGTTTTGTCAGAATATATTGCTCAGTTAAACTTTTATTTATCGTTCGTGTTTCTTGACTCCTCTGACTTATTCCTTGAGAGTTACAACATTTCATTTCAGTTTCGGTGAGCTGAATGGTGGACCTGTGGACTGAAGACTGTGAACAGTACGTTATCCATCACTTTCTGGGTGTTCGCACAAATAGTTTTCAGGTCTCTTTAACAGCCTAGGTACGCAAAAATCGCACAAGACTGTAACCACCCCCTCACTTATCGACCTTAATGACAGTGAAAAATTAAACCGCGTGTACCTAATGGAAATTTGGGAAAAGCAATCGTCACCGAAGTTAATCTGTCGGTAAAGAGGGAGGAAAGGGTTACATCTAAATGAAAGGAAAAATGCAAATGCAACTGGTGGAAATTAATTTTGAAAAGGGGTAAAGTTAATAAAGAAAGTAAATGTGTGGCCGTTACGTCAACAATTAACTAGCGGTAATTAGATATTTGAGATTTGGGGGAAATTACGGTCGCCAGTCCTAAGGACAATTACTATAGTAACTGAAAAAGAAAGGTTATTACACATATAATTAGCACTAGAAGCGTGGCAACTGAAGGTTGACACGTGTAGTGTGAAAACTGAAAGTTTGTCAGAAGTAATAAATTTCGCTACACTCTGACCTAATTTAGCAAAAGAATTAATAAAACCGGAAAATTGAATGTTAATTTAGTGACTGAAGTTAATAGTGAACTTTGTTTCTGAAGCATATCGAAATTCAGTAAAATACAGTTAGTCTTGGGCTACCTCAACAATCATTTCAAAAGCTACTTGAATCTATGCAATTTAGAAATAAGAGATTTACCTTCGAACTTGAATTAAATGATTCTGAACAATTAACAATAGTAAAATTTTGTACGTACCAAGCTGAGCTGCAGTCACAGGTAAGCTAAAATACGCTAACAAAACTCGCACTCTTAATTTGTGCTTGTGTAATCTAAATATTGTAGCCAGCTACGAATACTTTAACTGAACTTTGAAATTAAAGCAGTGAAATCGAATACTTTTACTTTAATGCTGGCGTTTGAATTTCAACGACACTCGAGTTCATTCCGGAAAAGGAAGGGACCCTGCTTGGTAATACAATTGGGACAATGAGCAACAAATGTTCATACTAAGTTGCTGTAATTATAGTTACGAAAATGGAACAGTTTGAAAAGCTGAGGTCTGCCATACAGTTCGAAAACTTAACGTGCTTCCAGTCTTCCTTGTTGGTTGATTGAAGGTTTGAAGCCGTCCATCGAGGAGGTGGCGACAGTCACTCATTGTCGGCCGTCGCTGTTGCAGAAGCTGGATGTTGACGCGCCTTCTCGACACGGTCACCAGGCGAAACGGGCTCTTGATGTGCGCCAGCTAATGCTTCCCGTCCGCGACACCGTGTCAGAGTCTCACATAGCAAGTCGAGCGCAATTACATGCTGCCAAACCCCGAAAGCGCGGCAACTCGCGGGAGCGTCACCCAACACACCTGCTCCACTGCACTACTCCAGCCAGACTCCCACTGCCCGCGCTCCACGCGACAGAGTTAACACTACCAAAGATCCTAAACACTTTCGTTCTCCACACGACCTATCGATGTATTCGTTCGATAGTATAGTTTTCCCTAGGCCAGACCCAGCGTATAAATACAAATAATATTCACAAAACAAACCAATTATACATCGACATAAATGCATATATATAGAAATAGTAAAACAATTACAACATACAAAGACACAGAAATGTTATATCTTCAGGTGACAAAATAAGGAAAAATCTATAGTACAATAGATGGAAATAGGATATGCATTTCCGGCGTTACAAGACTTTCAAACATTTCAGCTTACAAAATTAATAAAAAAAAATTACCCGCCTTTTACAGCTGCGAAATACAACTCCCACCTTGCATGTTTTTGTGGAAGCATATCCTTTTTTCTGTGGCACTGCAAAGAGCCTTCCACGAATACTTCAGTGAGAAACACATGTGGAAATTGATCATATAGTACCGAGATGACAGTGACGCAAACTCCTGTCTCGCCATCAGGAGAAGAGCTCCTACAAACGTCTGCCTACTGTAACAAATGTAAGCACGCACGTAACTGTAGGGACAGATTTACCATTGTTGGGTGCTAAACACCGAGGTCATCAGCGCCGGAAACACACATAGTTACGGTCTGTGTGTTTACCTACCTGTGCGTGTGGTCTGCTGATATAGCGATCAGTCAGCTTACGATCAAAGCTGTTCAGAATTTGAAAACACATACGACAGTCAAGAAAACTGGATGTGGTTTTTGTTAGTGGCGAATATTGCCGAATTGTTAAAGCAGTGTTGCGGTTATATGCTGACAGGTATCATCTTAGTGCCAAGCCTTCACGACCTGTCTATCTTCTTCTTCTTCTTCTTCTTCTTCTTTCGAATAACCCATTTGGAGGGTACAATGAATCAACTTTGGCTACTCTTCATTGTATTAGATTTCCTTAGTTTCCAAATTTCCTTCATCCTTTTAGAGTGTTCCCTTTCTTCTTGAGTCCACTTTCGTCTACTTGTTACCTTTCTCTCCTGAAATTCTGCCTTTTGAGCTGTCTTTCAGAAATGTGTTCTGTTTTCTATTGTGTCTGTTGTAATTCCAGCGTTTTCCATGTCCTTTTCAGTCTCTATGAACCATGCGGGCTTGGATTTGTAGCTATTGAGTAATGTGAATATCCGCTTGGTTAGTCTGTTGTTATCCATTCTGAATATATGTCCAAAAAACTGTACTCTCCTCTTCCTCATTACATCAGTTTTTCAGTTTTCAAGTACAGCTCTCTGTTTGGTCTTAACGTGTATTGAGCATTATCGTTTTTTTAGCTCCCAGTATTTTCCTTAAAATTCTTCTTTCGACCTTCTCCAGTTTCTCAAGATCTCCATTTCTTGTTAATTTACGTGTTTCTGCCGCATACAGAGCTTCAGGTCTGGTCACTGTTTGGTAGTGTCTTAATTTCGTGTTCCAGGACAAGGATTTTTTGTTATAGACGTTTTTGATCATATGAAACACTCTTTCTATTTTGTGCACCCTAGTTTGTATAGCTATCTTCTCTTTTGTATTGTATGTAATCCACTCTCCTAGGTATTTAAAGGAACCTGTTTGTGTATTGTATTGTTGTCAGTTGCAATATGTTAGACATTGGAAATGTGAAGAATAAAATGACCCAACGAAAAAGAGCAGCAACTGATGAAAGAAATGCAACTAACATTTTAGCAGCGGTATCACGCAATCCATATACCACAAGCAGACAACTTGAACGTGCGAGAGGGAGCACCCAAAGGATGTTCTGCAAATAATACATGTCATCGCATTTCAACCTTTTCACTTTCGCTCCATCATCAGCTTAATGGCAATGACTTTCGAAATCGGTTATAGTTTTCTGAATTGTGTTTTCGAGAACTGCAAATTAATACGGACGAGCCAAAACATTATGACCATCAGCCTAATAGCTTGTTGGAACGCAAAACAGCATCGATTCTGCGTGCCATCTATTCTACAGTTTATTGGTAGATTAGTGGACGTATGTGGCATTCTTAAATAGCGGACCACTGATTTTTGTAAATGGTGATAGCGCCCGATAGCAACCCAGGATTCCATCGGATTCATAGGAGGAGAATTTGGTGACCGAGTCATAAACGTGGTTTCACTACCATCCTCTTCAGATCACTGTAGCACGGTTCTGGCTCTGAGACACGGACAATGACATCGCCGTCAGGGAAGACATGAAGCATGAAGGGATGCATGTGGTCCGCAGCTGAACTGATGTCATCGATTATTAACACAGCCGCGCGGGGTAGCCGCGTGGTCTTGGGGATCTTGTCACGGTTCGCGCGGCTCCCGCCGTCGGAGGTTCGAGTCCTCCCTTGGGCATGGGTGTGTGTGTCGTCTTTGGTGTAAGTCAGTTTAAGTTAGGTTAAGTAGTGTGTAAGCTTAGGGACCGATGACCTCAGTAGTTTGCTCCCATAAGACCTTACTACACATTTCCAAAATTTTATTACCACAGGTCCCATGCAAGAATGTTTTCCATAGCATAATACTGCTCCCATCAGCCTGTGCCCTTGGTACGATGCGTGTTTGTAACTGCCGTCGGCCTCGATGACGGCGTTTCTGGAGAAGACCATCGATCTGGAGTAGCCAGAAACATGATTCATCCGAAGGCCGACATGTTAACAATGATCCACGGTCGAATCCCGATGGTCACGTGCTGACTGCAGTCGTAATTGTCGATGTCGTTGGGTTAACATGGGAACATGTAGGGATCGTCTGCCGTGTTCCATATTCAACAACGTAGCATGAGCAGTGTGCTCTGAAACACTTGTGCGTGACCCAGCATTACGCTCTTTCGGTACAAATACCACAGATCACCATTTATCCCACTTTACAGAGCAGACAAGCCTCCGAACCTCACGTGCAGTGTAGAGTATTGGAAGTTTAACCACTTAGTGCCTAGTAGTAGTTCTACTGTTCTTCTGCCTCTTTCCATAGATGCTCACGACAATAGCACGTGAACAGTCAATCAGCTTCGCCGCTTTCGAGATACCCGTTCAAAGACTCTGCATAATAATAATCTGCCCTTTGTCAAAGTCGCTTATCTCAATGGATTTCGCCATTTGCAGCCCAGATCTTTGCTAGAGTAATTCACCACAATCTCTGCTCCGCTAACGTACTTTCCTTCAGCGTCACTTGCCCGCAACGCCACCAGGCAGCGTCCATTGTCGCGATGTGGTGATGATGTTTGGTTTATGGGGCGCTCTACTGCGCGGTCATCAGAGCCCCTACAAAATCCCAATTCTTTCACAGTTCAATCTAGCCACAGTGAAGAATTATGATGAAATGATGAGAACAACACAAACCTTCAGTCCCCGGGCAGAGAAAAATCCCCAAGCCGGCCGGGAATCGAACCCGGGACCCCGTGATCCAGAGGTAGTAACGCTAGCCACTAGATCACAAGCTGCGGACACAATGTCGGGATGAGCAGTGGTTATAATGTTTTGGTTGTTCAGTGTATGTAAGGTAGTTTGGGGATGTAACATCGTTTACAAGCCACGGACAAATCAAATACGAACTATTGGCCAGTTGATCATCCACTATGGCTGCGAGAATTTGATAAACAACAACCTTTGACACACACACACACACACACACCACTGAAAATAAAACCATCTATATTTCGCTATTTGAGAAAGCCGCCATGAAAACGATTGATCGTAGGACCACGAAACTTTGTGGAAACAGTTGTAAGGACATGCGGAAGAGAAATAAAGAATAAACCATGGGAAGAATCGCATTTTAACGTGCACATGAGATGGTAACCTTTGTCAATTACGTGCCATGTTTACGTTCCTGGTTGCAAACGTTGCTCACTGTGCCGACCATCAACTTCCATGACGACCTGGAAGCGTAACAGAGGTTGTTCTACTGTCGACCGAAGCATCTAAGGTGAGATGTTGGCTACCTCCCTCGCTATACTCGCTTTCAGCCTCCAACATGTGTCAGTGGTCCGTTGAAAAACCCGGTCCTTCAGGTAACAACACAGCCAGAAACCGCACGGGCTCAAATTTTGTGATCTCGGTGTCCACGCAGTTTGGAACCATCGGCCAGTGATTCGGGTTTCTTCAAATGTGTTACGGAGTAACCGAGTGACTTCACGTGCAATGTGTGGTGGAGTTCCATCGTGCATCGAAACAGTTGAATCCAAAGCATCTCGCTCCCGTGTAGCAGGGATCACACGTTGGCAAAGCAGATCACAGTGACGTGTACCTTGCACGCTGCATATCCTGGAGTTTGTGTTACTCCATACGTCGCCGCACAAGAACCGGCACCTAACGCAAGTCATGACACTAAAACTACTAACAACTCAAATCCTGCAGAGAAAAGTCTGGACATTATTCCTGTAAAGATGACTATCCATACGGCTGTTGACCGGGATAGTACGAGGGTGGATCCAGTAGCGGGAACAACCATGTACAGTTCAAATGTACCAAAATAAGTTAATAAAAAAAGGATAAATTCTGTAGTGATAACAGTAGTACGATGGTGAGTCAAATGAAAACCTTAAATTTGTAATAACAAATCGAAATTTCACGCCGTTATCCTGTAAGTTGGTAAGCGTGCTACAAACAGCGTGCAAAATGGCCTGTAGGTGGCAGCGTAGTGCAGACATACCGTCGAAGTATCAATATAAAGATGGCCGCCCCACTTGCGACTTGCACCAGGGAAGAACAGTGTTCTGTTATTCGGTTTTTGCGTAGTGAAGGTGTGAAGCCTACTGAAATTCATCGACGAATGAAGGTTAAATACGGTGATGCATGTTTGTCACAGCAGCAAGTCTACGAATGGAGTAGGAAGTTCGTAAATGGTGTGACTTCAGTGGAAGATGCTCCTCGTCCACGTCAGGCACAACGAGTTGTGCCTCCACAGAACATTACATCAGTTGAAGTTGAAGCCATAGTGAAGGAAAACCGCCGAGTGACACTGAATGACATTGCAGCATGTTTACAGATTAGTCATGGGTCAGCACACCACATTGTGCATGATGTGCTCCAGGGGTTTCACAAAGTATCTGCAAGACGGGTGCCACGGCAGCTGACTCCTGAAATGAGAGAACGATGTGTTGATGCTTGTGAAGAACTTCTCTGGCGCTTTGAACGAGAAGGTGATGGCTTCCTTGCAAGAATCGTTACTGGGGACGAAACCTGGGTTCACTTCCACCAACCGGAAACGGAGAAAGCGAGCAAGGAATGGCGCCATTCCTCATCACCAAAACCAAAGAAGTTTCGAACAGAACCATCAGTAGGGAAGGTTATGCTGACTCTCTTTTGGGACGAAAAAGTCGTCATTTTGGAGCATTGCATGCCTAGAGGGACCACTGTCACCAGTGAATCATACACAGATCTCCTAAAAAATCATCTGCGACCTGCAATCAAATCAAAGCGACGTGGATTGCTGTCAGCAGGTGTCCTTTTGCACCATGACAACGCAAGGTCCCACACTGCCCGTACAACAGTTGCAACAATCACAGACCTGCATTTTGAGTGTCATCCTCATCCACCATACTCACCAGACCTTGCCCCAAGTGATTTCAATATGTCTGGACCACTCAAAGACGCAATGGGAGGAAAGAAGTTCCGTTCTGATGAAGAGGTACGCCACGCGGTGCATGAGTGGTTGCGCGGACTACCAAAAGAATTTTTTTTCTAAAGGAATTTATGCACTTTGTAAGCGCTGGAGGACTTGCATTGAGCGCGGGGGAGATTATGTTGAAAAGTGATACAGCTTTGTACCACTTCAGCTCAATAAATAATTTTCAAAAAAATTTTTAAGGTTTTCATTTGATTCACCCTCGTATTAGTATTTGGGTATCTGGTTAAGGGTTTTATTGTAGTTTTTTTAGTAGCAGAAGTAATTGTAGCATTAAAAAATCAAGTATCAGAAATAAATAGTTAATATATAAAGTTGTTATTATCCAAGAAAATGTTATTTCTATGGCCTGTTTTATCTTTCAGGTAAACGGCTGTAACTGTGAAGAACAAATAAATAAATAAATAAATAAATAAATAGATAAATAAATAAATACCCATACTGTAAATAGTTTTCCGTGTACACTGCCTCAAGTAGCAAAAGTGCATGTAATACTAACATGACGACTGTCCTCCCTGTTATTTAGAGACCATCTTAACAGAACATTTGGAGTTCGTTGGATGGGTCGTTAGAGAAACAATAACTGGCCTGTCTGCTCACCAGATTGAAGACGTCTGTGCGTCTAACTGCGGCGAAAGTTAAAACAAGAGATTACCATGAAATAGCGACGACTCCAGAAGACATTAAATGTCGTATTATACAGGCCTGTGCTGAGATAAATCAAGACAAAATTCAGTCTGCAATAGTGTCCGTAGGGATCTCTGTATAACATGTATCAATGCTCAAAATGAAGATTTTGAGCATTTCATATAGCAATCATAATAATAAACACACCTTTTGTTCTTCACACTAGCTGCTTGTGGAATCTTTTTAGAATCTTTGCAAAGACAGGTCTAGGTTTCTTGGCAGAATCAAGGTATTTTTCGGCATACAAACGCACAACTGCTCCAACAATGTAGCGACGTTCTCCACAAACGAAAACATATCCAATTTTTCGACTGACGTATACATTGTGAACTCTTTACGAGCAAGCTGTCTTATCACAAGAACAGCAGAGCCCAGACTGATGAGCTTGAAGCACATGTAAAGACACGAACCGTACCTGAGTTACGTGGTTTTTCTTTCATTTGGCACACTAAGGTATACGGTGAAGGGATCTCGTATCCACAGTGGCTTGTGGCGCTGTTATCGTGGTACTATTTTTACTATTTGGTCAAGTCCCATACATGTTAATTCACGAAAGTCTTCTTGATAGCTCTTTAGAGTACCGTAAAAAGCATATAGTTCTATAAAAGAAATCGGTGCTATAATTCGCCAGTCATGAACGTTAAAAATGAATTGCGTAAATTAGAAAATTTGCCACATTCTCCGCAATATTTTAGCGAATTCGCACGTCTATATATTTATTTATTCTGAATATATTTGTGGTCACCTGTATTAGCTTTCTCATTCTGCATATCCATTTCCTGT
Organism: Schistocerca nitens; assembly: GCF_023898315.1. Taxonomy (NCBI): domain Eukaryota; kingdom Metazoa; phylum Arthropoda; class Insecta; order Orthoptera; family Acrididae; genus Schistocerca; species Schistocerca nitens. Next base: position 775,748,316 of record NC_064616.1, on the reverse strand, counting down.
TTTAAGATGGATTCATTTCAAAGCTCTGGCAGAAACAAGGGCAGAACCGTTGTCGTGATTATCCAGTGAATCGTGCTTAGACGTGAGGTCCTCCGCCTTACAGTTGGTGTGACCGTCCAACCAGATGTAGAAAGTAGTATCAATTTTAAATTAAACTTTTCTCAATTGGAGCTTGTCATCAGTCTGATATGACAGCTTAGCATCAGAAGACGAAGTTCCGTATAAGGGAGCATCATCATGATCTTCACAATCGATTGTAATTACTCTCAAAACTTCTCCTCAGATATCGGAGTGGGAAACGTGATTGAATTAGTATCCTCAACAGCAACAGTATTAACAGCAGAAATTTTTTCACCCCAAAAGTTGCAACACGCTATTTATGACACAGAAAATATACATAGTGTAAATTTTAAGTTGATAAAACAGAATAAATCGAAAAATAAGCTTCACACGAAAAAAGTGTAGAATCCAAAGTTGATTATTTTCGAGGGGGACATCTGCTGGTGCTAAAATTAGCTTGCCACCCGAGCCCCTGGGTGTGGGGCGGGAGGTAACTTTAAAATTTCAAATGGGAACCCCCATTTTTTATTGCAGAATCAGATTTTACATAAAAGACTACGAACATTTTGTCTTAAACATTTGTTTTGATTCTTGGTAGTTGGCGCTGTAATTCAAGAAAATCCATGTTCTCATTTTTGCGTGGACAATGGTTACGGATAAATAAGAAGCAGGATGTTTGGTTATTTAGTTAGCTAGCCAGATGATTTGTTTGATAATTAAAAGTTGTGTGGCCCCATGACCACGAAACAAACAAAACTTATCCGAATCTGACGAAAAAATTAATACAGTATTTGGGTCAACATTTGTAAAACTCTAAATCCTCTCTCTCAGACCCCACCCTATGAGGAGAGAGGGAGAGTTTTAGTTTTAGCGAATCAAAATTTACGAAATAAATAAGTACTTTTTATTTATCTGTAACCATTTTCCACGCAAAAATGAGAACATGGATTTTCTTGAATTACAGCTCCAACTACCAAGAATCAAAACAAATGCTAAAGCAAAATGTACGTAGGTTTTTTAATGTAGAATCTGATTCTGCAATAAAAAATGGGGGTTCCCATTTGAAATTTTAAAGTTGCCTCCCGCCCCACCCCCCTCGAAAATAATCAGCTTTATATTCTACACATTTTTTCGTGTGTGGCTTATGTTTCGAGTTATTCTGGTTTCTCAACTTAAAATTTACACCCTGTATATAAATTATAATCAGCTGATGGTTCTCAGTTCCAGTTCATGCCAGGTCGTCGTGTATTGTAGACCACATTAGAGGATAATCCAGATAGTTCAATAGTCCAATTTGTCAATAATCCGTAGCACAGCAATACAAAACGTAGTCCAACTGAACTCCAGTACATAGCCATATCACGAAAGTGTCGTGTTAGCTAGACTTGCCATCAGCGGCCAGACCCACGTGACGGACTGCTGGCGCATCTTACTGGCCGCCGGAGGAACCAATTACGGTGGTCATTTCAGGGTGTCGTCCTCACTGTTGGATGAGAGAGATGTAAAAGAAACTAACACTGTTCCATTTGAAAAATATATAATTAATATAGGTATGACATGAGACTATACGTCCTGTAGTGAGGCCTCTCTACAAGTCATCTAGGTTAAAACGGATTTATAGTATCTTCTATTCGGTCGTTTACTGACATTACCACTCCTATCGAAGATCTCTAGTACCATCTGACCATTGTTAGACGTAGGGCAGTAAATGTGGAAACCCAGTTTGTTTTTTGCTGTATAAAAGAAATGTTTACTTCTCTTTCAGTTTCAAAAATTAGCCAAAGCTAATTCATAATGTTTTAGCAAGACATGTAATATTATGAAATGCAAAAACTAAATATGTGAAAAATTAAAAAACGTTTTCTACTTGCACAACAACTCATTAATTTTTCAAGAAGTGCGGGTAATGTAGAAACGCCTTAAATTTGTGGGAAACTGACTACTTCAAACGAAAACTGTTAAAAATTTTAGGAACTATTTTATCTTATATTAAATTACACAAAAATATTTTTAAACGCAACTGTAATAGAAAAATGCTTCTTAAGCAAAGTTCACTTGCAAAAATCGCATATGTAAATATCTCCTTCATTTCTGGCACACAAAGAGTGACTCCACTCCTCACACACTACACACTTAATCCACAATTCTACCCCAACGTGTTTGGAAAATGCGTCTCCACAAACAATACAAATGGCATCTTCTTCAGTAGGTTTTTCTTCCCCAACTGGGAGATCCAAATCTGAATCGCCTGAAGAGACAGTTGGTGCATTGGGCTCTTCATCTGAATCCTCAGGTAACTTAAGCAGTGTTTACTGTACTCAGCTTCCAAAACATCAAAAAACTTGTCTACAGCTTCTTTGTTGAACCCATTTGCTATCGAGATTGAGGTCCCCATAGGTTTGTGGATTGTGAGTTTATTTCTGTGTCGTCTAAGAAAAAGGTCAAACCATGCTCTACCTGCAGCGTTTGAAGTAAAAGGATGATTAATATTATTTCTTTCCGCTAGGTGATATGCCTTCGTCTTGACATCTAATCTGGTAAGGCCATAGAAGCGATTACTCATTTCAATGAGATACTGTACCAACTGTTTCTCAATAGCATCAGGTAGTACAGGCTTACGTCCAAGTCTCAAAAAAAGCACATTCTTCAGGTGACATATCACTATGCACAAACCTTTGAAGTGTCGTCTGAGGTGCACTGAAAGCTTTTACTGCTCTTCTTAACCCCATCTGCTTTTCCCTTAAGGCTATTGTAGCCTTAATCATGTTTTCAGCATCCCACTTCTTCACAATAGCTCTTGGTTTCCGATCATTTAGCTTTCGTGGCATCTAGAAACAGACGCAAAACGTATTGGAAGTAATGTATTTGATGTTGGTATTGTGGAAACGTTTCCACAATGCCATCGTATGTATGCTTCCACATTACCTACACAATGGCCATTTTAAATTTCGGTAGATTACATTAAGCAACTATCCATTTAAGGTTGACAAACGATTGCTAAACCCTTCTATGCACCTCCCTTTATAAGCTATCAGACGTAAAGAAAAGATAACTACAAAGTATGTAGATAAACGTAATACCAAAATTTACCTTGAAAAAGGTTTAGAAAATGCGCGAACATAAACTGCATCATTGTCACGGCGTCTGTTGCTCAACTGACTGCTAACCCTGTACCGTGACAAATAGGAACTACTGCAACAATTTCTGGCTGCCCCGCTTTTTTAAAAAGAGATGGGGCCCCTCCACGCCCGCACCAACGTGGTGACCAAACCAAAAGTTCTACTGTCACCTCCGTAAACATGTTAGTTATCTAGTAAGTGGATCACAGTGTGCTGGGCTGTGATGTTTTCTGTGCGTCTGGGTAAGGCTACGCATTAACACGGTCCATCAGGTGATAGATAGTGGACGAAACGCGAGTGAGGGTAGCGATTTGCAGAGGGAAAAAAGTGCCATGGCTCGTGCCGTGGGAAAAAAAAAAACCTCTGCGACAGTGGGATGGGTAGTAAGAGCAGTAGTGGCTTACTAGCTGCGATAGCTCATGCAAGGTTGGATTTGTTAGTATAGGTATCATGCATCGTTACCGTGACAAGCGATGGCGATGTGTCCCAGTTGCTGCAGCTGCTACATTCATGGAACAATCAAGATCGTTATACAGAAGTGGGATATCGGCCACAGATCATCTCACTGTGTGGGGGATGTGTGGAGCTTGTTTGCATGCAGTGTACGGTACGGCTTCCCTGTGTGGTGCCAGTTATTCGGCAGTGTATTTCAGCTGGATGTCCAGTAAATGCGTCTGATTAACAGGGGCTCGCCTGTGCCGTTATGTTTGCGTATGCTTGGCCATAGATGTTATGTCCTTGCAAGTATGTCTTTTGGTCTTTTATGTTTCCATCTATGGCTGTGGTCGTAGTTCCCCAGATTCAGAATAAACGGGTTCTGCGAATGTCTGGAGTTTCTGTATAGTCTTGTGGTGAGTTTGTGGATTACCTCCGTGAGAGTCTCAAGTCGGTATTCCCGGTGAAGGTCCGCGATGCGTGTGTATCGTGGAGCATTGCTTATGATTTTGAGTACTTTGTTTTGTATGAGCTGCAGACGGCGCAGGCGTGTAGGCGCAGCGTATCCCCAGACGGGAGCTGCATACGTCATCAGGGGTCGGATAAGTGTCATGTACATGGACCTCGACACCCTTCTGTTCAGTGTGCTACGCCTGTTGAGCATAGGATAGAGCTGTTTGAGCCTCACGCTAGCTCGGTTGGTCATGTGTTGTATGTGGTCCCCCCAGAGTAATTTCCGGTTCAGCCAGACACCGAGGTATTTGACTTTCTCGCGGAAACGTATTGGGCGTGCATGTAGAGTTATTGGTCTGCAGTAGCGGTGTTTGCGCAGTTGCTTCGGTCTTTTAGTGAACAGAACGGCTTCGCACTTCTCGACGTTTACTCTAACACGCCATTTCTCCAACCAAGGCTCGGCCACTCTGAGTGCAGTCTGTAGGCGTGACGTAATGTTTGATGGTTTCCAATCTTGCGCAAGGATGGCTGTGTCATCCGCGTAGATTGCCATCATTGTGTTGTGTGTGGTTGGGAGATCGTTTATGTAAGGTTAAGCAGTAGGGGCCCTAGGATGCTTCCCTGGGGTACTCCCGCGTGTATACCGTGTCGTGTTGATTGTTTTCCCTGCACGTCAGTGTTGAAACTCCTGTCTGTGAGGTATGAGTGTATTAGACGCAGCAGCCCGTCGGGGAACCCCGCGTCGCTGAGTTTGCGGATGAGGACGTTGTGCCATAGACGGTCGAAAGCCTTTTCGATGTCCAGGAACACTGCCCCTGTAGCTTTGTTTATGTTGAAGCCATGTGTTATGTGTTCAACGACCCGTAGGAGTTGTGTTGTGGAGTGGTGATTCCTGAAGCCGAATTGCTCTGGTCTCAGGATGTCATTTGTTATGCAGTGCCTAGTGATGCGTTTGAGAATCACCTTCTCAACAATCTTACTGAGCGAGCTCAGAAGGCTGATGGGTCGGTAATTTTGTGGGAGGCTGTGGTCTTTCCCCGGCTTCCTGAACATCAGGACCTTGGCCGTCTTCCAAAAGGCGGGGAAGTGTTGCTGTTTTAGTATGGCATTCGTTATGTGTGTTAGGTACTCAGTTGCTTTATCCGTGAACTCCTGGAGGACACGGTTTTGAATGCCATCATGACCAGGGGCTTTCCTAGCAGCGGAATGCATTATAGCCCAGGAGACTTCGGCTGTGCTAGCATGTCGAATGTCGTCGCGCGATGGTTGGGCTAGAATGCGTGTAACCTCTTGGTCAGTAGCAAGTGTGAACACTGGATCTGATGGTACCAGGTTCGGTGTGAATGACGCTGCGAGTGTTCGGGCCATTAGTTCTGCTTTCTCTTCCGCTGAGTATGCAGGTCCGTCAGGCCCTTGAAGCGTTGGGGTGTATATTTTCTCCCTGGTGAAGTGTCGGGCTAGTTGCCACACGCCTGGTCGTGTGGTGTCCAGCCCTTCGAGTTTTTGGTTCCACTGTTGTGTTCTATGTGTTAGTATTTTATCGTGTATGATGCCCTGTAGTCTGTTAATGTGCCGTTTGAAGTACGGGCGCCTGGTGCGCTGCCATTGTCTCCTGAGGCGATTCCTCATTGAGATTAGGCCCAGGATTTCCTGGGGCAGGGCCGCACTGCGTTCTTGTGAGGTGCGATCAGGTATGGTGCCTGCCATTGCGTCCTGGACGGCGTTGGTGAGGGTTTCTACTGCCTCGTCAATTTGTGCTGTTTCGTTAATTTCGTGTATAGGTGGGATGTGGCTATCAAGTGTTTGCTTGAACAATGTGCAATTCGCACGCCCGTAGTCCAACATCTTGCGTTGTTCCGTGTGCTGCAGTGTTTCCTCAATGTATAGTATTACAGGTTGGTGATTTGAGGGTAGATCGTTTTCAACGGCGACGTTGAGTGCCGCTGTTATGCCCTTGATGAGGGCCATGTCTATCACGTCTGGCCTGTGTCCCCTCTGATAGGGAATGTGCGTCGGTTTAGTCGGCGCTAGTATAATGTAGTTTCTGCCTAGTGAATGTTCGTACAGTTTTTTGCCGTTGGGATTTTGTATGTGTGAATTCCATTCTGGGTGTTTTGCGTTCAGATCTCCAGCGACTATTACTCGCGGTGAAATGTTGAGTAATGTGCTGATATCGCGTGTTGAGATGCCTACAGGGCTGTTGTATACCGATATCAGTGTGGTGTAGGCTCCTTTGAACTTGACTCTGACGGCCGTAGCCTCATTTTTTCCAGTTTATGGAGCTCTATGTTTGTGTGCTCAATGTCTTTGTGTATGACGATTGCAGTTCCACCTGCCACGGCGTCGCCGGTCGGTCGGTACGATAGACACAATAGACAGGAAAGTTTAATTGTTTGTGCGGTTTAAGTTTAGTCTCGCTCAGTAGCGCGACAAGGATTCTCTTGCGCTCCATGAACGCGGCAAATTCTGCCCTTTTGTTGTGGATCGAGTCTGCATTCCAGAACAGGATCTGTGATAGTGTGTGCGGGTCTGCGTTATGGGCCGGGTGTGGCATATTATTCATGTAAGAGTGTGAAAGAGTGTTGTGATGGCAGTGTGTATGACAGCCCAGTATTGCCCGGGTTCGGCGCTCATGAGCTGGGTGATGAGTGTAGCGACGGCCGTCACACCTTGGTAAGGATTTGAACGGTCGTGTGTCGGGGGAATAGTGTTTCCAGTATTCCCCCAGGTGGTGTGTTGGTGTTGGGTGTGGCAGCCTGAGGTGCTGTTGTGGAGTTAACGGCCGCTTGTGCGGGTATTGGTGTGTTGTTAGGAGCGGCATTTGTGCTTTGTGACAGAGGTTGTGGCGCCTGTGTTACTTCTGTGGTGAGGGGGATGGTATTGTTACAGTCTCGGTGTCTTGTTGACTGTTTTCCTGTGTGTTGCTGTTGTGTTGTTGCTGCGTGGCCTGTTGTGGTGATTTCGTGTTCCCCGCCCTGAGTTTGCGTGTACGTCTATTCCTCCTCTGGGCTTGGGGTTCGGGGGTTTCTTGTGTGGATGTGTTTTCCTGTAAATGGTGCGTTTCTTCGCAGGCTGCCCCGCTACAGTGCAGCACTCTGTAGGCCAGATACTAGACGTTTCCACATTACCCACACGCTTCCACATTTACACCCCTACCTCTTCTTCTACAATTCCCATACTCCCTGTATGGTACATGTAACATTCATGTTTGTTAGTCAGAATCAACTGTCATCATGCTCTCTCAGTTTATCGTCTTGCCCTGGAAATTATCTCTTTATATTCTCAGTTTTAAAATTTTTGGTTCTGAAAGTCGTCGAACCAAGTGCAATAAAATTAAAGTGCACCTTTTACTCATTTCCTAGCTAAAACGTTCATGACCAGTCCGTCATCATTACGTGACATAAGCATTCTGCGGTGATTGTGGACTGGTCAGTACCTGCACTGCCTAGAATGGTAACGGTCTACAGTGAGCCGCTTATGTATCATGCGGCTTACGTTCCGAACAGCGTGCAGCACGAGCCAGCGAACCGAAGAGAATGAGCATGCGCTTCTTCATTGTTCTACGTTTGCCGCGCCACCTGTGACGTCATTGTGCATCCCGCGTGACGCATCATGGGACGCGGCACGAATGTGAGACGTCTGATCGTGCCTCCGCTTTGTACTCTTGCACGCGACATCTGAATCAGATGCACTATCCAGACCTCTCACAACAAATATGTTTTCTTAAGTACTGATTTCACTTATTCAAATGGCTCTGAGCACTATGGGACTTAACATCTATGGTTATCAGTCCCCTAGAACTTAGAACTACTTAAACCTAACTAACCTAAGAACATCACACAACACCCAGTCATCACGAGGCAGAGAAAATCCCTGACCCCGCCGGAATCGAACCCGGGAACCCGGGCGTGGGAAGCGAGAACGCTACCGCACGACCACGAGATGCGGACGATTTCACTTATTTGTCGCTTTCGTATCACGTCATAGTAATATCCTAATTACTCATATTATGTACCAGTATCGATTTACCAATAATATTGTAATCTGATTCTGTGGAAGTTACTTCTGTTGTTCGTGTACGTTATGTTACAAGATTATTATAAATGTTTGAAGGGATTTCATAAATTTGCTGTAGCTACATTAATTGACATATTGTCACAAAACTCAACAATCATACAGAAAAACTCAAAGTTTTTTTACTGTTGCACTTCAGATTTCTGAGACGAGAGCACAGCAGTGAGCAGTTAGGCAAGACGGTGACAGACACCGAGAAGTGTATTTTGTACCTGAAACACATTCACATCAGTCTGCCGTAACAGTGCAACGACACTTCAGAACGAAATTCAACAAAGATCCATCCACCGCCAACTCCATTCGGCGATGAAACGCACAGTTCAAAGCTTGAGGCTTCCTCTACAAGGGTAAATCAACGGGTCGGACTGCAGTGATTGAAGAAGCGGTTGACGGCATGCGGGTGAGTTTCTCACGTAGCCTACAGAAGTCGATGAAAAGAACAAGCGAAGAGCTGAACATACCATAATCGGCCAATTGGAAGATCTTAAGGAAACAGCTGAAGCTGAAGCCGCCGCTTGCAGTTGCTAGAAGCCCTGAATCCCGATAACAAAGTCAGACATTTTGAATTATTGGCACAACACCGTGTGGAAAACGATAGGTTTTGTGAGAAACTCAGTATCATCTGCGAATGGCACAGTGAACAGGTACAGGGTAAAAATTTGGGGACAGAGAATCCCCACGCTATAGTGCAGCACTTTCTGTGCAGTCTCACAGTTTAAAGCATCTTCTGAAGAAAGACCGTTGAAGCAGACGTGTATCTGTACGTGCTGGAAAACTGGCTCACGTCACAACTGGAGACAGTGTGAACTTCATCTACCAACAAGATGGCTCCCCACCCATCTACTTCATGAAGTTAGTGGATTCTTAAACAGGACACTGAAAATCTGATGGGTCGGTCGTAGTAAGATTGATGATGAGCAATTAATGTCATGACTTTCGCACTCTTCCGACCTAACCCCACACAATTTTTTTGTGCGGGGTTATGTGAAAGAGTCAGTGTTTGCTTCTCCACTACCACCAAACCTATAAGAACTGCGAGCTCGCATCAATAGTGCTTTCGAACAGGCTGATAGGGCCATGCAGCGCCTAACGTGAGAAGAGCATGATTATCGAACTGATACTTTCAGAAACAGCAGGGGGGCACATATTGAGCACTTGTAATATATGTGTGCAAAGCCGTGTGGCAATATATCAAATAATATAGCAGCAGCAAATCTATGAAATCGCTTCAATCATTTATAATACTCCTGCACATTATCCGTTTTTATAAGAACTATCATGCAAGATGGAAATTCTGTAAGTTATTCCTCATTTCCTTAAAATCATCTATCGACAACACTTTATTGTAGGAATCTCGATCATTGGTGAATAATTTGAATGTTCACATGATAAATTTATTATGTGTACTGAGATTATTATTTCTGTAGTTAGTAAAATAATGAAGACCCATAAAATATTATAACTAACACGACGTCCTCACAGACTCGCTTCTATGTCAAAAAATAGAAAATAGGCCACTCAAGAGACAAAAGATGATGCTAAAGCATTCGTGATGGTGACGAGCGGTTGCCGCCCATACCTGGGTGCTTAGTGTGCGCATTTCGCAACAGTTCATTACTGAAAATATGTACCACATTCTGTCAAACGAACTTTGAAGTTTCTTGTCTCATTTAACTCGACTGATTCTCATGAAAATTCGTTTTGATGTTTGGTGATGCCAAGCACTTTTAGTATCTTTAAGCGAGCCAGGTCCGTGTTCATCACATTTAAATCGACACTTACATCAACATTGTACTTTGCAAAGCATTTGTAATAAGCCAGGATCTTATGAAATTTCACTTTATTTCAGAACTCTACGACACCACTTGGTTTTGAACCATGTTTTATTTACTTTCAGTTGTAAAGAACCTGACTCATGGCCATTTACAAAAAATTTTTACACGAGGGAGAAGCTTTTCCATGTACATATTTTTTTACCGATTACATATCAATAGTTTCCGATGCTTCCACGTTACACTATGAAGATTAGTTTTCCTATAATTATCACTAAGAACCTGTTAAATACAGCTTCACTTTTATTTCTTTTTTGTAAACTCATTTTAACATCACTCATGAGAGATATCAACAATTTTTTTAGTAACTTACCAATCGGTGGTATGTTACATAAATGTTGTGGAACAACATCAGTAATTTTGTAAAAATGTAATTTATTTAGTAACTTTCATAAATACCGTTTACTTTGATAATAACTGCAAAAATTTTCTATTTGTAATACATACTGATCATTGTCGAATCATGTCAAATATTAAAAAACGTAAGTCTATGAATTGCCGACTCATCGGTCGTTCTAGAAGCCTCTTGCACAAAGCACCAAAAGCATAAATCAGTTAGTCACTTGTATTCCGACAACACTGACGAACATTGCATGAAACTCTAGTTATCAATGAATAAACATGCATTCTCTCTTGTAACAAGATTGTGAACTTACTGGATGTAAAGAGTGCATTTTACTTTGTGCCTATTGAACTACAAGAAGTGGAAATAGATGTCAGATACGTATAGAGTAACCACAAACTCTTCAGCACATTCTGTTGAAAAACCCTGAACCTATTTCGTTTTTTAATAACGTTATCCAATCGTCGCAACTTCTGAACGCTGACGCCCGCTACAAGTTAAGTAAAAACTTTCAAATCGTTAAAAAGTGTCGTCTTAACCATTTACTACAAATATTTCTGTAGTAGTGGTAGTCACTAACAAGCAATCAGTATAGACTCATGTAATTCGTCACAGTGTTAAGTGGTACTTTATACACAGTAAGGTGAATGGCAGAAGGTACTTCCCGGTGTACCAGTTATTTGAGCTTCGTCCCATTCCATTCATGCATGTAGCACGAAGGAAGATTGTTGAAATGACCTGTGTGTTCTGCAATTAATCTAATCTTGCGACGTGGCGCAGTGGTTAGCACACTGGACTCGCATTCGGAAGGACGACGGTTCAATTCCGCGTCCGGCCATCTTGGTTTAGGTTTTCCGTGATTTCCCTAAATCGCTCAAGGCAAATGCCGAGATGGTTCCTTCGAAAGGGCACGGCCGACTTCCTTCCCCTTCCTTCCCTAATCCCATGAAACCGATGACCTCGCTGTTTGGGCTCTTCCCACAAGCAACCCAACGCAACTCTAATCTTGCTTTTTAGATCGCTATGAGGCCTATACCGAAAAAGTGTAGTACATTCCTAGATTAATCACTTAAAGTTTGTTCGTGAAACTTCGTAAGTAGGTTTTCTCGAGATATGTTGCGTCTATCTTCAAGCGCCTGGCAGTACAGTTCCTTCAGCATCTCTGTGACACTCTCCTATCGGTCAAACCAATTGCGCCAAACGTTCTCATTTGAGGAGAGATCCGACGACCTTACTTGCCAAGGTGTAAGTAGGCTGTTTAGGTTTTTATATTGGTAACGCCACGTAGCGCTCTGTATGAAAATCACTGGCTGTGTTGTGTGCAGTCTGTGGCTGGTTTGCATTGTTGTTGGCTATTGTAGCGTTGGGCAGTTGGATGTTAACAGCGCGTAGCTTTGCGCAGTTGGAGGTGAGCCACCAGCAGTGGTGGATGTGGGGAAGTGAGATGGCGGATTTTTGAGAGCGGATGATCTGGACGTGTGTCCATCAGAAACAGTACATTTGTAAGAATGGATGTCATGAACTGCTATATATATTATGACTTTTGAACACTATTAACGTAAATACATTGTTTGTTCTCTATCAAAATCTTTCATTTGCTAACTATGCCTATCAGTAGTTAGTGCCTTCAGTAGTTTGAATCTTTTATTTAGCTGGCAGTAGTGGCGGTCGCTGTATTGCAGTAGTTCGAGTAACGAAGATTTTTGTGAGGTAAGTGATTTGTGAAAGGTATAGGTTAATGTTAGTCAGGGCCATTGTTTTGTAGGGATTTTTGAAAGTCAGATTGCGTTGCGCTAAGAACATTGTGTGTCAGTTTAGTGTTGATCAGAATAGGTAAAGAGCGAAATGTCTGACTACGTTCAGCTCTGCTCAGCTGTTTGAAAATCAAATAATGTAAGAGATTTGTCAGCACAGTAATTCAATAATTTTTCTGAGGGGACGTTTCATATGTCGTCCCTTAGCCGAGGATACCTCACTGGTATCTTCTGATTTATTTCTTGTAGTTTGTGTAACTGGTGTAGCTATTGTTTATTTCTTGCGCGTAATCATAGAGAGAATTTCCTTTGTAGTTGTAGTTTTTCATTGTTGTACAGTAAAACAGTTGTGGCATGCATGTAGGTTTGCACCAAGCTGCGCTTGCAACTAACTAGATATTATTTTCAGTGCTATGTTAATGTGTTTTCTTATTTTGCTCTTCAAATTGTGCTTTTCTGTGTTATCGTGTGAAATATTGTGACAACAATGGCTTGTGAAAAACGTAATACTAGGCTCCAAATTAAACTGACAAATAATAGTGACGACGAGCGTAGCTTATCAGCACCACTGTGTAATTAATTAACAGACATTCAAAGTGGTAATTTGGTAATTGTGCATAGGGAAATGGAGCGGGCTGCAAATAATGGCGTAGACAGTGAAACAATTAGTGAACAGGGAAGAATTATCGATCGATCGGTCGGCAGCAGCTCGATTCAGGAATCCGAAATGACAGGGCACAATCTCGCAAATACTGTAGATACAGGTTTTGGGTCCTCGCCGTTTTCTCAAATAAGTCAAGACCCATTTTCTGCTTGTCAAAATGTGAATGTTGCCGGTACAAGTTCACTGCCAAAAAGCACTGAGGAACATGTTTCAGACACCAGTGCATTGTTATTACAATTAATACAACAAATGGGACAAACACAGCAAAAGCTTCAAAAGTTAGACACAATGGAACAAAATCTTCGAAAGTTAGACACAATGGAACAAAATCTTCAAAAGTTAGACATAATGGAACAAAATCTTCAAAGGTTTGACACCACGCTTGAACAAACACGTGAAGATTTAACTACTGAGTTACATAAAATCGAATCGAAATGTCAAAAAGTCTGTAATGACGTAAAAACACAAATTTATGAGCACTTCTAACCTATTTTTTCGCGGCATGAAAATACATTACAGAATCACGAAGCAGCCATAAAAGAACTGCAAACAATTGTTCATGAAAATCATGAGACCTTGCAAGCTAAGATTGACTCAGTTGCGTCTACCGATTCGGTTACGCAACTTGCAAAAACTCAGGAAAACTTAAAGGACACAGTGGATACGATTTCAACACAAATGGACACTCTGAAACTTGGTTCAGAAAAACACACTGAGGAAATACGTTCACTATCGGAGAAAGTATCCGAACTTTCGGATCAGTTCACTAACTTATCTACAAAGGTGGATGATGATCTAAATGACACAAGACCTGTAGCCTTCACTGACACAGAAGAGTACGAACAAATTGGGAAATTCAAACAAAATCAGAATCAAATTAATATGCATCACCAAAGAGAAATCCGGGAAGTACAAGATCAGTTGACACAGGTTATACACGAATTACATATTTCAGAGGACACTCGTGCTCCAATACGGGAAGACGGACATAGAAATACGGAACAGTCACTAAATAATAATACAGGGCACTTCGTAAATTATGAAAGAAATTGGCAAGGTACACCGAATTTTGAGATGGAACCGCCGAAACGACGTAACAATGACCGACATGCGACTCGCCGACATGATGATTTTGACTATAAGCTGTTTATTACTACACGTAAATTCAAAACATTTAAGAATTCCGGCAACGACATTCCTCCACAAGCGTGGCTTCATCAGTTCTCTCATTGTTTTCCTCCCAAATGGTCATTAGAGCACAGATTAGAATTTATGTGTGGCTACTTGAGAATGAACCAGCTGTAAGAATGCGATCGGTCATTCACGATTGCCACAGTGAAGGAGAATTTTACCATGCCTTCCTCTCAGCATATTGGTCTCGGGCCACACAAGACCGAGTAAAACATAGCATCATAATGATGAAACATTTCGAACAATCTGAATTTTCCAGTCTTGTGAAATATTTTGAAGACATGTTGCACAAGAATCGGTACCTGTCAAACCCTTACAGCCCCTCAGAACTCATCCGCATTTGCTTAATCAAATTGCCTGACCATTTACGACTTATTATTTTGGCAGGGCGTTGTAAAGACGACATTGAAGCTTTTCAGGGACTGTTACAAGAATTGGAAATTGACACTGATAATCGCAGAACGCGAAAACAGGAGCACAACAATTACAGGTCATATCCGTCACAATTCCGCGATGAGAGAAATAATAAATGGACACGACAAGGCTATTCTTACAATGTAAATCGTGACCAAAACAGACACCACCCATATGACAACCGTTGGCAGAGTAGTAATAATTACAGGGAAAGATCACCTCTCTGCGGTAATGACTATCACAGAGACAATAAGAGAAACAGAAAACATGGGAACCAAAATAATTATTATCAAGGGAGACAGAATAACTTCAGACGCAACGGTCCAGTGCGCAATTACGATTCAGGGAGAAATTCTCCACCACGTGACCGACAAGAAAGAAACTATGGAATCTACCGACATGACGACAGACGGTATGATCGTAACGACAGACCTGAATTGCATCAGAACTGGGGGGATTCAAACAGGGTGGGGTACTCTCGACAAGGTGAATTTGTAGAAGTTAGGTCTCCAAATCCCAATAACGACGCGCGCCAACAAAGAGACAGAAAATGACTCGCACCGCAAGCAGTCACGTGCGCCGGATGGCTCAGAGAAAAATAACAGAGACGCTAATCTTGAGAAAAATTTTAGCATTCCTTACCGACGTATGCCATATGATAATTGCATTGAAGTTGAAACTCTGCATACTAGGAAGAGTAAAGGTTTACACCACATTTCACATGTAAAACCGTTTATTGAAAGATAATCTGCTTTTTAACTTAGTCTTTTCCATAAAACTTTTCACTTCACATTTCTAGTATGCTTTGTCAGACTTAGAAACTGTTAACATGCAACAAAGTTTGAAGTTAAATATCCAATCAAGAACCAAGAGAACTTATTTAAACAGAAATTACGAATGCATTGTTATAGTGAACAGAGGACATGGTGTTATTGTGTGTGTACGTTCTTGCTTGTTAATTACACGATTACGTAACGACTATGAGGCTTACATACTTAGAACATATACTGCTAATGAGATTTTAATGCAACATTTTGGTTTATTTGAATAGACATTCTTTATTTGAAGTACTTTCTGTGTGATTAAAGATGACTTAGTATTTGGTTTCTTTGACAGCTACACGATTATATCACGATGCTAGTAATGTGTGACACAATTTACATTGTTGCTTTTGCGGTGTATCTGTTTTATATCTGTACAGTTTTTATGTATTATTCTGGAAAGTATGACATGTTTTAGTAGTAACTTTTGTAGTATAGCTACAATAAGACAGCCTTTTCCGCAGCACAACAATACGTTACAGTACAGTACTTTCTTCATCACGGCAATAAGCATAATAACTATGATATCTATACGCAAAGCATTTCACTTTTGTTTATGATGAGGTGAGTACATTGACTTCAGCAGAGCTTTGCTTACAGAGGACGATAACTACGACACTTCCACAGAATTATTTTACAGCAAGACGCACATTTAGCGCTACAGGACACGCATTTGAGTGATTAATTTTGTACTTAAAACATTTATTTTTAAAGATTTTTGAATTACGAAGGAAGTTTTCCGTGATACATTTCATTCCATTTCTGTAATCTGTAACACCTGATGGTATAATTACATTAATCCTCAGGGGGGTACTCGCTTACTTTGTGTACCATGTGTGTGGCAAGCACAAGGAGCCCTAGCTAATATGGTATTTGCTTACACAACTTTACACATCGGTACCATATTTCTCCAACACAGAATTACACAGCTACCTGATTATTTAACAGAGAAACAAACATTTTTTTTACTACGTCAGTGACAGATGTTTACGCAATTGGATAACTTCACACTTATGAGACTGTATTTTGTATGTACTTCGTGAACTCTTCATATTTTTTCAGAACCATTGTGATACTATGAGAGCTTTGAATGATGTTTTTGGTATGAGATCATGATTTTTAAAGTTCTTTTGAGGTAGATGACACTATTGAAATGAGCAGAGAATATTTTTTAGGTTTTGAAATTATTGCAGAAAGCTATGACGTTTTTCAGATTTGGCTGAGGTTTTATGATGTTATTATTACGATGACAATGTGTATTATGCTGTTGAGGTATGTTTATGATCAATAAGCTGATGCCATATAAGGAATTTGATTATGCTATGTATTTATTATGATGAAATATTGAAGTGTCGACGAATGTGTATATAGGGAATAAGGTAAGGAATAATGAGTAGTGGTTAGGCACTCTGATTTGTGAAAAAGGATGTTGGAAGCCAAGAATCGTACTTTAAGAGTTATGAAATGTGTGTAAATGCGTGAATGTATCACAATGCCGGCGAAAATTTTTGAACACTTTTATTTATAGTATTTTGTTTCCACACATTTGTAACGCAAATTCTCGACCTGTGAATTTTTTATGTGAGACTGTCACTGAAGCGCAAACTGCTGTCATAAGCCAGCCGCTGGTGGCCGAGCGGTTCTGGCGCTATAGTCTGGAACCGCGCGACCACTACGGTCGCGGATTTGAATCCTGCCTCGGGCATGGATGTGTGTGTTGTCCTTAGGTTAGTTAGGTTTAAATAGTTCTAAGTTCTAGGGGACTTATGACCTCAGCAGTTGAGTCCCATAGTGCTCAGAGCCATTTGAACCATTTTTTTTGCTGTCATAAAAATTTGGTAAGGAAGCTAAGTGACGACGTAATGCGGTGTGACGCCCAGCTGTGCCTGCTGCCTGGAGAAAAAGTCATTAGATGGGGAAAAAAGAGGCCATTAACCTCGCTATTGACATTCCTTTGTAGAAAGAATCGCAAATACGACACACTCATTACGTGGAAACATATGATTATACTTTGGAGCTCGTACTTGGTGCTAATTACTGAAATGCTTATGAATTGATGGAAAATATTCTTACATCTGCACACCTGATTATGACAAGTGTCATTCTACGAGAGTTGAGAGAATTTCTACTAACTCATGAAATGCCACATGACTGTTGAATGAAATTTTTATGCTTCACTTTAGATAGTTGCTTATTTCATTTGATATCTGGTTTCCAGCTGTGTTGCAGCATTCGTTTTATAAAATAAAATCAAATGCATTTGCTAATGTGAAAACTTTCTGTCAACAGATCTATTAAATAATAATTTTATGATCCACATTCTTCGAAAAAGTAGCACTTGGAAAGGAAAGAACAATAAGAAGGGATTAATAATAGTAACTGCACACATAATTTTCTTTTCAACTACTTGGCAATTTTTTGTAGAATAAGTTGTGGTGCACCACTTTAATGACATAGACATTAAGATGTGAATAGACATTTCCCTTATGTGCATTGTTGTCTTTAGTGTACTATTTTTTCTGCTTGTGGGTTTGTCATGTTTATATATAAGTTATTGCATTTGCTGCTGCTGTTTGCCAGGCATAGTGCTACTGAATTTCACTTTGTATTACTCTGTTAAGCCAGTTTTACTACTGATTTATTTTTCTTTTTGCTGCACATTGGCTCATATTAGTTATAATGTTGCATTTGCTTTGCTAATTTATACTTATTGCTGCTAACTTTGCCAATTCGCATTTTTTTTGTCATTGCTGTTTGTGTTAATTGTTTTGTACTGCTGCATTGCCTCGTCCCTTAGTTTAGCATCTGAGCTCAGTAGATTTAAGTTAGCTTAAGATGGGGTAGGCTATATGAGAGAACGAGTTGTGATGAATTGGAAGAAATGCATTGAGAAGCTATAAGAAAATGGTTTGGCCAAAAAAGAATTTTGAAAGAGAATATGAACAAAAATTAGGGTTTAGGGACAACAGGTTTAGGTATGATTTTCTTGGAAATAAATGATGAGGTAAGATAATAGATAATAAATAATGAGGTAAGAAATATGTAAACATATAAATACAGAAAGCATGCTTGGATAGGATTTTTTTGGTGGAAACAAATGTTGAAATAACACGAAAGATCTATGGAATGAAGTTTTGGGTTGGAAAGCAGTACCAAATGTTACACTGAAAACAAACCCTGCCCTTTCCTCCTATGTTATTCTGCTATGTGTTTGTGTACTCTTGTATATTTGTGTTTTTCCTGTCTTTATGTGTTTAGCTAATAAGATTTATGTTGTAGAATTTTTCTAGTACTAAGCTACATTCACTATGATGAGGAATACTGTTATCCTCAAATATAATTTGCATTAATAATATGTTATTTACTTTGTAAAGATGTTTAGACATTATTAATTCTGTTTTGTTTCAATGCTCATGTGTGAAATTAATGTTTCGAAAACTATTGTCATTATTTTATATATTTACTTATGTCATAATTCCTATAACACTGATGTATATGTCTGTTTCTATTCTTTTGTAAAGCCCTTATTATTACAAATGTTATCTGTACTATTATGTTCTTTAACGATGTTTTTTGTGCCTTTGTAATTGTATTCTTATGTTGTAGATCTATAATTGTATAGACACCAGTTCATCAAATTAAGTAACTTGTAAGCATTCATTTCACTGCACACATTTCTGTTGGTCATAGTATATGCACAATATGTGAAAAAAAAGAGGACTGTTAGTGCTCGCACGTGTGTTGATAATTCAGCAAGGGACTGATTAACAGCATTGCTGGTTCTAAGGACAATTCCAAAAACTTTGTGAGTGCACAAGTGGTGGTTTATGGACTTGCTATATAGTACAAGACTCTTCGATGGTGATTGTGCACTTGCACAGTCGCAACAGATGGCTGCTGACCGTCTCTACAAGGACTGAAGTGGTTCTGCGCCTTTGATGACCCACCAATACCATTATTTCTACAAGGACTGCAGTGGGTCTGCACCTCTGGTGGCCCACCAATACCATACTCTCTACCAAGACTATAGTGGGTCTGCTCTGTGATGACCTACCTACCAATATTCTTCAAAACTTCGAATGACTCTGCTGTGGGTTTACTCTGTTGTGGCCCATTACCTGTCTGCAAGTCAAGAGTCAGCACTGTCTTGCCGTTGGAAGGACACTACTACTTTTTCAAGACTGCATGGAAATCCACTACTTCCGTGTGCATTTTCTTTTACTGCTCAGACTTTGAGAAAAACACTGCAATTTTACTGTGATGAACGATCAGGACTGTCTTTATGGACTGTGAGAAAATTTTAGCTTTTGACCATCATTGTATCGATAAGTGTGTGCATTTGATTTCCTTGTTATTATAATTATGAAAAATTTTTTCAAATCTGTATTGGCCACTGCCCAAAACAAATTGTAAAATTTTTTGTGGGGAGCATGGGGGCTATGTAAGAAGGTTGTTTAGGTTTTTATATTGGCAACGCCACGTAGCGCTCTGTATGAAAATCACTGGCTGTGTTGTGTGCAGTCTGTGGCTGGTTTGCATTGTTGTTGGCTATTGTAGCGTTGGGCAGTTGGCTGTTAACAACGCGTAGCTTTGCACAGTTGGAGGTGAGCCGCCAGCAGTGGTGGATGTGGGGAAGTGAGATGGCGGATTTTTGAGAGCGGATGATCTGGACGTGTGTCCATCAGAAACAGTACATTTGTAAGAATGGATGTCATGAACTGCTATATATATTATGACTTTTGAACACTATTAAGGTAAATACATTGTTTGCTCTCTATCAAAATCTTTCATTTGCTAACTATGCCTATCAGTAGTTAGCGCCTTCAGTAGTTTGAATCTTTTATTTAACTGGCAGTAGTGGCGGTTGCTGTATTGCTGTAGTTCGAGTAACGAAGATTTTTGTGAGGTAAGTGATTTGTGAAAGGTATAGGTTAATGTTAGTCAGGGCCATTGTTTTGTAGGGATTTTTGAAAGTCAGATTGCGTTGCGCTAAAAATATCGTGTGTCCGTTTAGTGTTGATCAGAATAGGTAAAGAGCGAAATGTCTGAGTACGTTCATTTCTGCTCAGCTGTTTGAAAATCAAATAAAGTAAGAGATTTATCAGCACAGTAATTCAATAATTTTTCTAAGGGGACGTTTCAAAGGTACTGTTTGGCAAGCACGAAGACAAGCAGCAGAAACACTCGCCATGTGGTGGCGGGCATTATCTTGCTGAAATGTAAGCCCAGGATGGCTTGCCATGAAGGGCAACAAAACGGGCTATAGAATATCGTCGACGTACGCTTTGCTGTAAGAATGCAGCACATGACAACCAATCAGACCATCACTCCCGATTGTCGGTCCTCATGGCGGGCTATAGTCAGGTTGGTATCCCACCAAAGTTCGGGACGTCTCCAGACATTTTTGTACTGGTCAGTGGGGATCAGTTCGAAGCAGAGCTAATCACTGAGACAATTCGACTACAGTCAATGAGATTCCAGGCCGAAGACGTGTCTGGCCAGACATTTTTGTACTGGTCAGTGGGGATCAGTTCGAAGCAGAGCTAATCACTGAGACAATTCGACTCCAGTCAATGAGATTCCAGGCCGAAGACGTGTCTGGAGACGCCCTGGGCAGCGTTGAGGTCTGTCGTCTGCCATATGGCTCGAAAATCAGGGGGTGATGGATGGTTTGGGTGCTATTTCTTTTCATAGCAAGCCACATTTGGTTGTCATCCGCTGTACCTTTACTGCACAGCGGCACTTCGATGATATCCGACGCCACGGCGAGAGATGATGTATGCTCTGAATAAGGGATGTGATAATGAGCAAAAGAGACGGAGTCCGCACTGAAAACAATGACCGATAGTATAGAACATGTTGTTTAGTGACAGATCAAAGTTAGAGGAGAGCTGAGAAATCAGAGACGAGCATTCTGCCCTCGGCCACTGTAAAAGAGGCAGAGATTACAGAAAAGGGAGTTTGCGTCGGTTAAGTTCGCGCAAAGTAATGTTGCGATGAATCAGGGAGCGGCAGCGGCTATGCGCTTCATTGTGAGCCCTAAACTGAAATATCTGTGGAGAAAACAAAAACCAAATGTTAGATCTTTTAGCGTCTTTCAAAGACTGTTTTATTCATGGTACATCCGACGAGGCTAAAATTAAACGTGTTAAGCGCCAGGTCGACAGGGGCGCTCAGACGTCGGCGAAGAAAAATGCTCCCGCGTTTAGTTATTCTATAGAATTTGAGGTGCACTTGTTGAATAAATATTGAGGCGTAGGGAAAGAGATACAAAAGCGAAATGCATTCCTGAAAGGGAAGTGTTGTAGTAGTAATCAGTGCAATATGCGAGAGTTTCGAGAGTCCGAACTGCAAAAATTAAACCATTTGGTACAGTCACGGAAGTTATCACTCTAAAGAGACGCCTGCCTGAATATTCGCAGTTGTATTTGTTCCACAATCCCACGTAAACGCTAGACAGTTCGCTTGACATTGTGGAACGAATGAACGGTGCTATGTTATACCGAGACAGGGGTATCGATAACACAAAGAATAGAAACAACAGGGGAGATAAGAACTAGCAGGAAGTGCAGAACGCTGGTTGGGAACGCTTCCAACGAATGTTCAGCAGAATTCACATAATTGCGGGAATCAGCTGATAAGAGAGGGGACAGATAATGGCGGGCAAGGCGGTAGGGGGCAGCAAAATGGAAATTAGCTGAGGCAGCTTCCAGGAAATTGAATTTGCTCCCTACTGTGTCCTGCGAAGGGAAGATACACGATTATGAAAATGGACTAGCGGTGGATTTATTATAAGGTGTAATGATAGTCATGATCATTTGGAAACTGGAGTGTTTAACATGGAGGCAGTACTGGATATTGGAGGGATGTGGAGAGGCTGGAGGGAACACGAGAATAATATTAGGAAAAGACAGAGGCAGATATCTGCATCTCTAGGTATTAATTTGAATTGTTATCTTAATCTGGAAACTTGTGAAGAGGATAGTAATGTCGAGTTGACAGCACTAAAGTTGAAGAAGCGGCGTGAAAAATCGATACCAGTATACCAGTAATCCACTAAATTACAGGCCCACATCGTTAACGTCGATATGCAGCAGGATTTTGGAACATACATTGTGTTCGAATATTATGAATTACCTCGAAGAAAACGGTCTATTGACACACAGTCAACATGGATTTACAAAACATAGTTCTTGTGAAACACAACTAGCTCTTTATTCACATGAAGTGTTGAGTGCTATTGACAAGGGACGTCAGATCGATTCCGCATTTCTGGGTTTCCGGAAGGCTTTTTACGCTGTGCCACACAAGCAGCACGTAGTGAAATTACGTGCTTACTGAATATCGTCTCAGTTATGTGACTGGATCCGTGATTTCCTGTCAGAGAGGTCACAGTTCGTAGTAACTGACGCAAAGTCATCGAGTAAAACAGAAGTGATTTCTGGCGTTCCCCAATGTAGTGTTATAGGCCCTTTGCTGTTACTTATCTATATAAATGATTTGGGAGACAATCCGAGCAGCCGTCTTCGGCTAATTGCAGATGACGCTTCGTTTATCGACTAATAAAGTCATCAGAAGATCAAAACAAACTGCAAAACGATTTATAAAAGATATCTAAATGGTGCGAAAATTGGAAGTTCACCCTAAATAACGAAAAGTGTGAGGTCACCCACATGAGTGCTAAAAGGAACTCCTTAAACTTCGGTTACACGGTAAATCAGTCTAATCTAAAAGGCGCAAATTCGACTAAATACCTAGGTATTACAATTACGAACAACTTAAATTGGAAGGAACACACAGAAAATGTTGTGGGGAAGACTGCGTTTTATTGGCAGGACACTTAGAAAATGTAACAGATCTACTAAGGAGACTGCCTACACTACGCTTGTCCGTCCTCTTTTAGAACACTGCTGCGCGGTGTGGGATCCTTACCAGATAGGACTGACGGAGTACATCGAAAAAGTTCATAGAAAGTCAGCACGTTTTGTATTATCGCGAAATATAGGAGAGAGTGTCAGAGAAATGATACAGGATTTGGGCTGGACATCATTAGAAGAAAGGCGTTTTCATTGCGACGGAATCTTCTCACGAAATTCCAATCACCAATTTTCTCCTCCGAATGCGAAAATATTTTGTTGACACCGATCTACATAGGGAGGAACGATCACCACGATAAAATAAGGGAAATCAGAGCTCGTACGGAAAGATATATGTGTTCATTCTTTCGCCGCGCTAGACGAGATTGGAATAATACAGAATTGTGAAGGTGGTTCGATGAACCCTCCGCCGGGCACTTAAATGTGATTTGCAGAGTATCCTTATAGATGTTGGTGTAGAAATGGTGAAGGCAGTGCGAATTTTTGTGTGGACTGTGGTGAAATAGTTCCGGTGTGAGTCGTTTTTGCCGCCAACATGCAGGAAAAGGAATCTATCGCGACAGAAGTAGCTGTCAGACACGCAAAGCGGCTTGTGTGTGCTGACGAATTATTTACTGAACAGCAGAAGGCCGCAGTATATGTCGTCACAGACACGGTGAGTACTGGAGCCTGACGACTTTAACAGAAAATGAAGCATTCCTGATAGCCGGGATGAATTAAGACGTTCATCATTGTTAACGATAAACAACAGCTTATTATCGACGATTTGTGTTCTGATTGGCCCAGTAAAGAAGAGTGTGAGTTCCAACCAAGGTATTTGCATCTCCATCTACATACACCACGGCAGCCACCGTAAGGTACGTGGCGGAGTGTACCCTGTACGAGCAATAGTCAGGTGCTTTCCTGTTCCACTCGCAAATAGAGCGAGGTAAAAACGACCGTCTATAGGCCTCCATACGAGCCCTAATCCCTCTAATCTCATCTTCGTGATCCTTAGACGAAATGTACCTTGACGGCAATAGAATTTTTCTGCAGTCAGCCTCACCCCTGGTTTTCCAAATTTTCTCAACAGTGCTCCTCGGATAGGGCGTCGCCTTGCCTCCAGTGATACCCATTTGTGTTCCCGAAGCATCTCTGTAATACTTGCGTGCTGTTCAAACCTACCGATAACAAATCCAGGAGCCCACCTCTGAATTGCTTCTATATCTTCCTTTAATACAGCCTGGTGTAGATGCCAAACACTCAAACAGCACTCTACAATGGGTCACACTAGTTTCCTATTTGCGGTCTCCAGCACTCTACAATGGGTCGCACTAGTTTCCTATATGCGCTATCCTTCACAGATGAACCACACTGCTAAAATTCTCCCAATAAACCGAAGTCGACCATTCACCTTTCCCACTAGAATCCTTACACTCTCATTCCATTCCATGTTGTTTTGTAACATTACACCTAGATTTTTAATCGACGTAAATGAGTCAAGCAGCACACTGCTGATGATGAATTCGAGCGTTATGAGTTTGTTCATCCTACTAATCTGCATTAAATTAAGTTTTTCTACATTTAGAGCCACCTGCAACTCATCACCCCTACTAGAAGTTTTGACTCAGTCATCTTGTATCCTACAACACTCACTCAACGACGAAACCTCCCCATACACCACAGCGTCATCAGCAAACAGCTGCACACTGGTGCTTACCCTGTCCGCCAGATCGTTTATGTATATAGAAGATAACAGCGGTCATATCACACTTCCCTAGGGCACTCCTGACGATATCCTCGTCTCTGATGAACACTCGCCGTCGGGGACAACATACTAGGTTCTGTTATTTAAGATGTCTTCGAGCCACTCACATATCTGGGAACCTATTCCGTATGCTTGAAAGGAATATGGACTCCACCTGTTGCCCTTCATCCATAGTTTTCAGTATACGAGGTGTGGCTAGAAAAAAACCGGACTAGTACTGGTGAAACAATAAAACGAATGCAATAAGGCTGAAAGTAGCGTGGCCTGTCACGTGACTCTCGCTCCGCCTACTGCTCGAGTTTCATCTGCCTCCTGCACTCAGTCTGCCCGTGGCGTCTGTTTTAAGTAGTTGACGTTTTGTCTGTGCGTCGGAAAATGTTGAGTGTACAGAAAGAACAGCGTGTTAACATCAAATTTTGTTTCAAACTAGGAAAATCTGCAAGTGAAACGTTTGTAATGTTACAACAAGTGTACGGCGATGATTGTTTATCGCGAACACAAGTGTTTGAGTGGTTTAAACGATTTAAAGATGGCCGCGAAGACACCAGTGATGACACTCGCACTGGCAGACCATTGTCAGCAAAAACTGATGCAAACATTGAAAAAATCGGTAAACTTGTTCGACAAGATCGCCGTTTAACAATCAGAGCAGTGTCTGAGTTAACAGGAGTTGACAAGGAAAGTGTCGAACAAGATTTGTGCTCAGAAGCTTTTCCCTCTCAAGGAAATGTATTATGCAGCAGGCTGATGTTAGCGAGATTGGTCTGTAATTTTGCGGACCCGTTCTGTTATCCTTTTTATATACAGGAGTCACTTGCGCTTTTTGCTAGTCGCTAGGGACTTCGCGCTGGGCGAGAGATTCGCGATAAATGCTGGCCAGATAACACACCAGTGCCGTAGAGTACTCTTTGTAAAACGGAATTGGTATTTCATCAGGACCTGGTGACTTACTAGCTTCCAACTCTTTCAGTTGTTTCTCTGCATCAGGGATGCTCATTACTATGTCCTCCACTCGGGAGTCTGAAATTTGAATGCGAAATTTGAAAGTTCAGCTTTACTTTTCCTACCTTCTACTGCCACACCAAATTGGTCAACGAGTGATGGGTAGAAGCTTTAAACCTAATCAGTGATTTTATGTAGGACCAGAAATTTCTCGGGTTCTCGGCAAGATCGTGTGCGAAGGTATGAAGGTTGTAGTTTTTGTAATCTTCGCGCATCGATATTTTTACAGACGTACGAATTTCTGTTAAATTTTGCCTTTCGTCATTTACGCGTTCTCTCTTCAATCGAGTGTACAACAGTCTTTGCTTACTCAGTATTTTTCGAATTCCGTTGTTGAACCACAGTGCGCCTTTCTCGTGCTTAATCGACTTACTGTGTACATACAGTACTTCTCCAGCGTATGATTTACAGTTTGTCTAAATATTTCCCATAATGCGTCCATCGTGCTAAATAATGACAGTTCATTGTCTAAGGGGGATGTTAACAACTGTCTGTCTGCTCTTTCTAGCAGAAATACTCTCCTAGCCTTCTTCGCTTATTTGTTAACTAGTAACCAAGTCACTATGATGACATCATCTCTATACTGACGCCACAGATTACGTCAAGCCACTGCGTGTGGGCTGTCGGACTAGCTGCTCAAGACAGTTTTCGAAAAACGTGTTCAAAAGGAATTCGCAAGTCTGCCTGTCTGTACCCGCTGCAGCGAATCCGCAGACTTTACGTTGCACAAGCCAGATTAGAAAGTAGGTTGTTACCACAAAGGTGGACAATTACACAATTCAAAGTACATTTACATCTACATGGATACTCTGCAAATCACACTTAAATGCCTCGCAGAGGGCTCATCGAGCTACCTTCATAATAATTCTCTATTACTGCAGTCTCGAACAGCGCGTGGTAAAAACGAGCTACGATTTCCCTTATTTTATTATAATGAGGGAATTTAAAGGGAGAGCATAAGGGAACAATTGACAGGAATGGGGGAAAGAAATACAGTAGAAGAAGAATGGGTAGCTTTGAGGGATGAAATAGTGAAGGCAGCAGAGGATCAAATAGGTAAAAAGACGAGGGCTAGTAGAAATCCTTGGGTAACAAAAGAAATATTGAATTTAATTGATGAAAGGAGAAAATATAAAAATGCAGTAAATGAAGCAGGCAAAAACGAATACAAACGTCTCAAAAATGATATCGACAGGAAGTGCAAAATGGCTAAGCAGAGAGGGCTAGAGGACAAATGTAAGGATGTAGAGGCTTATTTCACTAGGGGTAATATAGATACTGCCTACAGGAAAATTAAAGAGACCTTTGGAGAAAGGAGAACCACTTGCATTAATATCAAGAGCTCAGATGGAAACCCAGTTCTAAGCAAATAAGGGAAAGCAGAAAGGTGGAAGGAGTATATAGAGGGTCTATACAAGGGCGATGTACTTGAGGACATTATTATAAAAATGGAAGAGGATGTAGATGAAGATGAAATGGGAAATATGATACTGCGTGAAGAGTTTGACAGAGCACTGAAAGACCTAAGTCGAAACAAGGCCCCCGAAGTCGACAACATTCCATTAGAAATACTGACGGCCTTGGGAGAGCCAGTCCTGACAAAACTCTACTATCTGGTGAGCAAGATGTATGAGACAGGCGAAATACCCTCGGACATCAAGAAGAATATAATAATTCCAGTTCCAAAGAAAGCGGGTGTTGACAGATGTGAAAATTACCGAATATCAGATTAATAAGTCACAGCTGCAAAATACTAACGCGAATTCTTTACAGACGAATGGAAAAACTGATAGAAGCCGACCTCGGGCAAGATCAGTTTGGATTCTGTAGAAATGTTGGAACACGTGAGGCAATACTGACCCTACGACTTATCTTAGAAGAAAGGTTAAGGAAAGGCAAACCTACGTTTCTAGCATTTGTAGACTTAGAGAAAGCTTTTGACAATGTTTTTTTATTCTCGAATCAGAAACATACAAATTTACAGTTGCCATACAGATCAATAAATATATAACTATATTCATCGATATGATGGTCAACTGTGGTCCTGAAAAGGACCAAGATGATGTTTCTGGTGTGAAAGGATCAGCCGCCAGAGAAACCTGACGCCCAGGGTACGCCCGATTGCAAGTTGATTGACAATGTTGATTGGAATACTCTCTTTCAAATTCTGAAAGTGGCAGGGGTAAAATACAGGGAGCGAAAGGCTATTTACAATTTGTACAGAAAGCAGATGGCAGTTATAAGAGTCGAGGGGTATGAAAGGGAAGCAGTGGTTGGGAAGGGAGTGAGACAGGGTTGTAGCCTATCCCCGATGTTATTCAATCTGTATATTGAGCAAGCAATAAAGGAAACAAAAGAAATGTTCGGAGTAGGTATTAAAATCCAAGGAGAAGAAACAAAAACTTTGAGGTTCGCCGATGACATTGTAATTCTGTCAGAGACAGCAAAGGACCTGGAAGAGCAGTTGATCGGAATGGATAGTGTCTTGAAAGGAGGGTATAAGATGAACATCAACAAAAGCAGAATGAGGATAATGGAACGTAGTCGAGTTAACTCGGGTGATTCTGAGAGAATTAGATTAGGAAATGAGACACGTAAAGTAGTAAAGGAGTTTTGCTATTTGGGGAGCAAAATAACTGATGATAGTCGAAGTAGAAAGGATATAAAATGTAGGCTGGCAATAACAAGGAAAGCGTTTCTGAAGAAGAAAAATTTGTTAACATCGAGTATTGCTTTAAATGTCAGGAAGTCGTTTCTGAAAGTATTTATATGGAGTGTAGCCATGTATGGAAGTGAAACGTGGAACGATAAATAGTTTAGACAAGAGGAGAATTGAAGCTTTCGAAATGTGGTGCTACAGAAGAATGCTGAAGATTAGATGGGTAGATCACATATCTAATGAGGAGGTATTGAATATAATTGGGGAGAAGAGGAGCTTGTGGCACAACTTGACTAGAAGAATGGATCGGTAGGTAGGACATGTTCTGAGACATCAAGGGATCACCAATTTAGTACTGGAGGGCAGCGTGGAGGGTAAAAATCGTAGAGGGAGACCAAGAGATGAATACACTAAGCAGATTCAGAAGGATGTAGGCTGCAATAGGTACTGGGAGATAAAGAAGCTTGCACAGGATAGAGTAGCATGGAGAGCTGCATCAAACCAGTCTCAGGACTGAGTACCACAACAACAACAACAACAACAACAATGATCGTTTCTCCCTATGTAGGAGAGCGTCGACAATATATTTTCGCATTCAGAGGAGGAAGGTGATTGATATTTAGTAAGAAGATAACGCCGCAAACAGAAACGCCGTTTCCAGAATGAGATTTTCAGTCTGCTGGGGAGTGTGTGTTGATGTGAATCTTCCTGGCAGATTAAAACTTTGTGCCGGACCGAGACTCGAACTCGGGACCTTTGCCTTTGCTTTTCGCAGGCAAGTGCTCTACCATTTTTTTTATCTAGTTTTGGTTCTAATTTGTTCTTTTCATGTGTTCAGGGCGGACGTCTCATGACACCCGTTCAGGTTGTTCGTTAATCCGTTCACTCAGTTTTTTTATTGCAGAGGGTAGCTAACCCTCTGATCGAACACGCTGAGCTACCGTGCCGGCACCATCTGAGCTACCCAAGCAAGTGTCTCGATCCGTTCTCACAACTTCAATTCTGCCAGGACCTCGTCTCCTACCTTCCAAACTTCACAGAAGCTCTTCTGTTCGCAGTTGTGCTTCACAAGAAACTAGTTATGTTTCACAAGAACGATGTTTACTAAATCCGTGCTGACTGTGTGTCGGGTACGGATCTTTTATCAAGATGATTGTTAAGTAGGGAGCTATTGCATCAGCATACTCTGAAAGGAACCTAACTGGTATACAGTCTGGACAGGAAGGCTTGCTTTTATTAAGTGACTGAAGTTGCTTCACTACTCTGAGGATATCTACCTCCAAGTTACTCATTTTGGCAGCTGTTCTTGATTCGAATTCTGGAATATTTACCTCGCCTTCTTTGGTGAAGGAATTTCAGAAGACTGTGTTTAGTAACTCTGCTTTGGGAGCACTGTCGTCGATAGTATCTCCACTGTTATCGCGCAGAGAAGGTATTGATTGTGTCTTGCCGCTGACGTACTTTAGTAGCCAGGGAACTGTGTAGTTGGGGTCAAATCCAACCAGAATTTAGAGCTGCTTTCGACGAGATATTTGGTGAATATGGTGATTCTGATCTTCCAAGCCACGTATTAGTTGATGCATTATACAAAGATAGTTTTCAGGAAATAGAAAATGATACTGACCAAATCAGGGAGCAATATGAGTTGTTTCTCTGAATCATTCCTCCATCACGTGAATAATGAAGAGGTTGCAGTGTATTCTTTTACCAGTGTTTAGATGCAAACGGTTACTGGAAGTTACAGTAGACCGACAAAAGGTGAAGCCATCCTCAAAGCGAATATTAATGGAGTCTTTTCGTTCATGGATTTTTCGTTGTACCAAATACGAGGCCTGTTCAGAAAGTAAGCTCCGATTGATTGCCAAATTGAAACCACAGTGAACATCAGAAATGTTTTACTTGTAACAATTAGCTACACCTTTCAGCTACTTCTCTACGTAGTCGCCGTTCTGACTTAGACTTTTGTTATAGCGTTGTACCAACTTTTCAATAGCCTCATCATAGAAGGCAGCCGCCAGTGCTTTCCGCCAATTCTCCACGCTGGCCTACAACTCGTTGTCTGTGTCAAAATGTTGTCTTCAAAGACAGCGCGGTTCATGTGACCAGAGATGAAACTCAGGGGGAGACAATTGCGGACTGTATTGTGGGTAATCTCACATTTCCATTTGAAAACTATGCAGGAGCATCTTCATTGCCCCTGCAGAATGCGGCTGAGAATTGTCTTGAAGAAGAAACAGCACGACAGTTATGTAATGTTAGCTGCATAGCTTCAGGCGAAATTTCTCACCAGGCCCTCGTACTTGGCGGCAGACACTATTTTCTAGACATCTTTACGCACTCACTGCGAGCTCAGAAATGGGAAGAGCGACGTGATGCTAACTGGGGTTATACTAGAGACACTACCCAACACATCTGTGCAAAGCTTTATCGGATTTTCATAGTCGTTTCCATTTCGCGACCGATCGGAGCTTACTTTCTGAACGCCCCTCGTATAAGGACAGGAAGTTGCGAGACCCATCGCCTCAACTTTATGCTGAACTGCACAGCTTTACCGTCTGTTAACACAACGTACCTTACAAGGAGCGATGTGCTACCAACACAATGTTAGAAGTCGAAAAACTAACCGAATATTGTCAGATTGTTTCTTCTTATTTGCTTATGTCTTATTTTTATCTGTTGTCTTCAATAAATTTACGAGAAAATGATATTTAGTATGCGCTGTACTAATACAAATGATATACAGCTTATCATGACAATGTTTCGAAAAAATCCAAATACAATCTGTCGCTAATGCCAGGAAATGAAACATGTCCGTTTTCATTGAATCAGCACAACTTGATATTACTTTAACAAGCCTAATTACATCATAGTAATACTAATGAATGTAGGACGTAGTAATTAATTTTGATACTACATCAATTTCTCAAGACGGACATTTACGGGTCATGAAGTTCGGCCGAACTGTTTTTCTGGTGCGTAAATATTGCAAGAACTTATAACACTGCCGGTTACTACTAAATTAGCAATATACCGATAATGTTAATCCTGTGAAAGGATTTAAATTTGACAGTGATCGAGCGTATAATGGTTAAAGCATTGGAATATTTTCATTTCTTCAAAGATTTCTATTGAAAGGAAGCAGTAGCCGAATAAACGGGACTCGAACCAAGGTTCTATTAGTAAAGAAGTAAACTGTAATTATGTAAAAGGAAAAAGTCGACAACCTATCTAGGCAAAGTTATACCAAGTACTAGCACGGTTCATAAAGAATAATAACTATTGGGACTCACTTTACGTGCTGCCGAAATTCTGTTTCGCAAATAATATAGAAGGCAGTAGTACTCGTTAGCAAGTAATATAACTGTACTTTGGCATGAACAACACAGCAGGAATATCAACTGTTCTTGCAACAACTAGCTCTCAGTAACATTTACTATGTGTATAACAAAGCAGAAAAGTAATGATCATTACAAGTAAAACATTAGTTTATGGCGGAAGACTACGAATTTGAAGACGAGGTTCTTTTATGAGTTGAATTATTGGAAAATACTGTCATCGAAATGGTTTTCAAAAAATTATATTATTTTTACTGATCATTATTAGTATTCTCAAGGAACATTCACTTCCATATACTGTTTAGCTCAAATGGGACTTGTGGTACCTGCCTCTAATATAGTCTAAGTAATTGTGCTAGTTGCTCATTACAGACACAAATGTTAGAGACTGACAAGTTCGCTTCATTAATGCCGTTGCTGTAATATAAAATTTAAATCTGGCTCAACAATTAGCTTGGCGGCGTAGAAACTAATGTATCAGTAGAATAAAATCAAGGCTGAACACTTTAGTCACAGCAGAATATAAGACTCATATTAACTACGCACACTGTTACCTCCAGACCGACACAACAAATAATTCTTACTCCAGCCCCTCAAAATCTACTAATCAGTAATTACGATTTTTGCAGGTAACTGTAATACTTTACCGAGATTTCATTAAGAACAACCTTTAAGTTGGATACTTAAACATCCCTTGGCAATTGTACTTTGGTAAAACTTTAACTATCGTTTTATTAAAAATAAACGCCGTACTTCAAACCTTAGGATCACTGAATAATTATGGAACTTACTGTTCCACGAAGTTTATTAACTACGGTGAAAGTTTACTGAAATTACTTCTCAGCTCAATCAAATATGTTACTCGGATATTTTAGCATTTGGGATATGACCCTGTCTAGATAAGGATAAAATATGGGTACTAAACACAAAGTTTAAAGAATACAAACTTATTATTGAAAAACAAACATTGTAACTGATCCACGAAATTATACGTTACTTATCTGAATCTTTGAAATGAAGCTGATAGGAGTGTCGATCTGCTGCGGCCCTTCAAAAAAGGAGACAAAAATATCTATGGCTCTTGCTGAATAACAAGCTCTGAAAATTCTCTTCTTGGCACCGTATTTTCGTATTTCAGAGCTCACCAGCGCACGAAATGAATAATGAGCCTAATTACTTTCACATCCGAGACTGTATAAAATAATTTTGCTGCCTTTCTGCCTCGTTCAATACACAAGATATAAACACTTTGCCTGCTAGCCACCGAGTAACTCCTGCTACAAAGGAGCTTTGAAGTTCGACCGCCAAATCCCCTTTTCTGTTCCCGCCAAGCCAGTTTCCTCGTGGAGGGACTTCCATCCAAGTTAAACATCATTACAAGCCTAATGCCATATGCATTAATCAGTGATCCAAGTAAAGTTTTAACGTTTCCATTCTTTTTTAGAACATTACTTTTAAAATTACATCCATAGATTAATTACAGTAACATAAATTGACATAAATAGTGAATAAAACATTTACATAGGTATTACATCAAAGAATAAGATTATACACATGTCACATTAAGTAAAGCAGACAGGAAAGTTGTATGAGATATGCACGCGTGTAAAGAATACCGATTCTGGTGTTACAGACTCCATGTCCCATGTGCCGGCACGGAGTTACATCACTAGTTTCCTGATTCTGTATCTGACAAGGAGGAGCCAAAATAGGTCGCTCTCTGACACAGCCGAAACTTCGCTTGGTGAAAGAAGGACGAAAATAACTGGACACTTATTTTGTTTTAGGTGATAACATTCATTGTTTCCGAGAAAGTGACAGTCAAAGTTTTGACACTAGTGCATCAGTTCGTCGACGAGTTGGCAATGTAGTGGCTAAAGATACAGGTCCAAGGTTTCGTGCTCTGTGTTCAAATCCAACCTTATGATGTTATTTTTTTTCCTTTTGGTGTCAGAGAAGCATGTGAGATGAATGACGTCAAAGTTTTTGTGATATAGTGATATACAACGGAATTATTTACAAAATAAATAAGCATTTCAAATATTGCGATTAGATTGTATGATCTCAGATGTTATATAATCTCTTGTAAATAACTATAATTGAAAATAAAATATATATAAATTATAGTGCATCTATTTTTGCTTCGATTTTTACTTTTGTACCACAAGAGAACCATTGTATTCTCCAGCGCGATATCTACCTTAAAAACGTTCAAAGCATAAAAAAACTGAAGTAGCATCAGCAACCTGCGAAGGCACATTGGCCACAGTCATATTCTGTAATGTGAATATCATTAGAAAAAGCAATTTCGTTAACGTTCTAAATACCTCGCTATCTGGCGATAACTTCGCGGCCAACCAAGTCTATCAAAGTATTTTCTCGACAGCTGGAGCCTGCAATTGATTACGGATCCACGGATATATTTTATTAATTTCATCGCTTCTACTTGTGATTTCCGCTTGCTGTGCGATCAGATTAGAGAACTTTTGTAATTGGTGAATGTAATTCTTCACCGGTCAGTAAAAGTATACGTTGTAGGGTTAACAGAACAGCATACACTTTGTTCAAATGTTTCAAATGGCTCTGAGCACTATGGGACATAACATCTCAGGTCATCAGTCCCCCAGATCTTAGAACTACTTAAACCTAACTAACCTAAGGACATCACACACATCCATACCCGAGGCAGGATTCGAACCTGCGACCGTAGCGGTCGCGCGGTTCCAGACTGAAGCGCCTAGAACCGCTCGGCCAACAGCGGCCAGCATACACTTTGTCGGATTACTTTAAAAAAAAATGTCGATATTCCGATTTCATCGACAACCAAGCCATCATATAAGGAAAGATAAGCTTTGCACATCCCAGGAGCAACAAATGTGTGTGAAATCTTATGGGACTTAACTGCTATGGTCATCAGTCCCTAAGCTTACACACTACTTAACCTAAATTATCCTAAGGACAAACACACACACCCATGCCCGAGGGAGGACTCGAACCTCCGCCGCATCCCCGGAGCCAATAATGTACAGGTACGACTCCTTTTCTATGTAAGGCCACAAAACTTTGTCCAAAAACGGGTAATAGGTGTCTTTTGTGAGCATTCCAGATTTTGTAGCTGTTGCGTACCACAATGGACATGTTTTTACACGAGCATTGTGGCAGAGGACAATGGGTGCAGGAGCGTCGTTGCTATCGGAAAGTCTTGAATTCAAAGCCTGAAACAACTGGTGCGATTCATTCAAGGGTAAACATAGAATAGCAGTATCGTGCCATCAAATATATCAGCACCAATGAGAAGCTTATGTCTGATGAATTATTGGATATGACGACAGTCTTTCAGCTTCAGACTTCCACTATAATACCCGAATTCAACCTTGATTTCATTATGAGTACGGATCAAACGGAATGTGTCGCATCTCTTGTAAGAGAACGTAATCGTTTCGAGATTAGACAGCTACAGAAGTAGCTGAAGACCAAATGAAGCAACGAGATCTGTCGTCAAGTTTTGGACAAAGGTCTGCGATCTTACGTAAAGAACTGGACAAGTGCGAGGATTCCCCGCACTGTGAGGGTTTCGTACAATATCAGTTATGTATATAGATAACAATAATAGTTTCGTGTGGCTCAGTCACCTGGTGCAAGTATTTCTATTGGACGCCACTTCGGCGAGACTGCATCTCCTTTAATGTTGTCGGAATCTGGACTCAGCTTTCACTGCAATGATTCACTTATTTAATTATCGCCGCGCAGGATTAGCCGAGCGGTCTAGGGCGCTGTAGTCATAGACTGTGCGGCTGGTCCCGGCGGAGGTTCGAGCCCTCCCTCGGGCATGGGTGTGTGTCTGTCCTTCGGCTAATTTAGGTTAAGTAGTGTGTAAGCTTACAGACTGATGACCTCAGCAGTTAAGTCCCATAAGATTTCACAAACACATTTAATTGTCTTCAAGACTTTTGAGTCCTATTTCACGAACATTGCGAAAAGTTCCCTTGCACGGTTTGCTTTTCTGATGTGTATGTTATTCGTAGTATATGAAATTTGACTGTCAAGTGTGGAAATTCACAAACAGTATTATGCTTTTTTTCCATCCGTGTTATTATGTATTAGGGGTGGCGTCTATGTAATCATTGACAAGGAAAACTATTTTAAAGTACATAATATTAAATGAATATTATTTATGAATCATGTTTAAAAAGCGAGTCGCTTCCAGTGAATGAGTTTCTTGGTTCTCACTTCACTTATGGCAGTAAATAAAAATACCTACGACAGCTACAGAAGAGGAAAGCTGCCGAAATAATTTTTCCTACTCTTTATTTATGCTCTTCATGTTGCAGTCGCTCTACTTGATATTATGCGTAACTACACATCAGACCCAAATCATAGTTACAGAAATGCAGATAAAACTCATTGGACTAATTGGCCTATACTAGACAGTTCTGCTCCCATCAATGCTGTGGCAGCTGACGACACCGGGTCTTTGAAAGGCCAGCTCAAGATTCACATTGGCTGAGTAGCCGTATTCTGCCTGTCGTTGGTCTAACGGAAAATTGGCGACATTCTAGAATGCGTATGGCAACTATGTGACCATCAATTTACTTTCTGGTTTGGTTCAGAATTATCCTCGTAAATTCACTCGATATTTTTCATTTGAATGTTCTGAATTGTTCTCACTTAAGGGGTGACAAAAAAAATGAAGTGATCGTGTGGCATTGTTAGCCGGAAGGCCCCATCTGGGAGAGTTGGCCGCCGAGTGCATGTCTTATTTCAGACGACGCCACATCGGGCGATCAGCGGGTCCGTGATGAGGATGAAATGATAAGGACAACACAACACCCAGTCCACAAGCGGAGAAAATCCCCAACCCGGCCTGGAATCGAACCCGGGCCTGCTGCATGGAAGGCAAACACGTTGGTGTCCGGACAGTTGCCACGCCGGACATTTGCCACGGCTTTACCTGCTCCGAGGGGTTGGGTCCCTTGTCTCTCCCCCCCCCCCCCCCCCACCATCCTCCTCCTCCTCCTCCACCTCCTCACCCACCCGCACAGTTTGCTTTCGAAGTTCCTAACGCGACCATCAGTATGGAAGTTATTGCAACAAACAAGGGAAGGCCTCCTGCTCATTAGAAAGGTTACGCGTATCTTAAACAGAGGGAATCTAAAGAAGGTGTTGTTACATGGATGTGCTTACACCGAAAAGCGGATCATTGCAAGGGAAAGCTGCTTTCGAGGAACGGAGAAGTGTTGAACGTATTAGAACATCTCTGTGGGCCACTTCACGATGCGGCTCTGAATGTGAGAAAGCAAGTCGAAAGAGCGAAGAGAAGGTCTCGAGAAGAAACTACACAGTTATCGGAGATATACGCGGATGAAATGGGAAATCTACATAATAAAGTTTATGACTTTGTTACAGTGATGCCTAATTCGGAATCTATGGAGAGAACCATGCGTCGTCGATGGAGTTAAGAGTGGGGGAACCAACAAGAGCCTAAGAACTCCTATGAAATTGATCTTCACGAAGATCTATTAAAAATGGGAGACGGCAGTAGTTTTCTTCTGGAAGACGATAGATTAGAGGTGAGAATAATGATTTTAGTGGACGCAAAGGAAAAAAAGTTTAAAAACATGTTCCCATTTTTTTTTATGGATGGAACATTTAAGAGATGCAGCAAGCGGTTTGCACAAATCTACACCTTACACGTAGACTTAGGACGCCCGATTAAAGAAACAAAAATTCTTCCTACTGTATTTGCACTGCTCCTAATAAGAAGAAAGACACATATGTTCGTCTGTTTCGTCTGACAACAGGCAGTCTCTGAGTGGCGTCCTAAACAAGTAAAGGTGGACTTTGAGGCAGCTGCGATATCGGCCATTCGTCACGTTTTTCCCACAACTGAAATAAATGGATTCCATTTCCATATGAAGAAGAGTTTATGGAGAATAATTCGAGTTCTCGGTCTAACTGAGGAGTACCGCTAGAACGAGGATTTAAGACTTCACATCAGCATGTGTGCAGCGCTGGCAGTTGTAAAACCGGAGGACGTAAGCAATGAATGGATTGAGATTCATGCAGAAGCTCCTGATAACGGAAGGTTCTCTCAATTTTTTGACTACTTTGTGGATAACTGGCTAGAGAATGGGGATATCGCAATAGAAATGTGGGACTGTTACGGAAAAAGGCATCGAAAGACGAATGCTGTTGAAGGGTGACACAACAAAATAAATAGTATTATTGGAAAACCTCACCCTATAATCAACTATTTGGTGGAGTGCTTGAAAAAGGAAGCAGAGCTCACAAACTGCATGTAAATGAAACTGGAAATGAATCTTGAAGGTAAGAAGAGGAAGAAGAAGTACTCGAAGCTGGACGACAGGATAGAGAGAATCGTAAAGAATTATGAAGAGACTGGCAACATTAGGCCTTGCTTGAAAGCCATTGCCCATATTCAGAAACTGGACTAAAATACGTTAAAAATAATGTATTAAGAACTATGAAGACCACCGAGTCCTCGCAGATTACTGAGATAAAATTATTAAAACATTGAAGCATCATTATCGGAGCTAATATTAAGTTGTAATTTTAATAGAGTGTACATTAGTTCAGCGTGTTTACGCTGATTTTACACACGCCAGAATGGTAGATGGTCATTTATCATTTTCACGGTCCAAAGCCTGTGTAAAGTGTGATGCGAATCAGCCTTTAACGTAAAAATTAAAAAGTGTTTCACAAAAGTATCCCTATTGTTGTCACGTTAAGATAAGTTTTTTCTGCCTTCCAATATTATGGCCATACTATTAAATAATTGTGAGTTCTAAAATAATTTTCTGAAGCTTCAGAATCGCAACTATCACTTAAAATAACATGGTTTGTTAAACTGATAGTATACGTTTTTGTAAACAAAAAAAAAAATGAGAACTGAACCTTTGAATTGCACCTAAAATTGACATCCCAAAACTGATCTGATCCTAAGGTTGACAATTTTGGCACCTCAAATATTTTTTATTTAAGTTTAGCTGCAAACATTTATAGTAGATGTAAATCTACTTAAGTACATTTAGATATAGTCCTCTAAAAATTAAAATTTCTTACTAAATTGTTGATTATCTTTAAACAGGTCAGTAAAAGCAAGGAGCTTACTATTGAAAATTAATTGTTACTAAAGAACGTCAGAAACAAATGTATTAGACATACTTTCCTTATACATTAGAGACTTTTTGAAAAGATATTTGATCATTTCCTCTGTCACTGACAGTGTAATTTCAGTTGCTTTGCAACACCAGGGATATCTACTTCTAAATTATGTTTGCAGCTGTTCTCATTTCGAATTCTGGAATATTTACTTCGTCTTCTTTGGTGAAGGAACTTCAGAAAATGCGTTTACTAACTCCACTTTAGCGGCACTGTCATCAGTAACATTACCGTCGCTGTCGTGTAGTAAAGGTACTTACTAAGCCTTTCCGCTGGTTTACTTAACGTGGGAGCAGTATCTCTTTGGTTTTCCGCCACATTTCTAGAGCGAGTTTTGTTGTGTCTAGACAAGACAGCCTAGACACAATGAGAGGAAGCCGAAAGGCACACGCTTAAACTCACGCAGGCTGGCGTGAGGTCTGAAACAGGATACGTAATGAATGCTATAAAGAAAAGTACGTAGCTTCTGGAATACTTAACTTTAATCCACATTTGTAGATCATCGCTCTTGATGATACATTAATAGAATCTCACTATCAATTGAATACGGCGCCTTGCTAGGTCGTAGCAAATGTAGCTGAAGGCTATGCTAACTATCGTCTCGGCAAATGAGAGCGTATTTGTCAGTGTGGCTTCGCTAGCAAAGTCTGCTGTACCACTGGGGCGAGTGCCAGAACGTCTCTCTAGACCTGCCGTGTGGTGGCGCTCGGTCTGCTATCACTGACAGTGGCGACACGCGGGTCCGACGTATACTACCGGACCGCGGCCGATTTAGAAGCTACCACCTAGCAAGTGTGGTGTCTGGCGGTGACACCACAAGTTTCGTTGTGGAAACTATTAAATGTATCTCGCATTGAAATCCGCACCAAATTTCAAGCCTCAGTAAAACTTCACCAATCTTGGAGATTTTGCGTTCGTCTAAATTATACGTGCCTTTTGCGGTGCTCCTGCAACAGCTTACTGTCGTGTTTTGTGTACCATGCGGAATCAATTCCGTCTCTTATTAATTTATTTGGTATATCTCGAGTGCTGTTGATACTATTTCTTTGGACTTAAGCCACATATGGTCTTCATTTACATAGTTTGGAAGGATTGGAGACTATCTTTTAGAAAGACGTCACCCGAATTTTTAGCTGCTTTTATAAATAGATATATTTCGCGTTTAGTTTTTTGAATTTATTTGTTACGGAATTGAGCCTCGCTACGACTGCGTGTTCACTAATCCCTGTATCCGTCGTGATGCTCTGGATTATTTATGGCTAAGAGGTCAAATGTGTTTACGTAACCATTTACAATTTGAATGACCTCGTCAACTAATTGTTAAAAATAATTTTAAAAAAGCATTTACAACAATTACGGAAGTTGTCCTCTATTTACAATAGGGTATGAAAATGTATTTTTGTCAACATACGGAAGGTAGATTCAAGTTACTGCCAACTATAATTGTATGAGTAGGGTACCTATTTGTGATGAGACTCAAGTTTTCTTTGAACTGTTCAGCAACTGTTTCATCTGAGACAGGGGGTCGGTAAAAGGAGCCAGTTATTAATTTATTCCGGTTGTCGAATATAACCTCTGGCCATACTAAGTCACAGGAACTATCTGCTTCAAAGCCGATTGTGAGCTTACATTATTTTTCCTTAAGTTGTCCTTCTTGTTTCTGTTGTAGTGCAGATTATTACAATTACGGCTTTTCCCTCCAAAACCTAAGATGCTTTCTCTGTGACCCTGTAAATACCAGAACTAAACAATGTAGAACAACAACGTACGTTACAAGCGTAGCATTCTGTATTACTTCATTTCCTTATTTCTAACATTTTAAAATTGTAAGTCGACTTTAGATGACATGTCAATCATAGATGTTCTTACCTCTATTTAGTGAACGTGTTTTCAGTTATGTTTTGAAGATTGTCCCGCTACGCCTTTATTAACTAATGTTTTTAGAGAGCAAATTAATATGGAGTATGTTGTTCTTCTTTTCAAACATTCACATACCCATTTACTCTTTCCCTATTGTCTTTTGGGTATGTAGTTGTAGCAATTAAAGTAGGCACAAATGCAGTGATCAAAAAGAAATGATTAGCGTACATTCGCATTCTCGTTACATCGTTCCTTTCTTGTTGCTCCCATGCCGATGGACTGTTTCTACCGCAATCAGTAAGCGTGAAAGGAAGCTACCGTACACACAGAGGAATCTATATTTATAATTGACAGAACCAATTGCATACTGACATAATCGTCGGTATTGCTTTCGTTTCCCAAAAGATATAAATATTTCGATTTCGGAAAAGAAGCTCTGTATTTGGCCAAGATGTCGAAGAAGAAGGTCCCTTACGTAGTGGTTGTATCGAGTAAGATGTGGAGACGGCGGTTTGAAAGCGGACAGAAGAGGTACGAGGAAGGGCGTCCCTTACCTGAGGGATCGCTACCTGGCGAAGGGGCAAGTGTGGCAAACGTCCGGCGTGGCAATTGTCCGCCGTGGCAAATGTCCGGCATTCAACACCTTACCCCTTTTTTTTCAATTTTTTATTATCAGAATGACTTAGTACTATCAAGACACTTCAGTATACCATAGTCAAATCATCGTGTAGTATAAACTGCAAATGGGGGAAAATTTAATTGTGATAACAGAATAATAAAAAAAGAAAAAATAAAAGAAAAAACAGAACATAGCCGACAAAGCACCACCAAGCTCACATGATATGTATCAACAATTATTTTTATATGGTTTTCTGTAATTTTTTTAATTTTTTTGTTATTTTCTGTTTTTTATTTATTTTTATAGTTTGTAATAGAACTAGAAGGAAAACTAAACCAGATTACATTCGAAATAACAAACTAAGGAAGTCCCAATTTGGTTACAAGGAGTTTCGACGCTCATGTGTATCTATACTTCATCTATACACATCATTCAGTAGGACTGGAGCGATGCTGAGTCAATACACAAAACAAAACGAACAGGGAAACCAGGAGAGGATAAGCTGAAGCAAATCAGATGGAAACATACATAACAAAGAAAATCACTTATCGGAAAAATTAAATTAACCACCACCTTGCAGACGGAAAACAAGATTCAACATATTGGTTAAGAGATCTTGAAATCGAGGCATTCCAATGCATGTCCAATAGGCAGTGATCATGTACTGCATGAAGTTCATGTCATCTTCCCCCTCGCCTAAATGGTTCAAATGGCTCTGAGCACTATGGGACTCAACTTCTGAGGTCATCAGTCCCCTAGAACTTAGAATTACTTAAACCTAACTATCCTAGGGACATCACACACATCCATGCCCGAGGCAGGATTCGAACCTGCGACCGTAGCGGTCTCGCGGCTCCAGACTGTAGCGCCTAGAACCGCACGGCCACTTCGGCCGGCCCCTCGCCTAACATAATGAACGAAGTGTCCCAGCAACCACATAACGGTGTGGTTTTTCGACCGTGGAAAGAAAGAAGAATCTGGACGCAATAGCGTATGCAGTCTCAGAAGATCGAGTAAGGAAAGCCAGTTGTGTCCTGATCCAAGACCAGTTTGCCATATGATCCCTACAAGTAAATCGATGTCGTGTCGTATCTGGAGACCTACAACGACTACATAAATCAGTCGCAGTGCGGAAAAGACGCTCGTTCGTTGGAATCAAGTTATTTACTACATTGTACCACGAGGACGCTACGCGCATCGGCAAAAATCAGAAGACTGATATTGAACAAAATTGTCGTCTAGGTTGTATGCGGCGATTCTCTTTCAACGGGGTTCGGGCAAGGGACTGCTTACCATCGAGTCTTTAGGAATTTCATGGTGAGGACAGGTCTCCGTAAGATGTCAGCCCCCAAATAGCTCACCGCAAGACAGAAGTCACGAATGTGTTTTAACTTATAATTTATGCGACCGACAACAATAGGGGGTTCAAGAATAGCAGGACGGACACAGAGAAATAAACGAGACGTGAATGTGTGAGTTTCTTGAGTCATCGTCAAAATAGTACGCCGCACATATAGCATCAGCGTCTTCCTCCGCACATCTGTCAGGCCCAATCCCCCAAAGTAACGAGGCTTCGTTATCACCTCATACCGTAAGCGAAATGTATGTCTCTTCCGTAAGAAACGACCAGACAATTGTTGTAGTTTCTTCGCCATCATCGAGGGAAGCGGATAAACTTGGGCCACGTAATAAGCTTTGCATAAGACTTCTGTATCCAGTATTCGTA
The DNA here is from genome assembly GCF_023898315.1 of Schistocerca nitens. NCBI lineage: Eukaryota > Metazoa > Arthropoda > Insecta > Orthoptera > Acrididae > Schistocerca > Schistocerca nitens. The sequence continues at coordinate 775,705,149 of NC_064616.1, read as the reverse complement.
CTTCTGGAGCATAGTAAGAGAACGCCTTTCATGCTCTAGTATCGCTCCCTGAATTTTGTCCGTAACGGACTTCCAGTTGAGCGCCACCATTTTGAGTGGACAACGATCAATGATGATACCGAGAGACGTATGTCGATGCTCCGCAGTAGCCCATGGAACAACCGTGTCATCAAACCCTCGCAAGGGAAGAAGCTAGCTTTAGGTTTTGCACGTGAACTCTGACAAATATCATCGATTGCAGCCTTCAGTCGAGGTATTTCGACAGTATCGCGAAGCAGAACCATCACGTCATCGGCGTATGCACTAACAGCTATATTCCTCCCGGAAAGCGTCCAACCTGTCAGCTGGGATTCTAGCATCCGAAGGAGGGGCTCCAGAGACGACAGAAACAAAGTCATGGACAGCGGACTTCCTTGAGGCACTCCCCTACGCATATTTATTGGGGGCGTCAGTTGGCTATTAACGACCACCGAAGCAGAAATACCCGTAAACAGATTTGAGACCAGTGTGTCAACAGTGAAAACAACTGCCTCCAGAATCCGGAGCAGAAATCGTGATTAACACGATCAAATGCCTTATCGAAGTCCAGAAAAGCAAGGGCACAAGGAACGGACGTTACAGCGGCAACGGAAACCACGTCACGACACTCGACTATAGGGGTAAGAATGGTACGACCAGGTACGCAGCTTTGATGTTTTGCAACAATCGTCTCTATCAGAGCCGACATACTACTGTTAACTGCCCTCATCACAGTCTTATAATCAAAGTTTAACAAAGTATGTGGGCGAAAGCTATCAGGGGCAGCCGTTTCGGGATTAAAACACTTTGCCACAATGCAAACAAACTACTGAACAAATGAACTGATGCGCCAGCTGTCCAACTATGCAAAATGAGCATGACAAAAATATATAATTAACTGCTTAAACAAACATAAATAAATAAATTCACTGTATTCAGTGCCACCTCTGCACACTAAGAAATAATCCATAGGATTAATCATATGCAAAATTAATACACATAATGAATATATTTCTGTGTGCAAACTAGCTACCAGGGTTTCACCAGGGTTTAATCTTTAAATTTAACGTGCTTTCGATTGGCGTGACCGTTCAACTCGATGAACGTGGGGGTATTAACTAATGTCGCCTGCATATTTAGCCACAAAATTAACCTCTAGCAAAATATTTGTACAGTCGGTGGCAGAATTTACGAGACCGTTTGCGTCATCGTTATGCTGAACTGCACAGCTTTACTGTCTGTTAACACAGTATAAAATGCAAAGAGACAAAGTGCTACCAACATTATGTCTATAGGCGTGAAGTATAAAATCTATCCAAACACTGTCAGACAGTTTTAGATAATGTGGGACACTCTATTTCTGCTGGTTTATTTATCTCTTACGTCTATCTGTTGTGTTCAATAAACTAACGAGAAAAACGGTATTTAGTATGCAATGTACTAATATAATTTACATTAACTTGTCATAATAACGTTACGAAGCTCTGAGCACTATGGGACTTAACTTCTAAGGTAATCAGTCCCCTAGAACTTAGAACTACTTAAACCTAACTAACCTAAGGACGTCACACACATCCATGCCCGAGGCAGGATTCGAACCTGCGACCGTAGTGGTCGCTCGATTCCAAACTGTAGCGCTTAGAACCGCTCGGCCACCCCGCCCGGCCAAAACAGAGTATCCAAAATTGAAATGAATTAGCAGGGTAATACGCACTTTCAGCTTCGGAACGGTTCAAAAATGGTTCAAATGGCTCTGAGCACTATGGGACTTAACATCGGTGGTCATCAGTCCCCTAGAACTTAGAACTACTTAAACCTAACTAACCTAAGGACATCACAAACATCCATGCCCGAGGCAGGATTCGAACCTGCGACCGTAGCGGTCACGCGGTTCCAGACTGAAGCACCCAGAACCGCACGGCCACACCGGCCGGCTCGGAACGGTCAATGTCTACTTTCACTCCATAAACATACTGAAGTAGCTTTAGAGGAGTATCTCAGGAATATCCAAATGTAGCAGTAGGAGTAGACAGATAACTAAATCCAGTTAACAAATCATTCAGTGCCACGATTAAGTCAGTATAGTTGAAGAAGCAGAAAAGGCAGGCCCTAACAGGTGTGTAATTCAGAAAGTTTTTTACCTTTAAATCTACGGGTTGCAGAATCAAGGTAGTGACAAACCTTATGGGGATGAAGTCGTCTTAGATATCTTTACGATTGTCGATCGCCCTGCTGTTGGCTCTTTTACGGAAGAGGTAAAAATCTTGTCTCCGGTGAGATTAGAACCGAAAACTAACCAACTCTTGCACGTAGAGAGTTAACATTCTGCTGCTAAGATAGCATACAACTCCGTCAAACAACACTCTCTTGTGGTCCGATGATGGGCAAGACAGCGTATTCGTAATGTAAATGGCTAAATAAGCTGCAGTTTCTGTTGGAACGAACTTCCTGGACTCAGAATTATAAATTTGCTATCCTCTGTCACCCCCGTCCGCCTGCTTAGCTGAGTACAGTTCCGCTTCGAGCGCCGAGCGGGAAGGTTCTTTTTTATTTCACTTGCCGCAGCGTCGCTTGTGTGGAGTTTTCCTCGTTAGTGTTGTTCTGTCTGCCGAGTGAGTCGTAGCTCCTTCGCTCCGTCTTTACTGTCCGTTTGTGTTCGTCTACTTGCAGTGGATTACTGTCGCGACATGGTCCTCAAGTCTCGTTCAAGGATCGCGATTATTTCGTTAGTATGATGTCCCTCGCATATGCTGAAATCGAATATACCAATGTTCGAGAGTTCAACCTCCCGCCGAAAGTTGATAACAACTTTCTGAAAGACTTATTGACTCCATATGGTAACGTGAAAAACGTCCGTCGTGAACGCTGGTCTTCTCAACACAGATTACAGGGTTATAGTGGAATTAGTTCTGTGGAAATGCACGTCAAATGCAATATTCCATCACATTTATAAGTGTGTGGTTACTGCGTCCGTGTCGTGGTCAAGAGTGAACCTGCTTCCTATGTAATGAAAGTGGACACGTTCGGTCTAATTTTCCGCGGAGGGTTTTTATACACTCCTGGAAATTGAAATAAGAACACCGTGAATTCATTGTCCCAGGAAGGGGAAACTTTATTGACACATTCCTGGGGTCAGATACATCACATGATCACACTGACAGAACCACAGGCACATAGACACAGGCAACAGAGCATGCACAATGTCGGCACTAGTACAGTGTATATCCACCTTTCGCAGCAATGCAGGCTGCTATTCTCCCATGGAGACGATCGTAGAGATGCTGGATGTAGTCCTGTGGAACGGCTTGCCATGCCATTTCCACCTGGCGCCTCAGTTGGACCAGCGTTCGTGCTGGACGTGCAGACCGCGTCAGACGACGCTTCATCCAGTCCCAAACATGCTCAATGGGGGACAGATCCGGAGATCTTGCTGGCCAGGGTAGTTGACTTACACCTTCTAGAGCACGTTGGGTGGCACGGGATACATGCGGACGTGCATTGTCCTGTTGGAACAGCAAGTTCCCTTGCCGGTCTAGGAATGGTAGAACGATGGGTTCGATGACGGTTTGGATGTACCGTGCACTATTCAGTGTCCCCTCGACGATCACCAGTGGTGTACGGCCAGTGTAGGAGATCGCTCCCCACACCATGATGCCGGGTGTTGGCCCTGTGTGCCTCGGTCGTATGCAGTCCTGATTGTGGCGCTCACCTGCACGGCGCCAAACACGCATACGACCATCATTGGCACCAAGGCAGAAGCGACTCTCATCGCTGAAGACGACACGTCTCCATTCGTCCCTCCATTCACGCCTGTCGCGACACCACTGGAGGCGGGCTGCACGATGTTGGGGCGTGAGCGGAAGACGGCCTAACGGTGTGCGGGACCGTAGCCCAGCTTCATGGAGACGGTTGCGAATGGTCCTCGCCGATACCCCAGGAGCAACAGTGTCCCTAATTTGCTGGGAAGTGGCGGTGCGGTCCCCTACGGCACTGCGTACGATCCTACGGTCTTGGCGTGCATCCGTGCGTCGCTGCGGTCCGGTCCCAGGTCGACGGGCACGTGCACCTTCCGCCGACCACTGGCGACAACATCGATGTACTGTGGAGACCTCACGCCCCACGTGTTGAGCAATTCGGCGGTACGTCCACCCGGCCTCCCGCATGCCCACTATACGCCCTCGCTCAAAGTCCGTCAACTGCACATACGGTTCACGTCCACGCTGTCGCGGCATGCTACCAGTGTTAAAGACTGCGATGGAGCTCCGTATGCCACGGCAAACTGGCTGACACTGACGGCGGCGGTGCACAAATGCTGCGCAGCTAGCGCCATTCGACGGCCAACACCGCGGTTCCTGGTGTGTCCGCTGTGCCGTGCGTGTGATCATTGCTTGTACAGCCCTCTCGCAGTGTCCGGAGCAAGTATGGTGGGTCTGACACACCGGTATCATTGTGTTCTTTTTTCCATTTCCAGGAGTGTATTAAAGCCGTCATTAGTGCAGCGTCGCAAATTGACGGTTGCTGACCTTGATTCTTCCACTCCTGCCGTCGCGCCTACTTCTGCTTCGGATTATAATGAACAAACAGTCAGTTCAGATAATCGTGTCAATGAATTTCCGCCTTCACCTCCGCGGCAGGTTCAGAATCCTATTGGCCCCAGGACGGAACCTATAACGTCGACGAACAAGCGACGTCGCACTGAGGATGGTGATGGTGAGGATTTGGCTGTGCCTTCTGCGCCAACCTCCTCCGCATCGATTGTGTCCCCTGCTCCTCTCGATGCTATCGCACCTCCCGTCCGTGGTACGGTGAGTGGCGAAGAAGTTCTATCCAGCATCCCTCCTGATCGCGAAGTGGCTCCTTCTGAGCGGCATGTGTGTGGAGAGGGGGTGGAGTGCCAGTCCCCCCCCCCCCCCCACCTTCGTCTTTGTGTCCTCCGTTACAGTCTGAGACGATGCAATGTCCTCCTACTCCCTCGTCTACAGCCGCCGACGGTTTCCCGCGTTTTCCGACTACAGCAACTCCCGAGGAGAACAAAATTAGCGAAGCCTGTTGCATTGGCAGTTCCACAGAATGCTTCCGCCTTAGTGACTGGAACTGCATTACATGACCCTGGTTCTGATGGGCGGGAAGCTGTGCCTATGACCCCTCCCACACCTCCGTCTGCAGAGGCCTTCATCCCACGTAGCCGACAGAAACAGCGTATACAACCTGACCGAGTTGTGGCACGTAAGAAATCTAAGAAAAAAGGTTGCAATGACAGGGGTTCTGGTCCTCCGATGTCTGATTCCTCTGTGGATTCCGCAGTGGACCTTGACTCTCAGCTGTCTGCCTAATTCCACTCGGAGGTTCCGTACATCCCAGTCCAGCTGTGATCAATGACCCAAGCCTACACGTTCCTTTCCTTAAACGTTAATCGTGTGGGATCAGAATTGCGATTGGCTTCGCTGCGTCACTTCACTTATGATTCATGTGTTGACATAGTCTTCTTACAGGTTGTGTTATTCTGTAATTTATCCTTACCTGGTTTTCGTCTGATCTTTAATATATCACCCGAATATTCTACGGGAACCGCCTTATTATTTCGCCAAGGCATTCCTATTGCTGAGTTTGAAATGTTGGATTGTAGCAGGGGCATAGGTTGTAAACTTTTTAATCTTACCTTGGTTTTTTTATATGCCCTTCTGGCACTGGTCGCGCAGTGGATCGTTCGCGTTTTTATAAAGAGGATATTGTTTATCTGTTGCGTAAGAGTCCCCCGGGTATTCTGCTGGGTGGAGATTTTAACTGTGTATTGCGTCCTGCAGATCAATCTCCTGATTTTAATTTCTCTCTTGAATTACATGAATTGGTCCGCTCCTTATTCCTAAAAGACGTCTGGATATGTAAATACCCGACGTTAGTTAAATTTACCACCTTTACTGCAACTTTTAGTAGCAGGCTAGATAGGTTATACTTATCACACTGCCTGAGCGATAGTATTCTTAACGTTGAAGTCATCCCAGCTTCCTTAATGGAACACTGTGCTGTGGCCACAACTGTCAATCTTGAATGGCAACTAGTCAAATTGTTTCGCCCTCCGTGGATGTTAAACGTCGCTCACCGGGCGTGAGTCGTGCTTCGGCAGCTCAGATGGTAGAGCACTTGCCCGCGAAAGGCAAAGGTCCCGAGTTCGAGTCTCGGTCGGGCACACAGTTTTAATCTGCCAGGAAGTTTCATATCAGCGCACACTCCGCTGCAGAGTGAAAATCTCATTCTGGAAACATTCCCCAGGCTGTGGCTAAGCCATGTCTCCGCAGTATACTTTCTTTCAGGAGTGCTAGTTCTGCAAGGTTCGCAGGAGAGCTTCTGTAAAGTTTGGAAGGTAGGAGACGAGATACTGGTAGAAGTAAAAGTGTGAGTACCGGGCGTGAGTCGTGCTTCGGTAGCTCAGATGGCAGAGCACTTGCCCGCGAAAGGCAGAGGTCCCGAGTTCGAGTCTCGGTCGGGCACACAGTTTTAATCTGCCAGGAAGTGTCGTCGCTCACCTAGCTGCCCCCTCTCTCGATGACGTGATGCGAGTCGTCTGGGAACGTACTCTACGGTCCACTGGGAAATACTCTTCCACCCTTGACTGGTGGACACAGCTATCAAAACCGATGCTCAGGCAAACTTTGGTACTTTTCTGTGCTGCCAAAGTGCGAGTCTTTCGGAGAACTTATGAATATTACTATTCCGTCCTGCGTGAACTTTATGCTGCTTCGGATCACGCCCCTCTGCGAATTGCGAATGTTAGGTGTATAAAAGCAAAATTGTTGACCTTGAAGAGAACTCAAATGGAAGGTTTGAAAATCCGATCGAAGCCGCGTTCATTGGTGACGGAACAACTGACTTCTTTATATCATTTGCTTCGGCATCAGACCCGTCGCCGAAGCGCTCGTATTCATTCTCTCGCGACAAATGATGGACGTACCATAATGACGCAAGCTGATATAGTGCTTATCTTACATCAGTACTATGTAGAAACCTATGACGTCGATGAGTCCAATGAAACCTTTTACGACCCACTTATCAGCATCTTGGATACAATTACACCTGAACATAATGCAACGCTCATAGCTGCCTTTCAGCCTGAGGAAGTTTACAAAGTTATTGCGGGATCGCTTCCTCTCAAGTCCCCGAGTCTAGATGGACTTCCCAAGGAATTTTTCGTGCGCTTTTGGCCGTTGTTGGGTGTAACCTTTACCTCCCTTTTGAATGCCAGTGGGAAAATTAAAACAATTGTGGTAAAGTGTAAGAGCATGACGGCAATACTTTTGGCACTGAGTCTATGTATATCGCAGGACGACACACACGAACGGCTAACACAGCAATTATTTCGATACAACTAGCATGAGTTGAGCAATCGACATACCTCCGTGGATCTCAGAATGAACTGTACCGTGTGACCTTACCGATAAACAAGCAACTGCTTGTAAGATCAATTCAATTTAATTACAGATATCGCGCAATTGATAACTTGGTGAACTAAATTAGTTAAACAGGGTTGGCTCTAAAGTACACTTCTGGCCATTAAAATTACTACACCAAGAAGAAAAGCAGATGATAAACGGGTATTCATTGGACAAATATATTATACTAGACCTGACATGTGATTACGTTTTCACGCAATTTGGGTGCATAGATCCTGAGAAATCAGTACCCAGAACAACCACCTCTGGCCGTAATAACGGCCTTGATACGCCTGGGCATTGAGTCAAACAGGGCTTGGATGGCGTGTACAGGTACAGCTGCCCATGCAGCTTCAACACGATACCACAGTTCATCAAGAGTAGTGACTGGCGTATTGTGACGAGCCAGTTGCTCGGCCACCATTGACCAGACGTTTGCAATTGGTGAGAGATCTGGAGAATGTGCTGGCCAGGGCAGCAGTCTAACATTTTCTGTATCCAGAAAGGCCCGTACAGGACCTGCAACATACGGTCGTGCATTGTCCTGCTGAAATGTAGGGTTTCGCAGGGATCGAATGAAGGGTAGAGTAACGGGTCGTAACAGATCTGAAATGTAACGTCCACTGTTGAAAGTGCCGTCAATGCGAACAAGAAGTGACCGAGACGTGTAACCAATGGCACCCCATATCATCACGCCGGGTGATACGCCAGTATGGCGATGACGAATGCACGCTTCCAATGTACGTTCACCGCGATGTCGCCAAACACGGATGCGACCATCATGATGCTGTAAACAGAACCTGGATTCAAGCGAAAAAAATGACATTTCGCCATTCGTGCACCCAGGTTCGTCGTTGAGTACACAATCGCAGGCGCTGGGATCCAGCATGGCGTTCCGTATTACCCTCCTGAACCCACCGATTCCATATTGTGCTAACAGTCACTGGATCTCGACCAACGCGAGCAGCAATGTCGCGATACGATAAACCGTAATCACTATAGGCTACAATCCGACCTTTATCAAAGTCGGAAACGTGATGGTACGCATTTCTCCTCCTTACAAGAGGCATCACAACAACGTTTCACCAGGCAACGCCGGTCAACTGCTGTTTGTGTATGAGAAATCGGTTGGAAACTTTCCTCACGTCAGCACGTTGTAGGTGTCGCCACCGGCGCCAACGGTGTGTGAATGCTCTGAAAAGCTAATCATTTGCATATCACAGGATCTTCTTCCTGTCGGTTAAATTTCGCGTCTGTAACACGTCATCTTCGTGGTGCAGCAATTTTAATGGCCATTAGTGTACATGAACGGAGGGTGCTATAATTAAAAAAAAAAATATTAATACAGGTTACAACTGAATTGCAATAAAGAAAACCGGCAAAGGACTGATAACGGATCTGGCATGAACAAGTTACAATCAGCATGCATTTGGGAAAGCTACTGAGTTCACAGAAGCTCCGCACTGATCACCGACTGTTAATCAACAAGGAAGGAAGGAAAGAAAGAAATAACAGAGAGACTCACGCATGCACCTACTGCTTTGATTGAGTGCCTGTTAAGCCTGTGATTGCTAATGAGCCAACTTGAAATAAAAATTTGAATGTCCTAATGTTAATCTGAAGTCTTCGGGTGCCACCTACAACTCTAATTGTCAACACTGCTGTTGTTCATCGTACTCAGCGCTACTGCTGTCTGGGAGTAACTTCTGTGGTGGCTGCAAAGCTTTAAGTCTTCTGGCCTCCGCCTTTACCGAAGGCTGCTTTCCCTAACTGACCGGAGTCGAAGTCCCTCTCTCGGCTGACGTGTCGCCTGTTGAGTCCCATTCTACAGAGCGCTCCCAACAAGTTCGTGAATTTTCACCCTTAATTTGCAAATTTGAGCTTTGTAAATGATTTTTATCACCAATGATAGTGGTTCTTCAATGTTCCGACCAATCAGATGCGTTCTAATAAGACAGCAGTCTCCCATCCATACTCAGTTTTCAAATGGTTCAAATGACTCTGTGCACTATGGGACTTAACTTCTGAGGTCATCAGTCCCCTAGAACTTAGAACTAGTTAAACCTAACTAACCTAAGGACGTCACACACATCCATGCCCGAGGCAGGATTGGAACCTGCGACCGTAGCGGTCGCGCGGTTCCAGACTGTAACGCCTAGAACCGCTCAGCCACCCCGGCCGGCTACTCAGTTTTAATATGATTAACCAAAAGTGACGAGTTTTAGTGCTGGGCTCAGAAACAGGACACTCTTGACTCCAACTGTCTGCCCTTTGTCGTGTTTCAGCCAGTAAGGCCTGCATGTATACAAAAGCAAGTTCTGCTCTCCCACTCCAGAATTTATTTATATTAGCCAATGGTGGCTGCTCTTACAGTTTCTTAGCAGAATCAATAACAATTCAATTAGATTGGTGCCAGCCTGACCGCTGCATGTGCCTCGTTCCCAAGCACAAAACAACTGGATGCTCTCTTCTCACTCACGTGACAGTGTAGTGGGTGGTGGTGGGATCACTCACGGAAAAATTCGTATAGTAGTTGGTGTTAGAGCTGCACTTGTTTTAGACTGAAGTCATCTGATAGGTATACCTGCTTAAAGGAAGTCCCTCTAACTAAGGGCTCACCTTCAGAGGACGTCATGTTTCCAAGTACAGAAGGAATTAGCATATTTTATCAAAAAACTCCTTACAGATGTTTACTCTGAAATTATTGGTATATCAGAGCACCACTTCAATAATTTGACAATTCAGACGCTTGTTTTACCAGGATACAGTTTAGCCGGCTGTTTTTCAAGGAGTTCCTTGAGGGTTGGGGGGGGGGGGGTGGCCATGTATGTAAAAAACAGTATTCCATTTGAGTCCATAGACGTATCACGACACTGCACTAAACAGATATTTGAATGTTGTGCAGGGGCAGATGAATTTAGCGAAACTTCTAATTTTGGTTGTTTATAGGTCCCCTAACTCTGACTTCAGAGCATTTCTGCTCAAGCTAGAGAGGATTCTTGATTGACTTTACAGGAAGTACCAGAAATTAGTTATATGTGGTGACTTCAATATCAATTTTGTGTATGATTGTGCAAGAAAAAGGATGTTGGTACATCTACTAAATTCATATGATCTGATGCAAACTGTTTTTTCCAACTAGGGTGCAGGGGAACAGTAGCCCAGCCATAGACAATATTTTTATTCATTGTTCATTACTAGATGGGCATTCTGTTAGTAAAAGGGTGAATGCCCTTTCAGACCATGATGCACAAATTTTAGCACTAAAAGGCTTTTGCACACAAACGAATGTCACATATAATTACAAACTATGTAGGAAAGTTAATCCAACGGCAAAAGAGAGTTTTTTAAACCTCGTCAAGGAACAAGAGTGGCAGGATGTTTATAGTGACGATAACATAGATGATAGATATAATGCTTTCCTTAACACATTTCTTATGTTCTTTGAGAGTTGCTTTCCATTTGAACGTTCTAAACGGGGTACTAGCAGTAAAAGGCAGCGTGGGTGGCTGACTGGTGGAATAAGGATATCACGTAGAACAAAGCGGGAATTATATCACAATGTTACAAGTGGTCACAATCAAGCTACAGTAGCCCATTCAAACAGTATTGTAAGGTGCTTAAAATGTTACTACGAAGGCAAAGAATATATGGTACACAAATAGAATAGCTAATTCACAGGATGAAATTAAAACCATATGGTCAGTTGTGAAGAAATTGTCTCGTCAACAGCACGAGGTCGACGATATAAAGTCAGTTCGCAGTAAAAATGTTACTGTTACTGATAAATCAGATATATGTACAGTATATAACAATCATTTTCTGAGCATTGCTGGTGAATTAAATAAAAATTTAGTTTCTACAGCGAATCATGTAACACCCTTGGCAAATGACTTTCCGAGATTAGTGTCTGAAATACTCCTCTGTGATACAGTCAAGGGCGAGATTGACTCAATAATTAAATCACTGAAGACTGAGGACTCTAATGGATATTATGGAGTGCCTAGCAGAATATTAAAGTACTGTGCTGCGCATGTTAGCCCTGTGTTTAGCCATATTAATAATTTTTCGTTTAAAATATTTCTCTTTGCTGATGACACTAGCTTGGCAGTAAAGGATGTTGTGTGCAACATTGGCTTGGTTTCAAATAGTGCAATTCATAACCTACGTTCATGGCTTGTAGAAAATAAACTAACACTAAATTACAGTAAGACAGTTTTTGCAGTTTATAACACACAATTCAACACAACCTGACGTTTTAATTTCACAGAATAGGCGTATGATTAGTGAAACTGAACAGTTCAAGTTTCTAGGTGTTCAGACAGGTAGTAAACCGTCGTGGAAAGACCACGTTCAGGACCTTGTTGAAAAACTTAATGCTGCCATTTTCACTAATCGAATGGTATCTGAAGTAAGTGTTCGTTCGACACGAAAATTAGTCTACTTTGCTTATTTTCATTCGCTTTTTTCGAATGGTATTATATTTTGGGGTAAACCTTCCCATTCTAAAAGGATATTTGTGGCTCAGAAACGAGCAGTTCGGGCAATCAGTGTTGTAAGTTCACGAACCTCTTGTCGACCCCTGTTCACGAGTCTGGGTATTTTGACATTGGCCTCTCAATATATATATATATATATATATATTCCTTACTGCCGTTTATTGTTAACAATATCAGCTTATTCCCAAGAATAACCAGCATTCACTCAGTTAATACTTGGCAGAAATAAAACCTGCATTTGGATCGGACTTCCTTAACGCTTGTGCAGAAATGTGTGCAGTATACTGCTGCAACTATTTTCAATAAGATACCACAAGAATTCAAAAATCTTAGCGGTAATCCAAAATTTAAGAGTTTCCTCATGGGTCACTCCTTCTCTTCTGTCGAGGAATTCCTTGAAGAATTAGGATGATCCTTGTTGTGTTGTTGATTGCGTTTACTTAAACTTATGGCTTGACTTTTTTCGTGTTCATAAATATTTTATTTTTATCTGTTACTACTTTTATGTTGTAATTTCATTTTCTGACGTGTTCCATGACCTTGGAGATTTGCTCCTCAATTTTGTCCTACGGGCGGTCTTGGGCGCTGCAGTCGTGGATTGTGCGGCTGGTCCCGGCGGAGGTTCGAGTCCTCCCTCGGGCATGGGTGTGTGTGTTTGTCCTTAGGATATTTTGGGTTAAGTAGTGTGTAAGCTTAGGGACTGATGACCTTAGCAGTTAACTCCCATAAGATTTCACACACATTTGAACATTTTTTTGTCCTACGGGACTTGACGTGTAAACAAATAAATAAATGTTATTTCTGAACCGTCCCATGCACAGTGGATCCCGAAAGATGAGCTACCTGCCGATTATAGTGCATTAAGATTCTGTATGCCCTGTTGCTGCTTGTTCCAACACGTCACCCTGGCGCCAGTGGACACGCCACTCAGTACCCTTCTGCCGTTTTGGCACAAGCACAGACGGCACATGTTCAGCGGACCTCGGCCCACACGCTATATAATGGGCCCAGTGTATTGCATCTGGCTTCTCTTCCTCCCCTCGTAGCAGCAGAGCGTTTCTTTTGAAAATATCTGCAACCCCTACTGGCCGTCACCGGCTCTCGCTCCCCTGTTCTGTTAGCCTCCGCTCAATACGCATTCGATAGGAGTCTCAGATACTCATTTAAACAATCCTACAAAATAAGAAATTAATGTGAAATGTTAGTAGGTAGGTACGGCCGTCACTGATTTCCTCAATTTGGAGCACATGCACTGATTACTTAAATTTGATGCAGAGTCTTTATATTTAAATGTTATATTGGTCTGTCAAGTGCCACTGTCGCACACGAACAGATACAAACGACATTGGCTTATTTATTTATGTTTTTTATATATGAAGATTTTGTCCCACTCACAAAGTTATATACTTATTGTTTAGGATGGCAAATACGCAGCGCACATACTGAGACTGCCAATTTACAAATGTTGTTGTTGTTGTCTTCAGTCCTGAGACTGGTTTGATGCAGCTCTCCATGCTACTCTATCCTGTGCAAGTTTCTTCATCTCCCAGTACCTACTGCAGCCTACATCCTTCTGAATCTGCTTGGTGTATTCATCTCTTGGTCTCCCTCTACGATTTTTACCCTCCACGCTGCCCTCCAATACTAAATTGGTAATCCCTTGATGCCTCAGAGCATGTCCTACCAACCGATCCCTTCTTCTAGTCAAGTTGTGCCACAAGCTTCTCTTCTCCCCAATCCTATTCAACACCTCCTCATTAGTTATGTGATCTACCCATCTAATCTTCAGCATTCTTCTGTAGCACCACATTTCGAAAGCTTCTATTCTCTTCTTGTCCAAACTATTTATCGTCCATGTTTCACTTCCATACATGGCTACACTCCATATAAATACTTTCAGAAACAACTTCCTGACATTTAAATCTATACTCGATGCCAACAAATTTCTCTTCTTCAGAAACGCTTTCCTTCCCATTGACAGTCTACATTTTATATCCTCTCTACTTCGACCATCATCAGTTATTTTGCTCCCCAAATAGCAAAACTCCTTTACTACTTTAAGTGTCTCATTTCCTAATCTAATACCCTCAACATCACCCGACTTAATTAGACTACATTCCATTATTCTCGTTTTGCTTTTGTTGATGTTCATCTTATATCCTACTTTCAAGACACTATCCATTCCGTTCAACTGCTCTTCCAAGTCCTTTGCTGTCTCTGACAGAATTACAATGTCATCGACGAACCTCAAAGTTTTTATTTCTTCTCCATGGATTTTAATACCTAGTCCGAATTTTTCTTTTGTTTCCTTCACTGCTTGCTCAATATACAGATTGAATAACATCGGGGAGAGGCTACAACCCTGTCTCACTCCCTTCCCAACCACTGCTTCCCTTTCATGCCCCTCAACTCTTATAACTGCCATTTGGTTTCTATACAAATTGTAAATAGCCTTTTGCTCCCTGTATTTTACCGCTGCCACCTTCAGAATTTGAAAGAGAGTATTCCAGTCAACATTGTCAAAAGCTTTCTCTAAGTCTACAAATGCTAAAAACGTAGCTTTGCCTTTCCTTAATCTAGCTTCTAAGATAAGCCGTAGGGTCAGTATTGCCTTACGTGTTGCAATATTTCGACGGAATCCAAACTGATCTTCCCAAAGGTCGGCTTCTACCAGTTTTTCCATTCGTCTGTAAAGAATTCGTGTTAGTATTTTGCAGCCGTGAATTATTAAACTGATAGTTCGGTAACTTTCACATCTGTTAACACCCGCTTTCTTTGGAATTGGAATTATTATATTCTTCTTGAAGTCTGAGGGTATTTCGCCTGCCTCATACATCTTGCTCACCAGATGGTAGAGTTTTGTCAGGACTGGCTCTCCCAAGGCCGTCAGTAGTTCTATTGGAATGTTGTCTACTCCCGGGGCCTTGTTTCGACTTAGGTCTTTCAGTGCTCTGCCAAACTCTTCACGCAGTGTCATATCTCCCATTTCATCTTCATCTACATCCTCTTCCATTTCCATAATATTGTCCTCAAGTACATCGCCCTTCTATAGACCCTCTATATACTCCTTCCACCTATCTGCTTTCCCTTCTTTGCTTAGAACTTGGTTTCCATCTGAGCTCTTGATATTCATACATGTGGTTCTCTTTTCTCCAAAGGTCTCTTTAATTTTCCTGTAAGCAGTATCTATCTTACCCCTAGTGAGATAAGCCTCTACATCCTTACATTTATCCTCTAGCCATCCCTGCTTAGCCATTTTGCTCTTCCTGTCGATCTCATTTTTGAGACGTTTGTATTCCTTTTTGCCTGCTTCATTTACTGCATTTTTACATTTTCTCCTTTCATCAATTAAGTTCAATATTTCTTCTGTTACCCAAGGATTTCTACTAGCCCTCGTCTTTTTACCTATTTGATCCTCTGCTGCCTTCACTACTTCATCCCTCAAAACTACCCATTCTTCTTCTACTGTATTTCTTTCTCCCATTCCTGCCATTTGTTCCCTTACGCTCTCCCTGAAACTCTCTACAACCTCTGGTTCTTTCAGTTTATCCAAGTCCCATCTCCTTAATTTCCCACCTTTTTCAGTTTCTTGAGTTTCAATCTACAGTTCATAACCAATAGATTGTGGTCAGAGTCCACATCTGCCACTGGAAATGTCTTACAATTTAAAACCTGGTTCCTAAATCTCTGTCTTACCATTTTATAATCTATTTGATACCTTGTAGTATCTCCAGGATTCTTCCGTGTATACAACCTTCTTTTATGATTCTTGAACCAAGTGTTAGCAATGATCAAGTTGTGCTCTGTGCAAAATTCTACCAGGCGGCTTCCTCTTTCATTTCTTCCCACCAATCCATTATTCACCTATTACATTTCCTTCTCTCCCTTTTCCTACTACTGAATTCCAGTCACCCATGACTATTAAATTTTCGTCTCCCTTCACTATCTGAATAATTTCTTTTATTTCATCATACATTTCTTGAATTTCTTCGTCATCTGCAGAGCTAGTTGGCATCTAAACTTGTACTACTGTAGTAGGCGTGGGCTTCGTGTCTATCTTGGCCACAATAATGCGATCACTATGTTGTTTGTAGTAGTTACTCTTTTATGTTATATATTTTTTGGTTATTACTATATGAACCTCTTTGATAAATTGGTGCCGGCCGCTGTGGACGAGCGGTACTAGGCGCTTCAGTCCGGAACCGTGCTGCTGCTACGGTCGCAGGTTCGAATCCTGTCTCGGGCATGGATGTCTGTGATGCCCTTAGGTTAGTTAGGTTTAAGTAGTTCTAAGTTCTAGGGGACTTATGTCCTCAGATGTTAAGTCCCATAGTGCTTAGAGGCATTTATGGTAAATTGGTTTAATTCTTGGCGTTGTTTCCCTTACTTTGATTGTTGAGTGCGTTTCTGACTCGAGCCAGGTAGCGCGCAGGCGCTCGGCGGCTCACCCTGCCTCGGCTTCTCATATGTGCTCCCGTCAGATTCACGTTAGCGGACATGACGTCACTTCCACGGATAGTGCGCACGAATTCATATTTTATATTGTTTGCGTTAACACACCTGACGCACAAGCTGTGATAGATGCGTGAGAGAACCGTGTGTCAGATTATAGAAGACAGGAATAGGATTATGCTAGTATACAGATATGCTTTGTAATTGATGCGTGTCGGAAGTTGCGGCATCAGGAAGATTTACCTGACAGCAATTCAGTAAATTATTAATAAGTTTTAGAATATTCGTGGTACAAAATAGATCAAGCAATTAATTAACCTGTGAGGCACTTTTTAACTGAACTTTAATCGGAAACCAGTTTATCATTTGATACAAGACACATACATAATTATCAAAACAGCATGCATTGACCACATGCAACATTTAGCTAGCAAGATTTATGTTCTTATTGTATTTTTAAGTAACTGAGTATTAATTTGCATGGTTTCGCCCTTAACTTGAAAACTCCTAAGGATATCGTAATTCTGAGTATGGAAATGGAAAGAGCAAGAAAATTCCTATAAGAGAGTGGTGCAATGTTTATATTTATTGTAATAATTGACAGCACAAAGATCATGAAGTGAGTTTTAGCAATACAAAAAAAATTGCATTTGTTTAACAATAAATTTGGGTAAACTACTGCACGTAAAATTAAGTGTGATGTATTAGTTTTGTTTAGAAAATCATTTATGTATAAAAAGTTGTAAATAAGGCTAGTGATAGTAGCAAGTCATTAAGTGACATAGGTCTTAGATGCAAGGTTATTCCGTGGAGCTGAGGACCGAAGCCTTAAAACGGCGGCGGCCGTCTTGTGAGCTCCCACAGTCTCGAACGAGCTTCAAGTGGCAAGATCTGTTCTTTTCTGAACTGTGATCCAGCCGTGCAACGTTTTCGGCGATAGAAATTTTTCGCGTCCGCGGTCGTGACACTGAATTATTTCGCATGAGTTTATTGGTGACAAAGCTTATTCTCCGGCTGTCAGAACACATTTCAGTGTTTGCTAATAGTTCAACACAACTTGTATTTTTGTGTATGAGGTTGATACTGAGTCTTTTATGTTACTAATCAACACTTAGGTTCGAAGCACTGTGTGTCGGTTAGAAACTGCCTGCCGGCCGTTGTGGCCGAGCGGTTCTAGGCGCTAGAGTCTGGAACCGCGCGACCGCTACGGTCGCAGATCCGAATCCTGCCACGGGCATGGATGTGTGTGTTGTCCTTAGGTTAGTTAGGTTTTAGTTCTAAGTCTAGGGGACTGATGACCTCAGATGTTAAGTCCCATAGTGCTCAGAGCCATTTGAACCATTTGAACCATTAGAAACTGCCTAATATCGTGCATGGCCCCACGCAAGCACGCAGAAGTGCCGCAACACGACGTGACATGGACTCGACTAATGTCTGAAGTAGTGCTGGAGGGAATTGACAACATGAATCCTGCAGGGCTGTCCATAAATCCGTAAAAGTACGAGAGGGTGGAGATCTTTTCTGAACGTAGCAAGGCATTCCAAGTATGCTCAATAATGTTCATGTCTGGGGAGTTTGGTGGCCAGCGGAAGTGTTTAAACTCAGAAGAGTGTTCCTAGAGCCACTCTGTAGCAATTCTCGACGTGTGGGGTGTTGCATTGTCTTACTGCAATTGCCCAAGTCCGTCGCAATGCACAATGGACATGAATGGGTGCAGGTGATTAAACAGGATGCTTACGTACGTGTCACCTGTCGGAGTCGTATCTAGACGTATCATGGGTACCATATCACTCTAACTGCACACCCTCTGTGCCATTACAGAGCCTCCACAAACTTGAACAGTCCCCTGTTGACATGCAGGGTCCATTTATTCATGAGGTTACAATTTCAATCGAGACTCGTTCGACCAGGCAACATGTTTCCAATCATCAACAGTCCGATATCGATGTTGACGGGCCCAGGCAAGGCGTAGAGCTTTGTGTCGTGTAGACATCAAGGATACGCGAGTGGGCCTTCGGCTCCGAAAGCCCATATCGATGATCTTTCGTTGAATGGTTCGCATGCTGACACTTGTTGATGGTCCAGCACTGAAATCTGTGGAAGGTTTTGCACTTTTCTCACGTTGAACGATTCTCTGCAGTCGTCGTTTGTGCCGTTCTTGCAGGATCTCTTTCCGGCGGCAGCGATGGGTCAGATGGTTCAAATGGTCCTGAGCGCTATGGGGTTTAACATCTGAGGTCATCAGTCCCCTAGAACGTAGAACTACTTTAACCTAACTAACCTAAGGACATCACACACATCCATGCTCGAGGCAGGATTCGAACATGCGATCGTAGCGGTCGCGCGGTTCCAGACTGAAGCGCCTAGAACCGCTCGGCCACTGCGGTCGGCGGTGGCAGCTATATCGGAGATTTCTGATATTCACAGTACACTCGTGAAATGGTCATACGGGAAAGTCCCCACTTCATCGCTACCTCGACAGACACTTGTTGTCTTATACAGGCGTTGCCGACAGCAGCGCCGTATTCTACCTGTTTACATATCTCTGTATTTGAATGTGCATGTCTATCCCAGTTTCTTTGGCAGTTGAGTGTGCCCTAATCTGATGAGACCGATGACCTCGCTGTTTGCCGGCCGGGGTGGCCGAGCGGTTCTAGGCTCTACAGTCTGGAACCGTGCGACCGCAGCGGTCGCAGGTTCGAATCCTGCCTCGGGCATGGATGTGTGTGATGTCCTCAGGTTAGTTAGGTTTAAGTAGTTCTAAGTTCTAGGGGACTGATGACCTCAGCAATTAAGTCCCAGTTAAGTGCTCAGAGCCATTTTGAACCTCGCTGTTTGGTCTCTTCCCCCAGATCAACCCACCAACCTCAGCACCACTTTGTGTTTCACTGGTTATGCCATCATCGTCAGGCGATGTTACAACACCGCTCTCTGCCAAATAGGCGACTCATGTCCAATTCAGAAGTAAATTCTATTATTTAGAAACACGTTACTTACCCTGATGTTGCCAGTATTGCCATTATAAGCCATAGTTTGTTTCATATTTCATAGATCATTTTGCACGATAAATCGTAATGATGTGGGACAAGTCATTTTCGATTCACATCGCAAATTAATTTGTACATATACAATAGTCACATTCTGAACACTTCTAAGTTCCTTTTTTTTTACAATAAGGAAAAAAGGTATACTGATGTTTGTTAGTAATTCATACCCAATACCTTTTACACAGTATAATGATAGAAATTCTTCTACGGGACAGGAGGAGTTGTCAAGGAGAAACTTTGTCAGTTTGTTTTCAAATTTTACTTTTCCGTCTGTCACACATTATGTATTACTGAGTAAGTAACCAGAACTTTTTGTGCACAATTGCGCACCCCTTTTTGTGCTAAAGACAACCCTGATGTGGAGTAACGAACGCCATTTTTCCTTGTGGTATTGTAATTATGTACATTATTGTTCTTTCTTAACTGTCGTGGATTATTTACAACAAACTCCATGACGAAATAAACATAGTGTGAATCAATAGTCAGAATGCCCTATTCCTTAAACAGATGTCTACAATATGACTGTGTGTGACCACCATGTATTATTCTTACAGCACGTTTTCGAGCAACGAAGACTTTCTTTCTTGAAGATGGGGTTACCTCAGAACATTATTCCATATGATATTATTGAATGACAGTATAAAAAAATGTCAACTCATTGATTTGTCTGCCCCAATGTTTGCAATGATTCTAAGTGCAAATGTGGCTGAACAAAGCTGTTTTCGGAGTATCAAAATGTGCTTTTTCCAGTTTACATTCTCAGCCATATGAATACGTAAGTATTTTGAAGTTTCCACCTTATTTATTATTTTCTCACCATGTGTTACACCTGTCATTGATGTAGTACCCCTAGGTGTGCAGAGCTGAATATGCTTTGTCTTTTTAAAGTTCAGGGTGAGACCATTCGCACAAAACTAGTCAATGATACTCTGTTTACTATTTCTTCTGTTTCTGTATGTATGGTTACATTGATTACAATACTTGTGTCACCTGCAAAAAATAGCTAGTTCTGATTGTTGTATAGTAGACGGTAGATCTTTTAAATACATTAGGAACAATAGTGGACCTAAGATATAGCCTTGGGGAACCCCATATGTGATTTCTCCCGAGTCAGATTTGTGTCCCTGACTATATTGGTTGAATTACTATGCGCAAAGTTCTACAGTTTTTTGGTTGGATACGACATTATCCAGTGGTTGGATACACCATCAATCCCATAAAACTGTAATTTATCTAGGAGAATACTATGATTCACACAGTCAAATGCCTTAGATAGGTCGCAGAAAATACCAGTCGGCGCTATTTTATTATTTAATGCTCGGATAATCTGGTGAGTGAACATGTAAACGACATTATCGGTAGAGCAACCCTGATTTGCTGAGGATATTATTGTTGATAAAATGACATAGTATCCTAGAATGCATCATCTTCTCAAAAGTTTTGGAAACTGGTGTCAGCAGTGAAACAGGTCGGTAGTTGCTGAGATTTGTTTTATCGCCTTTCTTGAAGAGGGTTTTGACAATGGTGTATTTCTGTCTCTCTGGAAAAATGCCAATGATGCATTACAAATTTCAAATAAGACGGGGCTTATTATATGGGAACAAATCTTTAGTGCTATACTGGAAACACCATCGCAACCAGATGAGCTTTTATTTTTGAGAATATGTATAATGTTATTAATTTCAGAAGGAGAAGTTTGTCATACATTAATATGAGTGAATTTTACGAGAGATACTTTTTTCAACGTGCTGCTGTGATTTTTCTGTTTAACTGTTTGTCCCTATGCTTTTTACTATATGTAAGAAATGATTATTAAATGCATTCGCTACCTGTGACTCATCATTTATTGCCCTTCCCTTCAATTCAATGACGATGCTGTCCTGTTCTGTGGCTGCGTCTCCTGCCTCATTTCGCTACATTCTTTGTAGCCTTAAGTCTGTTGTCGGAATTACTGATTTCTGGCATTATGTGCATATTCCTTGATTTTTTAATAACCTTTCTTAGTAATTTGGAGTAGTTTTTTTAGTGTGCAACTACTGCAGGAGCTCTACTTGTTATTGGAAAAAGATACATTTCCCTTTTCCTTTCACAAGATCCTTCTAGCGATCCATTGTGTTTTTTCGTGGCGGCTTAATGAATTTTTCTGATTAACTTATGTGGAAAGCTATTTTCAAATAATATGCATTTATTATGGAATAGATCAAATTTATGTTAGCATTTCGTTCATTGTGAATTTCATCCCAGGACAACTCTTGTAAACTATTCTTAAAAACTTTTATCCTGAAGCCATTAACGATTGTAACTGATTTCGACTAAGAAGCCCAATCATACTGTAAGACACTAGGTTCCGCATCCTAACTGAGCGTGCAGTTTGATCAGAGAGAGCATTTGTTACTCGGTAAACACTTATATTCTAGCTTTAAGCTTCACTGAAGAAAACATTATCAGTTAGGGTCCTACTGTCTTTATCTACCTGCGCTGGAAAGTTAACTATTGAGTAAAACTGTAGGATCCAAATAAGGTTTACAGATCATTTTTCCTATCAGAGTCCTTTAGAAAATCTACACTGAAGTTGCCACAGACTATTAACTGCTTGTTGATGTCTGACATCATCCATATTCCTAATAAACAGATCAAAATTTCCGAGTACGAATCTATATGCAATCACAATTAAAAGTGAACAATTTTTCACTATTACTTCAAAAGTCCACACTTCTATGTGCTGGTCACTACAAAATCTATTTGTCCTGTTGTTTTTGAACTTGTGTTCTGTCTTTATATGTTTAACAACTCTTCCTTTTCCCATATTAGTTCTGCATGAGTTAGTTGCTTGAGTGTAATCTTTTATATGTAACTTATCTAACCCTGCTCCGGTGGTCTTACAGGAAAGGGATAAATATGTTTTGAGAGCTTTCTAAACTTTCGAAATGGACAAGAAGCTCTTCCACATTACTACTCAGTCCTCTGACATTTTGATGAAATAAGCTAGTCTTACATTTCTGAGCATTCTTGAACATTTTCTGGGGCTCTTCCGTTATTTTGACTTCTTTTAAAACAGATATCTGAATCCTGATTCCAGTCTAAAAAAGGGTGCCTCTCTGACATCAGTGACCACAGGGACCTTGCTATGTGTGATGACGGCTTGACATATATCATCTGCCAGAAGCTCTCCCAACCTACTCAGGAGTAGGCCATATCTAGTATATCAGCATTTCCCAAGTGTAGTAACAGGCACTACACGCATAGGATTTCATTTCAGTCAGCAACGACCTGCTGAACTCAGTTCAAAATGGTTCAAATGGCTCTGAGCACTATGGGACTTAACAAAAAAAAATGGTTCAAATGGCTCTGAGCACTATGGGACTTAACATCTATGGTCATCAGACCCCTAGAACTTAGAACTACTTAAACCTAACTAACCTAAGGACAGCACACAACACCCAGTCATCACGAGGCAGAGAGGGACTTAGCATCTGTGGTCATCAGTCCCCTAGAACTTAGAACTACTTAAACCTAACTAACCTAAGGACACCACACACATCCATGCCCGAGGCAGGATGCGAACCTGCGACCGTAGCAGTCGCGCGGTTCCGGACTGAGCGCCTAGAACCGCGAGACCACCGCGGCCGGCGCTGAACTCAGTACTCACACGGTTCACAGCAATTTTAACTCAGGGCTGGTGATGACGCTGTAGGATCTCCGCAAAACTCACATTTGTGTGTGTAGTTGCTACTGCTGTTTCATCCAGGTCACCCCTAATACTATAATTACGGTTCTTAGCCAGGTTGCTCGCTGCTCCACCTAATGAAATAACCTGATCCTCTTTGTCAAAACCTTTGCACAAGTTTCCTATGTCCTCTGTCACTTGGCAAAGTCTAGCACTTGGATTTAAGTGGCCTAGTACCCAGTTCCTAATTTGTCCTGTTGCATCTGGTCTACACGCCTCCCATGGTTACTACTTAGCAGCAAGACTCTTTTCTTCCCACTCTCTTTTGGTACTGACCTACACTAAGTTTCTTTGCTAGAAGTCTGCTGCGCTCTACTGTGACATACAACCGGATGCGGCTCTTTCCCTTCTACTTAAGCTAACAAGTCAATTTATTCGATACTGTTAGCTCAAATGTAGATGAAGCTGAAGATCTGTTCCCCTTCCGTCCATTGCCTGTTACCTTTACCCAGTTACCACGATCATCCTCCCCCCCCCCCTCCCCCTCAACCTATCTAGCTCAAACTGCGCAGGGTCTTACTTAGCCTTGAAAGACACAAATCTTTACCTCCTGCTCAACGATTCTCTTGTCATTTTTGCAGATCCTACAGTTCCGTGGAAGAGCCTCGTTGAGTTCTTCATTCCTGCAGTCACCCCAGCGAAATTCCACCCCGCAGTCCACTCATAAAATTCTTTCTTTTACTATTCTACTGCAAAATCAATACTTATCACGCATCGAAACACAGATTATCCGCTTAAAAGTAGAATTAAATCACTTAACACAATTTACACTACACGAATTTTTGTTATTTATGAGTCACAAAAATTAGGCCTACGAGCTAGAACTTCAGATATGTCATATGATGTAAAAAGTTATTTATCTCCGCTTGCAACAATAATTTAGCACTTACTTAACTTCAGTGTCTATTAATTAACTTAATCATAACTGAATGTAACTTTACTGTACGCAAATGGCTCTGAGCACTATGCGACTTAACATCTGAGGTCATCAGTCCCCTAGAACTTAGAACTACTTAAACCTAACTAACCTAAGGACAGCACAAACATCCATGCCCGAGGTAGGATTCGAACCTGCGATCGTAGCGGTCGCGCGGTTTCAGACTGAAGCGCCTAGAACTACTCGGCCACACCGGCCGGCTAAATATAGTAAGACTTCACTGCATTATTGAAACACTGAAGGAGACGCTCCTTCATCTCTCATACTCAGTGGTTGAGACATTGGACTCGCCATGTTGAATGAAGGGATTCAAATCAAAAAGTCAAATGGCTCCAATCACTATGGGACTTAACATCTGAGGTCGTCAGTCCGCTAGACTTAGAACTGCTTAAACCTAACTAACCTAAGGACATCACACACATCCATGCCCAAGGCAGGATTCGAACCTGCGACCGTGGCAGGATTCAAATCCACACCAGGCCATCTTGATTTAAGTTTTCTGTGCTTTCTCAAAGCCACTTCGTACCAACGCTGACGATTCCTTTCAACTGCTCACAGTCAAACAAGTGCAATCCTGAAGCCAGTCCATCACTTAGTGTGATACTTGCACGCTGTTCTTGAAATGACGTTCTACCAAAGTGCTGTAAGGGCGGTTTACAATAACGGCGTCCTTGATAACCGCAGCTGAAAAAGGCCTGCAATTTGTAGTTGGTGGGTTTACACAGGGTTTCTTCCGTCCCTGCAGACGATGATGCTTATCATTTTGCGAGAATAGCACTGAATAACATACTGAGTGAATATATGCAGGGTATACCATAGCACGAGTACTTGACGAGTGCTGAAGTCCAAATCGAATCAATTATTACTAGAAAAGACAATTAATAGCAACTGTCACCCACTGTTTGCACTAACCTATTGCAGCCAGAGGTCTTCCTTGTATGGCGACAACTTTTTAGCGAAGTAATACGTGCAAGTGGTCCACAATCTAGATGGCGCTGATGAATAGGGAAGTGAGGAGGAAGTCGTTAGCAAACCTGCATCATTACTTCAATATTGTGTCAAGCCACAAGATGAAGCGCTATTGTACTTCTCTGCCGGATTATGTTTCTGTTATGACCTTACATTTGGTGGTCCCCTGATCTGTGACTCGTCGAATTCTCTTTGGTATATATTACCCATACATGTGATCCGTGCTGCGGCTCGCGTTGGTCCTGTTTGTAGGTTTCCGGCCTCTGTTGGAGGTCAGGCCATATCCTTTAGTTGGCATGGTTGCGGTTGTTTGTTTTTTTCTCGTCTTGACTGCCGCCACTCGTTTCGCAAGCATTGCCTGTTCGCTAGTGGCAGCAGCAGCGGTTATCGATATGTTGCCCTCTCTTTTCTTGTTTTCCCGTGTTGTGTGAGTGTGCCATTTCGGTTGTGGACTCAGGAGGAACCAGGTCCGCGCAGTGCAGGAACACGCCAGGGCCGCTGGCGGCGCTCATGGACTGCCGGATGGAAGGGCTGTGCTCACGAGGGTGCACGACCTCGTCTTAAACCAGATCCTGCAGGCTTTAAGATGAATGCATTCCAATTCAAGTAAAGAAACCTCCACCATTGTGACATCTCGCGATTCTCCAGTTACTTGGGTTTGTGTTGCTGTTCGTAGTGTCGGCGAGGCGAAGAGCAGCGAGTGGAGTCTTGGGGAAAGCGGATCTCGTTAGCTTTCTTCGACTTCTTATTACTATTTACTGCGTTCAGATTGTTACAATTTTTTAAGTTCAACCAGCGGTATTTTTCCTGCCTGGTGATCGGTAACGCCCCAGTTATCTGCCATAGGGGTTAGTGTATGTAACGGCAGTGTACGTTTCCTCGCCTTGCCGCTGTTGTCCGGTAAGGCGTGTAGTTTTCACAGCTTTCTTGACTGTAGGCCGTTTGCGATTTTCTACTCTGGTGGTAATAATTCCTCTCTCGTTCCGGTCGCTCTAAGCACAGTATTCTGGGGGCGTACTGCAGTCCGCCGGTTCTGGCGTTGGCGTGTTGATCCATTCTTGCAATTGGTTTACTGGACGTCAGGTAGCTTCAGCAAGATTATCATTTGTCATTCGTTAGACTGCCACCAGTCTGAGTTACCATCTTGTGAAGTGAATGCAACTCTTAGCTGCCCATCTCATCGCTCCCGAAAGTGTTTCCGGACCTTCTCAGAGACTGATTCCTGGAGCACCGTCTGTGACTGGTCCTTGTGTTTTATTGTTGTATTATTTATTACCATACCTTGTAATGCCTACATTAAGGGTTATGTATGTCTAGTTAATAGTGCCGGTCGCCTTCTCGAATAGATCTAGCAGTGTAAGGGTTGTGTTACAAGGTTACCATGATCTTATTTCACCCGTTTGATGGTCAGTTGCTTGTTTCTTTTAATTAACCTTTGCTTGTATTTGCTGTTTTACAACAGGTGTCTAAATTTTTTATATAATTGCCGTTCATGGCGTGTAAGGACATCAGCTGTGACTGTGGTCATTTGCTTTGAAAAAATAATTCGATATTTTTATTTTAGCAGTAAGCCTTAAAACCTTATTTACTGCCATTCCTGGTGTTTGATACCTTCTGCTGCTGTGTTTGTGACCATTTACCTTATAATATTTCAATACCTTTAAGTTGTAACTGCAGCAAGTTCTTAACCACTCTTAATTTGTTGCCATTCTTGGCGTGTAAGGCCTTCAGCCGTGATAACAGTGGCTTGTTTTTTTTCAAACATTACCTTTATCTGTATTTTATGGTGATTTACTAAATTGTAACGCACTCAAAACACTATTATTTATACAGTTGTTTATTCCTTCGTTAATGACGTGTGGTATTCTATTTATTGTTGACCCTGCCATTACCTGTATCTGTATTTTATGGTGATTTACTAAATTGTAACGCACTGACAACACTATTATTTATACAGTTGTTTATTCCTTCGTTAATGACGTGTGGTATTTTATTTATTGTCGACCCTGCAATTACTGTTTAAAAAAAAAAGTATGTAACTGTAAAAGGCAACCAATAGTAACTGATTGCGGCCCCGCACATAATCGTAACCGAATACTGCCTTCCCTTGACTGCCAGGTTTCAACATGTATAGCTAGAAAAAAAGACGGTAATTGGTAGATATATATACGTGTACAGGCAAACAAATGATTACAATTTCAGAAAAATGTGATGCTTTATTCAAGAGAAAGATCTTCGAAAGCTGAGCACATCAATAACGCGTTGTTCCACCTGTGGCTCTCATGCAAGCAGTTACTCGGCTTGGCATTGATTGATAGTTGTTGGATGTCCTCCTGAGGGATGTCGTGCCATATCCTGCCCAGCTGGCGCCTTAGGTCGTCAAAATTTGATGGATTTGAAGTATATCTTCCGATACCCAATGTTTCTTCACAATTATCTTCACTTTATTTATATTTGTCTGTCTTTTGTAATTGCCCTTTTTATAAGGATATACTTTCCTCTTCAAGCGAACTGTTTTATTCATTATCGCAGTATCTACAGTCTCATAAAACTTCAGACGCACATCATTATACTTTAATACTTAGTGCCCCTTCCTTTTTACACATTGATACTCCCTGACGATCCTCTTTAACTTCTGCGCACTCATCATGTCAAACTATATTCACAAGCGTCGGCCTTTTTCTCGGTAACCTCAATCTACGGGCTGTTGACGCCAACGTTGCATAATAATGTCTCACGCAACGTTTACCGCTATCGGACAATATTACGCAATGGCCAACGAACCTCTAGTCATCTATATTTGCATTTGAAGCCCATGGGCTTGGATTAAGCCAAAGCTACAACATCCCTTCTTTAACGTGAATGTCACGTAGTTTCATTTCATTTACATGCTTCCTTCATTTTCTCATATAGCAGTCTGTATTTGCATCCATCTAGTAGTATAGTCTGAATCTGCGGGCTTCCACCATTTGATTATCTACAAGGTCACCCATTACTGGGGACTGTGGGATGGCCCTCGCACCCCTAGCTCTCAGGGAAAGGAAAATATATAGTGCATTCGTGTTTTTTTCTTTGAAGTAAATGATTTGAAAGTTGCTATTACACAGGCGTTTAACAAAGTTGCCATTCGTGTCACGGAATATTAAAAATACTCCACATACCAGGTATAGCCGTCTACAGACTATCGTATGGCGCCCTTGGTTATCTCCTTTACTTCCCAACCCGACACTGAACCGTAATCATCTCATATTCGTCATGCTTCTGATCTTCACGTCAGAGAATGATTTTGTATAGATCTCCGCGCTACTCCATCCTGCGCAAGTCCTTTCATGTCTGCATAACCACTGCAAGCTACATCCATTTGCAGCTGCTAAAAGCAGTGAAGCTTTGGTACCCCTCTATAATTTTTACCCGTCACAATTCCCTCCATTACTAAATTGAGGATTTCGCAAAGGCTTGGGATGTTTTCTATCAACCAAGCACTGTTTTTGGTCACGTTATGCCCTAAAATTGTTTTCTTTCCATTTAGCTTCTGTACCTTCTCATTAGCTCAAAATGGTTCAAATGGCTCTGAGCACTATGGGACTTAACTTCTGAGGTCATCAGTCCCCTAGAACTTAGAACTACTTAAACCTAACTAACCTAAGGACATCACACACATCCACGCCCGAGGCAGGATTCGAACCTGTGACCGTAGCTTCTCATTAGTTACCCGGTCTGCCTATATGCTATGATACGCCAGACTGTCTGCCTAAATAACACTGGAATGCAGGCCTGGCACGCATGAAATTGTTCTAAAGGATGCTTGAATACTGCTGTTTCACTGATATTGATACGAAGCAATGTTTAATACGCAGCAAACTCTCACTATCGATAACCAACACGCGAAATGCTACCTGCAAGCCTGCCAATGTTTCGTCAAATAGATCAGTACTGAAAATATTGCTTTCAGTCAATCTATACGTACTTCAGTCCCACTTCTGCTCTTACATTTGACAGGTGACTTAATTCCACACATTTATACACACACTCACTCTTAGATGAAACAGTCACGAATATCAACTCACACGAATTTTGCTGCAACTATTTAGATAGGTAAATTACGTTTTGGCTTTGACAGAATTGTTGAGCATCAATGTAGCTAGAGTGACTTTTCTCGTGTAAAATTGCGAAAGTTTACACTGTTACGCATATACTGAATCTATTGAGTTACCTGTACATAAAAATAATTGAACACAAGTTGCAGCATGAAATGTCTATAGTGAGATTACTACTGCAATGTATAGAACTGTAATGTCATTTTCAGTTTTCATTAACATATTTTAACGTGAACGTCAATTTCAAGTTGATCTCCTCAAAATAGAAAAAAATGGTTCAAATGGCTCTGAGCACTATGGGACTCAACTGCTGAGGTCATAAGTCCCCTAGAACTTAGAACTACTTAAACCTAACTAACCTAAGGACAACACACACATCCATGCCCGAGGCAGGATTCGAACCTGCGACCGTAGCAGTCGCGCGGTTCCGGACTGTAGCGCCAGAACCGCTCGGCCACCAGCGGCCAGCCTCAAAATAGAAACGAAGTTAAATTACAAATCCTGATACTTATTTTTAAATAATTTAAGCTTCTTCTGCAAGACAGCTGAATCCCTGTACTTGAATTAAACGCTACTGCCAAGTATTCGACTGCTGAGAGACTCTGTGTTTTAATGTAAAACAAAATATATTCAGTGTTATTAATATTATTCTGAATAACTGTCTCTAATCTCTGTGTCTTTTACTGTTGTCTGTCTGTCAATGTATGTAGCCTAACTTGGAATGACGATGTAAATATTCATTGACTTGTCGAAAACAACGGCTGATTCCAAGGAAGTATCAATGTGATTCCTCTCTGCCTCACCTGAGATGTCACTGCTGCAGCTGATGACAGTCGCCGGGGTTGTAGTGAGTCAGATTTTCTCGATGAACCAGAAAGACGCGAAGAAATCTGTGAGTCATCTCGAAAATATAGAAAATTAACTGCAAAATGCTGAATTATCAAAATTGCCGCTTCAGTGCATCGTCTAGTTTCCAGAACTCATATTTCAGCCTGCAACACAATATCTACATGCTTATCTACACCTACAGGATTATTCTGCAGTTTACAATTAAGGACGTACCAGAGGGTTTATCGAACTACCTCCAAGCTACTTCTCTGCGTTCCATTTTCGAACAGCGCATGGGAAAAAAGAACGCTTGAATCTTTCCGTGCGAGATCTGATTTCCCTCATTATGTTATGATTATCGTCCCTGCCTATGAAAGTGGGCGCCAACATAATATTTTAGAATTCGGAGGAGAAAGGTTGTGACAGAAATTTCATGAGATGATCCTGCCGCAAGAAAAAACGTTTTAATGTTTGACACCCCAACTCGCGTATACTATGCGTGGTACTCTACCTTATTTCGCGATAATACACACATCAAAAAAAGTTTTACATCACCCCGGTTCCCAGAACTCCTGAAGACAGACGTTTACTGTGGATATTATATAACAGACACAGTCACTTTGACTGCTGAGAGATGTCACTAAACACGCCCAAAGATGTAAACAACCATGCGTGACCAGCGCCTATTAGACGGAGGTGGTCCAACAGCCGATCAGTTCCAGTCATTCCAACAGGATGGAGGTACACGGCT
This sequence comes from Schistocerca nitens, assembly GCF_023898315.1. Classification (NCBI taxonomy): domain Eukaryota; kingdom Metazoa; phylum Arthropoda; class Insecta; order Orthoptera; family Acrididae; genus Schistocerca; species Schistocerca nitens. The sequence continues at coordinate 775,674,397 of NC_064616.1, read as the reverse complement.
CGTGTTGTCTGTTGTTCAGACCATGCCTAGACGGTCAATAACACCGTTCGATCGCGTCCGCATTGTTACTTCGTGCCAGGAAGAACTCTCAACAAGGGAAGTGTTCAGGTGTCTCGGTGTGAACCAAGGCCGTCCAAGGGCTACTACTGCAGTGGATGACCGCTACCTACGGATTATGGCTCGGAGGAACCCTGGCAGCAACACCACCATGTTATATAATGCTTTTCGTGCAGCCACAGGAAGTCATGTTACGACTCAAACTGTGCGCAATAGGCTGCATGACGTGTAATCTCACTCCCGACGTCCATGGCGAGGTCCATCTTTGCAACCACGACACCATGCAGCGCGGTACAGATGGGCTCAACAACATGTCGAATAGGACCACTCAGGGTTGGCATCACGTTGCCTTCATCAAGGAGCGTTTCATATGCTTTTAACCAGACAATCGTCGGAGACGTGTTTGGAGGCAACCCGGTCAAGCTGAACGGGTTAGACACACTGTCCAGCGAGTGCAGCAAAGTAGACGTTCCCTGCTGTTTTGGGGTGGCATTATGTGGGGCCGACGTACGCCGCTGGTGGTCATGGAAGGCGCCGTAACGGCTGTACGATACGTGAATGCCATCCTCAGACCGATAGTGCAACCTTATCGGCAGCATATTGGCGAGGCATTCGTCTTCATGGACGGCATTTCGCACCCCCATCGTGCATATCTTGCGAATAACTTCCTTCAGGATTACGACATCGCTCGACTAGAGTGGCCAGCATGTTCTCCAGACATGAACCCTATCGAACATGCCTGGGATAGATTGAAAAGGGCTGAGGGCTGTTTATGGACGACGTGACCCACCAACCACGCTGAGGGATCTACGCTGAATCGCTGTTGAGGAGCGGGACAATCTGGACCAACAGTGCCTTAATGAACTTGTGGATACTACGTCATGACGAATACAGGCTTACATCAATGCAAGAGGACGTGCTACTAGGTATTAAAGGTACCGGTGCGTACAGCAATCTGGACCACCACCTCTGAATGTCTCGCTGTATGGTGGCACAAAATAAAATGTGTGATTTTCATGAGCAATAAAAAGGGGCGGAAGTGATGTTTATGTTGATCTCTATTCCGATTTTCTGTACAGTTTCCGGAACTCTCGGAACCGAGGTGATGGAAAACTTTTTTTGATGTGTGTATAAAAAATCTTTTCTGAAGTGAGATTCTTCAAAGCCCTCGTGGTCCTCAGCGAACTATCAGTTTCAATATTACCCTGCTCATTTAATACGCATATGTTTTACCTTACTGTGCTTTATCATGATGCACATACACTGACAGGAAAAAAAATCGCCACCCCAGGGAGGGGTTGTGCGACATAAAAGAAAGTTTCTGTCGTGTTTCTACATTTCAAAGACGACGTCTATCCAAATTTCACACCAGTCGCATAAGAGTGGCGCTAGCAGTGCCACTATGTGGATGCATACCAGGTTTGCTTCAAATGCCACTGTACATGATTGCTGGCAGATGTGGTCATGAGAACATACGGCCGCAAGGAGACAGGACTTCGTACTGCTACATGGCACTGCCGAGGCGAAAGACCATAGTGTTCGGCGTGTGGCTCTGGTACATCCTACGGCATCTGCGGCATCAATTTGAGCAACGAACTGTTACAAATCGATTACTTCAAGGACAGCTGCGAGCCAAACGCCCTGTAGCATGCAATCCACAGACACCAAACCACTGCCATTTGCGACCTGAGGGGTGTTAAGTGAAAGCTCACTGGAGGGCAGGTTGGAGGCCTGTTGTGTTTTCTTATGAAAGCTGGTTTCAAAAAATTCAAAAGACTCTGCACACTATGGGACGTAACTTCTGAGGTCATCAGTCCCCTAGAACTTAGAACTACTTAAACCTAACTGACCTAAGGACATCACACACATCCATGCCCGAGGCAGGATTCAAACCTGCGGTCGCGCGATTCCAGACTGTAGCGTGGTTCTAGGTGCTACAGTCTGGAACCGCGCGACCGCTACGGTCGCAAGTTCGAATCCTCCTTCGGGCATGGATATGTGTGATGTTCTTAGGTTAGTTAGGTTTAATTAGTACTAAGTTCTAGGGGACTGCCGGCCGCTGGTGGCCGAGCGGTTTTAGACGCTTCAGTCTGGAGCCGTGCGACCGCTACGGTCGCAGGTTCGAATCCTGCCTCGGGCATGGATGTCTCTGATGTCTTTAGGTTGGTTAGGTTTAAGTAGTTCTAAGTTCTAGGGGACTGATGACCTCAGATGTTAAGTCCCATAGTGCTAAGAGCCATTTTTCTAGAGGACTGATGACCTTAGAAGTTAAGTCCCATAGTGCTCAGAGCCATTTGAACCATTTGAATTAAATTGAAACACTTTTAATGTGCTGCTACGGTACGTCATACCAAAACCCACCTGCCACAAAAGGGGCTAAATATGGCGCCCATCAGTGCTCAGAAGAGTCTGAATGTGCAGGATTGCATTCTGCACAGCTGAACGAAGCATGTCCGTAGCTATGCTGGCTACCTCTCTTGATATGCTGCGCTTCAGCTCAACACATGTGTCAATATTCCCCTGGTAAACCCTCTCCTTCATGTAGCCCCACAACCAGAAATCACAGGGAGTGAGTTCAGATGATTATGCCAACCAAGCATTTGGAAACGATCGGCTGATAATTCGATCATTTCCAACTGCGTTTCGGCGAAGCAGTTGAACTTCACGAGCGATGTGCAGTGGGGTCCCATCTTCCATGAAAACTGTTGAGTTCAATGCCTCTCTCTCCTGTAGGGCGGGTACGACATGCTGGCGAAGCATATTGCAGTAACGCTGGCCAGTCACACTGCGCGTCTCCGGTCCTTGAGCGAAAACATGTTCAAAAAAGAATGGGCCAGTGATGAATGACGCCGTGAAGCCACACCATACGGTGACACGTTCACCATACAGAGGAACTTCATGCACAGAGACTGGAGGTGAAGATCCTCACACTCGGCAATTCTGTGTGTTCATCTCAACCGTCAATGAAAAACGAGCTTCGTCTGTCCGTAGGGTGGTCCAGGGCCAGCCCTCGTCAACTTCAGTCCTTGTGAGAAAGTGGAGAGCGAAGTCAACACGCCGTTGTGTGTCCTGTGGTGCAAGCTGCTATACCATATGGATCTTTTATGGACACCATTTGGGAATGGTTCGAAGCACCTTCTGTACAGTGATCCACGGAATGTTCAACCATCCTGACACAGCACGCGCTGCCAGACGAGCAGGAATTGCGCGCAGCATTGTCTGCTATAGCAACAGCGATTTCATCAACCACCTGTGCTGCAATCGGTCGTTGGCCTCTTTGCGGGGCGACGCCCAGTTCCCCAGTTGATTCGAACTTCGTCGTTCTCCGCTCAGCAGGTGGAAAAAGAGGACCCTTTCATAATCCCTTCAGCCGGCAATATTCTGGAAGTGCAGCTGCAGCGTTACTATTGTTTTGATAATAGAGCTTCACCAGTCATGCCCAGCTCCTTTTGCCCAAGCTCATGTTGACATGTCAACAAGTGCACTGCTGTGTGAGACTATGAATCACGATGACTGATCACGGCACCAGGTGGCCATAGTTGGAACTGGACGGTGGTGTTGTGTTGCATGGAAATCAGGCACCCCATGCTCTGGACATTAATGATACCAATTTTGGTACCCGTATGGTAATTAGTTTCCGTGTTATGACGTATTAAGTAGGGGAAGCTTAATTATAATCACCAGATATTTCCGGAATTTCACTGCTCCACATTAATTTTTTTCTTTTTTCTGTTTTGCACTTTTTTCCCGTCAGCGCATAATATTTCGCAAATTAGCGTGTCAAGACAATAAATGCAGTTTTTACAAAGTAGGGAATCTCTCTCAAATGGCATCGAAATGTGTGGTTATTTCAGACAGATTCGAGAAGTTTTTATTTTAACTGTGTGAAACCGATGGCTTCATGACAAGTATACGTAGAATTCGACGAAGCGTGAAGGGTCGACTTGTAGTGTTGTCTGTACGTTATGTACCGTGCAATTTCTGTTGTTGACTTAATTTTTTGAATACGCAACCTAAGTAATAAAAGATTTCGTGAGTTTTGATCACAGATTTCCTTTGTTCTGGAATGCGTTATCCTGGGAGGAATAATGAGCGAGAAGTTTAAAGTGACATATATTTTGTTGCGTGCAAATAATCCCCTAGTATTTCCCTCCTCTCGTGTTTCATTAACCATTTCGGAAGGTTTGTGTCGCACTTCGGTGACCACATGCCGCCAATGCCTTATCTTCGATTCCATTTTTTTTTAATGAATCTTCTGTCTGAAGATTAATCCATGATTTAGCCGGTGAATGAGCAAATAGTTCGCTTTGTTTAAACTTTTTATTATGCATCAAGTGCACTACGATTAAGGTCACAGGCACGTGGATACTTGTCCACTAACTCCAAAGGGGCTGCTAGAACGTTTCAAGTGTGTTTCGATGCAGGCCAATAGAGGAGATAATAAGGTTGTCTTACGCAGTCAGAAACGTTACCCGTATACGTATTTTTGTTTAGATAACAGTAAATTAATTCCTTTGCGTTTAAATATTCATTATAGTCGTACGCATATTCATTATATTGAGATGCATATTCAGCCTTTTGCACTTGTACATTCATTATCCATCTGTTGCGTTTGTGTATTGAACATCAGTCACATGTGCTCAAATAATCAAAGTTAGTCATATATGATTCTGTAGTCACTATCAGCCAAATGTACTTCTATGTTCAACATTGGTCAGGATGTGTGTAAATATCAACGGTGATTAAATTTTATTGAAATAAAAGTAAATCAATTCTTCATTCACTCAGTCACTATCACGCCAACTTTCTAATTTATTTGGTTGGGTGCATAAGTTCGTAGAATCTTTTCATAAGTTTAATCAACACAACGGATACACACAGGAGAGACTTTAGTCGTCAATACTATATTATCCTTCACTACTCACGACAGTCTGGCAACGCTGGGGTAACTTCGGTTCCACGACTGTAGAAATCACGTGGTTTTGAGGCGAAACACTCGTCGAGTCACGTTAGTAGCGTATTTTCATCCAGAAAGGAAGTTCCTTGAACGTTGTTCGACAGAGGGCGAAAATGGTGAAAATCTGATGGTGCAAGATCAGGTAAATAAGGTAGGTGCGGAATGACTTCCCAATCCAACTCCTGTTCAGTGTTTCTTTTTTCTTTTTCTTTTTTTTTTTTCAGTCTAGCAGAATGCGGAAGGGAATTATCGAGCAGTAGCATCACGCAGTCATCCTGGTCGTTGTTCTTGGACGGCGTTTGTAAGACATCTCAGTTGTTGTTGTTGTTGTTGTTGTTGTTGTGGTCTTCAGTCCTGAGACTGGTTTGATGCAGCTCTCCATGCTACTCTATCCTGTGCAAGCTTCTTCATCTCCCAGTACCTACTGCAACCTACATCCTTCTGAATCTGCTTAGTGTATTGATCTCTTGGTCTCCCTCTACGATTTTTACCCTCCACGCTGCCCTCCAATGCTAAATTTGTGATCCCTTGATGCCTCAAAACATGTCCTACCAACCGATCCCTTCTTCTAGTCAAGTTGTACCACAAACTTCTCTTCTCCCCAATCCTATTCAATACCTCCTCATTAGTTACGTGATCTACCCACCTTATCTTCAGCATTCTTCTGTAGCACCACATTTCGAAAGCTTCTATTCTCTTCTTGTCCAAACTACTTATCGTCCATGTTTCACTTCCATACATGGCTACACTCCATACAAATACTTTCAGAAACGACTTCCTGACACTTAAATCTATACTCGATGTTAACAAATTTCTCTTCTTCAGAAACGATTTCCTTGCCATTGCCAGTCTACATTTTATATCCTCTCTACTTCGACCATCATCAGTTATTTTACTCCCTAAATAGCAAAACTCCTTTACTACTTTAAGTGTCTCATTTCCTAATCTAATCCCCTCAGCATCACCCGATTTAATTTGACTACATTCCATTATCCTCGTTACATTCCATTATCCTCGTTACAACTCCTGATAACGACGTCCTCTTGAGTAGTCCCCGCCCGGAGATCCGAATGGGGGACTATTTTACCTCCGGAATATTTTACCCAAGAGGACGCCATCATCATTTAATCATACAGTAAAGCTGCATGTCCTCGGGAAAAATTACGGCTGTAGTTTCCCCTTGCTTTCAGCCGTTCGCAGTACCAGCACAACAAGGCCGTTTTGGTTAATGTTACAAGGCCAGATCAGTCAATCATCCAGACTGTTGCCCCTGCAACTACTGAAAAGGCTGCTGCCCCTCTTCAGGAACCACATGTTTGTCTGGCCTCTCAACAGATACCCCTCCGTTGTGGTTGCACCTACGGTACGGCCATCTGTATCGCTGAGGCACGCAAGCCTCCCCACCAACGGCAAGGTCCATGGTTCATGGGGGAAGACATCTCAGTTGTTGACATCTCAGTTGTTGACATCTCAGTTGTTGACAACAAACGTCAGCAGTGATGGTTACACCTCGAGAAGATACTTCTGTTCCAGCAGATGCATAACATTATCTTTTGTGAATGCGCGCAAATCTTTGTAAGGGGAGTTGCTGCTTTGTTTGGTCTCAACCGTTCCTTTCTTTTTTGCGTTGGCGTAAAGACACCATTTCTCGTCACCAGTAACGATGCAGGATAGGAGCGGGCGGTGTTGTTCACGGGCCAATTGACGATGAGCAGGCTTAGAAGCTGATATGGCCACCTACTGATTTTTGTGATTTTGGCTTCGAGTATGCGGTACCCATACACTTGTCTTTTGAACCTTCTCCATTGGATGCAAGTGTCACACGATGGTCGAATGTTCACAGTTCATCACACCTGCCAGGTTTAGAGTACACTAACATAGATCTTTGTGTATTAATGCATTTAAACGATCTTCTTCAAACCCTGAATGACTTCCTGAACGTGGAGAGTCACTAATGTCAATACGATCCTCCTTAAACGACAAAACCATTCTCTCGTCGTGCTCTGCCGAATGGTATTATCTCCATACAAGGCGCAAATGTTTCTGGCTGCCGCCGCTGCTGTCATTCCTCCACTGTACGAAGACACGATAAAATATCGTAGATGTTCTGATTTCTCCACTTGACACTCCATTCTCCAGCGTCCACAGCTCACTTACTGTCTCCAAATGACAAAGTGACAATTTTTAAAGTCAAATAGCAAGAGTGAACTACAAATAAAAAAGAAACAGTCGACAAAGAAACCCATAGCAACCGGAATACCAACATGAAAACAAAAACCCAATGAAATTATACTCCAACCTAACACTTCATGATTCAAGATGACGTTTGTAACAGATTTCGGCTCCAACGAGATTATAATGTTATAAATATAAAACATAGCCTAGACTGGATATAAAAGTTATATTAAACAAAATAGAGTAAAAATAACGAACATATATGTTTTACCTTGGACACTACAAATCCTACCTTATTTCTCTCAGGCTAGAGGCCTTCACTTCTACCACCATTTAATTACTTATTTCCAAATTTCTGATTTCTATCTTGATTCACGTAATGTTTTTTATTCGCCGGATTTCTGAAACTTCGTATTTCAAATTAAAATGCAGGAGAGTCCCTTGCCCGCTTTCCTCTCTCCCCATTGACTGTAGATTTCAACTTATTTTTTGGAGCACTTGTTTGCACTTCGTTGAGGTTGTTCTAGTCCACATTGTAGGCCCTCATCACTTACTGAGTTGCAATAAAAAACTGCTAATGACCCAGGGCACACAGGGTACTACAGCAAAAATTTTACGAAACGTAGTGAGAGTAAAGCTTGGTTTTATGCAACGTAGCGAAGGATACTTCCCATTCCCATGCTCCGACCTGTTACGACGAGTTGATTGCGTATTTGCAAGTATAGGTTCAAGCAGCTAAGATAGGCCACCCGAAAAATATACAGAACGAATAAATATATCTAGATGCCGTTTTACCCACATTACAGCGAAAAATATGGCGAATTGCTTGACGATCGCAAGTAATTTTTATCGTTGACAGTCGGACAATTCCTACACGGATATTTTTTCCTAATGAAACTGTACACTTTTTCTGTGGCATTTGAAAGATGCTTCTAAGAGAACTTCAAACACATAACATTTATGAGACTTGGTCAAATACACCGACGGAAAAAATCGCAGCCCCAACAAATAATCGATGTAGAGTAATGAAATTTCGGGAATACATTTTTGAAGGTAACATATTTAAGTGATAACATTGCAAGATCACAAGTTAATGTAAGTGATAGATAAGCCACTGCAAATGTAAAATCCTGGTACATTAATAACCGGTATAACCGACAGAATGTTGAATGCAAGCATGCAAACGTGCGTGTATTGACTCGTACGGATGTCGAATATCAGTATGTGGGATGGAGTTCCTCGAATGCTGCACTTACTCGTACAATGCAAGGGCGAGTGAGGCTGGTGGAGAATGACGCTGGAGTTGTCGTCTGATGACGTCCCATACTTGCTCAGTTGGAGAGATCTGGTGATCGAGCAGGGCTAGGCAACATGTCGACACCTTATAAAATGGTTCGAATGGCTTTAAGCACTATGGGACGTAACATCTGAGGTCATCAGTCCCCTAGACTGGACATCACACACATCCATGCCCGAGGCAAGATTCGAACCTGCGACCGTAGGAGCAGCGTGGTTCCTTACTGAAGCGCCTACAACCGCTCCACCACATAGGCCGGCCGACACCTTATAGACCACAACAGCGATATGTGGGCGAACGTTACCCTGTTGTGAACCACGCCCTGGAATACTGTTCACGAATGGCAGCACAGCAGGTCGAATCAACAGACTGACGTACAAATTTGCAGTCAGTGTGCGAGGGAAAACCACGAGAGTGTCCATGCTGCCTTGCGAAATCACACCCCAGACCATAACTCCAGGCGTATGTCCTGTGTGTCTAGCAGGCACACAGGTTTGTCGCAGGTCCTCGACTGGTCTCCTTCTAAGCAACGCACGACCATTACTGGCACCGAGGCAGAACCAGCATTCATCAGAAAACACAACAGATCCTCACCCTGCCCTCCAATGGGCTCTCGCTTGCCACCAAAGAAGTCGCAAATGGTGGTGGTTTTGGGGTCAGTGAACTGCACGCTGCAGGACGTCTGGCTCTGAGCTTTCCTTGAAGTGACCGATTTGTAGCGGTTCGTTGTATCGCTGTGGTGCCAACTGCTTGTCGATTTCGTGCTGCAGATACAATACGATGCACCACAGCCGTACGCCAAACACGACTGTTTTCTCTCTCGGTAACGCCATGTAGTCGTTCGCAGCCCGGTCTTCTTGCAATCATTGGAGCTAGCAATCGTGTACAGTGGCTACATTCCTACCACATCTTTCTGCAGTAACACGGAACATTCAGTTTCTCGTATCCGCCGGTCGCTGTGGGACTGATGACATCAGATGTTAAGTCCCAAAGTGTTTAGAGCCATTTGAACCATTTTTTTTTTCTCGTAGCTCCATTACACGACCTCGTTCAAACTCAGTGAGCTGTTGATAATTCAGTCTTAAAGACATTCTTGAGTAACATCGGCTCACTACGTCCAATCTCAAAGGTAATTACCGCTCATTACAACTATAGCTTGTTTTCAAAGCAAACCTGATTTGCATCCTCATAGTAGCGTAACAAGCACCACTCTTAAGCTACTAGCGTGAAATTTGCATAAACGTCATCTTTCAGATGTAGAAACATGCGCCGGCCGGGGTGGCCGAGCGGTTCTAGGCGCTACAGTCTGGAACCGCGCGACCGCTACGGCCGCAGGTTCGAATCCTGCCTCGGGCATGGGTGTGTGTGATGTCCTTAGGTTAGTTAGGTTTAAGTAGTTCTAAGTTCTAGGGGACGTATGACCTTAGAAGTTAAGTCCCATAGTGCTCAGAGCCATTTGAACCATTTTTTTTAGAAACATGCCTACCAACTTTCGTTTATCTCGCACAATTGCTTCTTGGTGGTGCGGTTTTTTTTCCGGCAGCGCAGTATCAAGATAACAGCGCCGCAAGCCGCTGTCTCGCCGACAGGGAAAGAAGTACTACAAGCGTCTGCCCTGCAGTACCAAATTTGAACTAGCACGTAACCTGGGTATGGTTCGTGCGTTTATTATCACGGCCTTTATACCAAGAACACAAACCGTTGTCCTTGAGCATCGTTACACGCTATAAAGTTATCCGGAGAGACAATGCTGCACATTGCATATCTTCTTGCACAGGTCCGTATTATAAGGCATTCATGTCTTTGTGAGTCATCGGTGTTTCCTTATAGACCTCTTGATTTAATTTTCACCACAGATAAAGCTTAGAAGTGATAAGTTTGGTGCGTGTGCATTCCTTGCGTTTCCTGAACGACCGTTCCAATGCTCACCAAATGTTCTCTTAAGAGTGTCTGTCGTGCAGAAACATTCGTTATGTTGGCACCACACTGATTGCGTTATGTCCAATAAGACGTCTTCCCATAACTGTTTCAGCAGAATATCACAGGAACTCGAGATACTTGAGTACATTTGGATTCCTATAAAAAAAAATGTGGACTAGTGGTGCGGGCCTTGTAAAACACCTACCAAACATTCATACTCATCCATTTCTTTGACTCAGCTTGGATTTTTAACTGACGATTGGTGCATACTGCAAAGATTGACTTGCCCATGGTTTTTAAACGTTGCTTATTTCTTAAACAACATTTTGCATAGATATTCCGCAAAACTTCTTAATATCCGTAGATAACATTCGGAGAACTGTAACCAATTTTGGAAGTCATTCCCATGAAGCTTTGGATGCAGCGAAATGTGTTGAGAATGAAATGCGATGGAATGCAGTATTTGTAGAACACTTTTTTGGGTAATATCTCTCTCATACTTCCGGGATGTCTGTTAGGGGCATTTGCATTGTGTGTTGCTGCTGTTAAAATAATAGTTCCATTTTTTAAATCAGCTGCTCTTCTTTTCCTTAGCGTATTTTATTCTCCACACTTTCAGTTTTCAGAATATTTTTTTACAATATTTGCAAAGACATACCGTGAGTGCATGGGACGTTCTGGATGCTCTTCAGCGTAGAACCGCACTGTTGTTCTAACAATTCGGTGGCATTCGCAATAAGCAATATTCACTTTTCCACTGCCGTATACGTTGTGAATCTCTCAATAGCAGTACGAGAAAGTTATCTGATTCCTACAACAGCAGAACACAGGCTGATGGGCTTCAAGCTCAGAGGTAAAAAGAAGGACCATACCTGAGTTAGGTGTTGGCTTACATTTAGTGTAATAGGACAGACTTTGCGAAAGCCTTCTCCTAGCGGCGTGGCAGTGGTTTGCGGCGCTGTTATCATGACATTGTTTGATCAAGTCCCAGACAAGTAATGTCTCTCAAGTTCTATTGGAAGCTTCCTTAAAATTCCTCAGAAAATGTACATAGTCCCACTAAAAAAAAGCCGATGTCATATTTTGGCAACTACAAAAAATTACTCGTGGAGGTCAGAAAATGTAATATATTGTCCGCTATAACTAGGTGAAAATTGCGACTGGATATATTTACTCATTATGTATACATTTAGGGTGACGTGTCTTAGTTGCTTCCCCACATATATCATATGGAAGTCCGTGGTGTTAGCCAGTGCGTTGCAGTGCAGCGTCGTGGACGAGTATGAAAGAAAAGGAAGCAAACAAAGCCCAGTGCCAGCATATTGCCTGTTCCTCTCAAACGGCACGAAGGGAGCTGCCGAGTTTATGTCCTTATAACAGAGGATCACCATTCTACGAGACACGCATCGGCGCATACTCCGTTGGTCTCGAATTTTATGACACAACCTTTTTTCCCCTTCCCTTCCTCCATAAGAACTCCAACCCAGCTCCCTGGTTCTAATTCGCACACGCTACCGTGTGGTTACGCATGTCAGAAGGTAACATTCACGTTTTCTTGGATTATTATACATAAAGGTAAGTTGATGAATAGTGGACACTTCAGCAAAAAATTATTACTTTGGCACATTATTGATAAACCATCTAAAACCAACGGCATGTATGACTGCTGTCGTTTCTCTAATTTCGCTATACTAAATCAGTTTCAATATTTAAAAAACCAGTACAATAAATTTTAAGTGAAAAATCACAACGATATAATTTTTCACGGTCCCCAACTCATAGGGTAATGATCCACGGTGGTTAGGGAATTGTGCTCTTGAGATAGGAAGCTTATATAACACTGAGGCGACAGAAGTCACGGGATACCTCTCAGTATCGTGTTGGACCTCCTTTTGCCCGGCGTAGTGCAGCGACCTGACGTGCCATGGACTCAACGAGGCGTTGGTAAGTGCCCTGCAGAATTATTGAGCCGTACTGTCTCTATAGCCGTCCATAATTGCGAAGGTGTTGCCGTTTCTGGATTTCGTGCACGAGCTGACCTCGCGATTACGTCCCATATACAGGGTGTTTCAAAAATGACCGGTATCTTTGAAACGGCAATACAAACTAAACGAGCAGCGATAGAAATACACCGTTTGTTGCAATATGCTTGGGACAACAGTACATTTTCAGGCAGACAAACTTTCGAAATTACAGTAGTTACAGTTTTCAACAACAGATGGCGCTGCGGTCTGGGAAACTCTATAGTACGATATTTTCCACATATCCACCATGCGTAGCAATAATATGGCGTAGTCTTTGAATGCAATTACCCGAAACCTTTGACAACGTGTCTGGCGGAATGGCTTCACATGCAGATGAGATGTACTGCTTCAGCTGTTCAATTGTTTCTGGATTCTGGCGGTACACCTGGTCTTTCAAGTGTCCCCACGGAAAGAAGTCACAGGGGTTCATGTCTGGCGAATAGGGAGGCCAATCCACGCCGCCTCCTGTATGTTTCGGATAGCCCAAAGCAATCACACGATCATCGAAATATTCATTCGGGGAATTAAAGACGTCGGCCGTGCGATGTGGCCGGGCACCATCTTGCATAAACCACGAGGTGTTCGCAGTGTCGTCTTAGGCAGTTTGTACCGCCACAAATTCACGAAGAATGTCCAGATAGCGTGATGCAGTAATCGTTTCGGATCTGAAAAATGGGCCAATGATTCCTTTGGAAGAAATGGCGGCCCAGACCAGTACTTTTTGAGGATGCAGGGACGATGGGACTGCAACATGGGGCTTTTCGGTTCCCCATATGCGCCAGTTCTGTTTGTTGACGAAGCCGTCCAGGTAAAAATAAGCTTCGTCAGTAAACCAAATGCTGCCCACGTGCATATCGCCGTCATCAATCCTGTGCACTATATCGTTAGCGAATGTCTCTCGTGCAGCAATGGTAGCGGCGCTGAGGGGTTGCCGCGTTTGAATTTTGTATGGATAGAGGTGTAAACTCTGGCACATGAGACGATACGTGGACGTTGGCGTCATTTGGACTGCAGATGCAACACGGCGAACGGAAACCCGAGGCCGCTGTTGGATCACCTGCTGCACTAGCTGCGCGTTGCCCTCTGTGGTTGCCGTACGCGGTCGCCCTACCTTTCCAGCACGTTCATCCGTCACGTTCCCAGTCCGTTGAAATTTGGCAAACAGATCCTTTATTGTATCGATTTTCGGTCCTTTGGTTACATTAAACCTCCGTTGAAAACTTCGTCGTGTTGCAACAACACTGTGTTCTAGGCGGTGGAATTCCAACACCAGAAAAATCCTCTGTTCTAAGGAATAAACCATGTTGTCCACAGCACACTTGCACGTTGTGAACAGCACACGCTTACAGCAGAAAGACGACGTACAGAATGGCGCACCCACAGACTGCGTTGTCTTCTATATCTTTCACATCACTTGCAGCGCCATCTGTTGTTGAAAATTGTAACTACTGTAATTTCGAAAGTTTGTCCGCCTGAAAATGTACTGTTGTCCCAAGCATATTGCAACAAACGGTGTATTTCTATCGCTGCTCGTTTAGTTTTTATTGCCGTTTCAAATATACCGGTCATTTTTGAAACACCCTGTATGTTCAGTGGGATTTATGTCGGACGATATAACTGAACAAATAATTCGCTCGAATTGTCCAGAATTTTCTTCAAACCAATCACGGTCTGTGACTCGGTACCATGGTGCACTGGCATCCATAAAAATGCCGTCGTTGTTTGCGAACAAAGTCCATGAATGGCTACAAACGGTCTAAGCAGTCTAACATCCAGAGGACCCAGTTCATTCCATGCAAACACAGCCCACGCCATTTTGCGCTATGCCTTGTTGACAACTTGGGTCAATTGCTTCGTGGGGTCTGCGCCACGCTCTAAACGTGCCATGGACTCTTACCAACTGAAATGGGATTCATCTCAGCAGACCATGGTTTTCCAGTCGTCTAGGGTCCAACCGACATACCCACGAACCCAGGAGACGCGCTGCAGGCGATGTCGCGCTGTTAGTAGAGGCGCTCTAGTCGATCGTCTCGTACTAAAGCCTATTAAAGCCAAATTTCACCTCTGTCCTAACGGGTACTTTCGTCTTACGTCCCACATTGATTTCTGCGGTCGTTTGGCGTAGTGTTATTCGTCCGTCAGCAAACAGAAATATTTTAGAATTACCTGTAACACTAAAGGGCATATCACTTATGTAAATAAGGAACAGTAGTAGCCCCAACACTGATCCCTGGGGCACCCCTCCCCAACACCCATTTAACTGTACCCCACTCAGACCCTACATCACAGCCATTCACAACACTGTGAATAATGACCTTTCGCTGTCTGTTGTTAATGTACGAGGTGAACCAGTTGTGAGCTTCCCCCTACATACCATAATGTTCCAACTTATTGAGCAATATTTTGTGATCAACACAATCTGAAACGTCCCCTTAGAACAATTATACATGACTGTGCTTACACTGACACACAATATTTTTAGCGCAACGCAATCTGACTTTCAAAAATCCATACAAAAGAATGGCCCTGACTAACATTAACCTATAACTTTCACAAATCACTTACCTCACAAAAATCTTCGTTACTCGAACTACTGCAATACAGCGAGCGC
Organism: Schistocerca nitens; assembly: GCF_023898315.1. Taxonomy (NCBI): domain Eukaryota; kingdom Metazoa; phylum Arthropoda; class Insecta; order Orthoptera; family Acrididae; genus Schistocerca; species Schistocerca nitens. The sequence continues at coordinate 775,659,356 of NC_064616.1, read as the reverse complement.
CACTACTGCCAGCTAAATAAAAGATTCAAACTACGGAAGGCACTAACTACTGAGAGGCATAGTTAGCAAATGAAAGATTTTAATAGAGAACAAACAATGTATTTACCTTAATAGTGTTGAAAAATCATAATATACATAGCAGTTCATGACATCCAGTCTTACAAATTTCAAAACTCCGCCATTTCTCTCCCCACATCCACCACTGCTGGCGACTCACCTCCAACTACGCAACGCTACGCGCTGTTAACAGCCAACTGCCCAACACTACAATGGCAGACAACAATGCAAACTAGCCACAGACTGCACACAGCACAGCCAGTATTTTCATACAGAGCGCTACGTGGCGTTACCAATATAAAAACCTAGACAGCCTAATTACAAATCAAACGCCTTAGTTAAATAAAAAAATATGCCTAGCGTTCGAAACCTTTTGTTTAATCTGTCCAATACCTCACAGAGAAAAGAGAATCCATTTTTTCTCTCAGTCTGCTCTCTTCCCGTGGTCCCGCGTAAACCGTTAAACGAAGATTTACGTTTATTAGCATCGCGAATTTCTGCGAATGCGTAATAACAACCTTCCCACCTGTTCTTTACCCTCTGCAAAACTTTATTTGTTGCAGCATGTTGGATCACAACAACCTTGCAAAAAGCCTTTCCCTTGTTCCCTTAGAGGCATCCCCAATGCTGATCACTTCGTGTGCTAAGTTAATATCAAATCTTCATTTCGTAAGGGACAATAGCATTAAAGAACATTATTTTTTACACAATTAAACTTCGTCCATGTGAGAAACAACTGTAATAAATTCAAAGGTTTAAATACAGTCTTATACTTCAAGCCTCCCAGCCCATTTTCAGATTCTTCAGTCAATGTATTTTATATACAAACACTATGTGATGAAATGTATCCGGACACCTGGCTGAAAAAGATTTTCAAGTTCGTGGCGCCCTCCATCGGTAATGCTGGAGTTCAATATGGTGTTGGCCTACCTTTAGCCTTCACGATAGCTTCCACTCTCGCAGGAATACTTTCAATCATGTACAGGAAGGTTTCTTGGGGAATGGCGGAGTGCTGCACTGAGTAAAGGCATCGATGTCGGTAGGTGAGGCCTGGCACGAAATCGGCGTTCCAAAACATCCCAAAGGCGTTCTATAGGATTCAGGTCAGGACTCTGTGCAGGCTAGTCCATTACTGGGATGTTATTAGCGTGTAACCACTCCGCCACAGGCCGTGCATTATGAACAGGTGCTCAATCGTGTTGAAAGATGCAATCGCCATCCCCGAATTGCTCTTCAACTGTGGGAAGCTAGAACGTGCTTAAAACATCAATGTAGGCCTGTGATGTGATAGTGCCACGCAAAACAACAAGGGGTGCAAGCTACCTCCATGAAAAACACGAGCGCACCATAACACCACCGACTCCGAATTTTACTCTTGGCACTACACACGCTGGCAGAGGACGTTCACCGGACATTCGCCATACCCACACCCTGCCATCGAATCACCACATTGTGTACCGTCATTCGTCACTCCACACAACGTTTTTCCACTGTTCAATCGTCCAATATCTACGCTCCTTACACCAAACGAAGTGTCGTTTGGCATTTACGGGCGTAATGTGTGGGTTATGAGCAGCCGCTCGACCACGAAATCCAAGTTTTCTCACCTCCCGCCTAACTGTCAGTACTTGCAGTGGATCCTGATGGAGTTTGAAATTCCTGTGTGATGGTCTAGATAGATGTCTGCCTATGACACATTACGACCTTCTTCAACTGTCGACGGTCTCTGTCAGTTAACAGACGAGGTCGGCCTGTACGCTTTCGTGCTGTGCTGGTCTCATCACGTGTCCTCTGCACTATCACACCGGAAACAGTGGACCAAGGGATGTTTAGGAGTGTGGAAATCTCGCGTACAGACGTATGATAAGTGACACCCAACTACCTGACCACGTTCGAAGTTCGTGAGTTCCGCGGATCGCCCCCTTCTGCTCTCTCACGATGTCTAATGACTACTGAGGTCGCTGATACGGAGTATCTGGCAGTAGGTGGCAGCACAATACACCTAATATGAAAAAGTATGTTTTTGGGGGTGTGCGGATACTTTTGATCACATAGTGTATAAACCAGGTGGCTAAAATTAAAATTTACCTAATTAACACGTTATAACATGGAAACTAATTACCACAAGAGTACCAAATTTGGTATCATTAATGTCCAGAGCATGGGGTCATGATTTCCATGCAACACAGCGCCACCGTCCAGTTCCAATTATAGCCACCAGGTGCCGTGATCAGTCATCGTGATTCGTAGTCTCACACACTTGACTAGTCGCAGTGTACTAGTTCACGTGTCAAGATGAGCTTGGACAAAAGGAGCAGGGCATTATTGGTGCTCTATTATCAAAACAACAGCGGTGCTGCAGCTGCACTTCGAGAATATCGAAGGTTCCTCTTTCTCCATCTGCTGTGAGAAGCATGATGAACTTCGAATCAAGTGAAGGACTGGGCGTCGGTCCGGGAAGAGGCCGACGACCGGTTGCAGCACAGGTGGTCGATGAAATCGCTGTTGCTATCGCAGACAAGGCTGCGCGCAATCCCCGATCGTCAGGCAGTGCACACTATGTCAGGATAGTTGAACATTCCGTGGTCCACTGTACGGAAGGTGCTTCGAACCATTCTCAAATGGTATCCGTGCAAGATCCATATCGTGTAGCAGCTTGCACCAAAGGACACACAATGCCGTGCTGACTTCGCTCTCCACTTTCTCGCAAGGATGAAGTTGACGAGGGCTGGCCCTGGACTACACTACGGACAGACGAAGTTTACTTTTCATTGACGAGTGAGTTGAGCACACAAAATTGCCGAGTGTGGGGATCACCTCCAGCCTCTGTTCATGAAGTTCCTCTGTATGGTGAACGTGTCACCGTATGGTGTGGCTTCACGGCTACATTCAACATTGGCTCATTCTTCTTTGAACGGGTTTTCGCTCAAGGACCGGAGACGTGCAGTGTGACTGGCCAGCGTTACTGTGATATGATTCGCCAGCGTGTCATACCCGTCCTACGGGAGGGAGACGCATTCAACTCAACAGTTTTCATGCAAGATGGGGCCCACCGTACGTAGCTCGTGAAGTCCGCCTGCTTCTCCGAAACACAGTTGGGAAAGATCGAATTATCAGCCGACCGTTTCCAAATGCTTGGCCGGTACGATCACCTGATCTCACTCCCTGTGATTTCTGGTTGTGGGGCTACATGAAGGACAGGGTTTACCAGGGGAATATTCACACATGTGTTGCTCTGAAGTGCAGCATATACGAGGTGCGGCTAGAAAAAAACCGGACTGACGCTGGAAAAAACATTTATTTACAATTATTTACAATTTCATGGTATCTCCTTCAATGTACTCTCCTCCTCGGTCTCTACACCGCTCCATACGAATTTTCCACTGTTCATAGCAATGCTGCAGATCATTTTCGGTAAGTCCATACATTACTTCCGTCGCTTTTTCTTTTACTGCTTCAACAGTCTCAAATCTAGTTCCTTTCAAAGCTGACTTGACTTTAGGGAAAAGAAAAAAGTCACAGGGGGCCAAATCAGGTGAGTAGGGTGGATGATCTAAGATGGGAATGTTGTGTTTTGCCAAAAACGTCTTCACTGACAACGCACTGTGAGCTGGGGCATTGGCTTGGTGAAGGATCCATGACTTTTTTCTCCACAAATCGTTCCGTTTTCTCCGTACTCGCTCACGTAGGGTAGCCAGGACGCTAATGTAGTAATGCTGATTCACTGTTTGTCCCTCTGGTACCCAATCAATGTGCACAATCCCTTTGATGTCAAAAAAAACAATCATCATTGCCTTGAATTTCGATTTTGACATTCGTGCTTTTTTTTGTCGTGGAGAACCAGGTGTTTTCCAATGCATCGATTGGCGTTCAGTTTCGGGATCGTTAGTAAAAAACCACGATTCATCGCAAGTAATAACATTTTGTAAGAAGGTGGGATCACTTTCAATGTTTTCCAGGATGTCAGAACAAATCATTCTTCGGCGTTCCTTTTGTTCAATTGTGAGACACTTTGGAACCATTTTTGAACACACTTTGTTCATGTTTAAACTTTCATGAAGAATCTGCCTAACACTTTCCTTGTCAACTCCTGTTAACTCAGACACTGCTCTGATTGTTAAACGGCGATCTTGTCGAACAAGTTTACCGATTTTTTTCAATGTTTGCATCAGTTTTTGCTGACAATGGTCTGCCAGTGCGAGTGTCATCACTGGTGTCTTCGCGGCCATATTTAAATCGTTTAAACCACTCAAACACTTGTGTTCGCGATAAACAATCATCGCCGTACACTTGTTGTAACATTACAAACGTTTCACTTGCAGATTTTCCTAGTTTGAATCAAAATTTGATGTTAACACGCTGTTCTTTCTGTACACTCAACATTTTCCGACGCACAGACAAAACGTCAACTACTTAAAACAGACGCCACGGGCAGACTGAGTGCAGGAGGCAGATGAAACTCGAGCAGTAGGCGGAGCGAGAGTCACGTGACAGGCCACGCGACTTTCAGCCTTATTGCATTCGTTTTATTGTTTCACCAGTACTAGTCCGGTTTTTTTCTAGCCACACCTCGTAAAGAGAGGTAGCCAGCATATCTACGGACATGCTTCGTTCTGCAGTATAGAATGCAATCCTGCTCTTTCAGACTCTTCTGGACACTGATGGGCTCTATGTTGAGCTCCTTTTGTAGCAGTAATGGTACCGATATATAGTGATATGATGTAAGGTAGCATCACATTAAAAGTGCTTCAACTGGATTGATCCGCGTTATTTTCTTCCCCCTGTCCTTGACATTAATGCTACCAAGTTTCGTACTCGTACAGTAATTACTTCCGACCTATAATGTGTTAAATAAGGAAAATTTAAAAACTTCGTGTTCGTCTCCATAAGGCCATAACGTGCTGCTTGTTTCTGTTGCATCAAGGTAAATAAATTCCTCCTACTTCAATTAACTAAAGTGTGGCCACTGTACTTATGGGGTGCGACACTTTTACCGGTGGAATAATAAAAACAGACGATAGGGATTAATAGTTAAATTTATTCAAGTACAATTTTTGTCTACTATTGACCAGAAATACAGATGAAAATCACTAATTTACCAGCAGATCTCACCATGCTACCACATATAGAAACGCAGCCGGCACCATATACCATATCTGCCGTAACGAAAGTCTGAAGCAATGCGTATCCGTGGAGCCGGAGTGACTGTACCATGCCGACTGGGATGGCCGAGCGGTTCTAGGCGCTACAGTCTGGAACCGCGCGACCGCTACGGTCGCAGGTTCGAATCCTGCCTCGGGCATGGATATGTGTGATGTCCTAAGGTTAGTTAGGTTTAAGTAGTTCTAAGTTCTAGGGGACTGATGACCTCAGAAGTAAAGTTCCATAGTGCTTCAGAAGTCGGGAAAAGTTGTCGCAGTTGCGAATTGTTTTTGGTCATAAGCTGCATTAGGCATGCAAATCACATGAAAATTTGTGCCGTTCTGGAACTCGAACCTGGATATCCTGATTATCGAGAGCGGTCGCTTTATCCACCTTGGCTGCCTGTGCACGCTTCCAAACCTCAAAATGCCGCAATATCTATGCCTCCATTGCTCGCAGCTTACCTGGAGTTAATGAGATAAACATAGTATTATCGCTGTTTTGACCATCTCAGCTGTTATACTAATTATTAAAATGTTCGATTACAGACACATGATTATTACAGTTTATTATAGATTATTATTATGAGTTGATGTTTGGTGCACAATCCGCAAAGACTTGGCCTTTAGCCATGTTGGAACGGGTGTCTCTTTCCGTAGCAGCCGGAAACTTCAGCGAAGACAACTAAAGTATTTTTTCTACAAAAGACGCCAGAAAAACTCAGCACGTCCTGTCCAGACAGCGCAAAAGGAAGAGGAACCGTAACGACCTCCGGTTGCGAAGCTTGCGGCGCCACCTCTTCCTGCCGTCCTGGCACCGCGCCACAGTGCAGTTTTATATTCCACTTCCTTCCCCAAACTGATGGAATTTCTTTTTCTTTGTTGTCATTTGAATTATACTTTATTATATGACGCCGTTCCTGAGCTTCTTGATCCTTTCCACAGCAAGTCACTCCACAGCAGAAAGTGTACAGGTTTTCTGCTCTGACACAAGAATTCCAGCCCTGCATAGCTTTTACATGCACGAAGCAAGACTACGACAATGAGTTTCCAGGCTTATCAACCAGAACTGCCTCCTTACCACTGTCTGATGAAGGCACCGTTCCACATCTGCCACCCCACATCACATGTCACAGAGATTACCATGCTCGCTAATGGACGCGCGAAGCGTGAGTAGAAGTCTTCGTGAGTGTTAACTTGAAATGTGTCCATGTCGGCGTGCGTGGCTGTGTATTTATTTTCTTAATTTCGTTTCTTGTGCAACCATGTGTTCTCTTTGAACATACGCTGGGTCCCGGCTTCGATTCTCGGCGGGGTCAGGGATTTTCACCTGCCTCGAGATGACTGGGTGTTTGTGTTGTCCTCCTCATTTCATCATCATTCGTGAAAGTGGCGAGATTGGGCTGAGCAAAGGTTGGGAATTTGAATGGACGCTGATAACCGTGCAATTGAGCGACCCACAAAGCGATCATCATCATCATCTTTGAACTACGAGTCCGTGCTGAAAAATAATGCCTCCGATTTTTTTTATGTGAAAACTCAACAGCTTTTTAAATAAAACGAACGTTATTGATAGTCTACATCTTTATTATTTATGCCCAGATATTTTCAGCCCTCTGACACCAGAGGTCTCCGAATTAAAGCGTGTAACACGGCCGTGTGTAACGTAACTATGTCGGCGCGAGAGAAACAGTGTGCCGTAACCGAGTTTCGTATTCGAAGCACTCTCTCCTTCAGCATGACAAAGCCAGAACACACACGAGAGCTGCAAAATCTGCAACAATCCGACACCTTTGCTCCACTGTCATCGATCATCCTCCGTACAGTCTCGACTTGGTCCAATCCGATTGTCATCTGTTTCCAAAACTTAAAGACCGCCTTCAGGAACTTCATTTCGATAGTGATGAAGCGGTACAAGCAGAGGTGAGGTTGTGGCTCAGCCAACGAAGTCGCACATCTACAGTGACAGTATCGACAAAGTGGTCTCTCGTTGGGAGAAATGTGTTCGCTGCCAGTGTGACGATGTTGAACAATACACCGAAGAGCCAAAGAAACGGGCACACCTGCCTAATATCGTGTAGGGCCCCTGCGAGCGCACAGAAGTGCCGCTACACGACGTGGCATGGACTCGACTAATGTCTGAAGCAGTGCCGGTGGGGATTGACACCATGAATCCTGCAGGGCTGTCCATAAATCTGTAAGAGTACGAAGGGGTGGAGATCTCTTTCGAACAATCCGTTGCAAGACATCCCAGATATGCTCAATAATGTTCATGTCCGGGAAGTTTGGTGGATAGCAGAAGTGTTTAAACTCAGAAGAGTGTTCTTGGAGCCACTCTGTAGCAATTCTGGACGTTTATGGTGTCGCATCATCCTGCTGGAGTTGCCCAAGTCCGTCGGAGTGCACAATGGACCTGAATGGATACAGATAATCAGACATGATGCTTACGTACTTGTCACCTGTCAGAGTCGTATCTAGACCTATCAGAGATCCCATATCACTCCAACTGCACACGCCCCACAGCATTATATACCATCCATCAGCTTGAACAGTCTCCTGCTGACATGGTCCATGGATACATGACGCTGTCTCCATACCCATACACGTCCATCCCCTCCATACAATCTGAAAGGAGACTCGTCCGACCAGGCAACATGTTTCTCGTCATCAACAGCCCAATGTCGCTGTTCACGGAACCAGACGAGGCGTAAAGCTTTGTGTCTTGCAGTCATCGCGGGTACACGACTGAGCCTTCGGCTCCGAAAGCCCATATCGACGATCTTTCGTTGAATGGTTCTCACGCCGACACTTGTTGATGGTCCTGTATTTAAATCTGGAGCAATTTGCGGAAAGGTTGCACTTTTGTCATGTTGAACGATTCTCTTCAGTCGTCGTTGGTCCCGTTCTTGCAGGATCTTTTTCCCGCCGCCGCGATGTCGGATATTTGATGTTTTACCATATTCCTGATACTAACGGTACACTCGTGAAATGGTCCTACAGGAAAATACCCTCTTCATCGCTACCGCGGAGATGCTGTGTCCCATCGCTCGTGCGCCGACTATAACACCACGTTCAAACTCACTTAAATCTTGATAACCTGCCATTGCAGCAACAGTAACTGACCTAACAACTGCGCCAGGCACTTGTCTTATATAAGCATTGCCGACCGCAGTGCCGTATCCTGTCTGTTTACATATCTCTCTATTTTAATACGCATGCCAATTTCCTTGGCGCTTCAGTGTAGGTATGTAAACTTGAAGAATAAGGATGTAGAATATTAATGACATTTGTTTATTTAAAAAGCTATAAGAGTTTTCTCAAACAATTCGGTGGCATTACTTTTCAACACGCTCTCGTATTTGTGTGTATTTGCTCGACGTGCTCGCACTAGCAACAAATCCGTCTTCCATCCGCCTTTACTAATACACGTTTTACGTGGTCATCTCATTTATGTGATACAAACCCACTTCTTACCGCATGAACTATGCGTACCTATTACGATATTAGCAGGACGTCTCTGGCTTCGTCCGATGTCTGTTGTTCTGCTTACTTCAGATGCACTCCAGACAACTCTCTTGAACCATGCTGCTAGCAGGGTGTGTTTCTAACGAGCTTGCACGTTTCGAGCGATTCTTGGCGACGTCCAGTAGCATGCCAGATGTGTTCTTATCAGATGGATGTGACGGCTATGACAATGTGGCTCGCCGGCCGCTGGTGGCCTAGCGCTTCTGGCGCTACAGTCTGGAACCGCGCGACCGCTACGGTCGCAGGTTCGAATCCTGCCTCGGGCATGGATGTTCGTGTTGTCCTTAGGTTAGTTAGGTTTAAGTAGTTCTAAGTTCTAGGGGACTTATGACCTCAGCAGTTGAGTCCCATAGTGCTCAGAACCATTTGAACCATTTGACAATGTGGCTCCTTAAAAAAGATCAGTACTGGTTTATACTATCGTCTGTGTGAGCTACCGCTTTTTCTCCAATGATATCAATATAGATCATACGTTAAACTCCAGTCATCCCTCCTATAAACAGAAAGCGATATAGTTTTCTGGGTACCACAGTATTTTTGAGCGATTTCCCACACAAATTGTAAATATTTTATGTTTTTTTTTTTTTAAAAAGCACTCCGTCTTCAGGCCACGAGTGGCCTACCGGGACGATCCGACCGCCGTGTCATCCTCAGAGGAGGTTGCGGATAGGAGGGGCGTGGGGTCAGCACACCGCTCTCCCGGTCGTTATGATGGTATTCTTGACCGAAGCCGCTACTATTCGGTCGAGTAGCTCTTCAATTGGCATCACGAGGCTGAGTGCACCCCGAAAAATGGCAACAGCGCATGGCGGCCTGGACGGTCCACCATCCAAGTGCCGACCTCACGGGAACCGGTGTAGCCACTGCAGCAAGGCCGTTGCCTATTTTATATTGTATATAGGAGATTTAATATCGCCATCGGATTTATAATTGTACTGTCTTCTGAGGTTGAACACCAGCTACACCTGTGAGTCATGGAGCTCAGTGTCATCATCAGAAAGACGAACATATACACTTTACAAAATGTTCAAATGTGTGTGAATTCCTAAGGGACCAAACTGCTGAGGTCATCGGTCCTTACACTTACACACTACTTAAAATAACTCATGCTAAGAACAACACACACCTATGCCCGATGGAGGAGTCGAACTTCCGGTGGGAGGGGCCTCGCAATCCGTGACATGGCGCCCTAAACCACGCGGCCACTCCACGCGGCTGTACTTTACAGACAGATCTCGCGAGAGTAGTTCTGTGGTATTGTCTTGCCAGGGCAGTGGAATCAGTGAGATTGAGATGTGCAGTTCGTGATTTCCGTAACTCGATATTAATAAGATGGCAGTTTGTAGCCTGACAAAAGTAGCGTGATAGTCTTATACTCACAAGCGCTGCAAACAGCTCTATACCTGGTAGAGTAAACCTTTCGATTGACGAAAGTTCAGTCCCGCTACATATTAGGTGAAAGGAGACTTGTCACATGTTTGCGAACAAAAATAATTCGCAGTGCAGTACGCCATTTCGGATGTGTTACACAAGAGGTATAGTGAGTTAATTGTCAGACACAGATTTGTTGCAATGGTTCTCGGAAAATGTAATGCACTATAGTGAACTAGCATAGACGACGCTAGGATGGCCAGTTCTAGAGGTTTGTTTGGAGTGTTTATCAAGTAAGCATGACAACAGATGTCGAATGAAATCTGGAACCATGCGATAAGACCCTAAGGGGCACGTATATCCTAAACGAACGTACACCAGACTCAGCGCTACACTCCCCATTAACTCTTCCAAGTATTGGGAAGCAGTCCACATTCCTGTTATGATTTGACGAAACTACAGTCGTGTGGCTGTATTGTGGGTTCTTGGAGTGCCCTGGGAGAAGGCTCATCAAACTAGAACACATGAACAATTATTTCACTTTATTAATAAATGAATAAAAAATTAACTGATCTACACTCCTGGAAATGGAAAAAAGAACACATTGACACCGGTGTGTCAGACCCACCATACTTGCTCCGGACACTGCGAGACGGCTGTACAAGCAATGATCACACGCACGGCACAGCGGACACACCAGGAACCGCGGTGTTGGCCGTCGAATGGCGCTAGCTGCGCAGCATTTGTGCACCGCCGCCGTCAGTGTCAGCCAGTTTGCCGTGGCATACGGAGCTCCATCGCAGTCTTTAACACTGGTAGCATGCCGCGACAGCGTGGACGTGAACCGTATGTGCAGTTGACGGACTTTGAGCGAGGGCGTATAGTGGGCATGCGGGAGGCCGGGTGGACGTACCGCCGAATTGCTCAACACGTGCGGCGTGAGGTCTCCACAGTACATCCATGTTGTCGCCAGTGGTCGGCGGAAGGTGCACGTGCCCGTCGACCTGGGACCGGACCGCAGCGACGCACGGATGCACGCCAAGACCGTAGGATCCTACGCAGTGCCGTAGGGGACCGCACCGCCACTTCCCGGCAAATTAGGGACACTGTTGCTCCTGGGGTATCGGCGAGGACCATTCGCAACCGTCTCCATGAAGCTGGGCTACGGTCCCGCACACCGTTAGGCCGTCTTCCGCTCACGCCCCAACATCGTGCAGCCCGCCTCCAGTGGAGTCGCGACAGGCGTGAATGGAGGGACGAATGGAGACGTGTCGTCTTCAGCGATGAGAGTCGCTTCTACCTTGGTGCCAATGATGGTCGCATGCGTGTTTGGCGCCGTGCAGGTGAGCGCCACAATCAGGACTGCATACGACCGAGGCACACAGGGCCAACACCCGGCATCATGGTGTGGGGAGCGATCTCCTACACTGGCCGTACACCACTGGTGATCGTCGAGGGGACACTGAATAGTGCACGGTACATCCAAACCGTCATCGAACCCATCGTTCTACCATTCCTAGACCGGCAAGGGAACTTGCTGTTCCAACAGGACAATGCACGTCCGCATGTATCCCATGCCACCCAACGTGCTCTAGAAGGTGTAAGTCAACTACCCTGGCCAGCAAGATCTCCGGATCTGTCCCCCATTGAGCATGTTTGGGACTGGATGAAGCGTCGTCTCACGCGGTCTGCACGTCCAGCACGAACGCTGGTCCAACTGAGGCGCCAGGTGGAAATGGCATGGCAAGCCGTTCCACAGGACTACATCCAGCATCTCTACGATCGTCTCCATGGGAGAATAGCAGCCTGCATTGCTGCGAGAGGTGGATATACACTGTACTAGTGCCGACATTGTGCATGCTCTGTTGCCTGTGTCTATGTGCCTGTGGTTCTGTCAGTGTGATCATGTGATGTATCTGACCCCAGGAATGTGTCAATAAAGTTTCCCCTTCCTGGGACAATGAATTCACGGTGTTCCTATTTCAATTTCCAGGAGTGTAATTTTCAGGATTTCTTGACAGTTTATAATTGTCATTGACTATGAAAGCATCATTTGATGCACTTATTAATAAACTGTTCTATTGCAGTACAAAATACAACATTTACGAAAGTGACAAACTGCCTATTGGCTTCTGTCTCGGGTTCTTCGGCCGACGTTCATCTAATGATTTTTCCGACGTTTCGCCAGCACGAGTGGCTGGCATTGTCAAAGCTTCACCCTCCATTGCCGGTGGTGAAGCTTTGACAATGCCAGCCACTCGTGCTGGCGAAACGTCGGAAAAATCATTAGATGAACGTCGGCCGAAGAACCCGAGACAGAAGCCAATAGGCAGTTTGTCAACAAGTGGCCACGAAAGCCTCAACAATTTTGTATTTACGAAAGTGTAATTCATCAGAAACTTTACCTGTCACTGTCCTACACGATGACGTTGACTGCTGTAGCTGAGATCTCGAACTGGGCTGAGCTCTTGCATGCTCGACACTATACTGACCTCAGCGCGTGCGCGTTGCTATACTGAGACGGAGGGTGTGTCTTTTGGAGTGCCTTCATCTGTTTGTTTCGGATTGCAGCGAGCCCTCGCTAATGTGTGTGATACTGAATCGCGTTGCCGACTTCGGTGTGGCACCGCGATATCTCAACGATACCACAATTCCATCCCTCATCGCCCGCTCCTCAACAGCAACCATATCTTACCTGACAACCTGAGCAAAGCTGGCCACTTTGCATCCGATCTCTTTGACATCTTCTCAATCCCAACGACCCTCACTTTGATTACTCCCTATTCCCTACAATCCACAAGCGCACAAACACCACCGTCTTCCCCCTGCCTCCCAGCTTCTAGTACTTGGACAACATACCACATACAGAATTAAACACCACAGTACACGACATTACACAACTGTTGTTGTTGTGGTGGTGGCCTTCAGTCCAGAGACTGGTTTGATGCAACTCTCCATGCTACTCTCTCCTGTTCAAGCTTCTTTATCATTTTATACGCTCTCTACTTCGACCATCATCAGTTATTTTACTCCCTAAATAGCAAAACTCATCTACTACTTTAAGTGTCTCATTTCCTAATCTAATTCCCACAGCATCACCTGATTTAATTAGACTACATTCCATTATCCTCGTTTTGCTTTTGTTGATGTTCATCTTATATCCTCCTTTCAAGACACTGTCCATTCCGTCCAACTGCTCTTCCAGGTCCTTTGCTGTCTGTGACAGAATTACAGTGTCATCGCAAACCTCAAAGCTTTTATTTCTTCTCCATGGATTTTGATTCCTACTCCAAATTTTTATTTTGTTTCCTTGACTGCTTGTTCAATATATAGATTGAATAACATCGGGGATAGGCTACAACCCTGTCTTACTCCCTTCCCAACCACTGCTTCCCTTTCATACCCCTCGACTCTTATAACTGCCATCTGGCTTTTGTACAAATTGTAAATAGCCTTTTGCTCCCTGTATTTTACCGTTGCCACCTTCAGAATTTGAAAGAGAGTATTCCAGTCAACATTGTGAAAAGCTTTCTGTAAGTCTAAAAGTGCAAGAGACGTAGGTTTGCCTTTCCTTAATCAATCTTCTAAGATAAATCGTAGGGTCAATATTGCCTCATGTATTCCAACATTTCTGTGGAATCCAAACTGATCTTCCCCAAGGTCGGCGTCTACCAGTTTTTCCATGCGTCTGTAAAGAATTAGCGTTAGTATTTTGCAGTCGTGACTTATTAAACTGATAATTAGGGTAATTTTCACACCTGTCAACGCCTGCTCTCTTTGGGTTTGGAATTTTTATATTCCTCTTGAAGTCTAAGGGTATTTCGCCTGTTTCGTACATCTTCCACACCAGATGGAAGAGTTTTGTCATGGCTGGCTCTCCCTAGGCTATCAGTAGTTCTAATGAAATGTTGTCTACTCCAGGGACCTTGTTTCGACTCAGGTCTTTCAGTGCTCTGTCAAACTCTTCCCGCAGTATCATATCTCCCATTTCATCTTCATCTACGTCCTCTTCCATTTCCATAATATTGCCCTCAAGTACATCACAATGTTATTTGTCGTTGGCGCACATTATACATGGGCGTGCCCACTCGACGGTTAAATACCGAACATGTATCCTTCTGTGCTGGTCACTCACCAATCTTTCCGTCATCCAAACGCTTCCCTGTGATTTTCAAGTCACTAAGTTGCGCGACCACATGATCTAGGAATGGATCTAAATTTAACAATGAAATATTTGTCTTTTCCTTACTCACTGTGAAATACTTCGTGTCTAACTCTACTTGTGGTATTACATCCTTCTTAGTCGGTAGTCTATTGTTTGTTTTTACTATAAAAACTTATTTTTACAATTCCTGTTACTGATATATCCTGGGGAGATTTATTTATTTATTTATTTACACGTCAAGTTCCGTAGGACCAAATTGAGGAGCAAATCTCCAAGGTCATGGAACGTGTCAGTACATGAACTTACAACATAAAAGTAATAACAGATAAAAATAAATGTTCATGAACCTGAAAAAAAGTCAGTCCATAAGTTTAGGTAAACGCTATCAGCACTACAATAAGAATCAGCTTAATTTTTCAAGGAACTCTTCGACAGAATAAAATGAGTGACCTATGAGGAAACTCTTCAGTTTCGATTTGAAACCGCGTGGATTACTGCTAAGATTTTTTAATTTTAGTGGCAGCTTATTGAAAATGGATGCAGCAGTATACTGCACAACATTTTGCACAAGAGTTAAGGAAGTCCGATCCAAATGGAGGTTTGTTTTCTGCCGAGTATTAACCGAGTGAATGCTGCTTATTCTTGGGAATAAACTAATACTGGTAACAAGAAACGACAATAAGGAATATACGTATTGAGAGGCCAATGTCAAAATACCCAGACTCGTGAACAGAGGTCGACAAGAGGTTCGTGAACTCACACCACTTATTACCCGAACCGCCAGTTTCTGAGCCAAAAATATCCTTCTAGAATGGGAAGAGTTACCCCAAAATATAATACCATACGACATAAGTGAATTAAAATAAGCAAAGTAGACTAATTTACGTGTCGAAGTATCACTCACTTTTGATACCGTCCGAATAGTAAAAATGGCAGTATTAAGTCTTTGAACAAGATCCTGAACGTGGGATTTCCACGACAGCTTACTATCCATCTGAACACCTAGAAATTTGAACTGTTCAGTTTCACTAATCATATGCCCGTTCTGTGAGATGAAAACGTCAGGTCTTGTTGAATTGTGTGTCAGAAAATGTTTAAACTGAGTCTTACTGTGATATAACGTTAGTTTATTTTCTACAAGCCATGAACTGTGTTTTCCACAAATCACTGCGACACCTTCTTGCTGGGGAACTATATCTAACCATTCACTATTATTTAAATTTGTCCAAATGCTTTGCTTTAAATATACAATTTTCTTTAGACAATCACTTAGTACAGTGTTTATCGGCTGAAGCAGTTTTGCTTTGATCAGAGGTTGGTAACAGTGCAAATATTTGCCTGGAACTCTTTCTGTCCTTACAGTCTAAATCTTCTGAAGACAGTTTAGCATAATGTCGTTTGCATTATCAATAATCAAGTTTTCCTTTTCGGACTGGATAAACACACACTTCCTGTTTGATTGAGCGATTTCTTTTGGTAACAGGAACATGCTCTATAAGGTAAACATATTGTTATCTACTAAGGGAACATTTATGACGTATCCTAATATGCTTCCTGATACAAATACATCTATATCGATCAGATTTAACAAGAGGTATCCTCATGATTTACCTAGTGGAGCGGTGAACTTTACATCCTTTAGTTCGTCTCGTGTTAGGCTGAGAAATTTTACAATTTGTTGTGGGTTTATTATGTGAGGTTGCAAAATGCTTTTCTGTGCGGTCCCTATACAAGGTGGCAATTATTTTCAATCCTATGACTGTTTCCTTAACTTACATCTTAATAAATCTTTCTAACCTCTCCATGCAGAATTTAGTGTGTCTTACTGTCGTTTATCGAACTTACTGTTCTGTTTACCCCTGATAACGTTGCTCTGAACACTGTTACCTGTTCTTTGGTTAATCTCAATAGATCTTTTGAATTTCTCTCAATGTTTTCAATTAGTTCTTTGTAATATGTAGCGTCAGCTTCATCTAGTGTGCCTAACAGTACTTTACGTATCTCACCGATGAAATTAAACAGGACTTCCTTCTTTCTTGTCTCGTGTCTTGTTAAATGATATAACAGTTTCTGTAAAACTGTTACCTTTTCTACATGTCTCACTACTTTTTGGTCTACCAAGCGACATTCTATTAAAACTACATGAAGT
The DNA here is from genome assembly GCF_023898315.1 of Schistocerca nitens. Taxonomy (NCBI): domain Eukaryota; kingdom Metazoa; phylum Arthropoda; class Insecta; order Orthoptera; family Acrididae; genus Schistocerca; species Schistocerca nitens. The sequence continues at coordinate 775,642,948 of NC_064616.1, read as the reverse complement.
CCCTTTAATGTGGCTTTAAATCTCTGTAGGGGTAACCATCCATATCGTTCAGCTTTCTGATAACACTCAATTATGGCCTCCAAATTTACATAGGGCACAATTCTTCATGTTATACTGTAGGTTTCTACTTCCCCTAAATTATCGTAGTACACCCCAGAAAACAACTCTAGCTTGGAAACTTTGGAATGCTCTGTCCATTGCTCTGCATTGGCGATTGCTGTGATTACTAGTACACTCCTGGAAATGGAAAAAAGAACACATTGACACCGGTGTGTCAGACCCACCATACTTGCTCCGGACACTGCGAGAGGGCTGTACAAGCAATGATCACACGCACGGCACAGCGGACACACCAGGAACCGCGGTGTTGGCCGTCGAATGGCGCTAGCTGCGCAGCATTTGTGCACCGCCGCCGTCAGTGTCAGCCAGTTTGCCGTGGCATACGGAGCTCCATCGCAGTCTTTAACACTGGTAGCATGCCGCGACAGCGTGGACGTGAACCGTATGTGCAGTTGACGGACTTTGAGCGAGGGCGTATAGTAGGCATGCGGGAGGCCGGGTGGACGTACCGCCGAATTGCTCAACACGTGGGGCGTGAGGTCTCCACAGTACATCGATGTTGTCGCCAGTGGTCGGCGGAAGGTGCACGTGCCCGTCGACCTGGGACCGGACCGCAGCGACGCACGGATGCACGCCAAGACCGTAGGATCCTACGCAGTGCCGTAGGGGACCGCACCGCCACTTCCCAGCAAATTAGGGACACTGTTGCTCCTGGGGTATCGGCGAGGACCATTCGCAACCGTCTCCATGAAGCTGGGCTACGGTCCCGCACACCGTTAGGCCGTCTTCCGCTCACGCCCCAACATCGTGCAGCCCGCCTCCAGTGGTGTCGCGACAGGCGTGAATGGAGGGACGAATGGAGACGTGTCGTCTTCAGCGATGAGAGTCGCTTCTGCCTTGGTGCCAATGATGGTCGTATGCGTGTTTGGCGCCGTGCAGGTGAGCGCCACAATCAGGACTGCATACGACCGAGGCACACAGGGCCAACACCCGGCATCATGGTGTGGGGAGCGATCTCCTACACTGGCCGTACACCACTGGTGATCGTCGAGGGGACACTGAATAGTGCACGGTACATCCAAACCGTCATCGAACCCATCGTTCTACCATTCCTAGACCGGCAAGGGAACTTGCTGTTCCAACAGGACAATGCACGTCCGCATGTATCCCATGCCACCCAACGTGCTCTAGAAGGTGTAAGTCAAAAATGGTTCAAATGGCTCTGAGCACTATGGGACTCAACTGCTGAGGTCATTAGTCCCCTAGAACTTAGAACTAGTTAAACCTAACTAACCTAAGGACATCACACACATCCATGCCCGAGGCAGGATTCGAACCTGCGACCGTAGCGGTCTCGCGGTTCCAGACTGCAGCGCCAGAACCGCGCGGCCACTTCGGCCGGCCCAAAGGTGTAAGTCAACTACCCTGGCCAGCAAGATCTCCGGATCTGTCCCCCATTGAGCATGTTTGGGACTGGATGAAGCGTCGTCTCACGCGGTCTGCACGTCCAGCACGAACGCTGGTCCAACTGAGGCGCCAGGTGGAAATGGCACGGCAAGCCGTTCCACAGGACTACATCCAGTATCTCTACGATCGTCTCCATGGGAGAATAGCAGCCTGCATTGCTGCGAAAGGTGGATATACACTGTACTAGTGCCGAGATTGTGCATGCTCTGTTGCCTGTGTCTATGTGCCTGTGGTTCTGTCAGTGTGATCATGTGATGTATCTGACCCCAGGAATGTGTCAATAAAGTTTCCCCTTCCTGGGACAATGAATTCACGGTGTTCTTATTTCAATTTCCAGGAGTGTAGTAGGAACTCTTTCTTCTTGTCTGTGCCATACATAAAATTTAAATATGCTGATTTCGTCTGTTCTATGTGCCTTAGTTTCTTTGTTTCTGTTCAGTTTTATTATTACATTCTGAGTATCTACTTTTGCTACTTCATATGGCCCTCGCCATTGTGACTACAGTTTTATAGATCAACGACGCTGTACAGTCTCATCGTATAACAATAGTTGATCACCTATCTTGAATTCTTTCCGATTTTGTTGCTTATCTTACTGTTCTTTGTTAGCCTTTTTGTTTTGTTTTGTACTGTGATCTTCCTTGTTAATTCGTATGTTTCTTGCATCCTAGCTCTCAGTCTATTAGCATATGACACATAGTCATCATTTACCTTTACTGGTCCTCGTTGCAGTATTCCCGGTATGTTTACTTCCTACCACACATTAACTCAGAAAGCGTATACGCAGCAGAATTTTGTAGTGTGGTGCTGAACACGACAACTACACATGGCACCACTTATCCCATGCACTCTGATTCCCTGTTACATAGCGCCTCAAATACTCTATCAATGTACAATGATTTTTTTAATGCACCATTGGATTCTGGATTGTATGCTGTTGTGTGTATGCGGCTAATACGTAGCAATCTACAAACTCTCTTCATCAGATCACTTAAAAAATTTGCCCCTTGGTCAGTTAAAAGTACTGAGGGAATTCCATATCCTAAAACCGTGTTCTACAAACACGTCCGCTACTGTGTCGGCATCTTAACTTTCCAAGAGTACAGGTAGTGTAAAGGTAATTAAATCGTCTGGAAATGTCAACATGTACCTCTTTCCCGTACTCGATGTGTCTAGAGAGCCTACTACCTTCGCTGAAAGGCACCCTATCACACCTTGATAGGCCCCTTAGTTGACCCTATTTTAATCCTATATAAAATATCTGGCGGCATTTGGAACAGCGACTGAAATGTAGAAATCAACGTAACGGCAAATTTGATAGTTCTGTGGCATCTAATCATCAAATTGTGGCTTCAACTTGTAACATTTATGGAACGTCAGTCAAACTGTAATATTGTGTAATGTGCAGCAAGCCGTTCTGTTGGGGAGCCTGTTGTGCGGTCGAGACATCTTGGTGGCGAGTTTAGGGGTCACATTCCACCTGGATACACCATGTTCACTTCCTATTGGATGAGTGAAGTCGACCATTATAAGGTAGCAAGGATTTTCTTGGCTCCTGATTGGTCGGAATGTTGAAGGTATTGTTGGATAAGTTTGGTGGCGTCCGTTGCCAAAGGTGGACGCACGTGTTAAGTCCATATTTTAGAAGTCCGTAAAATGTGTAAATTACTTTTATTGAAACTGATAACTGCATAGCGAGCGTACATTATCAGAAATGGGTGACGATGGCCAAAGTGAACGGTCGCGTCGCGTATGTGACTTGAGTTTCAAACGGAGCACTAAGCAACGATTGACTGAAGCAAGGGTAAGGAATACAACAGATGGTAAAGCAGATGATGAATGACTTGCCTTAAGGGATGAAACAGTGATTAGAGCAGACGATGAACCATTGAAGAAATGACCTGTGGATATCATATCATTTCTCAACATTTTTGGAACACAACCTACGGCCAGCTTTCTGCAGAACCTGACCATCATTTTGCAGGACAACGCTCAAGCACGTACAGTGCAAGCTGTTACTGATTTGTTTGACTAATGGGGCAGCTAAATGCTATACCACCTACTGCACTCCCCTGACTTAAACCCTTGTGAGTTCAACTCGATTCCTAAACTGAAGGAAACACTTCACGCCATTCGCTTCGGAACTGCTACATATTCGTCGGGCAATAGACGGCGCCGCTCGAACTGTCAACACAACTGGCACTGCTAAGAGTATCCTACGACTTCCACATCGCTGGCAATGGGCTACACACAACTACTTTGAAGGTCACTAAAACTTTGAAGCATGTATCTATTTTGTACGAGGTGTAAATAAATAGTTGCCACTATTAAACTTCCAACCATTGTGTATACCCACATCAGATTCGTGCTACGTTGCATGTAAGCTGCAGTAATGCCATAAAATGGAAACTTTTTGATCGCCCCTTATGTATGAGACAGGCTCCTTACACTTAGAGTTCAATAAGTAACGCAGCACATTTTTTTCTGAAACCACGTTAGTTCTATTCAGGATTCCAATATACCATATTATCCCCCTCTGTTTTGACTAAAAAACCTATTTTTAAACACAATTTCTGTTCAATACGACGGCGTCCGCCTGCTTAGCTGTGTGGTAACGTGCTTGCCTCCCATGCATTGGGCCCGGGTTCGATTCCCTGCCGGCTTGGAGACTTTCTCCGCTCGGGGAGTGGCTGTTGTGTTGTCCCCATCCTCATCATCGGCTGCAAGTCGACCAATGTGGGGCCGACTGAAATAAGACTTGCACTTGGCAGCCGAAACAGAATGGGACCTCCCGGCCAACAAGGTCACACGATCATTTCATTTTTCATTTTTTTTTTTCAATGCGACGGCCTTACGCCACCATCATGCACATCAATGAACTCCGCAGCATTCATGTAGGGTAAGTCAGGGTGATATGGTGAATCGGGTGAAATGGTGAATTGCTTTAATTCTTTACTGGTTAAACAGATGTCTCTGTATGTCTGCATGCCAACAGTCTCTGATCATCTGTGCAGTGTGCACGTGTTGAAACCCAGCCCGTTTTAAAAACCGTAAGTTATTTGTACAAAACTGTTTTCGATGCTAAATAATTTTTATATTCTGCATGCATTTGTAGATGTTACTTCAGGTAGCGTAGTCCGAGGGGTATTTTTTGATATATTCTGTCTTCTTATACTGCTTATGTACGAGGCGTGTTTTTTAAGTAAGTACCGTTTCGAAATTTAAAAAAGACGTGCTAAGATATCTCAATAATTTTATTTTTACATGAAAGCCTGCACCTTAAGCTACGCACTGACGCCATTACAATCTGATTCTCCCTTGTTTACGTTGTGCACTGAGTGTCTAAGATGCCTCCGATAATCGTGAGTCCCGCCGACTGTGAAGTACGGGCTGTTATAAGATTTCTTAGTGCTAAAGGCCTAAAAGCGATCGATATTCATCGTGAGATTTGTGAAGTTTACGGAGAAAACGTTGTGGGTGAGGGAATGATAAGAAAGTGGGTGAGAGCATTTAAAGATGGCCGCAGAAATGTGCATGATGAACAACGGAGTGGGTGTCCTTCTGCCGTTAATGAAAGTTTGGTGCAGGAAGTGGACAATAAGGTGAGAGAAAACAGGTTCTTTACGATTTCCTCCTTGCGGGATGACATTCCTTATGTTTCTCGTAGCGTTTTGTATGGCACTGTGACCGAGCACTTGAATTACCGAAAATTGTGCGCACGTTGGGTACCGAAAGTGTTGACGGATGTGCACAAAACCAAACGTTTAGACAGTGCATTGACTTTCCTTGAGTGGTACCACAACGACGGTGATGATTTCTTAAGCCAAACTGTTACGGGCGATGAAACATGGGTGGCCTACGTCACACCAGAATCAAAGCAACAGTCCATGGAAGTTGAGCAAGGGCATCGTTTTGCTGCAAGACAATGCACGTCGCATGTGGCGAATCATACCAAAGTTCTCATCACATCTTTTCGATGGGAAACTCTAGATCATCCTCCGTACAGCCCCGATCTTGCGCCCAGTGACTACCATCTGTTCCTGCACTTGAAGAAACACCTGGGCTGTCAGCGTTTTCAAGACGATGACGAAGTCAAAACAGTGGTGATGCTGTGGTTAACAAGTCAGGAGGCAGACTTCTATTAGGAGGGTATTCAAAAACTGGTACAACGTTATGACAAGTGCCTCAATATTGATGGAAATCATGTAGAAAAGTAGATTAAGGTACAGACTTTCATGTAAAAATGAAATTATTGTGATATTTTAGTACGTCTTTTTTTTAAATTTCAAAACGGTACTTACTTAAAAAACACTCCTCGTACTACATAACCTAGAAATCGTTGAATCTAGTGTTTTGAACTTCTTGCCGTGCTATTCACCGTTTCACCCATAGCAAACGGGAGAAATGGAGAATTCGGGCAGGGGTGATACGGTGAAGGACTTTTCTTATGAGTAAAGTGTAAAGCTTTTTATTTAGGTACATCCCAACCAGGGTTTTTGACAAGTCATGAAATGTTAGCGTTTTCTATCCCATGCGAGAATTATATTCTGTTTTATCCGACGTCTCAAGACAATCGTTAATTTCAAAATTAGTTTTTATATATATTTTTTGCGAGTACAGTTTGGTTCGTCAGTGATTAAAAAAGTAAATGTTCTAACTACCACCATTGTTCCAGGCAAAGATGCCTACATTTTACAAAAGACAAAAAGGATCCAGCGGTGCTGATTGGACGGAGGAGTAACTTAACGATGCTGAGAAATATAACCAACATCACAAATTTAACTGAGAAAAGAAAATTGCTGGAATGGACTGGCTACATTTATTCTTAAAAAGAAATCCGTAACTCTCAGTCCGCAAATAGGAAGGAGTTTCACAAGCACGGTCAAGGTGTTTAAGTACAAAAACGTTTCAGACTCTTTTTCATTGCTGCAGAACATCTTGGTAGAGCATAACCTCCTTTATAAGCCGGGAAATATATTCAACTTAGATGAGTCCGGACTTCAGCTGAATAATAGACCAGGTTAGGTGTTGGCAGCAAAGGGGTCTAAGAGCGTTCCACCGACAACATCCGGTGAAAAGGGTGAAACCATATCTGTAATCGCTTGCTGCAATGGAGAGGCCATGTTTTTACCCCCAGCTTGTGTTTTGAAGGGAAAAAATGAAAAGGCCGAGTACAAGGACGGTATGCCGCCGGGTTCCACGATTTTCATGTAACAAAAGCCGGCGTACGGAACAACTGATATTTTTCTTCTGTGGCTAAGGAACCATTTTGCACCGAGGAAGCCTGATGGAACAGTCGTGCTTATTTTGGATGGACATAGCTCTCATTGCAACAGTGTGGATACGTTAGAGTTTGCAGAAGAAAAAAGAACATAATTTTGCTCTGTCTGACCAGCCACACCACACACTATCTGCAGCATTTTTAAAGCTCTGAAATCCTATTATTACAATGCTTGCAATTCGTACATTAAAATGAATCCAAACAGAAAAATTTGCAGACTAGTGTTCGGAAGACTGCTTACAAAGGCATAGGTACAAGCAGCTGCGACAGAGAATGCAATATCTGGATTCAGAAGCACAGGAAACATCCCGTTTAATCCTGATGTCATCCCCGAATACCCGTTTTTAACATCAGCTACAGATCAACATCAGGACAACAACGAACGACATGAAAACAGACCTACTTCACCTCGACCAAGTTGTTCGCACTGGCAGGAGATACCTAATCCCTCGGAAGAAGCAGCTGCAGACGTAGATAACGATCAGGGACTTGAACACAGTCAAGCTTCACCACAACTGGGCTGTTCGCAACGGGCGGAAAATCCACAGGAAAACATGCAGTCTTCATCAGAAGCAACAGATATGACCCTGACAGTGTCAACAGAAGAATCTCAAATAATCCCTGGCAAACTCTTGGACCATATTTCACCGATACCTATCCTAGATAAAGTTGCATGTGCAAGGAAGAAGTCCAGAGCTTTAGCTGAGGTTTTGAGTTCTCCAGAAAACACCGACAACCTGCGAAACAGAAAACGACAAAATGAGTCAGTGAAGAATAGAGAAAATGCTAAAAAGAGGACCAAAGGAACAACCGTAACCAAAGGAAAAACCGTAACCAAAGGAAAAAAAGAAACTACCAAAGGAATTATCAAAAAGAAGCAGCCTAAGAAATGAAAAGCGTCTACCACTTACACCGAATCCGACTCGTCGCTGGATATCCAATTGCAAGACGATGATGACGACGCGGATGATGAAGACTGTTGTTGTGTAGGTGCGGTGAACTGTACAGTTGCACGATAAAGGATGTGGATTGGATCAGATGTATTAGCTGCCAACGTTGGCTGCATGAAGACTGTTCAAAATATGAATCTATGTGTGACGTATGTGGCAAAAAGCAGGGGAAATAAGTTCACCATTTCACTCAAAGGACATTCACCATTTCACCCATATAAGTGGGTGAAATGGTGAAATCGATAAAAATGAGTATTGTTTATTTTTTTAACTTTTGTAGTGCCTTAAAGAGGATGTGGTACTGTTGACGTGTTACTTATGTATTTTGTTTAAATAAACAATTTCTTATCTTCTACGAGGCTCAAATTTTTTGTTCACCATATCACCCTGATTTACCCCACTGCATCCTGTGGAGTGTATAATTCGTTGAGCCAGACATATCGAAGTTGGAAGACTTCTACGAGGAGCGTTCAATAACTAATGCAGCGCATTTATTTCTGAAAGCAGATTGGTTTTATCCAGGATTCTAATATATCGTATTACTCCCCACTCTTTCGGTTATAAAACCCTATTTTTCAACATAATCTCCGCTCAATATGACAGTCTTACGTCAATGTAATGCATATAAATGAACTCCCCATCATTCACGTACTGCTTGCCGCGGAGTGTCAGTGAGCCAGACTGTCTGAAGTCTGAAGGTGTGAGATCCGGTTGTAGGGTGGATGAGGAACTACAGTGCGATGAAATCTCGTGAGCTCCTCTCGGGTGTGCAACTTGTGTGAGGCCTTGCGTTCTCATGGAGAAACAGTTCGTTTGTAGTTTTGTGGCGATGAACGCGCTGAAGTCGTTTCTTCAGTTTCCTGAGGGTAAGCACACTGAACTTCAGAGTTGATCGTTGAACTATGAGGGAAGACATTAAACAGAGTAACCACTTCAGAGTCCCAGGAGACCGTCGCTATGACATTACCAGCTATGGATGCGACTTTGAACTTTTCTTCGAAGGAGAGGTGGTGTGGCGCCTCTCCATGGATTGCCGTTTTCTTTTGGGTTCTAAATGATGAACCCATATTTCATTGCCTGTGACGATATTCGACAAAAAGCTGTCAATATCAGCCTCGCAATGCGCAAGCAATTCCTCACAAATGGCCCTTCGGTAATCTTTATGATCCTTTGTTAGGCATGAGGTACCCGTTGGGCACACACTTTTGAGTTCCCCAACTGGTGGAAGAGTTTGTGAGCACTACCAACAGAGATGTCAAGTGGATCAACGAGGTGACTGATTGTGGTTGTAATGCTATTGTAAATATAATACTGCCATTAATCTGTATACTTAAAAATTTTTTTTGTTCCGTACTAATTTTGAAAAATTAAGCAAATACAGGGTGATTCAAAAAGAATACCACAACCTTAGGAATTTAAAACTCTGCAACGACAAAATGCAGAGCTAAGCACTATCTGTCGGCGAATTAAGGGAGCTATAAAGTTTCATTTAGTTGTACATTTGTTCGCTTGAGGCGCTGTTGACTAGGCGTCAGCGTCAGTTGATGCTAAGATGGCTACCGCTCAACAGAAAGACTTTTGTGTTATTGAGTACGGCAGAAGTGAATCGACGATAGTGGTTCAGCATGCATTTCGAACGAAGTATGGTGTTAAACCTCCTGACAGGTGGTGTATTAAACGTTGGTATAAACAGTTTACAGAGAATGGGTGTTTGTGCAAAGGGAAAAGTTCTGGACGGCCGAGAACGAGTGATGAAAATGTAGCACGCATCCAGCAAGCATTTGTTCGCAGCCCAGGAAAATCGACTCGCAGAGCTAGCAGAGAGCTGCAAATTCCACAATCAACTGTATGGAGAGTCCTACGAAAAAGGTTAGTTATGAAACCTGAACGTCAACTACCCGAGGCGATGGATCGGCCGCCAGACAGCCCGTGACAGAGCACTTCATCACTGGCCTCCAAGAAGCCCTGATCTTACCCCCTGCGATTTTTTCTTATGGGGGTATGTTAAGGATATGGTGTTTCGGCCACCTCTCCCAGCCACCATTGATGATTTGAAACGAGAAATAACAGCAGCTATCCAAACTGTTACGCCTGATATGCTACAGACAGTGTGGAACGAGTTGGAGTATCGGGTTGATATTGCTTGTGTGTCTGGAGGGGGCCATATTGAACATCTCTGAACTTGTTTTTGAGTAAAAAAAAACCTTTTTAAATACTCTTTGTAATGATGTATAACAGAAGGTTATATTATGTTTCTTTCATTAAATACACATTTTTAAAGTTGTGGTATTCTTTTTGAATCACCCTGTACTATAACGAGAGTAAGCTTTTGTTAAGTGTAGTTTATCTGTTTAAAGTAACCTCTTTGACGTAGGTGGAATAAATGTATTAAAACATATTTTGTAAATAATTATGTAATATTTCAAGTACAACTGTAATTATGTCAATTTTTATGTATATGCTGTCATGCAATTGTAGATGGTTCATACTTAGGGTTTTTGTAAGCAGAAGTGTAATTTGAAAAGGTGTAGGGATCATAGGTAGAACGGAACTCCGTTCTGTGGTGGAATGGAAAAGGTTGTGGGGCGCGTGACAGAGAATTGGCGCGCAAGTGGTTCAGATAGTCAGTAGCTGCCCTGCAATTGGTGAACACGCATTACGTTGGTCAAGCACTACAGGTCCCGAATTTACCTGCAAGACTGGGTTTTGGCCTCGGACGTGTTCTACATGATTGGCGCCGTACGGCAATAAATTAACAGCTCAGAAATTTGCAAAAAAAATGGTTCAAATGGCTCCGAGCACTATGGGACTCAACTTCTGAGGTCATTAGTCCCCTAGAACTTAGAACTAATTAAACCTAACTAACCTTATGGACATCACACACATCCATGCCCGAGGCAGGATTCGAACCTGCGACCGTAGCGGTCTCGCGGTTCCAGACTGCAGCACCTAGAACCACACGGCCACTTCGGCCGGCAGAAATTTGCAATTTTATCGTCGCCACCAAGAGGAAGACAGAGCTATGTACATCAAGAGACGTACCTGCGCAATGTTACTACACAGCACCGCCTCACGCCACCTTCGACATCAGTAACAGGCAAAGTACTTTATTTAGAAGTGATCCCAGTATGATTCCATCCATCTTCAGTCGGTGGAATGTAAGTGTTAAATGTACCTTTGTCTTTAACCGTAATTTTCCTGTTTCATTTACCTCAGTAGGGTCCTTACCTAAATGAATTTATTCCGAGTATCCTGGTGTTTATTGAAGCTTGAATAATAGTAAATTACTGGCATTAGTACTGTTTTGGTAGTAAATTCTGAAAATCATTATTAAATACTAAAGTTTGCACGTATCACTTTAAGGGCCACCGCTTTGCGTGACCATGAGGATAAGTTTTCAATAGCATTTCGGAAAGTAAAGTAACATAATTGTTTAACTGCAACAGTCTTAACTGTAATTGTTCGTGTTGCTCCTCCATGTCAAAGAAAGCCGGACAAATATTGGTGTTGGTAAAATATTAACAAATAACAGTCCTAAAGAAATGAAAATTAGTCGTGTTAAATAATAGTTTTGGTCATATGAATGATAGCTATAAGATTAATATTTTTTTGTATCCTTGTTGAAACGTATGTGTGTCTTCTTTAAATAATTACTGAAGTATAGTGATAAATTCCACAAGTAACAGAAAGTGGAATTAATAGTACTTACTGCCAGGCGGCCGTAGTAAATGGAAATTAAGTGGTTGTGTTTAAGTTACATAGTAAGTGAAAGTAGTTATTTATTCGGTGTCGAAAACTGACTTCATCTTTTTGTGTAGACACTGTGCCCGATTTGGGCTGGCGGCCGTTTTATTAAGCGAAACAGTTTATTGTTATAACAGGCTTTGTCTGATAAAAGGTTTCCAAAAGTAATTATTCTCACTGCTTTCCCACAAACTGTATGATTCGGAGAAAATAGTTCGATACTTTACCATTAGGTTGAAGACGGTTAAAATCTCTCTCCGAGAATCAACTACACAGTTCTGACGTTCCGAATTGCGGATCTTCCGTTTTTACAGTGGTAGAACTTAAACGTTCTGACACCGTATTGACGAGAACGCGAGAGTACCGTTGCATGGTCCGTCGATCATCTATAGTGAGAATGTCCGCACGTTCCAACATTAAAGGTGTCACAACTGTGTATGGCCAGCCGGCACGTGGAAGATAAAGCTGGTCTGCGCGACTTTGTTGCGATGATGACAGGCACTTCGGACAACGACTCGCTGTGCTTTTGTTCACTGCCAGGTCTACGTAGATATTCTGCAAGCGCCTATGAATGTCTGCGATGTTCTGGTTGCCCGCCAAAAGAACCTTCTGCTTGGAACGCGCCTCTGTTTATTCGGTGCCATTTTGAAGGCTACGTATAGCACCGCCATCTATCGGAACTTCATGGAACTCTAATGGCTAAGGCGGTAATATTCCACGATGTCCCATAGCAAATTCCGCATTTTCTCAACAGAAATAGGCCGAGAAAAAAGTGTTGCATTACTTATTGAACGCCCCTCGTAAATAAATGAAGTGACCGCAATTCAGAATAAGTTTAATAAGTCGTGGTTGAAAAATACTGACACGAACTATTTACAGAAGACTGGAAAAACTGGTATGAATCGAGCTCGAGAAAGGTCAGTTTCGGTTCCGGAGAAATGTGAAAACACGCGTGGCAGTTCTGACCCTGCGGCTTATCTTAGAAAATAGACTGAAGAAAAATAGACCAACATTAACAGCATTTGTAGATTTAGAGAAAGATTTTGACAATTCTGATTGAACAATACTCTTTGACATTTCGAGGGTACCAGTCCTAAAATACTGGAAGCGAAAAGTTTCTTAAAATTCGTGAACAAAATCAGGCTGCAGTTACAAGAGTTGGAAGGCATGAAAGGGAAACAGTAGCTGACAAATGAATGAGACAGGCTTGCAGCCTAACCCTCAACGTTATTTGATTTGTAATTGTAGGAAGCACTGAAGCAAACCAGTAGAAATTTCGTAAGGAAATGAAAGTTCACGGAGAAAAAATAAAAGTTTATTATTTACCGAAAACATCGCAATCCTGTCAGAGATAGCAAAGGACTTAGAAAAGTGTGGTGAACGGAAGGAACTGTGTCTTGAAAAGATGCTAAAAGATGAGTATCAAGAAAAGTAGAAAGAGAGTCATGAAGTGGAGTCGAATTATATCAATCGGTGGTGAGAGATTAGGAAACGGGACGCTAAAAGTAGTAGACGATTTTTTTTATTTAGTTAGGAAAATAGTCACGATGGCCGAAATAGGGTACATATAAAATGCAGACTGGCAATTACAAGACAAGAGTAATATTTTGACATCTAATCTAAATTTAAGTGTCGGGAAGTATTCTATGAAAGTATTTACCTGGAATATAGTCCGATGCGGAAGTGTAAAGTAGACAGTACAGAGTTCAGGCACGAAGAAGTCAGAAGTTTCTAAGATGTGGTGCAACGGAGAAATTCTGAGCACGAGATGGGTAGATCGCATAACCAGTGAAGGGGTACTGAATCGGATTGGAGAGTAAAGAGGTTTCATCTACATCAACATCCATACTCCGCAAGCCACCTGACGATGTGTGGCGGAGGGTACCCTGAGTACCTCTATCGGTTCTCCCTTCTATTCCAGTCTCGTATTGTTCGTGGAAAGGAGGATTGTCGGTATGCTTCTGTGTGGGCTCTAATATCTCTGATTTTATCCTCATGGTCTCTTCGCGAGATATACGTAGGAGGGAGCAATATACTGCTTGACTCCTCGGTGAAGGTATGTTCTCGAAACTTCAAAAAGCCCGTACCGAGCTACTGAGCGTCTCTCCTGCAGAGTCTTCCACTGGAGTTTATCTATCATCTCCGCTTTCGCGATTACTAAATGATCCTGTAACGAAGCGCGCTGCACTCCGTTGGATCTTCTCTATTTCTTCCATCAACCCTATCTGGTACGGATCCCACACTGGTGAGGAGTATTCAAGCAGTGGGCGAACAAGCGTACTGTAACCTACTTCCTTTGTTTTCGGATTGCATTTCCTTAGGATTCTTCCAATTAATCTGAGTCTGGCATCTGCTTTACCGACGATCAACTTTATATGATCATTCCATTTTAAATCACTCCTAATGCGTACTCCCAGATAATTTATGGAATTAACTGCTTCCAGTAGCTGACCTGCTATTTTGTAGCTAAATGATAAGGGATCTATCTTTCTATGTGTTCGCAGCACATTAAACTTGTCCACATTGAGATTCAATTGCCATTCCCTGCACCATACGTCAATTCGCTGCAGATCCTCCTGCATTTCAGTACAATTTTCCATTGTTACAACCTCTCGATACACCACAGCATCATCTGCAAAAAGCCTCAGTGAACTTCCGATGTCATCCACAAGGTCATTTATGTATGTAAGTTTAAGGCGAAACGTGGCTTAAGGAAAGAATCGGTCGATTGAACACATCTTCAGGCATTAGGACATTGGTAGTGTAGGACATTTCCATGCAGTAAGCATTTCAATTAGATTTAGCTTGAAATAGTAATGCAGATATGAAGAGGCTTGTACAGGATAGACTTGTGTCGAGAGCTGTACCAAACCAGTCTTCGGATGGAAGAGCACAAAACAATAAACACTGAATTACTGACCTCTCTAAGTTTAATGATTTGCAAGAGAAGCACATGTCCCCCTTACTGTAACGAGATTAAACGTTTGGAGTAGTCTGTGGGAGACCTTACATCGTCCTGTGACACATGGTCGGCTGCGCCGCGGCTGCGTGTCCTTATTGACTTGGTGAGTCACCAGGAAGGCTGCCTTCCCCTCAGCTCGTCGCACGTAGCGTCCCTGGAGTCCCGTCACGAACATTACTTTCGTTCCTGCCACAGCGGCAGCTGGGCAGCTCTTTGGGGAGTATCAACTTCCAATACCTCTTCTGTTTTCAGAAAAGAACAGGGCCCGTCCTTTGTTCTCAATTACGTAATTTACTCGTAGGTGACATTACCTTACGAAAAACGTAAGGAGAGAAAAGTGCCGATAATATGACAAAGTAAAGTACAGAACATTTCAAAAAGATAGATCACATGTCATAAGATCATACCTTCTACGAGATATAAGATAGAAACTTGGGGTGAATTTTAACTTACACATACCGGGTGATCAAAAAGTCAGTTGTAATGTTGATGCACTAATTTGTTCTGAAAGCGGTGCTGATATTCAAGACAATAAAAGTGGGTTAAAAGCTGTGAGCTATCTGGGGAAGTTAACCTTGCATTACTGAGCAACTGTTTCACCAGGTATCCAGTCTAGCTTACCAAATTCCCAACCAGACTAACATTAATTATAATCTTTTAGTGGTCATCTTACGATAACCGGTGATATATATATATATATATATATATATATATATATATATATATATATATATATATATAAAGACAATTTAAATAAAAAGAAATAAATCAGTTTATATTTGGACATTTATTTTAACATTGATCATTGTTCCATTAAAATTTCAGCATATTAAACTTGATTCATAACTAAACTGGTGCCTTATTTAGG
Organism: Schistocerca nitens; assembly: GCF_023898315.1. Taxonomy (NCBI): domain Eukaryota; kingdom Metazoa; phylum Arthropoda; class Insecta; order Orthoptera; family Acrididae; genus Schistocerca; species Schistocerca nitens. Next base: position 775,627,616 of record NC_064616.1, on the reverse strand, counting down.
ATTGTGAAAATGTGAGTTTGTAATCTTACGAATCACATCAAATATGGAGTCAAGGTTGGGAGACTGCATACAACACTGCATTCATAAAATAACACACGAAGAACGTTGAAACATATGCAAGAGGAAATTAACCACAACCAACCGATTCAATTTTCACCCAAAGAAGTTACGTTCGTAGCGCAATCCTGTCCGTCATGAAATTACCACACACTGGTATACTAAATTCATACTAAGTCTCTGTGAAATCTTCCCGAAAAGAATAGCTGAGGGCTACTTTGATGATTACACTACATGCTTCACGTGGTCAACTTGGTTTACGCAAAGAGTGTAACTCCACAATAATTTTGATAGTTAAAATAAATTACATCGAAACACAAATTACAAAAGAAAAACTTCGAACTGGTTACTATCGTCTTACTATTAACCTGATGGGTCAAAAAATTGTATAAGCACGTGGTACTGGTCTCACAAAGTACATCCCACGTGGGTTGAATATAAAGAAAAGTTGCTATATTGAAAAATATTGTCAAGACGAGACGTTATAATCTCACGCACATTCGCATTTAAGATTGAAGGTCTTAGAGTTACGGATCATCCACACGTGGTTCCACTTTACTGACAAAGTAGTGACAAAGCAGCTACTGGAAGATATTCTGAACTTCACACTCGAATTACACTGCGTTGCAATTTAAGATAACACTAGATATTTTAGATCTAAACCTGAAATAAAGGTGATTAAATTTTCAATTAGGCTGAACTTAAGAAATCCATTGTCCTACAGACTTAGCAGAGACGCGCTTAGCTGGAGATATTACCACTTCAGACGCTTGCCGCAGACAGACGGCCTGGGTCCCTCCTGAGGGGTGCCTCACAGATACAAACGGAAGTGACCGGAGAGGCAGCTTCCCATACCATCAGGACAAGGGACGGACAGGACCATACTAAGAATAGAAACCTCTTTGCATTTAGAAAGCGTAGCTATCTGTTCTGACGTTGGTCCTACTGTTCTCTAGCAGACAGGCTTGTCTACTACCATCAAGCATGCAACTAGAAATACATTTGCTCATTCATCCTCTCACACAGAAGGGAAGGGGGATAACAGTATCTTATCATATACAGTATATACAAGAAAGCGGATGTAGGTTCCGTGTGGGACTGTGTGACATGAATTACACTCCTGGAAATGGAAGAAAGAACACATTGACACCGGTGTGTCAGACCCACCATACTTGCTCCGGACACTGCGAGAGGGCTGTACAAGCAATGATCACACGCACGGCACAGCGGACACACCAGGAACCGCGGTGTTGGCCGTCGAATGGCGCTAGCTGCGCAGCATCTGTGCACCGCCGCCGTCAGTGTCAGCCAGTTTGCCGTGGCATACGGAGCTCCATCGCAGTCTTTAACACTGGTAGCATGCCGCGACAGCGTGGACGTGAACCGTATGTGCAGTTGACGGACTTTGAGCGAGGGCGTATAGTGGGCATGCGGGAGGCCGGGTGGACGTACCGCCGAATTGCTCAACACGTGGGGCGTGAGGTCTCCACAGTACATCGATGTTGTCGCCAGTGGTCGGCGGAAGGTGCACGTGCCCGTCGACCTGGGACCGGACCGCAGCGACGCACGGATGCACGCCAAGACCGTAGGATCCTACGCAGTGCCGTAGGGGACCGCACCGCCACTTCCCAGCCAATTAGGGACACTGTTGCTCCTGGGGTATCGGCGAGGACCATTCGCAACCGTCTCCATGAAGCTGGGCTACGGTCCCGCACACCGTTAGGCCGTCTTCCGCTCACGCCCCAACATCGTGCAGCCCGCCTCCAGTGGTGTCGCGACAGGCGTGAATGGAGGGACGAATGGAGACGTGTCGTCTTCAGCGATGAGAGTCGCTTCTGCCTTGGTGCCAATGATGGTCGTATGCGTGTTTGGCGCCGTGCAGGTGAGCACCACAATCAGGACTGCATACGACCGAGGCACACAGGGCCAACACCCGGCATCATGGTGTGGGGAGCGATCTCCTACACTGGCCGTACACCACTGGTGATCGTCGAGGGGACACTGAATAGTGCACGGTACATCCAAACCGTCATCGAACCCATCGTTCTACCATTCCTAGACCGGCAAGGGAACTTGCTGTTCCAACAGGACAATGCACGTCCGCATGTATCCCGTGCCACCCAACGTGCTCTAGAAGGTGTAAGTCAACTACCCTGGCCAGCAAGATCTCCGGATCTGTCCCCCATTGAGCATGTTTGGGAGTGGATGAAGCGTCGTCTCACGCGGTCTGCACGTCCAGCACGAACGCTGGTCCAACTGAGGCGCCAGGTGGAAATGGCATGGCAAGCCGTTCCACAGGACTACATCCAGCATCTCTACGATCGTCTCCATGGGAGAATAGCAGCCTGCATTGCTGCGAAAGGTGGATATACACTGTACTAGTGCCGACATTGTGCATGCTCTGTTGCCTGTGTCTATGTGCCTGTGGTTCTGTCAGTGTGATCATGTGATGTATCTGACCCCAGGAATGTGTCAATAAAGTTTCCCCTTCCTGGGACAATGAATTCACGGTGTTCTTATTTCAATTTCCAGGAGTGTACATATAAACTGTGTTTTAAAGTGTAGTAGTGCGACAGATCGTCCTTGTTTATGTGTGAAAGTAACACGTTCCGCTGCTCAGTCTCCTCCCAGATAGTCAGAAACACCACAGTAAATTTAGAAGTGGAATGTATGCCGTAAATGACAACAGTTTTAAGAAATTAACATGAAAGGAATCCAACAGACCTTTCACAGTATAAATTTGAAAACTGAATAAATCACGGAATAATGTAGTTAGAGAGGTACAAATTGGCACACATGCTTGGAATGACATGGGGTTTTATTAAAACCGAAAAAATACAAAAGCTCACAAAATGTCCGACAGATGGCGCTTCATCTGATCAGAATAGCAATAAATAGCATAACAAAGTAAGACAAAGCAAAGATGATGTTCTTTGGAGGAAATGCTCAATATGTCCACCATCATTCCTCAACAATAGTTGCAGTCGAGGAATAATGTTGGGAACAGCACTGTAAAGCATGTCAGGAGTTATGGTGAGGCATTGGCGTCGGATGTTGTCTTTCAGCATTCCTAGAGATGTCGGCCGATCACGATACACTTGCGAGTTCAGGTAACCCCAAAGCCAATAATCGCACAGACTGAGGTCTGGGAATCTGGGAGGCCAAGCATGACGAAAGTGGCGGCTGAGCACACGATCATCACCAAAAGACACGTGCAAGAGATCTTTCACGCATCTAGCAATTTTTTTTTTTTTTGCTATAATAAAACCCCATGTCATTCCAAGCATGTATGTCAATCTTTACCTCTCTATCTACATTATTCCGTGGTTTATTAAGTTTTCAAATTTATACTGACTTTTTGATCAACCGGTACAACTGCAAAGTTTTTATTTTAAAAAAGGTCCAATTTTACAGGGGTATCTTTTACATGATCGGAGGATTGTTTTGAAAATCGACTGGAAGGGTATATTTTTTACATGTTTTACACAGAAACCGGACAACGATTATGGGATTCGAAAGGCCTGAAAGGGGAGCAGGAGTTGAGAAAAGTGAGACAGGGCTGTAGCCTATCCCCGATGTTATTCAATCTGTACATTAAAGGAAGGAAGGAAGATTAATGTTTAACGTGCCATCGACAACTAGGTCATTAGAGACGCATCACAAGCTGGGATTGGGGAAGGATATGAAAAGAAATCGGACGTACCATTTTCAAAGAAACCGTCTTGGCCTTTGCCCTAAGCGATTTAGGAAAATATCGGAAAAACTAAATCTCAGTGGGCGGACGGTGATTTGAACTGTCGTTTTCCAGAATTGGGCAGCAAAATAACGTGTGATATTAAAGTAAAGGGGATATAAAATGCAGACTGGTTATAGGAAGGACAGCATCTCTGAAAAAGAAAAAAAAAGTTAACATAAGCGATGAAATGAAATGAGATAGTTCTTTTCGGCTGTAATTAGGCAATGAAATAGTTCAGTGGTGATAAGTGGAAGTTTGTGCTGGGCCAGGACTCGAACTCGGGTTTCACGCTTTTTGTGAACGGTTGCCTTGACTGCCTCGGCTATCTGGACATGTCCCCCTACCGTCCCAAATTCCCATCTTGTTACACACTACTGGCATAGTGCCCTCGTCCATCGGTCTCGTTGCTCGCTGGCATTTTCTGGATTCTCGCAAGAGTTCAGGAGAGAGAATGCATTCACACTGAAGATACCTTATGGCCATCAAGTTGTGTATACATATACACATGCGTGGTGTCTGTTCTTTCGGACATTGGAGATAGAATGTGGGATGTTATGAGCGAATGAAGGGATGAATGTTAGAAGACAATTGGTTGTCTCATTGTTAGTCAGTGAAAATAGTAGAAAATAGTAGAAAATAGCATTTGTATCTGGTAGCAGTGTGGCTGGGCTATTTTCAGCACAGCCTGCATGGTAGCAAGATTCCCCCTCCCCTTATGATGTCATGCACTATTCCGAGATTTCTTCCCTCCCCCTTCCCCCACCGACCTTCCTCTGACATAGGCCAATTGCCATATGTATACAATGATGGGAAATTTAAAAATAGTCCAATTGTCATACCATAAAATGGCGCTATCCAAGATGGCAGACATAGCCCTGTTGTCCTAAGCGTAAATTGGTCGGAAATCTAAGATGGTTAATTCTTCTATTGCTTGAAAATCTAAGATGTATGACCTGGACACAGTCCCATGATGTCGCAATCCAAAGATGGTGAACCTTAGCACATCCTGCATGGTTGTCAGATATCATAGTCGAAGATGGCTGACCTTAGCACAGCCCTATGACATCACAATACCAGATGGCTGACCTTAGCACAGCCTGCAAGGTTGTCAGATTATCTGGATTTTCCATAGCCACATGAGATCACAGTCCAATATGGTGGACCTTAGCACAGCCTGCAAGGTTGTCAGATTATCTGGATTTTCCATAGCCACATGAGATCACAGTCCAATATGGTGGACCGTAGCACAGCTTGCATTACTGTCAGATTTCATATTTGTACCAAGTTTAAAGTCCTATCCTAAGTATAAAATGGTAGGAAATTAAAAAATAATAGGGTTTCCCCACTCCTGTGGCATTACAGTTCATTTGCCTTAAGTTCAACTGCTATGTTCAAATTTAATATTTAAACAACTGCCACCACTACTGGAATAGGACAGGAAAAATTGGGTCTTTATTTAAGCAGACCCTATACTGTGGATTCACCTCCCCCCACCCCACCCCACCCCCCCACCACAGGTCTCATATCGCTCCAAACGCAGCCAACTCACCCATGCTGCTATTGCCTCTGGACGGTCACATACCAAGTCCCCATTGGCTGAGTCACAGTGCAGAGTGTTGGAACTGTGCTGCCAGCATCACATCCAGCCACCAGCCACTTCATTGCACTGGAGGAAAACACACAGGGACATGCTACACGCATACTACAGATTCAGCTGCGTAACATGAAATGCTGGACAGTTCTTCTGATTCCTACCGCTAGTAAGTTATCTGAGATCAGACTGCAGTCACAGTCCTTGCGACTAAGTTAAATTGGCAGGGAAATCAGAAATTCTAGCACACTCGTCCTCTTACAGAACTTGTGCAAATAGTTCAGGAGCAAGAAAAACTAGGTGCAGATACTAAACTTGTAAAATTCACCACGAAAAATGAATGTGTAATATGATTTGCAGCTATTAAGACAAGCGGTAAGTTTTCTTGTTCATAGCAAAGTCTCAGTTCTGTAAATTCTTCATTCTGCTCTTCAGCCATGATCTTTTAAATAAAATGTAAACAAATAAGGAAACAAATGTTATCAAAAATTGAGAAATTTTTAATGGTTTTCAAGAACCTATAAAAAAACTGAATTATGTTGGCATTTACATAAAAACAGTAAGACTATTGTCTTTTTTAAGACATTAAAATCAAAGGACCAAAGTTAAAAAAACACAAAATATGTACATTTAGGAACACATCGCAGAAAGATGACATTCCTTTAAGAAACAGCACTTCAGATTCACTTAACAGCTGAATGAGCTGCACTATGAGAAAAGGATCTGTGGAGGAAAGAATGTGTTCTGTAGGGCTGAGGGCTGTGGGTAAAACAATATAGTGGTCTGTAAGGTAGGAAGTTATGGAGTTTAAAGTAGGTTCTGGGGTGGTAGTGAGAAGACAGAGAGTAAGGAGGAGTCTGGTGGGCGGGCAGGACCATGATATGAAGAGGGGATGTGCTGGGGGGGGGGGGGGGGGATATGGAATAGGGAGAGGGGAGCATTGACATGGAGTGAAACATAGGGGGTTTATAGTTAGTAGGATGGATAAAGACAGGGATAGATCTCATTATCTGGGAAATGCAGCCAACTGAAGGTGTGTTGGGATAAGATGAGGAGTGAGTGTGAGTGCAGGGAGAGTCACATGAGTTTGTAGAGATACAGCAGCATACCAGGATTAATGGTCAGAGGGTCAACAGTAACGTTAACATAATCTAGCTTGTGGGTAGGATAGTATATGTGGAGGTGTTCAGTGAGGGCGAGGAGGGGTGGAAATTCGATTAGATGGTAGAGGATCTATGTGCGGGAAGGTAAACAGGTAGAGAAAGCAAGGAACAGTGCATGACATTCAAGGATTTGGAACGACTTATAGAAATTCTGTGAGGCAAATATCCATGCAGCTTTAGCGTAAGAGAGCATAAGGCATGTCAGTGTTTTGTAGGCATGGAGTATAGTGGAAGGATGTAATGCCAAATTTCGGCCAGGTACACGTCCAATGTATATTAGAGCATTAGTTAAATGGATAGGACGGCCATGAATCGTTAGGTTAAAGTCATGGTGATGGAAAGTGCAGATGGTTTGTCCTATGATTATTGCCACGGTTTTGGAGTGGTTGATCCCGAGGAGTCACTGATTATAGTAGGAAGTGAATTGATTGAAGTGAATTTGGAGTGATCATTAGGATTTCTGAAGTGTAAGTTAAATAGCAAGGAAAGTAGTGTCATCAGCATACTAAAGGAGAGGGACTGGCATTTGTGATTTGGGCATATTGGCATTGTAGAGGAGATAGAGGGGAGGAGACAGGATGGAGCCTTTAGGTACACCTAGAATACTCTGGAAGGTATGGGAACTGGTGCTGTTAAGAGTGACAAAGGCTCGAACAATATCTAGGAAGGATGAAATAAAGCAAACATAGTTAACTAGAAGTGTGTATGTCTGGAGTTTGAATAGGAGACCAGATTGCCATACACAGTCGTACACTTTATCTAGGTCAATGGGGAGAAAAATAGCGGAATATTGTTGAGTTGATGCAATAGGAGATGAGTAAGGGGTAGTAGCTGGTCGTTAGAGGAGAAGCTGGGACATTCCCGTTTGGAAGTTTTTTGTTTATTATTTCATCCCCCTCATCCCATATGGATAGAAGGGGAGGGTTGACAGTGATACATTCAACCCGCTTTTCAGCCAAGAGACAAATAAACTATCTGAGACGTAGGAAAACACAAACATAATGGAGTCATTTACAAATGAATTTAAAAGTTTTGAAGAAGAAATTTATAAAAGCTTTTATATATTATGAGACATGATTTTCTCCATTTTTTTGTTTAAAACGGTAGTAATAAAAGCTACATAAACAAAAACAGTAAGAATACATTTAAAAACTTTTTATAAAAGGAAAGCAAAACGCTGATGTTAGAAAGAAGCATTTCACTGTCACTAAAACTGGTAAGGCCTGCCGTGAATAAGCAGTATATTGTTAATGAGGAAAAAGTTGGTCGTTAAGGAGGGTGAGAGGGTGGTGGCATAAGGAGGTAGGGCTCCTGTGTGGTATTGATGGAGTCGATGTAGCGGCTAGGATACAGGAAAGGGGAGGTAGATGGCGGTATCAGTGTCGCTAAAATCAGAGGGGGAAAAGTGGTAAGGAAGGAAGGGGGAAAGGGAAAAAAGAGGTAGGGGAATATGGATAAGGGGGAAGAGGAAACCCTGATGAGATGGAATGGGTAGGGAAGGGTTAATGATAGGAAGGAGTTGATCATCTTGGAGGGAAAAATGGTTGAGATTCTTAGCAAGAGTACGTGGATTGTTTGAACATGTAGGGTTGGTGGATCGTGTGTCAGTGGAGTGCTAACCGCCGTCGGAGGTTCGAGTCCTCCCTTGGGCATGGGTGTGTTTGTTATCCTTAGATTAGGTTAGATTAAGTTAGGTTAAGTAGTGTGTAAGCCTAGGGACCGATGACCTCAGCAGTTTGGTCCCAAAAAACTTACCAAAATATTTTTATTATTAAGAGGCGGGAATTTGGTGAGGTGGTGAAGGATCCTTGTGGAAGATGGTAAACAGATATGGAAAGTGAGGCAAGTGCATGATGTTCCAGGATCTGGAGGGATTCATAGAACTTAGTTGGGGCAGATATCCATGCAACATTTGCGTTGTAATGGATGGGTCAGACCGAGATTTTGTAGGTGTGAAGGATAGTGGACAGGTGTAACCTCCAAGCGCGACCAGGTTTAGTCTGTTGTTGACTTTCTGTTGCATGGTTAGTAGATGAAGTTTCCATGTTAGTTGTCGGTCTCTACACCTACATCTACATCCATACTCCGCAAGCCACCTGACGATGTGTGGCGGAGGGTACTTTGAGTACCTCTATCGGTTCTCCCTTCTATTCCAGTCTCGTATTGTTCATGGAAAGAAGGATTGTCTGTATGCTTCTGTGTGGGCTCTAATCTCTCTGATTTTATCCTCATGGTCTCTTCGCGAGATATACGTAGGAGGGAGCAATATACTGCTTGACTCCTCGGTGAAAGTATGTTCTCGAAACTTCAACAAAAGCCCGTACCGAGCTATTGAGCGTCTCTCCTGCAGAGTCTTCCACTGGAGTTTATCTATCATCTCCGTAACGCTTTCGCGATTACTAACTGATCCTGTTGAGAGGCACCCACATGCCTTGCTCATACTGTGGCATCAAGCAGTCAGGCCTGCAAGATGAGTGGTCTGCCAAGCGAGTGGATTCATTCTTATTTATCGAGTAACATGAACTCTCGTACTCACAATTAAGTTACAAGTTATCCTCCTATATGATTAATACGCAACGGAAACACGCATCTGACTATCAGTAATTTACAGAACTCTGACTGCACACTACGCACTGGCAATACCACATTTTATTTCTATTTTTTATATAACGGCTTTTGTCAACACGTGGCCACCGCACTGAATATGAATGGCGCACACATTATAAATTCGGGACATTATGACAACATACAATTCGAAGGAAAAGTCCACCAATCTTTTTCTTTTCACTATCTTATTTATTCCGATAAATTCTCTAACCTAAACACACAAATTCTATAACCTACAACAATAACACATGAGAAATTCCGCCCAGTGGGCATGGCTTTACATTGGTGAATCTCTATATTATGGTCTCGTAATTATTTAACGCTACAGTGCACTTTCTGGATAGCATGGTGGATCTTTTATTATTTCTCACACTTCGACTCTCACAATCATCATCACGAAACTATCCTCCAGACCGAGCAGTACAGAAGGAACAAGCATAACCCACTAATCTTTTGAAACTACCTTGCTACTCTCCCATGCAAACCACACATACCCAAATTACATGACATACACCACACTATGACATGGAATACAAAACACTAAATAGTCACAACATTATCACTTTCAGCTTTCCCACTTCAATTAGTATTTATCCCAGTTTCACACGACACTGCCCCACTTTGTAATTCTACTTTCCTACTATGAACTCTGGAGATATTTGCACGTCTTCCTGTGCAATGCAAGCCAAGTGGCGTTGCTGGATAGACGGCCGACTCACCTTGCTTCTCTCTCAGAGTTTAAATCTAGCGTCACACGGAATCATATCACGCAAAGTAATATTAAGAACGCATTCATCACACACGCAAGTCCTCAACTGATACCATGGACGAGTACTTCTCTTTATCTTTTGTCTCATACACAGTTTGAGACTCATACAGTACTCACCACGTGGAAGTACTCGTCTCTAATTTCAAGTCCTGCACACGCCATTTCTTAAATATTTCAACTTATGGTACACACGCTATTTCTTAAATATTTCAACTTATTGTACACACGCTAGTAATTCAGCTTAACTTAAGCACACGGAAGTATTTCAACTTATTGCTACACGTGGTTTCATTGTGACCGTTGGTCACTTCCGAAGATTACTACAATCCCATTAATATTACCTGCCTGACACTTTATTCTCCCCACAAAAGTTCCTGAAATAGAAAAATTATTATTTCAAACTACTCTTAAATATTCCACATGCATAACATGTCTCCACTCTTTTGTCATTACGGAGCACAACTAAAAAAAGGTCTTAACAGCACAAGATCCAGCGGCAGAGTGCTGAAACATGGCCGTTCTCTAGGTCCTCTCACACCTCTGTCGAAGTGGGGGAGCACCTTGCCACCGTATTGGTCAGCCACATTTCAGGCGCTCAAAGCTCAGGTAAATTTCATCTCTTTGGCCCCACCAAAGGTGGCCAAAGGATCGTCTCAAAGATGATGATATATTCACATTCACTATCTGCGGTTAGCAGACGACCATACATTCATTCATTTCACAGATCTCACCAAACCGGATGTAGGGATTTACTTTGTGGGAGTGCACATGTGATCAATTAAATAAATAAGTTGTCATTCCTTCCCACACTGGTATCCGGCTTCGCTGTATTAATTGAAATTGAGTTATTTTACAAAAAAAAATGTGTTGTTCTGACAAAAATAATGAAGTATGTTGTACCTATTTTCAATGTCGGGCGGTACTGTACCCTTTCACCACCGGCTACCCATGCAGAAAAAAATGGCACGGTACTATCCTTGCAATGCGAGGGTAGTTCCGAACATTTTTTTTAAGAAAAGTGTATTAGAACAAACGTAGCAAGTCATCAAAATAACCAGGAGGAGACCTTAGCCCCTGGTGACCTCAAATAAACGACCAAATGCTGTTACTTTACCAAATTATTGACACAGTTGTTGCATTATTGTACTCTCCACAATCCGGAGTAACGTACACATACAAATTTACATCAATCCAAATGACAAATAAAACATTACATCGTACAAATAAAAAATAATGGTGAGATAAAAATTTGCTTAGTTACCAGGATCTCCGCTATTTTTAGGAGTAATCCAAACTTCACTAATTCTATGACATCTAAGAAAAATACTAATAGTACTCATGAAATTTTAAATAGCTCACCGTCCAAACACAGAGCAAGTAATCTGACATTCATAAATTGCGTTGTAATAATCTTTACACGGCAATGTCTAAATACAAAACAAAATCAACAAAAGAAAAAAATTGCGTACACTAGTTACACGTAGAAGTCAGGCTCCATATCAATACACGCAATAAATAGTTAGCAATAAGTGCTTGAATCCACCAGTAGCTCTCGTATCTTACTCTACTGCTCATTTCTCTGTTGTCACACATTTAGACGACAAGAACTTGCATTTCGACTAGCCTTCGTTACACTATAATGTGAAATATCACCACTGTGATAATGCAAATAAGTGGCTTCAGTCAACACACCAACAAGATTATTACTGTCCACGACATCAAAATGCATCAATTAATTCCGATATTTGTTGTGCAATGCAAACTCTTCTCCCCTGTGACAACCTTACTGATCAATGCTACAAGAGCCGCTACGTTAGTATTACGCCACTGGCTAATAATTAAAGCATCATTGTACCAAATATTCTAATAAACATGCCACGTGAACTTGATAACCCAGAACAAACAAAAAAAAAAACACTGACTATTCTAAACACAAATGTTAATGAAATACAATTACACTTGCTGTCCCTTCAGGAATGAAACTAATATAAAAAAATTTACACAATTACAAGTACAAATACATTATTCCCTATCTTGCGAGTCACACGGAATCATTTCATTCTGTGATTTTCTTGGGGTCTAAAAAGTTGCTGACAGGTTCCCTAGAAACACTGTCTCAGTGTCAAAGCTCTCCCATGGTTACCCGGACGAAAGTCTTTAAGTCACTCAAATCGGAATTTTGAACACGCACTGAACAGTAAACTGTATCTCACATTAAACACAAATGTCATAGTCACTCTCAGCGTACCATCCACACGAATCTGGTCGTCCAGAAATGGCCCTACAACTACTATTACCCACGGTTCTGTCCTTTCAGTTCATGGTGTAATTAAAAGTCGTAAGTTCCAACAAACAGCACTTATTCCCACACCAATTAAAGAAATGTCTCCCACTACAAACGCAAATGTCAATGTCCCACTCTGGTTTCTTGCATTCATACAATAATTAGTCACCAAACGACAACTGTCCTCTTCAAGAATACCAAGCGTCCCACATGCAATTCACAAAGCACACTTAACAAGTCACTGCCAAAGGTTTATGGATCCCACCGTTCAGTGGTCAAGACAAAACAAAACGATCGTCCTGTCTGCTAAAGACAAAATCTTTTCCACCACTCACAACGTGGAAACACCAGTCCTTCACTTTCCACCTTATGGAGACACACGAGCAGTCATCTTGTTTCACGGCTCCACAGTCCAGTACTAGTTAATAGTAGCTGGTAAAAAATGCCCGCCGGACTCTGCCGCGCATCGTTCATTCTGCCGTCGCTCCGCCGTTGAGCAGAACAAACCACCCGCTGTTGTCTCCGCGGGATACTTTCCCCAGTCGTAAGGGTGGTGGAACTTATGAATGGCCAATGGTACGTGCGTGTCGCCCCAGGCCGTTGACCTGCTGTAGCGGGCGCGTGGAGTGTACCCCGACCGGCAGTGGAGTGGGGAGTGCCGCAGCTCTGTCGCCCGTCGCCATGGCGAAGTCAGCTCGGCCCCACTAGCGGTATGGGCGCGTTCTGCGTAGCATCTCAGCGCTACGACACCCAATCAGTCAGACCCTTCCGTGCATCTCGCAACATTACAGACAAAAGGATATTCTTACAGTATTTAAAAACTCATTGATTACATGTATGATCTATTAGATACATTGGTAATAAAAGAATCTTTGTTCTAAAAAACATAAAATTATACACCCTAGTTTTCTACACATACCACATCAACATTTATCCCTTTCTATATACAGCCCACACTTGTGCTATTGATTGTACCTGTCATCCCTCATACACTCCTGGAAATTGAAATAAGAACACCGTGAATTCATTGTCCCAGGAAGGGGAAACTTTATTTACACATTCCTGGGGTCAGATACATCACATGATCACACTGACAGAACCACAGGCACATAGACACAGGCAACAGAGCATGCACAATGTCGGCACTAGTACAGTGTATATCCACCTTTCGCAGCAATGCAGGCTGCTATTCTCCCATGGAGACGATCGTAGAGATGCTGGATGTAGTCCTGTGGAACGGCTTGCCATGCCATTTCCACCTGGCGCCTCAGTTGGACCAGCGTTCGTGCTGGACGTGCAGACCGCGTGAGACGATGCTTCATCCAGTTCCAAACATGCTCAATGGGGGACAGATCCGGGGATCTTGCTGGCCAGGGTAGTTGACTTACACCTTCTAGAGCACGTTGGGTGGCACGGGATACATGCAGACGTGCATTGTCCTGTTGGAACAGCAAGTTCCCTTGCCGGTCTAGGAATGGTAGAACGATGGGTTCGATGACGGTTTGGATGTACCGTGCACTATTCAGTGTCCCCTCGAGGATCACCAGTGGTGTACGGCCAGTGTAAGAGATCGCTCCCCACACCATGATGCCGGGTGTTGGCCCTGTGTGCCTCGGTCGTATGCAGTCCTGATTGTGGCGCTCACCTGCACGGCGCCAAACACGCATACGACCATCATTGGCACCAAGGCAGAAGCGACTGTCATCGCTGAAGACGACAAGTCTCCATTCGTCCCTCCATTCACGCCTGTCGCGACACCACTGGAGGCGGGCTGCACGATGTTGGGGCGTGAGCGGAAGACGGCCTAACGGTGTGCGGGACCGTAGCCCAGCTTCATGGAGACGGTTGCGAATGGTCCTCGCCGATACCCCAGGAGCAACAGTGTCCCTAATTTGCTGGGAAGTGGCGGTGCGGTCCCCTACGGCACTGCGTAGGATCCTACGGTCTTGGCGTGCATCCGTGCGTCGCTGCGGTCCGGTCCCAGGTCGACGGGCACGTGCACCTTCCGCCGACCACTGGCGACAACATCGATGTACTGTGGAGACCTCACGCCCCACGTGTTGAGCAATTCGGCGGTACGTCCACCCGGCCTCCCGCATGCCCACTATAAGCCCTCGCTCAAAGTCCGTCAACTGCACATACGGTTCACGTCCACGCTGTCGCGGCATGCTACCAGTGTTAAAGACTGCGATGGAGCTCCGTATGCCACGGCAAACTGGCTGACACTGACGGCGGCGGTGCACAAATGCTGCGCAGCTAGCGCCATTCGACGACCAACACCGCGGTTCCTGGTGTGTCCGCTGTGCCGTGCGTGTGATCATTGCTTGTACAGCCCTCTCGCAGTGTCCGGAGCAAGTATGGTGGGTCTGACACACCGATGTCAATGTGTTCTTTTTTCCATTTCCAGGAGTGTATATAACAACATTTCTAGGACACGTATGTACCATCCACATGTCATATCCTGACCTGCCATCGAGGTTCATCCCAATCAAACAATAAAACACAATAATGTTTTAGTTATGGATCGGTAGCATCCCCTTTACAGGAGTGTGCGCATTGATCACACTACTCTACGACTCTCACTCACCAGACATCACATTTTCCTTCTCATTCAATCCATACACTAACAGAATAGGTCTAGAAGTCAGCTAACCTTAACACCACCACTCTCACGACAACATACCATACCTTTGCTCCCTTATACTCAACCACATAACACATGAAGCTGTTTCGGAGATAGCATTCCAGTCTCCGAATTCGTCCTTTCACTCTGGCACCTCTCTCCATCGGCTTACCTCTGCATTCACTTTACCGATTATTCATCCTGCTAAATATCAACTTAGAATTGCGACATTTCATCTAAGAACAAAAAATACATGAATTATTCATCCTGCAAAATAACTGTACACATTCTTGGTACCGTATTGATTAGTTATACTGGTACCAGGCTTCAACAACAACAACAAAAATTATTTTTTTCACATAGCAACTGTTATGGTAAGAATTAGATTTACACTTATATTACATCTTACGTCAGTATTCCACAACGTTTACCATCTGGATCTCATACTCCCTTTATGTCCTTTCACATTGTGCAGTTGTCCTCATCTCTTCATTCGTATTTCGGCTCTCCGTCCGTCCATTACTCCATCATTTCCTAGTCTTCCTTCGCCATTGGCATCAATCTCTATTGCAGCATACACAGGCCTCTCTGTAACATACATCTAAGACATCTCCACAATATTAATTCTACTCACCTTTATTTACCACTGTTTCATCACGTCGAATCTCTATTTATTAATCACACTGCTTCACGTCGCTTCTCTCCTTAAATATCACCTTTATCCACTACTATTTACCACGTCGCTTCTCTATCTACCATCTTTATCCACTCATTAATCATCACGTCGTTTCTGCTTGATCCTTATTCATATGACAAAAAATACGTACATACACCACTCTGTCGACTCCTGTTCATGGCTCATTCGACCAGTCGATTCCGTCATACTTCCTGACATCCCGCCTGAAAATTCTTATGTTCGATTTGACCGTGCACAACGTTACACACCGCAAATAAATACACTGACTATCTACTATAAATTGCCTACTTTTGATCTATCCTTAACTTTTCCATAATTTGACGTTAGAAATGTGATGAAGCCCACATGATTGTTTTCCCTTGATCGTTTCAATCAGTACAGCATTTTCATGGACAATCCGCCTCACTCTAAATGGTTAACTATACACAGTAAAGAATTTGCTAGTTTGGGATCTCAGCTTACATGAAAATTAAATGTGTGCAGAGAATATACAAGCTGGGAGAGATGGGACAGCCCAAGTGTTAGAAACTTTGGTGCTAGTGGCCTCTTTCACTAACACCAGATCCCGAACAACCATACACAGCACCTCATTATAACTGTCACCACCACTATGACATACTATAGATCAGATGGCATCTAATTTAAAAACTTCGATCACATTACTGATGTTACCTGTAACAGCAGTATAAACGTACCCTATTCCATACAGTTCACAATGTTTACTTTTTACATTACGTGTTAAGTACCTGCAATAGTCAAATCACACTAATTAAACTGGACTCATTGGCATTATTACATAACTTTTTTTTTAGCAACTGGTTTGTTTTGAGGAAACAGTCCTTTTACTTTAGTGTTCGAAATAAAAATTTGCAAATTTTGCTCTGAGAGACCAGCCTAACAGATGCCATTACTGGTGTTTTATTCTCTGATCAGAAGTATGGTATTTGCATTCCTACATATCAGTAGAGTATGTCTGTTACATAGACAATTTTCAGTGCCAGCGGCATGTGTTTTAAGGGGCTCCGGAACGCCCTATACTTGCAATGTTAAAATAACGCTTATAAATTACATCTTTCCTCACAAAGTATTTGAGGTAGGAAGTTGAACTTTTTACAGATTATTTATTGGAATATGGGCTACAACTTAACACAGGGATTTTACAAAATTTTAGTTCAGTTATTAAAGATGATTTTTTTTCAATTGTAATGAAAATTCACAACATTTTTTTGCAATTTTTTATTTATATATTCAAAAATATACAGTTTTTTGGAAAAAGGCTGTGTTAAATTATGCAGAAGGTACTGTGTAACATTTACTGAAAGTTTGAAACAAATATGTTTGGAATATCCTTAGAAAACATGT
Source organism: Schistocerca nitens (assembly GCF_023898315.1). Taxonomy (NCBI): domain Eukaryota; kingdom Metazoa; phylum Arthropoda; class Insecta; order Orthoptera; family Acrididae; genus Schistocerca; species Schistocerca nitens. Next base: position 775,610,727 of record NC_064616.1, on the reverse strand, counting down.
AATTAGTATGAGAAAATAAAAGTTTTGGGAATCGAGCGACAAAGATTGGATTAACTTTTTAGTGCATTCCAGGTCCATAGGATGGATTATCTTCATCATCTGCAAACTCCTCCTCCAGCTTCCTCTTGTTCCTCCTCCTGTTTACTCTTGCTTGTATTTCTAGACTCTTTACAGCCCTGTCTGCAGCCCGAAGGCGTTCCTTGTCTAAAGCAAGCATCGCTCGTACCATGTTAGAACCTATCTTCATTCCCATATTTCTAAATACCTTTGGCTTTCCAACATTTCTCCTTTTCTTAAAAGCCTTCAGAGGATTTCTAATAACTTTACTTTTACTCATTATTATACTTCATCAAAACAGAGACTCAAGAAACAGAATTAATTACGAATATTTTCGAGATAACGACAGAGTAAATAAACATGAAACAATCGACAATCACACCAGCGATATATATTGAACCATCACAGGTTAGCCACAACACATACTTTATCTCACATCACTAAAATGTACCTGATGAACACGGACGTTAATAATAACACCATTTGACAGCAGTTTAACAGCGCCACAGTGGGTAACGCCTATGTAGAACACATTTCAAAAAAAATTTAAAAATAGTTGTAGTCTTCGGAATTGAATAAATTATATATCTATTAAAAGGTAATAGTCTGCAGATTCAGAAAACGCAAAAAAGTAAAAATTGAACTTTACATGATTTTGAGCCTTTCCGGAGCCCCTTAAGGCAAGATGCTAAGGGCTGATATGTTGGATTAGTTTCTCCTATCCTTCAATCCATTATGACAAGAATGAAATGCCAGGATTCCATGCTCTCCTGTCATTCAGATAGTTTCTGCCGTTCCTATCCTCGACTCTGTCTGACCTATGAGTCGTGCCTCCGTTTACGATGTTGCTCTCATTACCAAGTTCCTGTAACAAGTGCCGAAATAACGAAGAATCGTCTAAGCCTCTGCCTGCTATCACTATATCTCTGCTCAATTTCACTGGCAACTTCGTTATACTGATCCTAATGAGCTCCCCAGTTTCGTATGGCACATCCAAATACCTATTTCGTCTCAGCATTTCCTGATAGCACGACACTGAATCCCTTATACCACCTTCGTTACAATTTGGCATCATCAATATGCTTTGCTTAAGCTGGTACTGCTTACTTTTCGACCAGAATTCATTTAAAACCTTGTCACAAAATATCTTGTAGCTACTACAGTCTTTAATAACTTCCTGCATTTTCGCTCTAGCCTCGTCCCTCAAATGGTTACACACAAACTTCATTTTGAGGAGCGGTCCCCACGATGAAGGTAATGAATCTTGAAATTGAGACAGCCACAGGCATGGATTTTGGTAATTATCAGGATCCGGAAAACACGTGTACGTTTGTACCGACACGAAGTGCCTCCTACATTCTTCTTCCGCATTTATGTTTTCCGATCTTGGACTATACCCAGTTGGGTTTGCCACCTGTTTTATCCGACACAACCGTTCTTCTAACTCTCTGAGTTCGTCTTCCTCTTTCTGCCTATTTTCGTTTTTTGAATTTATCTCACTCTCCCTCTGCAATCTACCTGGTGGTGTTTCACCTTCGCTTCTGCACGCTAATTGCAACTGTGCTAGTTCATCCCTATGTTTCCTATTTGTTTCTAGTTGTGCCTCTTTAAACTGTAATAGTGATTGTATCTCCTCCTGGTCGGCATAAACCTCTCGCTGTGTACTGTCAGAGCCTGTTTCGCCTCTTATACTGATCTTTTCTACATCTGCGCTAATCGTATTCTTTCTGACCACTACCTCCGCAACTTCATCCCTGTGTTTATTTAGCGCCACTTCTTGCCGGGTGATTTGAGCTTCCACGCTGTCTAATGCCCCTTGTTTATCTGCAAGTAAGTCCTCCACTACCTCTTTGATTCGCTCATCTGGCAACACGTCCCTACGTTCTGTAATATCACTCTCTATTCTCTCTATTGCAATTATTCGTACCTCCAAATTATTGGCTTTTTCTTTCACGGCGTCACATACTTGCTTCAACGCACCCAGATATTTCTCCCCCTCATCTAACCGATTATTAACTGCGGGCAGACGCTCATCGATAACTGAGTGTACCTTCCTCATTGCCTCTTTATTTCCCTTATCCAATGCCTCTATACTTTCCTTACTATCTTTATCCATCGATTCCCATCTTTCCTTATTACCTTTATCCATGGCTTCTACATTTCTATTTCTACCCAACGGTGTGTGGCGGAGGGCACTTTACGTGCCACTGTCATTACCTCCCTTTCCTGTTCCAGTCGCGTATGGTTCGCGGGAAGAACGACTGTCTGAAAGTCTCCGTGCGCGCTCTAATCTCTCTAATTTTACATTCGTGATCTCCTCGTGAGGTATAAGTAGGGGGAAGCAATATATTCGATACCTCATCCAGAAACGCACCCTCTCGAAACCTGGCGAGCAAGCTACACCGCGATGCAGAGCGCCTCTCTTGCAGAGTCTGCCACTTGAGTGTATTAAACATCTCCGTAACGCTATCACGGTTACCAAATAACCCTGTGACAAAACGCGCCGCTCTTCTTTGGATCTTCTTTATCTCCTCCATCAACCCGATCTGGGACGGATCCCACACTGATGAGCAATACTCAAGTATAGGTCGAACGAGTGTTTTGTAAGCCACCTCCTTTGTTGATGGACTACATTTTCTAAGCATTCTCCCAATGAATCTCAACCTGGTACCCGCCTTACCAACAATTAGTTTTATATGATCATTCCACTTCAAATCGTTCCGCACGCATACTCCCAAATATTTTACAGAAGTAACTGCTACCAGTGTTTGTTCCGCTATCATATAATTATACAATAAAGGATCCTTCTTTCTATGTATTCGCAATACATTACATTTGTCTATGTTAAGGGACAGTTGCCACTCCTTGCACCAAGTGCCTATCCGCTGCAGATCTTCCTGCATTTCGCTACAATTTTCTAACGCTGCAACTTCTCTGTATACTACAGCATCATCCGCGAAAAGCCGCATGGAACTTCCGACACTATCTACTAGGTCATTTATATATATTGTGAAAAGCAATGGTCCCATATCACTCCCCTGTGGCACGCCAGAGGTTACTTTAACGTCTGTAGACGTCTCTCCATTGATAACAACATGCTGTGTTCTGTTTGCTAAAAACTCTTCAATCCAGCCACACAGCTGGTCTGATATTCCGTAGGCTCTTACTTTGTTTATCAGGCGACAGTGCGGAACTGTAGCGAACGCCTTCCGGAAGTCAAGAAAAATAGCATCTACCTGGGAGCCGGTATCTAACATTTTCTGGGTCTCGTGAACAAATAAAGCGAGTTGGGTCTCACACGATCGCTGTTTACGGAATCCATGTTGATTCCTACAGAGTAGATTCTTGGTTTCCAAAAACGACATGATACTCGAGCAAAAAACATGTTCTAAAATTCTACAACAGATCGACGTCAGAGATATAGGTCTATAGTTTTGCGCATCTGCTCGACGACCCTTCTTGAAGACTGGGACTACCTGTGCTCTTTTCCAATCATTTGAAACTCTCCGTTCCTCTAGAGACTTGCGGTACACGGCTGTTAGAAGGGGGGCAAGTTCTTTCGCGTACTCTGTGTAGAGTCGAATTGGTATCCCGTCAGGTCCAGTCGACTTTCCTCTGTTGAGTGATTCCAGTTGCTTTTCTAGTCCTTGGACACTTATTTCGATGTCAGCCATTTTTTCGTATGTGCGAGGATTTGGAGAAGGAACTGCAGTGCGGTCTTCCTCTGTGAAACAGCTTTTTGGAAAAAGGTGTTTAGTATTTCAGCTTTACGCGTGTCATCCTCTGTTTCAATGCCATCATCATCCCGGAGTGTCTTCATATGCTGTTTCGAGCCACTTACTGATTTAACGTAAGACCAGAACTTCCTAGGATTTTCTGTCAAGTCGGTACTTAGAATTTTACTTTCGAATTCACTGAACGCTTCACGCATAGCCCTCCTTACGCTAACTTTGACATCGTTTAGCTTCTGTTTGTCTGAGAGGTTTTGGCTGCGTTTAAACTTGGAGTGAAGCTCTCTTTGCTTTCGCAGTAGTTTCCTAACTTTGTTGTTGTACCACGGTGGGTTTTTCCCGTCCCTCACAGATTTACTCGGCACGTACCTGTCTAAAACGCATTTTACGATTGCCTTGAACTTTTTCCATAAACACTCAACATTGTCAGTGTCGGAACAGAAATTTTCGTTTTGATCTGTTATCACATACAGAGTCGAAAAGTTCGGGTCTGTTTGTTATCAGTAGGTCCAAGATGTTATCTCCACGAGTCGGTTCTCTGTTTAATTGCTCGAGGTAATTTTCGGTTAGTGCACTCAGTATAATGTCGCTCGATGCTCTGTCCCTACCACCCGTCCTAAACATCTGAGTGTCCCATTCTATATCTAGTACATTGAAATCTCCACCTAAGACTATAACATGCTGAGAAAATTTATGTGAAATGTATTCTAAATTTTCTCTCAGTTGTTCTGCCACTAATGCTGCTGATTCGGGAGGTCGGTAAAAGGAGCCAATTATGAACCTAGCTCGGTTGTTGAGTGTAACCTCCACCCATAATAATTCACAGGAACTATCCACTTCTACTTCACTACAGGATAAACTACTACTAACAGCGACGAACACTCCACCACCGGTTGTATGCAATCTATCCTTTCTAAACACCGTCTGTACCTTTGTAAAAATTTCGGCAGAATTTATCTCTGGCTTCAGCCAGCTTTCTGTACCTATAACGATTTCAGCTTCGGTGCTTTCTATCAGCGCTTGAAGTTCCGGTACTTTACCAACGCAGCTTCGACAGTTGACAATTACAATACCGATTGCTGCTTGGTCCCCGCATGTCCTGACTTTGCCCCGCACCCGTTGAAGCTGTTGCCCTTTCTGTACTTGCCCAAGGCCATCTAACCTAAAAAACCGCCCAGCCCACGCCACACAACCCCTGCTACCCGTGTAGCCACTTGTTGCGTGTAGTGGACTCCTGACCTATCCAGCGGAACCCGAAACCCCACCACCCTATGGCGCAAGTCGAGGAATCTGCAGCCCACACGGTCGCAGAACCGTCTCAGCCTCTGATTCAGACCCTCCACTCAGCTCTGTACCAAAGGTCCGCAGTCAGTCCTGTCGACGATGCTGCAGATGATGAGCTCTGCTTTCATCCCGCTAGTGAGACTTGCAGTCTTCACCAAATCAGATAGCCGCCGGAAGCCAGAGAGGATTTCCTCCGATCCATAGTGTGGGGCGGCGTTTAAGAAGGGAACTAGTTAATCGTTTGCTGTTTAAAATGTTTGCATGTTGAATCAGTTTCTGGCTATTAGCAAGTTGTTAATGCTGTCTTTCGCCGTTCTCAACACTGGCTCTCTATTTACTTTTTAGCCCCCAGAAAGCGATTTAACAAAACGTGAAGCCTGTAATTAGAGTTCCTAGTGCCCACTTCATCTGAGAAGAATGTTATAGCTGCAGCTTATAACTCTGAGGAATTAGGAGATTGTCCGGGATTTCTAATCAAAAACGATTTTCCAAAATAGTTGAGTATATTCTCAAATTCACAAATAAAAAACACAAGTATCCCTACAACCTAACTAACAGAGCAGTTCAGAGTCTAATGCGCTGATGCAACTATAAATGTCCGAATTAAATGTTAAAAAGAATACTCGCCATAATTTGATGAAAATATTTCATCAAAAGCCACGCTAAATAATTGGTAGAATGTCTGTCCCGCGACGGCACGTGAAAATACGACAATACGCACACTGAGGCTAGATAATGAAAATCACTTGAAATGATTTCATGGTTACGCGTATCTCTAGTAACTTAATATGGCACCCGAGGCTGTTTGTCGCAGTGATATCGACGCGACGCGACTGCCGACACAGATGGCGTGTTATTCAGCGTCTGGAGAGAACTGGGGCCTTGCTTCCTCGCGCAGCGTTCTTATATATAAAGCCGCGGTGCGGACGGCTAAGGGAACGCCTGATCAAATCGGCTCTCCCGACTAGCCGCTGGGCTAGTAACGCACCACTTCAAGTTACATAATAAATTATAGCTTCTCTTGCTGATGGCCGATGAAGCTCTTAATTTAAGTGTGCATTCAGCACGCAGGTAAGTATTGATAATAAAATTTTGACGTGGCTAACTTAAATATTTTGGGCGAGAGAATTAATTTAATTGCACTGCATGCAGCAGATGAGCTCTGAACTGTCCCTTTTGAGATCCGCTATCGCTATAATTTTATAGGTATTCAAAAGAAACTTTTCACATCTTCATAGTCATAGCGGACCTCCAACCTATTTAAATCTAAACATCCTAGCCTTATTCATTAGCCTACTTAATCTATCTTGCTTCCTTCAGTTTTGAGACGAAAACCAGAAATTCATGAATTTCCACTAAAATCTTAATTTGTGAAATCCCAAGTACTGTTTTTATTAAATCATTATGAAAGATGAATCTAAATATAAATTTTGAAGTCTCTAGCTCTTTTCTGTTGCGCCAATGATTTCTACAGAAAAACGTCCAAATTTCGGAAATGGCTTAAGTTATCGAACTGATTTTTAACACATATTAATTTAGTATTACTTCTGACATGCCAGAAAAGTTTTAGGTTATTTGCTTGATTTTTAAAGTATTGCGCAATATTTATTACGTCAGAGCTAGTTACAGCAGACTGGCTGGCACACAATGGAAACTGATGTGAATTTACTACAGCGTGAGTAGGCTGCTTCCCTACATCACCCTCTACTTAATTTTTTTTGTTTATGAATGTTAATAAATGAAAAAAAAAATTAATTACAAAAGGGAAGCAAGAGTACAGTTTAACTCCCTATGAAAATTGAAATGTAAACATATAGACACATTAAAGAAAACTGATTACCTACATTAATTATTTAAATTGTGGGCATGTTCACTGCCTTTTAAACAATGTCATTACTCAAAATTTTAAGCAAAGTCAATGAAATATTTTGGCATACATATTGCCTTAGACAAACAAACACATACAAATTGAAAAATTATGAAAATCTTAACTCCATTAAATACATTAAATACGTTTTTACATACACAAATTCAAAGAAAATAACATGATACATAAACAGATGATTATCTCTTAGCAGTCTTTTCTAAACCTGAAAGAAAAGTTCACAAATACTTTTTACACACGTGGTTGTAGCCGCTTTGGCTGGCGTCCTACATTTCCATTCACAAGGGTAGAGGAGGGGAAGTTGCTATGGTGTGCGTCCTTCACGTTCTCTCTAAATTACATGGGGAAAGGGGAGGGGTCACTGTGAGTTGTGTCCAAGTCACTCCACGCTTTCACGCAGCTACCAGGCTGCCATTATCTGGTTTGTCCTGTAGAACAAACAAAAAGAGTGCCTCAGACTCTGTTCACTTAATATCTATGGGTGGGTCACAATGAAATGGGGATATATACATTTTATCCTTCAATATTTTGCTGGAACAAAGTTAAAAGAACTTTTTCGGTATTACTTTCGCGGTTACTTAACTGTCATAAAATCGGTAAACAAATGGCTCAAAACGCCTTTAGTCATGTACTAGAGAAAATTTATGCTCCTAAGGCATACAGTCGCAAATCATATTTAATCTGAATTTATTATTTCTGGGCCGGAACACTGAACCAATGCTCGGTACATTCCTGATACATTTGTAATTTAAACACTTAACTGACTCGTCTTTGATTACCTTATTCTTAGAGATAGTATGAGTACATTTGATTAGTAGTTGTTTTCTCAGCTTCCTTGTACATGTGAGTAACTTTTGGTAATAGTACAGTTGTGAGTGTTCAAAACACACTACGTTTAGTTGACTACTAAATCCACTTATTGGTCCTCTGCTGTTGTCAGTTCCACATCTGCTATTAGGTACTTACTTACTTTGAAGTGTATTTATGCTGAGCTAAAATAATGTTTTACGTCTGCCATTATGTTACTTATTTACTTTGCTAGTGTATGTACTTATTTAACACTCACTCCATTACAATTTTAAAGCATAGGATAGCACATTTCTTTCATATCTTTCGTGTATTGCAGCTGATCAGTTTGCTCACATGGCAATCCATTTCCACTCGATCGGACGCTGAAACCACAGCTAGTCTCTCTCAGACCTACCACTAAAGTGCATCAAGTAATTATGGACGAGCGTAATGCTAATTTCCTTAAACCTATAGGACACCATGAGCTGCTCTGTCTCATTTACCATAAGGGTACCTATGGTCGCATTCACGCCTCCAACTCTTAACCTCAATACGTGTAGGTGTATCCTGTCACACACTACACCAAAATAACGGCCAGCTCCAACCTTATAAATACCTCAGGGACGTGTCCTTCACGTCTCAACCACAAACACTGCTCAATTCTATTACACCGCCTTTCCTTGCTACACAAGGTGAGTTCATCCTTACAACTTATCTACATTTTTTCATAACACTAAGCAATCTCTTTTACTATTTCTTAGTTAGCTCCAATGCATACACTAGGTTTCACTACCACTTCAGATCCTGCTTGTACACGAATTTGTACATCTTTTTTAAAATATTGTTATGGGACCATTTCCAATAAAACAATACTTTGTACTTACTATATTACCAGGGTACTATACATAATTGTTACTCAAATACATTTTCTCTTAATTACGTCATACTTCTCTATTGTTTGTCACTATTAGGTTTGTCACATTAGGTATTTTTCTTCACTAATCGGTAGATAGAATAGTTACAGAACACATGGCTGGATAGCCATGACGGAAAATTTTCATGTGTTGGAAAGAAGAGGTCGAAATTTTTGGGGACAGGAAAGATTAAGAATGAGTGAGACCTGAAATGGAAAGAAGATCTCACACAGGTGGGACTGCACAGCTGCCACACTGTGTAGAGGTTACAGAACAACCTCCTCCCTACAGCATTCATTCACTGAATGCTGTTTTGTTTATTATTGGTTTGATAACCATAACGGATAATTTTAGTATTTGGAAAGAAGAGGTCGAAATTTTTGTGGATAGGAAAGATGAAGATTGAGTGAGACCTGAAAAGGAAAAAAGATCTCACACAGCTGGGACTGCACAGCTGCCACACTGTGTAGAGGTTACAGAACAACCTCCTCCCTACAGCATTCATTGGTTTAATGCTGGCTTAATACTCATACCGGAACATTTAATTTGTTGGAAAGAAAAGGTCGAAATTTTTGGGGATAGGAAAGATGAAGAATGAGTGAGACCTGAAAGGGAAAAAAGATCTCACACAGCTGGGACTGCACAGCTGCCACACTGTGTAGAGGTTACAGAACAACCTCCTCCCTACAGCATTCATTCATAACCTTTGACCACGCCACGTCGATCTGAAAATACTTTATGATGCCTTTTTAGAACCTGTCTCAGTTCTTCCTTCTGATTAGCTGAAATCTTATCGATTTCCTGCAATTTAGCTTCTATTTTGTCTAAAATAATTGCTTCTTCTTCTTTTTCTGTGTTTAGCTTACTGTTACTAAGATTAACACTTTCGTCCCAATATCTCCTATTTTTCAGAACTCGTATAGGCAGCTCCCAAGTTTCATCATCAGTTACTACATGTTTATCACTAAAAGATACTATAATTACTCCGGTTATTGGCAAGACCATTTTTAACTGGCTTCTTTCAAAGTCAACAACACTCTGATATTTTGACAAGAAATCTATGCCAATTAAAACCTCAATACTGAGATTGTTTACAATTAAACATGGATGATCAATTAAATTACCATTAATGTTAAAGGGCAGTAAAGCTTCTTGCTTTACTGTTTTTGACACCTTGCCCGTAGCACCAATTATTCTTAGTCCTGATACCCTCATTACTGTAAGCTTGTCTTTACCCGGTAATGCATCAAAGAAGGACTGAGATATCGCACTCACCTCACTTCCACTGTCTAAGAGACAACGTACATTGATACCCAACATATTCACTATTATTATAGGGTGGCTTATTCTAGGTTGTACAGGTGGTTCCTCAAATTCATCTAATAGCTCCTTTTGGATTTGTCTCCAACTAAAGTGAACAACATCTGTCTTCATTACATTTAGGTCACAGTGTGTAGGGGTTTCCTGAATTACATTTTCAGCTGCCTTTTCCAGTCGGTCTATTAATTTTAAATCGAAACACCGCACGACTTCATTACATTTAGTTTGCTGAACATGACCCAAATTACTGTAGTCTGAGTGATTCTGCGCCTCCAGACCGGGCATATCATTAGTTACAGCTAAACCACTTTCACCATTATCGTCGGTTTCTTCTCAAGTGACAACTGGTCACAGCTACCGGGTTCATCGTCCCCCAACAACCTACCCTCTACATTCTCACTTATCTCCTGTCCTAAATCTATTAGTACATTATCAACATCCTGCACCTGCACTTTAGATAAGAGCACCTCATCTTCATCGTAAATATAAGCATGAATTTCTTCTGCTTCTTCACCTGTCAATTCAGTATTTTGTAGCCCCTCCCTATCGTTACACTGCTGCGCCTTTTCTTGCTCTTCCCACTTAGAAAGCGTCTCTAACACTGTATCTATCAAATACTGTGAGTGATCTAATATTTCTGTTGTATCCTTAGGTGCTACCGACTCTTCATCTACATGTTCAGTCTGAGTATTTTGATCTGTCTTACCAATTATCGTAACTACTGGCTTAGGAAAAGTAACCGCCTGGTGAGCGCCAGTGTCCTCATAGACGGGAACTAGTTTTCCTGCCTCGGCCTACTGCTGTTTGATTTATTTCCATTATAATTAACTGGCACAGCATTGCCTTCCGCACTGTTGTTTACCTGCATAATTCTGTTTGGAACAACATTACTGTCATTTAGATGCCATTGTTGGTTCTGATAATTATTTCCCCAATTCCTACCTCTCTTAGGATGGCGAACACCTACTGTTCTGATGTTTACATTGCCATTTTGCTCGTTCCTAAAATTACTACTATTGTTATTAGCATTTCTGTTATTACGTGCATGCTCCTCATTGGCAGCAACACGTTCTACACGTTCCAGATACTCAATGAAACGACCCAGATTGTCTCTAGGGGCAGATATAATTCTAGTTTGCCAATACCATGGCAGTTTGGCTTCAAGACCTAGTATAATCCTTTCAGGTTTTAGCTTTTCGTCCAAATGTGACAAACGTGAAATCCATGACCTAGCAAATTCTTTAATTGATTCCTTGCCTGCATTGAAGCGTTTTCCACTCCAAAATTCTCTCAACACTTCATTTTGCTTATTGCTAGACCAATACTCATTAATGAAAGCTGTTTTAAATTCCGCTAATGTTTTACACTTTAACATAACATCAGCTGACCAACGCATGGCGTCACCTGCTAAATGGCTTCTAATAAATGAGATTTTCTCTCGTTCAGACCAAGTTGGTGGAATCACATCTTCAAAATCGTTCCAGAAATCTAGCGGGTGGATATTTTTATGTGGATCGAACTGCAAGAACTGCCGACACCCGATAAAAGCGGCGTTTGCAGCTACAATTTGTTGTATACTACCATTACCAGAAGTTACTGAAGCTACTTTACTCTCAATGTTAGCAATGTTAGTACTAATATTTTCTACTTTCATTTCAACATTATCTACTCTTTGTACAATATGAGTAGTATCAGTTTTGATTGCATCTACGTTTGCTTGACATATGCTTACTTTTATATTAACATCTTTAAACCTATCTGAGCACTGTTCAGACTCCGCCTCGATCTTTTCTGTTAACTTGTGCTCCAGCTCCGCATCTTCCATTTGGAAGTCCTTGCAAACCTCAGCAACTTCGGATTTAACTGTTTTATACCTTTCAGAAAACTGTTGAGCAACCTTTTTCTTAATATCCTCATGATTGTAATCAATTTTACAATTCAAACTGTCTAGATCCTCTTTCAACTTATTGCAACCAGCCTTGAAGGTATCGTCCATTACCTCCAATCGTTTATTAAAATTAGTTTGACTGGCCACAATCCTGTTATTTACCTGAATTATATCAGATTTTAATTCAGCATTACTGCTTTTGACCTGTTCACTTAATTCAGACTTTAATTCAGCTGTCATTTTAGCATTACTGGCAGCTATTGCTTGTAATATAACATTTAAATCAACAGCCCCAGCATCTTTAGGTTGCTCACTAGCTGGTTTTTTATCACACTCAGGTGACGAAAAACTAGCTCCAATACCAGAATCATCAAAACTAAATGAAACTTCAGATTGATTAGTCATATCTAACTTCTCCTTCTTAAACTCTACCACCTCTGCTGACTGATTCATTTTTAATTCAACAGAGAAACTATCATCCAATAAATTAACAATTTCTGCTTTCTGCTTTACTACAGGGGTCTCTATTATTGAATCATTGCCCCTTCCCACAACACTGTCAGGAGACAATACTTCATATTTCACTTTAACATTATTACTTTCATGCATATTTACACTTGAACCGTTGTCTGAATTTACAGTTCCCTCAACAGACATAGGTTCTAATTTAAGTTTAAACTCAGTTTCTTTTGGCGGTTCCATCGCCGACAGTCGTTTAGTGCAGGTTAGTAAAATTTTTAACAGCTTTTCACTTAACTTAGTTCCTTCTGCACGACGTTGTCGGCGCGGCATACCAGGATTACTGATGCGACGTGGCACGTTGAACTACAGATGGCACTCCGACGGCTGTTGTGTGTTTGCGTGGCCATAATTGCAGGCGCGGCTCCGGCTGCTGCGGCGGACGACTGCGGTACGGCAAAACTGGCTTCTCGCGATGCCAGCAGCACCGCTAGACTCGGTGCCAGCTCCGTCAATCCAGATGCGTTGTTAATCCAATTGCGTCGCCCACATGCACACATAACACTTTCACTGTTCTATTACTCAGCTGCGTGTCGCATTTCACTCGCGAATCCGAACAGTTAAAATCACTTTCACTTCAGTATTTCCCGGCCGATGCACCATATGTGGGGCGGCGTTTAAGAAGGGAACTAGTTAATCGTTTGCTGTTTAAAATGTTTGCATGTTGAATCAGTTTCTGGCTATTAGCAAGTTGTTAATGCTGTCTTTCGCCGTTCTCAACACTGGCTCTCTATTTACTTTTTAGCCCCCAGAAAGCGATTTAACAAAACGTGAAGCCTGTAATTAGAGTTCCTAGTGCCCACTTCATCTGAGAAGAATGTTATAGCTGCAGCTTATAACTCTGAGGAATTAGGAGATTATCCGGGATTTCTAATCAAAAACGATTTTCCAAAATAGTTGAGTATATTCTCAAATTCACAAATAAAAAACACAAGTATCCCTACAACCTAACTAACAGAGCAGTTCAGAGTCTAATGCGCTGATGCAACTATAAATGTCCGAATTAAATGTTAAAAAGAATGCTCGCCATAATTTGATGAAAATATTTCATCAAACGCCACGCTAAATAATTGGTAGAATGTCTGTCCCGCGACGGCACGTGAAAATACGACAATACGCACACTGAGACTAGATAATGAAAATCACTTGAAATGATTTCATGGTTACGTGTATCTCTAGTAACTTAATACGGCACCCGAGGCTGTTTATCGCAGTGATACCGACTCGACGCGACTGCCGACACAGATGGCGTGTTATTCAGCGTCTGGAGAGAACTGGGGCCTTGCTTCCTCGCGCAGCGTTCTTATATATAAAGCCGCGGTGTGGACGGCTAAGGGAACGCCTGATCAAATCGGCTCTCCCGACTAGCCGCTGGGCTAGTAACGCACCACTTCAAGTTACATAATAAATTATAGCTTCTCTTGCTGATGGCCGATGAAGCTCTTAATTTAAGTGTGCATTCAGCACGCAGGTAAGTATTGATAATAAAATTTTGACGTGGCTAACTTAAATATTTTGGGCGAGAGAATTAATTTAATTGCACTGCATGCAGCAGATGAGCTCTGAACTGTCCCTTTTGAGATCCGCTATCGCTATAATTTTATAGGTATTCAAAAGAAACTTTTCACATCTTCATAGTCATAGCGGACCTCCAACCTATTTAAATCTAAACATCCTAGCCTTATTCATTAGCCTACTTAATCTATCTTGCTTCCTTCAGTTTTGAGACGAAAACCAGAAAATCATGAATTTCCACTAAAATCTTAATTTGTGAAATCCCAAGTACTGTTTTTATTAAATCATTATGAAAGATGAATCTAAATATAAATTTTGAAGTCTCTAGCTCTTTTCTGTTGCGCCAATGATTTCTACAGAAAAACGTCCAAATTTCGGAAATGGCTTAAGTTATCGAACTGATTTTTAACACATATTAATTTAGTATTACTTCTGACATGCCAGAAAAGTTTTAGGTTATTTGCTTGATTTTTAAAGTATTGCGCAATATTTATTACGTCAGAGCTAGTTACAGCAGAATGGCTGGCACACAATGGAAACTGATGTGAATTTACTACAGCGTGAGTAGGCTGCTTCCCTACAATAGCGACACACTTCATTGGTGCCGACATGAGCGACCACCTGCAGGTGGGTGCACCCTGTACCCTTCATGGCATCCGGAAGGACCCTTTCCACATCTGGAATGACTCCCCCCAGTATGCACACGGAGTGCACATTGGTTTTCTTCCCCTCTCTTGCTGCCATTTCCCTAAGGGGCCCCATTACGCGCCTGACGTTGGAGCTCCCAACTACCAGTAAGCCCACCCTCTGCGACCGCCCAGATCTTGCAGACTGAGGGGCAACCTCTGGAACAGGACAAGCAGCCATGTCAGGTCGAAGATCAGTATCAGCCTGAGACAGAGCCTGAAACCGGTTCGTCAGACAAACGGGAGAGGCCTTCCGTTCAGCCCTCCGGAATGTCTTTCGCCCCCTGCCACACCTTGAGACGACCTCCCACTCCACCACAGGTGAGGGATCAGTCTCAATGCGGGCAGTATCCCAGGCAACCACAGTTGTAGTCTGATCGGGGGATGTGTGGGACGAGCTGGCCGTCCCCGACAAACCCCCATCCAGACCCCCACAGTGATGCCCATTGGCAACAGCCTCAAGCTGTGTGACCGAAGCCAACACTGCCTGAAGCTGGGAGTGAAGGGATGCCAACTCAGCCTGCATCCGAACACAGCAGTTGCAGTCCCTATCCATGCTAAAAACTGTTGTGCAAAGAACTTCTGAACTAATCTACAGAGAGCGCAAACAAATCGACAAAATTTAAACGGTTATTAAAATACAAGATTGCCTAGTAAATGCAGTAATGCTGCTACTTGCGCACTGCTGACACACTGCTCTGCGGCGGAAGGAGACTACGCGTTTTTACACTATTCAGGTACTAAAACGCGATGCTACAACTCTCAAATACTATAATACGCCCGAAATTAATGAATTAAACAATGCAAGTACCAAAAACACGCAAAGAAATTAAGAATTAAACTATGTAACAAATGAGTGAGCTAGGAGTATACGACTTGCTGCTGCAGCTGCTTATCCAACGGCGGCAGGGAGCACACTGACTGTGACCAACCGACACTGGCCGTTCAAAACAAAAACAGAAGGCAAACGACTACGCGAATTTACACTATTCAGGTACCAAAACGCGATGCTACAACTCTCAAATACTATAATACGCCCGAAATTTATGAATTAAACAATGCAAGTACCAAAAACACGCAAAGAAATTAAGAATTAAACTATGTAACAAATGAGTGAGCTAGGAGTATACGACTTGCTGCTGCAGCTGCTTATCCAACGGCGGCAGGGAGCTTCCAATATTTCCTTAATTGCCTCAAATCTTTCCTTATTCTCCCTATCTCTCTCCTTATTATCTCTATTCATCCTCTGTAACAGCTGCAGTAGCACATTGTCATTTGCTACTTTCGGTGCGCTCACCTCGTTTGCCTGAGAAACCGTAGCTTCGCTAAGGGTAGCTGCACTATCACTGCAAACCTGACCTAGTCCCGGCTCGCCCGCGTCGTCGGGAAAAGCCCCCGATTGTGGACAAAGCCCACCGCATAAAGGATCACCTAGCAGCGGTCCACTGAACAATTCAGCCCCTTCCGAGTGTTTGCCGTTCCCGCTCATTAGCCCATGGTCGACACCTACTTCCTGCTGCACTGCTACGTTCACCCCAGAATCGCTATTCTCCATGGTGACTACACTTTTCGACTGCGACTTAGTTACTACGGACATTACGCAAAAAAAATTATACAACGATCTTCCAGCCTTGGACGATATAGCAATTAATTACATAAAAAATAAAAGATCCTCACCAATCCAGAAAGAAATTGCAAACAGAAAAAAAAATTACTTCTTAGCGCTATCACAATATATTCCATCAAAAATAAAAAAATCTTAACAGCAAACCCTAACAGCAAAATATCCTGGCAAAATATCCTGGCAAAAAACATACTGGCAGGGTCGAAATTATGAGAGACACAGACATGCCTTGCTCATACTGTGGCATCAAGCAGTCAGGCCTGCTAGATGAGTGGTCTGCCAAGCGAGTGGATTCATTCTTATTTATCGAGTAACATGAACTCTCGTACTCACAATTAAGTTACAAGTTATCCTCCTATATGATTAATACGCAACGGAAACACGCATCTGACTATCAGTAATTTACAGAACTCTGACTGTACACTATGCACTGGCAATACCACATTTTCTTTCTATTTTTTATATAACGGCTTTTGTCAACACGTGGCCACCGCACTGAATATGAATGGCGCACACATTATAAATTCGGGACATTATGACAACATACAATTCGAAGGAAAAGTCCACCAATCTTTTTCTTTTCACTATCTTATTTATTCCGATAAATTCTCTAACCTAAACACACAAATTCTATAACCTACAACAATAACACATGAGAAATTCCGCCCAGTGGGCATGGCTTTACATTGGTGAATATCTATATTATGGTCTCGTAATTATTTAACGCTACAGTGCACTTTCTGGATAGCATGGTGGATCTTTTATTATTTCTCACACTTCGACTCTCACAATCATCATCACGAAACTATCCTCCAGACCGAGCAGTACAGAAGGAACAAGCATAACCCACTAATCTTTTGAAACTACCTTGCTACTCTCCCATGCAAACCACACATACCCAAATTACATGACATACACCACACTACGACATGGAATACAAAACACTAAATAGTCACAACATTATCACTTTCAGCTTTCCCACTTCAATTAGTATTTATCCCAGTTTCACACGACACTGCCCCACTTTGTAATTCTTCTTTCCTACTATGAACTCTGGAGATATTTGCACGTCTTCCTGTGCAATGCAAGCCAAGTGGCGTTGCTGGATAGACGGCCGACTCACCTTGCTTCTCTCTCAGAGTTTGAATCTAGCGTCACACGGAATCATATCACGCAAAGTAATATTAAGAACGCATTCATCACACACGCAAGTCCTCAACTGATACCATGGACGAGTACTTCTCTTTATCTTTTGTCTCATACACAGTTTGAGACTCATACAGTACTCACCACGTGGAAGTACTCGTCTCTAATTTCAAGTCCTGCACACGCCATTTCTTAAATATTTCAACTTATGGTACACACGCTATTTCTTAAATATTTCAACTTATTGTACACACGCTAGTAATTCAGCTTAACTTAAGCACACGGGAGTATTTCAACTTATTGCTACACGTGGTTTCATTGTGACCGTTGGTCACTTCCGAAGATTACTACAATCCCATTAATATTACCTGCCTGACACTTTATTCTCCCCACAAAAGTTCCTGAAATAGAAAAATTATTATTTCAAACTACTCTTAAATATTCCACATGCATAACATGTCTCCACTCTTTTGTCATTACGGAGCACAACTAAAAAAAGGTCTTAACAGCACAAGATCCAGCGGCAGAGTGCTGAAACATGGCCGTTCTCTAGGTCCTCTCACACCTCTGTCGAAGTGGGGGAGCACCTTGCCACCGTATTGGTCAGCCACATTTCAGGCGCTCAAAGCTCAGGTAAATTTCATCTCTTTGGCCCCACCAAAGGTGGCCAAAGGATCGTCTCAAAGATGATGATATATTCACATTCACTATCTGCGGTTAGCAGACGACCATACATTCATTCATTTCACAGATCTCACCAAACCGGATGTAGGGATTTACTTTGTGGGAGTGCACATGTGATCAATTAAATAAATAAGTTGTCATTCCTTCCCACACTGGTATCCGGCTTCGCTGTATTAATTGAAATTGAGTTATTTTACAAAAAAAAAATGTGTTGTTCTGACAAAAATAATGAAGTATGTTGTACCTATTTTCAATGTCGGGCGGTACTGTACCCTTTCACTGTAACGAAGCGCGCTGCGCTCCGTTGGATCTTCTCTATCTCTTCTACCAACCCTATCAGGTACGGATCCCACACTGGTGAGCAATATTCGAGCAGTGGGCGAACAAGTGTACTGTAACCTACTTCCTTTGTTTTCGGATTGCATTTCCTTAGGATTCTTCCAATGATTCTGAGTCTGGCATCTGCTTTACCGACGATCAACTTTATATGATCATTCCATTTTAAATCACTCCTAATGCATACTCCCAGATAATTTATGGAATTAACTGCTTCCAGTTGTAGCTAAATGATAAAGGATCATTCTTTCTATGTATTCGCAGCACATTACACTCGTCTACATTGAGATTCAATTGCCATTCCCTGCACCATGCGTCAATTCGTTGCAGATCCTTCTGCATTTCAGTACAATTTTCCATTGTTAAAACCTCTCGATATACCACAGCATCATCCGCAAAATGCCTCAATGAACTTCCGATGTTATCCACAAGGTCATTTATGTATATTGTGAATAGCAACGGTCCTACGACACTCCCCTGTGGCACACCTGATATCACTCTTACTTCGGAAGACTTCTCTCCATTGAGAATGACATGCTGCGTTATGTTATCCAGGAACTCTTCAATCCAATCACACAATTGGTCTTATAGTCCATATGCTCTTACTTTGTTCATTAAACGACTGTGGGGAACTGTATCGAACGCCTTGCGGAAGTCAAGAAACACGGCGTCTAGCTGGGAACCCATGTCTATGGCCCCCTGAGTCTCGTGGACGAATAGCGCGAGCTGGGTTTCACACGATCGTCTTTTTCGAAACCCATGCTGATTCCTGCAGAGTAGATTTCTAGTCTGCAGAAAAGTCATTACACTCGAACATAATACGTGATCCAAAATTCTACAACTGATAGACGTTAGAGGTATAGGTCTATAGTTCTGCACTTCTGTTCGACGTCCCTTCTTGAAAACGGGGATGACCTGTGCCCTTTTCCATTCCTTTGGAACGCTACGCTCTTCTCTAGACCTACAGTACACCGCTGCAAGAAGGGGGCAAGTTCCTTCGCGTACTCTGTGTAAAATCGAACTGGTATCCCATCAGGTCCAGAAGCCTTTCCTGTTTTGAGCGATTTTAATTGTTTCTCTATGCCTATGTCGTCTATTTCGATATCTACCATTTTGTCATCTGTGCGACAATCCAGAGAAGGAACTACAGTGCAGTCTTCCTCTGTGAAACACCTTTGGAAAAAGACATTTAGTATTTCGGCCTTTAGTCTGTCATCCTCTGTTTCAGTACCATTTTGGTCACAGAGTGTCTGGACTTTTTTTTTTCTTTTTTTATCCACCTACCGCTTTGACATATGACCAAAATTTCTTAGGATTTTCTGCCAAGTCAGTGCATAGAACTTTACTTTCCAATTCATTGAACGCCTCTCTCATAGCCCTCCTCACACTACAGTTCGCTTCGCGTAATTTTTGTTTTTTCTGCAAGGCTTTGGCTATGTTTATGTATGCTGTGAAGTTCCCTTTGCTTCCGCAGCAGTTTTCTAACTCGGTTGTTGTACCACGGTGGCTCTTTTCCATCTCTTACGACCTTGCTTGGCACATACTCATCTAATGCATATTGTACGATGGTTTTGAACTTTGTCCACTGATGCTCAACACTATCTGTACTGGAGACAAAACTTTTGTGTTGAGCCGTCAGGTACTCTGAAATCTAATTTTTTTCACTTTTGGTTCAAATGGCTCTGAGCACTATGGGACTTAAACAGCTATGGTCATCAGTCCCCTAGAACTTAGAACTACTTAAACCTAACTAACCTAAGGACGTCACACAACAACCAGTCATCACGAGGCAGAGAAAATCCCTGACCCCGCCGGGAATCGAACCCGGGAACCCGGGTTTTCACTTTTGCTAAACAGAAAAATCTTCCTACCTTTTTTAATATTTCTATTTACGGATGAAATCATCGATGCAGTAACCGCTTTATGATCGCTGATTCCCTGTTCTGCGTTAACTATTTCAAATAGTTCGGGGCTCTTTGTCACCAGAAGGTCTAATATGTTATCGTCACGAGTCGGTTCTGTGTTTAACTGCTCAAGGTAGTTTTCAAATAAAGCACTTAAAAATGTTTCACTGGATTCTTTGTTCCTGCCACCCGTTATAAACGTTTGAGTCTCCCAGTCTATATCCGGCAAATTAAAATCTCCACCCAGAACTATAACGTGGTCGGCAAATCTACTCGAAATGTTTTCCAAATTTCCCTTCAGGTGCTCTGGCACAACAGCTGCTGAGCCAGGGGCCCTATAGAGACATCCAATTACCGTGTTTAAGCCCGCTTTAACCGTGACCTTCACCCAAATTATTTCACATTTCGGATCTCCGTCAATTTCCTTTGATACTATTGCACCTTTTATCGCTATAAACACGCCTCCCCCTCCACTGTCCAGCCTGTCTCTGCGGTATACGTTCCAATCTGAGTTCAGAATTTCATTACTGTTTACATCTGGTTTCAGCCAACTTTCTGTCCCTAGCACTATGTGGGCATTGTGACCGTTATTAATGAGAGCAGTTCTGGGACCTTTCTATAGACGCTCCTGCAGTTTACTATTAGCAGATTAATATTGTTATTCCCTGTTGCGTTTTGCCTACTACTACCTTGTCGCGTCTCATGAGGCGTCTTGTCGATGGTCCAAGATTCTGTAGTGAACTGGTTAACTGGATAGGGTTGACCATGAGGAGTAGTTGGTTACACCGTGAGGTAAACTGATTGAGGTGGATTTAGAGGGATTCTTGGGATCTCTGGAGTGTAGGATAGAGGGCGAGGAAAGCAGTGTCATCAGCTTACGGGAGGAGGTGGACTGGTTGAGGTAATCTGAGCATATTAGCAGTGTAGAGCAGATAATGGAAATAAGAGAGGCACGTCTGCAGTATTAATGATGAGATAGGATTGTAAGGATACAATAAAGTGGACGTAATTAATTGGTAATGAGTAAGTCTGGAGCTTTCTCTAAGTCGAGAGAGATAAGAATGGTGGATTTACGGGTGTTGAGCTGATGGAATGGGTGGGGGGTGAGGTGCAGAATCTGGTCATCAGGGGAGATGGGATGGAACCCACACTGGTTAATGTGAAGGAGGCGGTGTTGGTTCAGGTGTTGACGGATACATCAGGAGAGGATGGATACGAAGACTTTGCTAAACATTGCGCTGAGCCAGATGTAGCGGTAGGAGGAGGTCATGTACCGTTTCACTATTGTTTTACAACGGCAAGTCTGTATCCATTCTTCCATTATTGCTTGAGCTAACACTGTGGCAAGTTGTGTTGTCATACGTCCAAGAGAGCAACATTAATATAAAAGAAACAGCGAGTTAAGTGAGAAAAAATTTACGATCCGTGCAAGAAAATGACCCAGATTCCGAGCTAGCAGCACAATCCCACAATTAGGCAGTTGTGTACGAGATAATTAGCAATCGAATAAGCAGTTGGCTGGGGTATGATGCAACTGCGCTGTTTAATGCTTCGAGTGGGTCAATACTGTGGGGTAGCATTTGTACGTGGCAGCAAAATGATAAAATGATAGTTTTTTTATTATTGTTCAACTAAATAGGGCTTTAGCTCGTATAATGTAGTTTATTTTATCGTTGTGGAATTATACTAAGTTTAAACTGTGATATTGCTCATACATGTTTAGGGGGTTGGGTTGGGTTGTTTGGGGAAGGAGACCAGACAGTGAGGTCATCGGTCTCATCGGATTAGGGAAGGACGCGGTAGGAAGTCGGCCGTGACCTTTCAGAGGAACCATCCCGGCATTTGCCTGGAGTGATTTAGGGAAATCACGGAAAACCTAAATCAGGATGGCCGGACGCGGGATTGAACCGTCGTCCTCCCGAATACGAGTCCAGTGTCCATACATGTTTACCTTGATAACATAAAGACAGCTAGGCTTGACATGTGTACAAAATACGCTTGTGTCATGAAAAAGAGCGCGTCTGGTCAAGGATTAACATACTGTTCCTATGCCACATATGTAAGCTTAACGCTGATTATAATAAGAGTCTACACTGTTGTTGTAGACAATATAATTGTTGTAAAGAATGTTTTAGCATTATACGGAAGTATTTTGATGACTGTTATTGTTGTAATACGATATGTGTACAAACCACCATAGTAAATCAAGAAGCAGAAAAGACTGGGTAGACGATCTCTTGATGGTAATACAGTGGAAATAGTAATCTATGAAAGAAGTTAACAAGGAGAAGAGAATTCGGTGTCTTTTATAAACAGATGGCGGGCCAAGCAAATAAATGTTCCGATGTTAGATGGGAAAGAAAACTGTAAAGTATGAAAAGCAAAGTTTTATTATTGTATACCAAAAAATGTAACATTCTAATGTGTAGTGAAAAATCGATTGTTTTAGCTATGTAATTGTTGTGAAAATTATAATTATGACCTTAGTAAGTGTAATGAAATGCCGCAACACGGGGCAGTTGACGGTAACGAATTTTTTCACGTGCATGGGGAGAGCTCCGAACCACAGGCACTCGCGGCCGAAGTAGAGGAGGCGGTCGACCACGGTCAACTGCAGCGGCAGATGACCGCTACCATCGTACAACAGGCAAGAAGGGACCCACGTCAAACAATGGGTGGAATTGCAACTACATTTAACAGGACTACAAGGCACGCAATCTCACGCTCCATAGAGGCACCGTGACTGCATGGGGGTGGTCACTTGTTCCGTTGACACCTACATATCGATAGCACCGTTTGTGATAATGCCAAGAGTGCACAGACTGTACGGACGGGGATCGCGTGCTCTTCTCGGAAGCAAACTTAATTTGAGTAGTGATTCTGGACGTACCTCATATGGTGAGAGGTGAGACCAGGAACATTGTCAAACATTGCCATTTTGGTGATCCACATGTAATGTTGTGGGAATGCATAATGATTCACAAGCGTACTGACCTGTAAATATTTGAATACGGTACATTCACAGGTCAATGTTGTTGTGACGCTGTAGTCTTTCCCCATCTGCGCCTTTCCGGGGTGCATCCCTGCACTTCAGTTGTACGGACGAGAATACGCGACAGCATCGAAGAATGCAGGTGGGGGACTCCCTGGAACGAAACGATATTCGGCGAATATGCCAGTCTCGCTAGCGGGATGAAAGCAGAGCTCACCATCTGCAGCATCGTCGACAGGACTGACTGCGGACCTTTGGTACAGAGCCGAGTGGAGGGTCTGAATCAGAGGCTGAGACGGTTCTGCGACCGTGTGGGCTGCAGATTCCTCGACTTGCGCCATAGGGTGGTGGGGTTCCGGGTTCCGCTGGATAGGTCAGGAGTCCACTACACGCAACAAGCGGCTACACGGGTAGCAGGGGTTGTGTGGCGTGAGCTGGGCGGTTTTTTAGGTTAGATGGCCTTGGGCAAGTACAGAAAGGGCAACAGCCTCAACGGGTGCGGGGCAAAGTCAGGACATGCGGGGACCAAACAGCAATCGGTATGGTAATTGTCAACTGTCGAAGCTGCGTTGATAAAGTATCGGAACTTCAAGCGCTGATAGAAAGCACTGAAACTGAAATCGTTATAGGTACAGAAAGCTGGCTGAAGCCAGAGATAAATTCTGCCGAAATTTTTACAAAGGTACAGACGGTGTTTAGAAAGGATAGATTGCATACAACAGGTGGTGGAGTGTTCGTCGCTGTTAGTAGTAGTTTATCCTGTAGTGAAGTAGAAGTGGATAGTTCCTGTGAATTATTATGGGTGGAGGTTACACTCAACAACCGAGCTAGGTTAATAATTGGCTCCTTTTACCGACTTCCCGACTCAGCAGCATTAGTGGCAGAACAACTGAGAGAAAATTTGGAATACATTTCACATAAATTTTCTCAGCATGTTATAGTCTTAGGTTGAGATTTCAATTTACCAGATATAGACTGGGACACTCAGATGTTTAGGACGGGTGGTAGGGACAGATCATCGAGTGACATTATAGTGAGTGCACTATCCGAAAATTACCTCGAGCAATTAAACAGAGAACCGACTCGTGGATATAACATCTTGGACCTACTGATAACAAACAGACCCGAACTTTTCGACTCTGTATGTGCAGAACAGGGAATCAGTGATCATAAGGCCGTTTCAGCATCCCTGAGTATGGAAGTTAATAGGAATATAAAAAAAGGGAGGAAGGTTTATCTGTTTAGCAAGAGTAATAGAAGGCAGATTTCAGACTACATAACAGATCAAAACGAAAATTTCTGTTCCGACACTGACAATGTTGAGTGTTTATGGAAAAAGTTCAAGGCAATCGTAAAATGCGTTTTAGACAGGTACGTGCCGAGTAAAACTGTGAGGGACGGGAAAAACCCACCGTGGTACAACAACAAAGTTAGGAAACTACTGCGAAAGCAAAGAGAGCTTCACTCCAAGTTTAAACGCAGCCAAAACCTCTCAGACAAACAGAAGCTAAACGATGTCAAAGTTAGCGTAAGGAGGGCTATGCGTGAAGCGTTCAGTGAATTCGAAAGTAAAATTCTAAGTACCGACTTGACAGAAAATCCTAGGAAGTTCTGGTCTTACGTTAAATCAGTAAGTGGCTCGAAACAGCATATGAAGACACTCCGGGATGAGGATGGCATTGAAACAGAGGATGACACGCGTAAAGCTGAAATACTAAACACCTTTTTCCAAAGCTGTTTCACAGAGGAAGACCGCACTACAGTTCCTTCTCTAAATCCTCGCACAAACGAAAAAATGGCTGACATCGAAATAAGTGTCCAAGGAATAGAAAAGCAACAGGAACCACTCAACAGAGGAAAGTCCACTGGACCTGACGGGATACCAATTCGATTCTACACAGAGTACGCGAAAGAACTTGCCCCCCTTCTAACAGCCGTGTACCGCAAGTCTCTAGAGGAACGGAGGGTTCCAAATGATTGAAAAAGAGCACAGGTAGTCCCAGTCTTCAAGAAGGGTCGTCGAGCAGATACGCAAAACTATAGACCTATATCTCTGACGTCGATCTGTTGTAGAATTTTAGAACATGTTTTTTGCTCGAGTATTATGTCGTTTTGGGAAACCCAGAATCTACTCTGTTGGAATCAACATGGATTCCGGAAACAGCGATCGTGTGAGACCCAACTCGCTTTATTTGTTCATGAGACCCAGAAAATATTAGATACAGGCTCCCAGGTAGATGCTATTTTTCTTGACTTCCGGAAGGCGTTCGATACAGTTCCGCACTGTCGCCTGATAAACAAAGTAAGAGACTACGGAATATCAGACCAGCTGTGTGGCTGGATTGAAGAGTTTTTAGCAAACAGAACACAGCATGTTGTTATCAATGGAGAGACGTCTACAGACGTTAAGGTAACTTCTGGCGTGCCACAGGGGAGTGTTATGGGACCATTGCTTTTCACAATATATATATAAATGACCTAGTAGATAGTGTCGGAAGTTCCATGCGGCTTTTCGCGGATGATGCTGTAGTATACAGAGAAGTTGCAGCATTAGAAAATTGTAGCGAAATGCAGGAAGATCTGCAGCGGATAGGCACTTGGTGCAGGGAGTGGCAACTGTCCCTTAACATAGACAAATGTAATGTATTGCGAATACATAGAAAGAAGGATCCTTTATTGTATAATTATATGATAGCGGAACAAACACTGGTAGCAGTTACTTCTGTAAAATATCTGGGAGTATGCGTGCGGAACGATTTGAAGTGGAATGATCATATAAAACTAAATGTTGGTAAGGCGGTTACCAGGTTGAGATTCATTGGGAGAGTGCTTAGAAAATGTAGTCCATCAATAAAGGAGGTGGCTTACAAAACACTCGTTCGACCTATACTTGAGTATTGCTCATCAGTGTGGGATCCGTACCAGATCGGGTTGACGGAGGAGATAGAGAAGGTCCAAAGAAGGGCGGCGCGTTTCGTCACAGGATTATTTGGTAACCGTGATAGCGTTACGGAGATGTTTAATAAACTCAAGTGGCAGACTCTGCAAGAGAGGCGCTCTGGTCGGCAACTTCTATATAATACAACGTCCACCCCGATAGCTGAGTAGTCAGCGTGACGGATTGCCGTCCTGCGGGCCCAGCTTCGATTCCCGGCTGGGTCGGAGATTTTCTCTAGGGACTGGGTGTTGTGTTGTCTTCATCATCATTTCATCCCCATCCGGCGCACAGGTCGCCCAATATGGCGTCGAATGTAATAAGAACTGTACCAAGGCGGCCGGATCTTCCCCTTACGGGGCCTTCCGGCCAATGATGCCAAACGTTCATTTCCTTTTTTTTTTTTTTTTCATATAAGACAACAAGTGTCTGGTGCAGTTGTTAGATCGGTCACTGCTGCTACAATGACAGGTCATCAA
Organism: Schistocerca nitens; assembly: GCF_023898315.1. Taxonomy (NCBI): domain Eukaryota; kingdom Metazoa; phylum Arthropoda; class Insecta; order Orthoptera; family Acrididae; genus Schistocerca; species Schistocerca nitens. The sequence goes on along the minus strand of NC_064616.1, from coordinate 775,584,039 downwards.
GATTTAAGTGAGTCCGAACATGGTGTTATAGTCGGCGCACAAGCGATGGGACAGAGCATCTCCGAGGTAGCGATTGCTGCTGCCGGAAAAAGATCCTGCAAGAACGGGACCTCGCCTGAGGCTGTCAACACCGACATTGGACTGTTGATGATTGGAAACATGTTGCCTCGTTGGAGGAGCCTCGTTTCAAATTGTATCGAGCGGATGGACTTATACATGGATGGAGACAACCTCATTAATCCACTGACCCTGCATGTCATCAGTGTACTGTTCAAGCTGGTGAGGCTCTGTAATGGTGTGGGGCGCGTACAGTTGGAGTGATATGGGACCTCTGATACGTCTAGATACAACTGACAGGTGACACGTACGTAAGCATCCTGTCTGATCACTTGCATCCATTCACGTCCATTGTGAATTTCGACATACTTAGTAAATTCCAGCAGGACAAAGTGCCACCCCACACGTCCAGAATTGCTACAGAGAGGCTCCAGGAAAACTCTTCTGAGCTTAAACACTTCCGCTGCCCTCCAAACTCCCGAGACATGGACATTATTGAGCATATCTGGGATGCTTTGGAACGTGCTGTTCAGAAGAGGTCTCCACTCCGTCGTACTCTTACGGATGTGTGGACAGCCCTGCAGGATTCATAGCACTACTTTAGACATTAGTCGAGTCCATGCTATGTCGTGTTGCGGCACTTCTGCGTGATCGCGGGGGCCCTACGCGATGTTAGGCAGGTGTACCAGTTTCTTTGGCTCTTCAGTGTACATTGTGTAAGTTGAGCATCTTTCGGTAAAAGAAGTCCACCGACTCTCGAATGCGTTCGCTCAGATAAGGAAAGCCAGCCATTTGGTTCGCAGCTTTCAGTGGGGAAACATTCGCAATCGATCCAAGGTGTAACGGATACAAGATATTTTAATGAGCCAAAACATTATGACCACCTATTGATAGTGTGCTGGTTGACCTATTTCAACGCAATAGAGCAATGATTCTGAGTTGTATGGTTTCGGAAAGTCGTTGGTAGATTTCCAGAGGTATTTAGCACCAGTTGTCTGTGCACAGGTCACGCGATTCCCCTACATTAGAGTGGGCCAACAGAAAATAAAAAGTTTTGCGGCTACGTTTTTTACTGGCCATTAAACTTTATGCCACTTCAGTCACCGGATTCATGTAGCCGGCATGAGTTACAGTAAAAATATAACAATAAAAATAAAAATAACTTGTAATTCCAGAAGTTCAGCTTCTGTCACAGGATGCAGCAGGCGACACGTGGTGATAACGTAAACAAGTTCAGCGTGTTCGACGCGCTACACGCCACGGTAGCACAGATATACGTGGGGAATGTTTCCGAGTCCAGAGATAGTGGCGGTGAGACGACGTTGACTGGCAGTGATCTGCTTGAGACGGCTGCTTGAAGAGAACTTGTAACACTTTTGTACAATATCGGCTATTCTCGTATCACGTAATTTCTTTGTTTTATTATTCTAATGTGACATCTGTGTTACGATATTCTTTGGTTAAGCATCTATGCATATGTTTAATCATATTTCCTGTCAATTTATCTCACGTCAATTAATCTGTGTATGTAATTTTCAAATCAATGTACTGTTTGAATGCTGTTATGTGAAAATAATATTTGTAGAACTGGTTCACGCATAGGGCACATACGTTTGTAATTATGTAAAACCTGCAGCGAAGTTCCTCCTTTGTGAAACTAGCATGGCGGGAACAGAAAAGGTGGATTTGTCGGTAGTGCAGCAAGAAATCTGTGAAACAGTCAGCTGGTGGCTACCATACGAAATGTTCCCAGCTTGTACGTTGAAGGAGGAAAGGAAAGCAGTAAGGTTGTGTAATAATGCCTCGGATGTGGGAGATTACTGGCTAATTATTTATCGCACTTACTGGTTGCTCTGGATCACATAAATCCGGGTCCAAGAAGATAATTTTCAGAGATTTTGTACATCAAGAGCCATGAGTGTGTTTTGCCTCCTTTACTTTAGCCACAGAATGTCGCCACCGCCACCACCTGCATCTCAAGTAATAGTTTCGAACTATATTTGCTAACATGGACTAGTTAATCGCTTTATTTGCAAATAATAATCAGTTTAAGTTCAGCATGGTGTTAATGATCTCAAATTATTTCTTTGTCATGTTACTTAGACAGGATCATTTTCCTAGTGATGCAATATACCCGAGTTTCCTGTTTAATTGAACTGAAAAGTATTTATTGCTTCAATAGTGCACAGTAACTGTTGTGAAGCAGTAAATTCCATCAGCGTTCGGTTAGTTTTGTTACTGAAAGACTCCACGTAAATTTTCATAAGAAAATAGCTAAAGTTTTGCACAAGTGTAGATTTATAGAAAAGAGCTAATTTCTTTCTTAAAACCCTTTCTTACTAAAATTATAATAACAGATTATTGGTCACTGCAGGTTAAGGCCAACTTAATGAATACCTGCTTCACAAATGAGTAAAAGTGTTTATATTCCTTTATTTGTGTTTAAAAATATTTTCATATTGTCTTGCCAGATTTAGTGTGCCCCCACACTAAATATTGAGCCGGTAATACGATCATTATTACAGTAAAAGTTTAATAGCTTTTGTGTCATTTAAAGATTATCTAGTTGTAATCGTTCAGGTCATAACAGATTCAGGGACCCCATGTTTCATTTACGATCTGCTCAATGCAAAGAAGTAAATGCTAACAAAGAAAACGTACAGTAATCATACTAGTAAACACAGTTATGTAAAGAACAATTTAAGTCATTGTTTTTCAATAATTACTGTGTAAAAACTCATCGTGTCTAAATCATTTACGCTCTTCCCTCCTGTAGAGACACTATGTAATGCACTTTAGCTTTCTTGTAGTTGGATACGGAAGATATAAGTTAGTGAGAGACAGTTTGTGGCCAGAACATTTTAAGTTTATATCTGTGTTGCCCATGACAAACTACTGTCCCAATACTTGCTGGATTGTGCCACTGTTTCGCGTCCTACTTACAAAACAGAATTTTAGTACCAAGTAAAGCCATATACTGTACAGTAGTTAACCTTCTTAATGAGGAGTGTAAATACTTGGTGCCAGTTTGTCTTTACGTAATTACAGTTTACTTTAAAACTGTCATAACCTTAGTTCGAATTCTGCTAGTTCAGCGATTTTGCCCTTTGAGAACACAATCATTTGGATAACTAAAAACTATCCGATACCCTTTTTCATTAGTACACAGTCACGTTTATTTAAAAATGCCTTTCATAAGAGTAACATTATCGCAAACTTCATCTTGTAGTGTTAGACAGAAACGATATAGTCGTCTTTACGCGTAACTAGAGTATTCACGGTCCACAGCATTATAAACCTGAATACAGCCTGCTCTGTGGCCGCTTACATCGCCACTTTTGCAATCTGCGGGTTACGAAGGGTCGTACTCAACGCCATGCAGGATCTAAAGGGCTCTTAATGACTAACGCCCTAGAAGACAGACACGTTGTTCACTTGGCCGTACGGGATCGTACCGCTATGTGTCGTACTTGGAGACAGAAATCTGGTTTGTTTGAAGCAAGACAAGTATCTGTACAGAGAGTGTGCCTACTTTTAGGGCACAACGGACTGTCTGCTAAACAACCATTGCTTGGCATCAGAAGAAAGTGCACAGACAGTGTTGCGGCCAATAAGAAAATTGGACGCAGAGGTGGCACCACGTCATCGCGTTCTGTGTACAGAATTATAATAAATTTTTCCCTGTGTGGAGGCTCCGAAGAGAACGAACATTGCGTGATTGCGCTTGTCTTCATTACGTGGGCCCAATACCTGCTGTGTTGGTATGGGGTGCCGTTAGATACACAACAGGATCACCCTTTCGTATACACAGCTGGCAATTTGTGCAACAGCTGTTACGTTTCTGACGTGTAAAGGCCGGCGGCTGTGCCGTATCTTTGAGGCGTCCGTGAAGTTATCTTCCAGCAACATAACCCAAGACCGCATGTTTCCAGTGCTGACCTGACCTACCTCGATACAGAGGGTGTTCGACTGTTCCCCTGGCAAGGATCTTCTCCAGATCTCTCACAAACTGGATAGATGTGGTCATACGTTGCCGAGAGATTTGCAGATCATCTCTCACCAGTGATTATGACTGGTGAAGCAGCGTAGAAAGATGCACCACAATATGTCATTCAATTTCGGGAATATGAAGTGGGCTGAGGGCTGAATGGAAATTTAGATTGAGGAAGGAAGCGTGCCAAGGCAGTCCGTGCAATTGTGCAAAGCCATTGTGCCAGGGTGCCGTAGTGGTCAGCTGATCTGCCTAATGAGAAGGTGATACGGGTTCGAATCCCACCCTCGGTACAAATTTTCATTCGTCGCTTCAGTCTGTGTATATACATCGCTGAAAACATTGTGTCTTGTCATGTGCAACATTTACCCAACTGTAATCATCTCAGTCCATGGTTGGCTGCTTGAAGTCTCCTTCAATGATGACGGTACCATCCGTATTTGTTTGTCCGTCGGTTGATCACCAGGACTTTAATAGTCTTATCTGTGTCGGCATTAAGTAAGTTTCGGAGTTTCATACAACTATCATAAACTGGACTGGATGGAGAGTCACCTAATCTAAAAAATTTTTTGTGGCCGCCACACTCCTGATAGGCCCACATAGAGGGACTATACAGCTCTCAACTCTGTGGTGCAAGTCAAGAAAGTCGCAACTAAGTTTGCCACAGCATCTTGAAATTCTCTGGTGGAAGCCTTCCAATCGACTCATAACCAGAGGGACGTGATTAGTTATTGGAACAATAATACTAGGGTTGTCCAGAAAGTAAGTTCCGATTGGTCGCTAAATGGAGACCACAGTGAAAATCAGAAACATTTTATTTGCGAGAGTTAGCTACACTTTCCAGATACTTCTCTACATAGTCGCCGCTCCGACTTAGACATTTGTCGGAGCGTTATACCAAATTTCCAACACCATCGTCATAGAAGGCAGCCGCCTGTGCTTTCCGATAATTCTCTATGCTGGTCTACAGCGCATAGCCTGCTCCCAAGTGTTGTTTTCGTATCCATGTGAACAGAGATGATACTCAGGACGAGCCAATTAGGGCTGTGTTGTGGGTGATCGAACACTTCCCATCGAAAAGGCTGCAGGAGCATCTTCACTGCAAAGTATGGCTGAGAATTGCCATGAAGAAGGAAGTGCGTGGCAGTTGTGTTAGGTGGGCTGCATTCATTAAGGCGAAGCCTCTCAGCGGGCCCTCCTACTTGGCGGGAGGCATCGTTCTGCTAGGTACCTTAACTCGCTCACAGTGCGCTCACAACTGAAAAGAGCGTCTTGATGCGATCGACGGTCATACTAGAGACCTACCAAACACAACTGTGCAAAGTTTCATCGGGTTTTCACTGTGGTGTCCATTTCGCTACCGATCGGAACTTACTTTCTGGACAACCCTCGTATATTTAGTAAACCTCAGTGCGGTTTTGTTAAGAAAGCTGAACTTGTCAATCATCTCTGTCAGTCGCTGGAATGATCCAAGTATGAGCTCGGAGCCTACAGGATAGGCATCGTTTGTTCCTATGTGTACCGCAATCAGCGGATTTTTACATTTTCTCTCTTAATGGCGCCGGAACAGTCTCTTCAAAAGGTTGAATAAGGCCCCCCAGGCATATATTCTTAGTGCACACGGCGATTCTTCTTATTTCTTGCTGCCATTTCCCTAAGGTACATCACTATTCACCAGCTGGCCTCAACCTTTATACTGAGTTAACGTAGAACAGGCAATCAGTGGTCATAAGGCCATTACGGCATCACTGAATACGGCTGTAAAAAGGAATCCAAAGACAGGTAGGAAGATATTTATACTTAGCAGGTGCGACAAAAACCGATTTCAAATTATCTGAGCTGTCAATAGCTACCGAAAACATTGAGCATCATTCGACAAATCTCAAGAGTATTGTAGAACATTTCTTAGACAGGTGTGTATCAAACAAAGTTGTAAGAGATGGGAATGACCCTTTGTGGCTCGGCAGCCTTATTAGAAATCAGCTACAAAAGCAAAGAGAGCTTCAACGTAGCCAAAGTTTCTCAGACAAAAGAAAACAGAACGAAGCCAAAATCAGCGTAAGAAGAGCCATGCTGAGGTATTCAACAAATGCGAAAGTAAAATTCTATCTAGCAATCTGACAAAGTACTGAGAGGTTTGGTACTATACAAAATTAGTGAAAGGATCTAACTCATATGTCCAGACAATCTGCAACCAAAATGGTTTCAAAATGCAGGACGACAGAGAGAAGACAGAAACGACACGTTTTTGAAACATTTGACCACGAGATGGAAAAGCAACTGAAATCACTCAACAGAGGAAAGGCCATTAGACCTGGTATGATACAAATACAACTCCACAAAGAGTATGAGAAAGAAACTGCTCCTCTTCTAGCAGTAGGAGGGACAAAGGAGTTCCTAGTAATTGGAGAAGAGCGCAGGTAATTCCAGATATCAAGAATGGCCGTTGAACAGACGTACGGAACTGTAGGCCTATATGTCTGACGTCAGCCTGTTGGAGAATTTTGGAATATGTTTTACGCTTGTGTATTATGCCATTTCTATAGACAGAAAACCACCTTTGTAGGAATTAACACAGATTTCTAAAACAATCATCGTGTGAAATCTATTTCACTCTCTTCCTCCACCAGACCCAGAAAACTCGAGATACTGGCGCCCTGTTCCTTCACTTCCAGAAAGCCTTCGATGCAGAGCCGCACTCCCACCGAATGAACAAATTACGAGTGTACAGAATATCGGACCAGCAGAGTGATTGGATTACATAGTTCCTATCAGCAGAACAAAACATCTCCTTCTTAAAGGAGTGACATCCTCATACGTGAAAGTAACTTAGAGCAAATCCAAGTAGGTTGATGTACGATCAGAACTTTTCACAAAATACAACGACGGAAAAAAATCGCAACAACAAAAAATTTCAGGAATAGATTTGTCTAGGTAACATATTTAAGTGATTAACATTGCGAGATCGAAGGTTAGTGGAAGCGCGAGCTAATTGATTGCAAATGTGAAATGCTGGTACATTAATAACCGATGTAACCGCCAAAATGTTGAATGCAAGCATGAAACCGAGCATATGCTGCGTTTTACAGGAGCCGAGTGTCAGTTTGTCGGATGGAATTCCAAGGCCTGTTGCATTTGGTAGGCCGGCCGAAGTGGCCGTGCGGTTAAAGGCGCTGCAGTCTGGAACCGCAAGACCGCTACGGTCGCAGGTTCGAATCCTGCCTCGGGCATGGATGTTTGTGATGTCCTTAGGTTCGTTAGGTTTAACTAGTTCTAAGTTCTAGGGGACTAATGACCTCAGCAGTTGAGTCCCATAGTGCTCAGAGCCATTTGAACCATTTTTGCATTTGGTAGAACAATACAGGGGTGGTTAATGCTGTTTTTGGATGACGCTGGAGTTGTCCGATGGTGTCCCATGTGTACTCGATTGGAGACAGAACAGGGATCGAGCAGGGCAAGGCAACATGTTTACACTCTGTAGAGCACGTTGGATTACAGTGGTACATGGGCGAGCGATATCCTATTGGAAAACACTTCCTGGAATGCTGTTCATGAATGGCAGCACAACGGGTCGGTTCACCAGACTGACGCACAAATTTGTGGTCAGGATGTGTGGCATAACCACGAGAGTGCTCCTGCTATCATGCGAAACCCCCGACCATAACTCCAGGTGTAGTTCCAGAGTGTCTAGCACGCAGAGAGTTTGCTTTCGGGTCCTCAACTAGTCTTCTCCTAAGCAACACATGGCCATTACTGACACCGAGGCAGAACCAGCATTCATCAGGAAACACAACAGACCTCCATTCTCCCTTCCAATGAGCTCTCGCTTGACACCACTGAAGTCGCCAATGGCGGTGGTTTGGGGTGAGTGGAATGCACGATACAGGGTGTGTGGCTCGGAGCTGATCTTGAAGTGACCGATTTGTAACGATTCGTTGTATCATCGTGGTGCCGACTGCTGCTCAAATTGCTGCAGTAGATGCAGTACGATCCGCCACAGCGATATGTCGAACACGACTGTTTCCCTCTCGGCCACGCTGCGTGGCCCTCCAGAAACCGAACGTCTTGCGACTGTAAATTCTCGTGACCACCGGTGCCAGCAATCATGTCAAGCGGCTACTTTCCTGCCAAGTATTTCTGCAATATCCAACTTCTCATAACTCTATTACGCGACCTTGTTCAAACTCAGTGAGGTGAAAATAATGGCGTTTTTGTCGCTTTAAAGGCATTCTCACCCATCATGAACTCACCATGTCCAATCTCAGAGATAACTAACGCTCAGATCATTACAGTGTGTATTTACTGCAAACCTGATTTGCATTATTACAATGGAGCTATTAGCGCCACTCTTCTAAGACTGACGTGAAATCTGAACAGACATCATCATTCAGATGTAGAAATGTGCCCACCAATTTTCGTTTAGATCGCATGGGTCCTTCTTGGAGCTGCGATGTTTCTCCCGTCGATACACACTATGTGATCAAAAGTATCCGGACTCCCCCCAAAAATATGTTTTTTATATTAGGTGCATTGTGCTGCCACCTATCCATATCAGCGACCTCACTAGTCGTTAGACATCGCGAGAGAGCAGAATGGAGCGTTCCGCGGAACTCACGGACTTTGAACGTGGTCAGGTGACTGGGTGTCACTTCTGTCATACGTCTGTACGCGAGATTTCCAAATTCCTAAACATCCCTTGGTCCACGGTTTCCGGTGTGATAGTGCAGAGGAAACGTGATGGGACCCGCACAGCACGAAAGCGTACAGGCCGACGTCGTCTGTTGACTGACAGAGACCGCCGACAGTTGAAGAGGGTTGTAATACGTAATAGGCAGACATCTATCACACAAGAATTCCAAACTGCATCAGGATCCACTGCAAGCACTATGGCAGTTAGGCGGGAGGTGAAAAAACTTGGAATTCATGGTCGAGCGGCTGCTCAAAAGCCACACATCACGCCGGTAAATGCAAATCGACGCCTCGCTTGACGTAAGGACGACTGAACAGTGGAAAAACGTTGTGTGATGAATCGCGGTACACAATGTGGCGATCCGATGGCAGGGTGTGGGTATGGCGAATACCCGGTGATCATCATCTGCCATCAGTAAAATTCGGAGGCGGTGATATTACGTTGTGATCGTGTTTTTCATGGAAGGTGCTTGCACCCTTTGTTGTTCTGCGTGGCACTATCACAGCACAGGCCTACACTGATATTTAAGCCCTTTCTTGTTTCCCACTGTTGCAAGAGCAATGCGGGATGTCGATTGCATGTTTCAACACGATCGAGCTCCTGTTCATACTGCACGGGCTGTGGCGGAGTGGTTATACGACAATAAAATGGTTCAAATGGCTCTGAGCACTATGGGACTTAACTTCTGAAGTCATCAGTCCCCTAGAACTTAGAACTACTTAAGCCTAACTAACCTAAGCACATCACGCACATCCATGCCCGAGGCAGGATTCGAATCTGCGACCGTAGCGGCCGCGCGGTTCCAGACTGTAGCGCCTAGAACCGCTCGGCCACTCCAGCCGGCTGTGAAACTAAACTATCAGTTTGTATTAATTTTGTATTACTACGCAGTGATATAAAGCAAATAAATACGTTTTAAATGGAGTTGCTGTTCTTATCTTAAAAAGCGACTTATTGATTTCATTACCACAGTCACGGTTGCAAACTACTAGCACGATTGCTTTACAGACGAATGGATAACCTGATAGAAGCCGACCGCGGGGAAGATCAGATTGGATTCCGTAGAAATGTTGGAACACCTGAGGCAATACTGACCCTACGACTTATCTTAGAACATAGGATAAGGAAAGGCAAACCTACGTGTCTAACATTTGTAGACTTAGAGAAAGCTTTTGACAATGTTGACTGGAATACTCTCAAATTCTGAAGGTGGCAGGGGTAATACAGGGGGCGAAAGGCAATTTACAATTTGTACAGAAACCAGATGGCAGTTATGAGAGTCGAGGGGCACGAAAGGAAAGCAGTGGTTGGGAAGCGAGTGACACATGGTTGTAGTCTATCACCGATGTTATTCACTTTGTATATTGAGCAAGCAGTAAAGGAAACGAGAGAAAGATTTGGAGTAGGAATTAACATCCATGGAGAAGAAATAAAAACTTTGAGGTTTGCCGACGACATTGTAATTCTATCAGAGACAGGAAAGGACCTGGAAGAGCAGTTGAAAGAAATGGACTGTGTCTTGAAATGAGGATAAAAGATGAACATCAACAAAAACAAAATGAGGATCTTGGAATGTAGTCGAATTTAATCAGGCGATGCTGAGGGAATTAGACTAGAAAATGAGATACATAAAGTAGTAGATAAGTTTTGCTATTTGGAAAGAAAAATAACAGATGATGGTCGAAGTAGTGAAGATATAAAATGTAGACTGGCTATGGCAAGGAAAGCGTTTCTGATGAAAAATTTGTTAACATCGAGTATAGATTTGTGTCAGGAAGTCTTTCCTGAAAGTAGTTGTATGGAGTGTGTAGCCTTGTGTGGAAGTGAAAAATGAACGATACGTAGTTTGGACAAGAAGAGAATAGAAGCATTCGAAATGTGGTGTTACAGAAGAATGCTGAAGATAAGATGGGCAGATCGTGAAACTAACGAGGAGGTACTGAATAGAATTGGGAAGAAGAGGAATTTGTGGCACATCTTGATTAGAAGAAGGGATCGGTTGGCCTAACACGTTCTGAGGCTTCAAGGGATCACCAATTTAGTATTGGAGGGATGCGTGGGGGATAAAAATCGTAAAGGGAGATCAAGAGATGAATATACTAAGCAGATTCAGAAGGATGTAGGTCGCAGCAGCTTCTCAGATGGTTAAAATGGCTCTGAGCACTATGGGACTTAACATCTGAGGTCATCAGTCCCCTAGAACTTATAACTAACTACTTAAACCTAACCTAAGGACATCACACACATGCATGCCACAGGCAGGATTCGAACCTGCGATCATAGCGGTCGGGCGGTTCCGGACTGCAGCGCCTAGAACCGCTCGGCCACTGTGGCCAGCAGTTACTCAGAGATGAAGAGGCTTGCACAGCGTAGAGTAGCATGGAGAGCTGGATCAAACCAATCTTTGGACTCAAGACCACAACGACAAAAATATGAATTGAGAGTAAAATGAACAAAGAGGAAAATAATGCGCAGTAGCAGGTACGAGATTAGCGGTGATCTTAACATCAAGCAAATTAAGTGAAGGGAGTCCGCTATCTTGGAGGCAAATTAATACATGGTGGTCAAAGCAAGGAGGACATGAAATGCAGATTACCGAAGTTAAAGAGAGCTTTCCTGGCCAAGAGAAGTCTTCTGGTATCAAACATCGGCCTGAACCTGAGGAAGAAATTTCTGATAACGTACGTTTCGAGCAAATCATTATATGGCAGTGAATCACGGACTGTGAGAAAACGGGAAAAGAAGAGAATCGAAGCATTTGAAATTAGGCGCTATAGACAGATTTTGAAAATTACCTGGAGTGATAAGATATGGTAGGAGGATATTCTCTGCAGAACCGGCGAAGAAAGGAACATACGGAAACACTATCAAGAAGAGACGGGATGATAGGATATTAGGGTGGCTCTTTTTTTTCAACTTTCTAAAAGTTAGTCCTCACCCATCTATTCAGTTCCAATCTATGTGAAAATTTTAGCTGAATCGGACAACTACAAGAGGACTAGCATCGGCTATCGAGTTTCAAATTTTTGCTGTGTGACTTTTGTTATTATTATTGGTATTATTCAATTAGGCCTTACTATTCGAGATATTTATTTTTAATAACCCTGTTCTAAGACTTCAATGTTCATATGTAATAAAGATCACAATTTTAGTAAAACATTAATAATGTAAGTATAGACGGCAGTCGCAGCCACGCGAGGATAAAAGCAGCCTCTGCCTAGTATTGATTCTAGGAGTACTGCAGCCTAGTGAGAAGCTCTGATAACCAAACGAAGAGACTGCTGTGGCGCTGTCAGTCAGTTTAGTGGCCATTGTTGCATGCGATCATCTGCTGTGTTATTGTTTGGGTTTCCTATATGTGTGAGAGACACTGAGGTGACAAAATTCATGGGATACTCCATAATATCGTGTCGGACCTCTTTTTCCCTCTGTAGTGCAGAAACTCGACGTGGTATAGACTCAACAAGTCATTGGAAACCCCTGCAGAAACACTGAGCCGTGCTGCCTCTATACTCGTCCATAATTGCGAAGGGTTGCCGGTGCAGGATTTTGCGCACGAAATGACCGCTCGCTTATCTCCCATAAATGTTCCATGGTATTCATGTCGGGCGATCTGGGTCGCCAGATCATTAGCTCGAATTGTCCATAATGTTATTCAAACCAATCACGAACAATTGTGGCCCGCCAATGAGAATTGTCATCCATAAAATTCCCATCGTTATTTGGGGACATCAAGTCGATGATTTGCTGGAGATGGTCTCCAAGTAGCCGAACGTTACCATTTCCAGTCAATGATCGATTCAGTTGGACCAAGGGACCCAGTCCATTCCATGTACACACAGCCCACACCATTATACGAGGTGTGGCTAGAAAAAAACCGGACTAGTACTGGTGAAACAATAAAACGAATGCAATAAGGCTGAAAGTCGCGTGGCCTGTCACGTGACTCTCGCTCCGCCTACTGCTCGAGTTTCATCTGCCTCCTGCACTCAGTCTGCCCGTGGCGTCTGTTTTAAGTAGTTGACGTTTTGTCTGTGCGTCGGAAAATGTTGAGTGTACAGAAAGAACAGCGTGTTAACATCAAATTTTGTTTCAAACTAGGAAAATCTGCAAGTGAAACGTTTGTAATGTTACAACAAGTGTACGGCGATGATTGTTTATCGCGAACACAAGTGTTTGAGTGGTTTAAACGATTTAAAGATGGCCGCGAAGACACCAGTGATGACACTCGCACTGGCAGACCATTGTCAGCAAAAACTGATGCAAACATTGAAAAAATCGGTAAACTTGTTCGACACTTTCCTTGTCAACTCCTGTTAACTCAGACACTGCTCTGATTGTTAAACGGCGATCTTGTCGAACAAGTTTACCGATTTTTTCAATGTTTGCATCAGTTTTTGATGACAATGGTCTGCCAGTGCGAGTGTCATCACTGGTGTCTTCGCGGCCATCTTTAAATCGTTTAAACCACTCAAACACTTGTGTTCGCGATAAACAATCATCGCCGTACACTTGTTGTAACATTACAAACGTTTCACTTGCAGATTTTCCTAGTTTGAAACAAAATTTGATGTTAACACGCTGTTCTTTCTGTACACTCAACATTTTCCGATGCACAGACAAAACGTCAACTACTTAAAACAGACGCCACGGGCAGACTGAGTGCAGGAGGCAGATGAAACTCGAGCAGTAGGCGGAGCGAGAGTCACGTGACAGGCCACGCGACTTTCAGCCTTATTGCATTCGTTTTATTGTTTCACCAGTACTAGTCCGGTTTTTTTCTAGCCACACCTCGTAGAGCCACCACCAGCTTGCGCAGTACCTTGTCGACAACTTGGGTCCATGGCTTCGTGGAGTCTGCGCCACACTCAAATCCTGCTATCAACTCTTACCAACTGAAATCGGGACTAATCTGACGATCCCACGGTCTTCCAGTTGTCTAGGATGCAACCGCTATGGCAAGGAGCCCAGAAGAGGTGTTGCAGGCATGTGCTGTTAGCAAACGCACTCGGTTCTGCTGCCGTAGCACATTAACGCCAAATTTCGCCGCACTGTGGTAACGGATAAGCCCGTCGTAAGACCCGCATTGATTTATGCGGTTATTTGAGCAGTGTTGCTCGTCTGTTAGCACTGACAGCTCTACGCAAATGCCGCTGCTAGCGGTCGTTAAGTAAAAGCCTTCGGTCAGTGTGTTGTTGGTGAGAGGCAATGCCTCAACTGTGGTATTCTCGGCACATTATTGACACTGAAGATCTCGGAATATCGAATACCCTGACGATTTCCGAAATTGAATGTCCCATACCTCTAGTTCCAACTACCATTCTGCGTTCAGTGTCTGTTAATTCCCGTCGTGCGGGCATGAACACGTTGGAAATCTTTTCAGATGAATCACCTGAATGGACATGACAACTCAGCCAATGCACTGCCCTTTTATACCTTGGATACACGATACTAGCACCATCTGTATATGTGTATATTGCTATCCCATGACCTTTGTCACCTCAGCGTAAGTAAGTGAGAAATATTTCGTCGTACAATAAGTATTGTGATAGTTGATTGCTACAGTACTAGTAAAACGTTATATTCCAACCTTAGCAACTTTTTTGTGAAGTGTTTGGGTTATGAGAGTTCGTATTCCGAAAACATTTAGCGTAATGCGATCCATTTGAGGATGATGGTCATGGAAAAGTTGACATATTTTTGCAATGTATTTATCTTGTTTCTCAAAATCTAAAGTGCAAAAAATAGCTTTCGGACATGAGACTGAAATAGTGCTTATAAACCAAATTTCTTATAACGTCTCACAAGAATTAGAGAAGCGAGACACGCAAAAATTCAGCACAAATTGAACCTAAATAACTGTCAAGACATAGCGTAACACTGTTCATTGCTACCAGTGCTAAAAGGTGTCGAAAAGGTAGATAGACTGACAATTTAAGTAACCTTTCAAACCTAGGAATAATTGTTGGGAGTCCGTGAAATCCCAACATCTTCTGGAGAAGATCAAGTCATGACTGTTTACCAGACAGTAGAGAAGTAGGGTATAGCTGACAAAATTTGGGCACTGTGCTGAGAGACGGCAACAAGCAATACAGGTCGAGTAAACGGCAGCTGTAAAACTGTAGACGGATTGTTCATTCGTGACCTGCTGTACCTCCCTCGTCGACACCACATTTCTGAATTTGTGCTGAGCACCTATTTCGACTCACCTGTGGGGGCAACTTCTGGGCTGAATATGGAACCTGTCAACAAATCTGGAATCACTTGCTCGATACTTGACAAGAACGCTTACATAAGCGTCCGCAATGAAGTATTTGGCAATGTACGGTTTGTTATTCTCAGATTCCTTGTGTGGTGTCATCGCCAGACACCACACTTGCTAGGTGGTAGCCTTTAAATCGGCCGCGGTCCGGTAGTATACGTCGAACCCGCGTGTCGCCACTGTCAGTGATAGCAGACCGAGCGCCACCACACGGCAGGTCTAGAGAGACGTACTAGCACTCGCCCCAGTTGTACAGCCGACTTAGCCAGAGATGGATCACTGACAACTACGCTCTCATTTGCCGAGACGATAGTTAGCATAGCCTTCAGCTACGTCAATTGCTACGACCTAGCAAGGCGCCATAGCATTGGATATTATTTTATATTGTGGTTATAACATGTGCAATCAAGAGCGATGTTCTACAATTGTGGATTAACGTTAAGTATTCCAAGAACTACGTTCTTTTCTTTATAGGATAATTACTTTACCTTGTTCCAGACCTCACGCCAATCTGCGTGAGCTTAACGCGTGCCTTTCGGCTACCTCCGAGTGGCGTGGCTGTCTTGCTACGCCACTACACCTTGAAAACCAACTTTCAACACACAAACAGCCTCGAGATGATTACCGAGAACTGCTGGAGTTAACGTTGATCTTTCTTGGCGGCATTCCAAAGAATGGGATATTGTTTCGCATCCCAGGAACTGTAACTCATTTTAGGTGGATGGCAAAGGCCATACATGCACTCAAGTTACACATGTTTCAGGATAAGTTTCACTTCTATGATATGGAGAAGAACTCATCAGCAGTAATATCTATTTTTCTCGTACGCGTGTGCTTCCGAACCTGGTTTCTATCAACCCCAGAAGCATTTAAGGCGCCTTACGCGATTTCCTATTCATGAGTCAACAGCTAGATTATCATGATATTGATCCTTTGATCAGTAACGCTGCGAAGAAAAGAAAGACCATGTCTGGGACTTACCTCCAGAAACTGCGGCTTTAGCTTTGTTTGATGACAATATTCCAACAAAGGTCAAGGCGAATATAGCTCAAGTTTTCTTAGAATTAGAGGAAAGTGAAGAAGAGGAAAACGAAAAATTTAAGTGGAAAGATATATTACACACAAAAATGATTTTACTCCTTTTACAAATATGGACTTTCCATCTTTTGTAACTTTTGTTACAAGAACTTTCTTCGCGAGGTTTCTGTCTGTACCGATTTTCTCCACAGGGACGTTTCAACATGGAAAGGCGACCCCCGTTACAAAAGTGCAATTCAAAAACTTGAAGAGATGGTTCTTGTGAATGATGTTCAAAGTGGCTCTGAGCACTATGGGACTTAACAGCTATGGTCATCAGTTCCCTAGAACTTAGAACTACTTAAACATAACTAACCTAAGGACATCACACAACACCCAGCCATCACGAGGCAGAGAAAATCCCTGACCCCGCCGGGAATCAAACCCGGGAACCCGGGCTGAATGATGTTGCAGAAAGAGATGTCATACTCATGCAGAACTGCAATAACATCTCACAAAAGACGAAACTGAGAAACAATTTGTTTTATAGACTGTTGCTGGAGACCATAAAATACCGCACTGTTACTAAATCTTCTCCTGAGAATAAGTAATGTTCAGCGCTCATTCAATCAAATTACCTTTTGGCACTAGAGAAAGAATGTTGTAAAATGATTATTCTAAATAAAGATTCTCAAATTTAAAATGTATACATTCTCGAAAATAAACTTTATATTTCTTAAATTTTTCGTGTTGTTTTTTGAATTCCTCGAATGAACTTTTCAGTAATACGAGTCAAAAATATTTTAAACAAGTGCTGAGTTTGAATGTGCCACATACATTACTCTCACGAAAGACAAGTATTCAGTGGATAAAATGAAGACTACAGTGCGTTTTAATGGAAATAAGTGTTGTGTATGCTATGTTCTAACTTCATGGCGTTCGAGAGTCGCCTAGAATTTGTTGGATTGAGATAAAATTATTCACGGAGCTTTTTTTCGATTGGAAAAAAAACTGGGGTGTTGGAGAACCGAAATTCCAACTTTCAGAAAATTACGTATAGCTAAGGGCTATCCTATAGGACATATACTAAGACATCAGGTAATAACTTCCATGGTACTAAGGAAGTTGTAGACGGTAAAAACTGTAAGGAAAGACAAAAATTGGAGTACATCCAACAAATAATTTGCGAAATAGGGTGCAGGTACCACTCTCACAAGGAACCACTTGAGTGTGAAGTCACAAAAGGCCTAAGATATTTACGGCATTCAGCGCCCCACAATGCAACTACAATATTGTCTACTAATGGTAACAAGCTGCGGGACTCGAGGTATCCAATGATAAGCACTGTACGAGACTAAGGAGCGTTGTTGAACTATTTATTCGACGAGTAACTCACAACAGTGCTGCAGTGCTAGTGGTGCTGATACAAAGCAGAGCATGGAAACTATAAACAAAGGAGACATTGCATTATAAGAGGGTTGGGACTTTAATAGTGGCAACTATTTATTTACAACTCGTACAAAACAGATACGTGTTTCAAAGTTTTACTGACCTTCAAAGTAGTCGCAGCATTGTGTATAACCCGTTCCCAGCGGTGTGGAAGTCGTAGGACACTCTTAGCAGTGCCAGTTGTGATGACAGTTCGAGCAGCGCGGTCTATTGCCCGACGAATTTGTGGCAATTCTGAAGCGACTGCTGTGAAATGTTTCCTTCAGTTTAGAAATCGAGTTGAACTCACGAGTGCTTAAGTCAGGGGAGTGCAGTAGGTGGTAAGCACTTAGCAGCGCCATCAGTGAAACAAATCAGTAAGAGCTTGCACTGTTCGTGCTTGAGCATTGTCCTGCAAAATGATGGTCAGGTCCTGCAGAAAATGTCATCACTTCTGTCTATATGCTGTTAATTTGTGGAATACAACCTACAACCAGCTTAGAGACAGGAGTGATGACATTTTTTGCAGGACCTGACCATCGTTTTGCAGGACAATGCTCAAGCACGTACAGTGCAATCTATTACTGATTTGTTTGGCTGATGGGGCTGCTAAGTGCTATATCAAAATGATCAAATGTGTGTGAAATCTTATGGGACTTAACTGCTGAGGTCATCAGTCCCTAAGCTTACACACTACTTAACCTAAATTATCCTAAGGACGAACACACACACACACACACACCCATGCCCAAGGGAGGACTCGAACCTCCGCCGGGACCAGCCGCACAGTCCGTGACTGCAGTGCTATACCACCTACTGCACTCCCCTGACTTAAGTCCTCGTGAGTTCAACTCGATTTCTAAACTGAAGGAAACGCTTCACGACATTCGCATCAGAACTGCTACAAATTCGTCGGGCAATAGACGGCGCCGCTCGAACTGTTAACACAACTGGCACTGCTGAGACTATCCCACGACTTCCACACCGCTGGCAACGGGTTATACACAATGCTGTGACTACTTTGAAGGTCAGTAAAACTTTGTAACACGTATCTGTTTTGTACGAGTTGTAAATAAATAGTTGCCGCTATTAAAGTCCCAACCCTCTTATAATGCAATGTCTCCTTTGTTTATAGTTTCCATGCGGTGACTACTTTGAGGGTCAGTAAAACTTTGAAACACGTATGTATTTTGTACGAGCTGTAAATACATAGTTGCCAGTATTAAAGTTCCAACCCTCGTGTCTACAACAGTTATCAAAGTTGACGTTTCGTCAGAAAGGAACCCAAGGAATTTCGCAGTGAGAAAGAAGTGGCAGATGAAATATTAGCGTTTCTGCAAGATGAGCAATACACCGTGTTGTGTAGCGTCTAATAAAAACGACGGATATTGAAGGCCTCATGGTGCCCTTGTTTCAAGGAAGCTCGATGAAATTTACGGGATGTGCATGATAGAGACCTGCTACGTCATGTGCATCAAACTGCGAGTGACACAGATTACAGTGATTTCAAGGGAAGCAGAAGATGGCTGCATAGCTTCAAACAGTGCTACAAAACTGGAAGGCGTAAGATAACGAAATTTCAAACGAAGCGTCAACTTGGCGATGCACAGCAGACTGCGGAATCGGTCCGACAACTTGTAGATGAGAAACTTATCCCATCATTCAGTAAGGAATTTGTTGTTAACTCCGACCAATCGGCATTTGAAGAGGAAAGGCTTATGAAAGGAAGGAACCATGGAAATTAGAGGTACCAAGAGAGTTCTACCGAGTTCAGATAACATAAGTGCCTTAATGCATTCGTATGCAATTATACCGACTGTTAATCTGGATGGTAAATTGGCTGAAGGTTATTTATTGTGCTGTGAGAAGTTGTAGCTGCCCTGTCCCCTACGATTCATTCTCGTGTGCGTGATATTGCAAGGTTACTAGGGAAAATTTACATCATAGCAACCAAGAGTGGGACAATGGGCGTAAGGGAACAACAGCACTGTTTCTGGCCAATGGCTGCTCAAAATAACTTGCTTTTGCTTGATTCATGGACTGCGTGTATAAATCATGCTGCTTGATAGCAAACTATCCATCGTGAAAAGTGTGTGGCATTGCAGTTCATACCACCTTAAACCATCTGACAAATACAGCCCCTGTATTTTTTTCCGTCCCTGTAAACCATATTATCGCACTATCTGCAGCTACGCCTTCACGATAAACTCCACGGCAGACTGTTTTGCTTTCGGTTACATGCCATCAAATTTCGTCTGTTCTAATCACCCCGTTACACCAATACCCAGCGGAACGTCCTGCATGGTTTGTTAATTGCCAAGGAGCTCTTCCTGGATCTTGAGGGTGCGAACCTTTGTGATCACTGGCGCGCCATTTTTCATTCAGTGTTAGTGGTAAAATTTAATGGTTTGCTTTGAATATTTCTTGAATGTCTACGATGTCCATTTTGTGAGGTGTAGTACATAAATCCCATAGAAGATTGATCTCTGCACCTCCCGGATACTCATGTTCTGTCGCCCTCCTGATGCACACGGTGAATTATTAGCAACTAATATTTTTTCTGTCATAACAGTTAACTCATCACTTTCAAATATACCTTACTAAAGACTGAACTTGTGACGTAGCAATCAAGGTTTCCTTACAAGGGAACCTCCCCATCGCACCCCCCTCAGATTTAGTTATAAGTTGGCACAGTGGATAGGCCTTGAAAAACTGAACACAGATCAATCAAGAAAACACGAAGAAGTTGTGTGTAAGTATGAAAAAATAAGCAAAATATACAAACTGAGTAGTCTATGTGCAAGATAGGCAACAGCAAGGACAGTGTGAGATCAGGAGCGCCGTGGTTTCGTGGTTAGCGTGAGCAGCTGTGGAACGAGAGGTCATTGGTTCAAGTCCTCCCTCGAGTGAAAAGTTAAATTTCTTTATTTTCGAAGTTATGATCTGTCCGTTCGTTCATTGACGTCTCTGTTCACTGTAATAAGTTTAGTATCTGTGTTTTGCGACCGCACCGCAAAACCGTGCGATTAGTAGACGAAAGGACGTGCCTCTCCAATGGAAACCGAAAACATTTGATCGTAAGGTCATAGGTCAACCGATTCCTCCACAGGAAAACACGTCTGATATATTCTATACGACATTGGTGACGGCATGTGCGTCACATGACAGGAATATGTCGTATACCCACCTAACTTGTACACTTGGCGAATGGGTAAAAAGATTCTTCTACCTTGCCCGATTTAGGTTTTCTTCTGGATGTGATAATCACTCCCAAAAAAGTGATGAAAACATAAGAGTTTGTCACATAAACTGCAACAAATGAATGCAACAGTTTCACAGTCGCTCAGTTTTCCCTGTGCTCTGTCAAAACATACGTTTTTAACGTTTTCAAATTTTTCGGTGTGTGGACCGTCAAATCCTGCATATGTCCAAGCAAATCTGAACATGTCCTGGAATTTTGGAGAGCGAGGTTGATTGTAGGTGTGTGCCTGAACTTTGATAATTGTCTGAAAATAAAAATTTTCAGTCGAGGAAAGATTCGAACCAAGCACCTCTTTTACCACAGCTGCTCACGCTAACCACAAGACCACGGCGCTACTACGCTATGGTTCTCCATAATGTGGCATATCTTCAGCATGGACTACTCAGTTTGTATATTTTGCTTATTTTTTTCATGGTTCCACGCAACTTCTTCCTGTTTTCTCTTTTGATCTGTGTTCAGTTTTTCAAGGCCTATCCACTGTGCCAACTTATAACTAAATCTGAGGGGGGTGCGATGGGGAGGTTCCCTTGTTAGTACAATACAGGAATTCGTAGCGGGGCGCATCGAACTAGTCAGAAGGCTCATAAAAAAAAAAGGGAAAACTAGCCGCACTATGTTATTTAGACGTTTAATATGTTGTGAACCAGCCATCTTTTTATTTGTAATACAAAAAAAAGATTTATGTGAGGCAGTCGTGAAGAACGTCAGTGCCATCAAACGATTGTTAAGCTGTCGTAGAATCTCGACTCCAACCGATAGTCAAGTTTTCCCATTTTCTACCAAATGAATTTTTTCTCAAAGCGAATCATGGCAGTCGTCGGCTGCGCTTCCAACTGCGGTTATTTTTTGCCCGCGCGTCCGCCGGCAGGGCGCAGCACCGGCAGGCCGGCAGTCCAAGGCCAGCGGCGACCGTTATCTGTGCGCCTGCTGCGTCTCAACGACTCCATTCTCGTGTAGCGCCCCATTATCTGCGGACGTCGCTCCTGCCGGCGCTCGGGTTCCTTGCTCTGTTGCAGAAGCGTGTGCTCTTGGCTGTTCTCAGAAGTGGGTTCATGGCCGGATATGGCTCCTCCTCTACTGGCTTCATGTTACGTGCAGCGAAAAATAGAGTTTACTCCCACATCGCGCACGATTCGATGTCTGTATTTCGTTAGTAGTTCTTTCTCAGGTAATGATTTTCGAGTGTCTTCAGTTCTGCTGTGATGTTCGCAACAAAAATGTACTCATTTTCTTCATCTAAAGAAGTACCAGTTATACATATAGCCTGTCATTTGTGCATAATTGAGGACTTTTCTTACTTTTTTTCCTCGACATAGCTGAAGACTGATCTGTTAAATTACGCTTATTGAAATTTATAGATTCTCCAAGGCAGTGGTCGTCAAACTGTGGCCCACGGGCCGTAAAACGAATCAAGTGTTCGTGCGGCCAGCGGTTCGCAGCCGTATTTAATAATAATATGCATATAGCAACTACACCAATATCAAAATAAGAAAGTGATTAACAGTCGAGTATGGGAGGGGACGACGTTGCCGGTTCACGTTTTCCTGCTTACACAATATGACTGTCTCAGCAACAATGACGTGCAGCACTGGGTTTGCTGCTTAGCGGGGTAGTAATAGTCATACTAGTTTTCTGTACACTTTCCCAATTGGTTCAAGACATTCTGTGGCGTAAAGTAAACGCTCTGCACAGAGAAACAAATGGTTCAAATGACTCTGAGCACTATGGGACTTAACGTCTGAGGTCATCAGTCCCCTAGAACTTAGAACTACTTAAACCTAACTAACCTAAGGACATCACACACATCCATGCCCGAGGAAGGATTCGAACCTGCGACCGTAGCGGTCGCGCGGTTCCAGACTATAGCGCCTAGAACCGTCCGGATACCCCGGCCGGCCCACAGAGAAACAATGTGAGCAACAAAAACGGATTACAATTGTTACTCTACCGGCAGAATATGTCCACTGCAGCTGACTATGGCAATTGGCATCCGAGGTGCCGGAGGGATATGACAACGGCGTACACAACAGAAGGCCTGGCCAACTCATTCTCCGTTTGGTCGTTGCTTCGGTAGCTGCCTTTGGACCACTAGCTGTCAATCACTGATATTCTAATCCAGGTATAGTAACCGAAACCAAAGACGTCAACTAATGTTTAGAATTTCCCAAGTGCGTAGTTTTCCTGCTCATTTTCAATAACAAACAAAAATACTTAAAGAGACAATGATATTTTAAGAAGTGCTCAATTTTAATTGACTTTGGTAAATCTGGCGCTGAGCTAAATAAAGTTGGTCACTTTACCTCGGGGCAGAGAGGAAAGTAGCGCGGCTACTGTGACACTGCTTTCACGGTGGCTCAGAGAATGGTCGTCAGAAGCTGTCACTAGAGATCGCCCGATAAAATCTGCCAACAACTTGCTCACAATGCGTCCGATTTCCTTCGTCAGTTTTTGGCGGGGTGAAGAGGTTTAGGTTAGTTTATGTTAGAATCTATTCTATGTACGAAATAGGTTTAATTTTAAAAATGTTCAAATGTGTGTGAAATCTTATGGGACTTAACTGCTAAGGTCATCAGTCCCTAAGCTTACACGCTACTTGAGCTAAATTATCCTAAGGACAAACACACACACCCATGCTCGAACCTCCCCCGGGACCAACCGCACAGTCCATGACTGCAGCGCCAAAGACCGCTCGGCTAATCCCGCGCGGCGTTTAATTTTAATCCACAAGGATGAGGTTGATACCACACCGCCTCTGTGCTTGAAGACGAGTGGTACAATGTGGCTTTTTCTATTAAAAAGATGCCGAATGCATGTGAATGAGCTACATCTGTCTCGAAAAGAACGTGGCATGTACTGTCTACTCTGTCCTCAGTTATTGGAATTACCAGACAAGTTTTACGAATATATGAGATGAAGGGAGAAACGCTCTGTTACTCGAGATGATACGTAGCGACCTTGAAAAGCAAGACTACAAACACTATTTTGCTGGATTTATTTGAAATTGTGCAGACATACGACAATTAACCTTCAAACCTGTGAAAAACGAACACGAAGTTTAGTATAAGATTCTCTGAACACCTAAATCAGTTAAAAGTGGAAAAACGTACACTACATCTGCGAATCACTTCACGTAACAGAATCACCACCGTACTGGCATAAAAATGCCAGTAAGCAGTAATAATACACTCCTGGAAATTGAAATAAGAACACCGTGAATTCATTGTCCCAGGAAGGGGAAACTTTATTGACACATTCCTGGGGTCAGATATATCACATGATCACACTGACAGAACCACAGGCACATAGACACAGGCAACAGAGCATGCACAATGTCGGCACTAGTACAGTGTATATCCACCTTTCGCAGCAATGCAGGCTGCTATTCTCCCATGGAGACGATCGTAGAGATGCTGGATGTAGTCCTGTGGAACGGCTTGCCATGCCATTTCCACCTGGCGCCTCAGTTGGACCAGCGTTCGTGCTGGACGTGCAGACCGCGTGAGACGACGCTTCATCCAGTCCCAAACATGCTCAATGGGGGACAGATCCGGAGATCTTGCTGGCCAGGGTAGTTGACTTACACCTTCTAGAGCACGTTGGGTGGCACGGGATACATGCGGACGTGCATTGTCCTGTTGGAACAGCAAGTTCCCTTGCCGGTCTAGGAATGGTAGAACGATGGGTTCGATGACGGTTTGGATGTACCGTGCACTATTCAGTGTCCCCTCGACGATCACCAGTGGTGTACGGCCAGTGTAGGAGATCGCTCCCCACACCATGATGCCGGGTGTTGGCCCTGTGTGCCTCGGTCGTATGCCGTCCTGATTGTGGCGCTCACCTGCACGGCGCCAAACACGCGTACGACCATCATTGGCACCAAGGCAGAAGCGACTCTCATCGCTGAAGACGACACGTCTCCATTCGTCCCTCCATTCACGCCTGTCGCGACACCACTGGAGGCGGGCTGCACGATGTTGGGGCGTGAGCGGAAGACGGCCTAACGGTGTGCGGGACCGTAGCCCAGCTTCATGGAGACGGTTGCGAATGGTCCTCGCCGATACCCCAGGAGCAACAGTGTCCCTAATTTGCTGGGAAGTGGCGGTGCGGTCCCCTACGGCACTGCGTAGGATCCTACGGTCTTGGCGTGCATCCGTGCGTCGCTGCGGTCCGGTCCCAGGTCGACGGGCACGTGCACCTTTCGCCGACCACTGGCGACAACATCGATGTACTGTGGAGACCTCACGCCCCACGTGTTGAGCAATTCGGCGGTACGTCCACCCGGCCTCCCGCATGCCCACTATATGCCCTCGCTCAAAGTCCGTCAGCTGCACATACGGTTCACGTCCACGCTGTGGCGGCATGCTACCAGTGTTAAAGACTGCGATGGAGCTCCGTATGCCACGGCAAACTGGCTGACACTGACGGCGGCGGTGCACAAATGCTGCGCAGCTAGCGCCATTCGACGGCCAACACCGCGGTTCCTGGTGTGTCCGCTGTGCCGTGCGTGTGATCATTGCTTGTACAGCCCTCTCGCAGCGTCCGGAGCACGTATGGTGGGTCTGACACACCGGTGTCAGTGTGTTCTTTTTTCCATTTCCAGGAGTGTAGCTTGTAGACAGCTGATGTCCACCTACCATAACCGAAAAAGTTAGCCACTACAGTAGCTTTAAACATAAGATACACCATCCTTCTCATTATAATAAATTTTTTGAGTTTATGATTTACGCCTAAAATTCCGGTACAGATTTTGCCTACTTGTGGTTTGCAATAAACCTGCAATTTCATTCCACAGATTCCGAACTACCGGGTGATCAAAAAGTCAGTATAAATTTGTAAACTTAATAAATAATGGAATAATGTAGATAGAGAGGTAAAAATTGACACACATGCTTGGAATGACATGGGGTTTTATTGGAACCAAAAAAAAAAAAAAGAAAGAAACTGGTAGATGCGTGAAAGATCTCTTGCGCGCGTAGTTTGGTGATGATCGTGTGCTCAGCCGCTACTTTCGCCATGATTGGCCTCCCAGGTCTCCAGACCTCAGTCCGTACGATTATTGGCTTTGGTGTTACCTGAAGTCGCAAGTGTATCGTGATCGACCGACATCTCTAGGAATGCTGAAAGACAACATCCGACGCCAGTGCCTCACAATAACTCCGGACATGCTTTACAGTGCTGTTCACAACATTATTCCTCGATTACTGCTATTGTTGAGGAATGATGGTGGACATGTTGATCATATCCTGTAAAGAACATCATCTTTGCTTTGTCTTACTTTGTTATGCTAATTATTGCTATTATGATCAGATGAAGCGCCATCTGTCGGACATTTTGTGAACTTTTGTATTTTTTTAGTTGTAATCAAACCTCATGTCATTCCAAGCATGTGTGTCAATTTGTACGTCTCTATCTACATTATTCCGTGATTTATTCAGTTTTCAAATTTATACTGACTTTTTGATCACCCGGTATATTCCGATTATGTTTTTCACCCTCAGGACCCACAAACTCCTTCTTTGACTATATTTATCAGTTTCTCACAGACCATGTTTCGCGTTTTATAGGCCAATATTACCGAAGATGATTTGAATTTCAGTGATTGTCGCCTGTCGGCTACATTGTGACTATGCACATAGTGGCTTACTGATTTGAAAAGACTGGACATCTTCGATCCATGTCGGTAGGCGGCGGAAGCCACTGTGACGGCAGACTTAGAAGATGTGAATGGGGGAAAGTTTTATTGTTTGTCTTCCACTACTGATAACTACGGGCGTGCGCAACTTGTATCTATTAGCTGTTCCAGTATACATTTTGACACGGAAGTGAGGTGGATACGTAGATGCGCATTACAGGTACGGTAATCTTCAAATATAGTATACATTTGTAGCAAAGAAAATGAAATTAAATTAATGTTGTTGTAATAAAACGCAATGAGTAGAAGAAAATTGACATTCAATACATTTACTAAACTTTAGCGATCGTGGATCATATTGCATAGTGCATTTAAATATAAATACAATTACTGTTTTTAACCAGTTAATCATCCGCTCTCACAGACAACACGACAACACTTCGTCAGGAAAATTTGGAAATTTGTGGTAAGTTCCTATGGGACCAAACTGCTGAGGTCATCGCTCCCTAGGCTTACACACTACTTAATCTAACTTAAACTAACTTACGCTAAGGACTACACACACAGCCATACTTGAGGGAGTTACAGATTCACAGCTACGTATTCGCTGAGGGTGTCAGGAATCTGAAACAGAGAACAGTCAACACACAGTGTTCCAAATGGTGTCGACGGGGGAGGATGGCGGGGGAGAGAGAGGAGGTAGCAGTCCTACAAAGAAACTGTGGCTGATCACTCGCACGTCACGTCAGCAGGCAGATAACCGAGGCCCATGAGGAATATCGGCCGTTCCGCCTACGTCAGAACACGTGACACCCCAGGTCTTACGAGTGGCAGCACCCGTCTCAAGCGGGGAGCGACAAACTATTTTAGACGAGTTTAATAATTATTGACTGCATGTTTAAATGCATGCACGTTCTCGATACCACACGACAGAACTAAGACCTTTAGTGGGTACCTTTTCAGTTAAATATTGATTTCCAGGGTGCCCTGCAAGGAGCCGAGCATTCGCTAAGTGTGGAGTACATTCCGACATGTATGACGTCAGAAGTTCGTTTCCGGACCCGTATATCTCGTTGACCCCGGCAAGTAAGAGCCTTCCGTGTCATGCAGCTCGTCGTATGGAAACAAAGTAGCTGGTATGCATAGATAGCATGTGCGTTCCGTAAATGATTTAAACGCTTTATAAATGTCTTAAAGAAACAGAAATGTATCAATAGGCCCTAACAAATATACACTACTGGCCATTAAAAGCCGGCCGCGGTGGCCGTGCGGCTCTAGGCGCTTCAGTCCGGAACCGCGTGACTGCTACGGTCGCAGGTTCGAATCCTGCCTCGGGCATGGATATTGTGTGATGTGCTTAGGTTAGTTAGGTTTAAGTAGTTCTAAGTTCTAGGGGACTGATGACCTAAGATGTTGAGTCCCATAGTGCTCAGAGCCATTTGAACCATTTGAGCCATTAAAATTGCTACACCACGAAGATGACGTGCTACAGACGCGAAATTTAACCGACAGGAAGATGATGCTGTGATATGCAAATGATTAGCTTTTCAGAGCATTCACACAGGGTTGGCGCCGGTGGCGACACCGACAACGTGCTGACATGAGGAAAGTTTCCAACCAATTTCTCATACACAAACAGCAGTTGACCGGCGTTCCTGGTGAAACGTTGTTGTGATGCCTCGTGTAAGGAGGAGAAATACGTACCATCACGTTTCCGACTTTGATAAACGTCGGACTGTAGCCTATCGCGATTGCGGTTTATCGTATCGCGACGTTGCAGCTCGCGTTGGTCGAGATCCAATGACTGTTAGCAGAATATGGAATCGGTGGGTTCAGGAGGGTAATACGGAACGCCATGTGGATCCCAACGGCCTCGTATCACTAGCAGTCGAGGTGACAGGCATCTCATCCGCATGGCTGTAACGGATCGTGCAGTCAACAGTTGGGGACGTCTGCAAGACAACAACAATCTGCACGAACAGTTCGACGACGTTTGCAGCAGCATGGACTATTAGCTCGGAGACCATGGCTGCTGTTACCCTTGACGCTGCATCACAGACAGGAGCGCCTGCGATGGTGTACTCAACGACGAACCTGGGTGCACTAATGGCAAAACGTCATTTTTTCGGATGAATCCAGGTTCTCTTTACAACATCATGATGGTCGCATCCGTGTTTGGCGACATCGCGGTGAACGCACATTGGAAGCGTGTATTGGTCATCGCCATACTGGCGTATCACCCGGCGTGATGGTATGGGGTGTGATTGGTTACACTTCTCGGTCACCTCTTGTTCGCACTGACGGCAGTTTGAACAGTGGACGTTACATTTCACATGTGTTACGACCCGTGGATCTACCCTTCATTCGATCCCTGCGGAACCCTACATTTCAGCAGGATAATGCACGACCGCGTGTTGCAGGTCCTGTACGGGCGTTTCTGGATGCAGAAAATGTTCGACTGCTGCCCTGGCCAGCACATTCTCCAGATCTCTCGCCAATTGAAAACATCTGGTCAATGGTGGCCGAGCTACTGGCTCGTCACAATACGCCAGTCACTACTCTTGATGAACTGTGGTATCGTGTTGAAGCTGTATGGGCAGCTGTATCCTGTACACGCCGTTCAAGCTCTGTTTGACTCAATGCCCAGACGTATCAAGGCCGTTATTACGGCCAGAGGTGGTTGTTCTGGGTACTGATTAATCAGGATCTATGCACCCAAATTGCGTGAAAATGTAACCACATGTCAGTTCTAGTATAACATATTTGTCTAATAAATACCCGTTTATCATCTGCATTTCTTCTTGGTGTAGCAATTTTAATGGCCAGTAGTGTAGAACTAAAAATTATCTTGCACTATATGCAATAATTCATTTCGGCAAACGAATATTCCTGCATCCTGTAATTTTTAAATTTATGAATCGGGTGTTGTGAGTAAAGGGAAGCGAATCTTCAGTTTTTACATGGTGTGTCTAGATGCTGCCCACAGCAAATTATTCTTTGCCGCGTTCGTCTTTCATGCTTGCAACTGCTTTTCTTAATTCTAATGCCTAATGCGAATAAATGTTCTCGTCTACAAATACAAACTAATTATATCTTCGTGTACCAGAGGAAACTTTGCTTTAATGATTGACGTCAAAGTTTTAACTACTTCCTCAAATTTAGAAAGAGTATGTCCATAAAACCCAGAAAAAATACATTCGAATTTTTTTACTATGTTCACCCAGTCTGTTGTCGCATCTAAAAGAGCCCCTCGAGAAACAGCAGATATCGTGGTATCAGAATTAGTTCCAGGTACTGAGAATATTTCAGTTTGTGTTCCCAAGGATCGACACTTAAATGCAAGATATTCTGCCATGCAGTGAACAGAGTCAGGCGAAACATCCTCTGCATCATTATGTTTTCCCTCTATTTCGTGGATTGTTCTCAGGGATTCTTCCTCCTCTTCCATAACGTGTGCAATGTCACAACTACATACACATGGAGCTTCCACTTGGTTTTTTTCTGTCACGTCAATACAAAGTTCACTGGTAATGAATTTCACGATTTCGTCGTCCTGCGTTTCGGCGTCTGCAGCAGCTGTTCTGATACTCTCGTCAGCAAATTATGCACTGCTTGATTACCGTACGTCGTCTACATTTCCTGTTAAAATAAGAAGCCGAATTCTGCACTTGACCTTCACTGCTGTAGTGTTGTTATAGCAAGCACCAAGACCTCAAATTTTCGAAAAATAATACTCCAGACAGTCATGATTTACTCGGGTTGTGAGGCTATACCTTCCTTCAACGTTTCTTACTCCTTCGAACAGACCTAGAAGTGATGTGATGTAGATGATAAAACCCTTTTCAACTGGCAACAAACCTTTTCTGTTTTCAAAGCGCATATCGTGGCAAACATCTCTTAACTTGGAAGGCTCAGAGCGAACCCACTACGTAGCGGCGTGTCATGCTCAAAGGGAACTCTAGAACTCAACTCTACCTATGGCACTGATGTGAGCTTCTGATACTTCATCTACATCTACATCTACATGACTACTCTGCAATTCACATTTAAGTGCTTGGCAGAGGGTTCGTCGAACCACAATCATACTATCTCTCTACCATTCCACTCCCGAACAGCGCGCGGGAAAAACGAACACCTAAACCTTTCTGTTCGAGCCCTGATTTCTCTTATTTTATTTTGATGATCATTCCTACCTATGTAGGTTGGGTTCAACAAAATATTTTCGCATTCGGAAGAGAAAGTTGGTGACTGAAATTTCGTAAATAGATCTCGCCGCGACGAAAAACATCTTTGCTGTAATGACTTCGATCCCAATTCGTGTATCATATCTGCCACACCCTCTCCCCTACTACGTGATAATACAAAACGAGCTGCCCTTTTTTGCACCCTTTCGATGTCCTCCGTCAATCCCACCTGGTAAGGATCCCACAACGCGCAGCAATATTCTAACAGAGGACGAACGAGTGTAGTGTAAGCTGTCTCTTTAGTGGACTTGTTGCATCTTCTAAGTGTCCTGCCAATGAAACGCAACCTTTGGCTCGCCTTCCCCACAATATTATCTATGTGGTCTTTCCAACTGAAATTGTTCGTAATTTTAACACCCAGGTACTTAGTTGAATTGACAGCCTTGAGAATTGTACTATTTATCGAGTAATCGAAATCCAACGGATTTCTTTTGGAACTTTGGAACTTGGTGTGTTACATTCAGATCATCTTTCCGATTGTCTACAAGGCTAAGTAATTTCTTCGTTATTGAAGTTTCTTTAGGTAGACCTACTCATTCGTCTAAACAGTGGTTTCTAAGAAGCTTCAGTAAGTGAGGCACGTCGTAGAAAACCCAGATCTTTCTGTCTTTGTCCGCTTGATTAATGAAAAATATTTTGGATGTGTTGACGCAAAGCTCATTCCACACTCTAGAACTTTTTTCTCCCACATCACGCGCCCTGAACGTTCACCTGCCATTATTATATCTCCGAGCAGGTTACTGTTCATTGTCACATCAAACCTGGTTGCTTCCAAGATTTACATAAACCACGGATCATGTCAACTAGTACATTACTGTGAGGTGATAAAACCTTGTCTTCCAACGCACCGCAGCAATGGCTCTGAGCACTATGGGACTGAACATCTGAGGTCATCAGCCCCCTAGAACTTAGAACTAATTAAACCTAAGGACATCACACACATCCATGCCCGAGGCAGGATTCGAACCTGCAACCGTAGTGGTCGCGCGGTTCCAGATTGAAGCGCCTAGAACCGCATGGCCACACTGGCCGGCGCACCGCAGCAGATGTGGCCGGCAATGTTCATTTCGTCAAAACACAGTATAGTCTTCTTGTCTAACACAGTAAATATATGAGTCTTTGCTCTCAACATTGTCAAAATTTCTTCCGAAACGCCTGGACTGCACTTAAAATTTCTAGTCCAATTTTTAAACGTTGCACGACCGGACAAAGGAATGCTGCGCTTTCTCAAATCCGCATTAGTTTTTCGAGGCCTTTAAAGTTAGTGCAGTGGCAATATTATGGGAATTTCATTTCACCCGTCTGTTGCCTTTTAACACGCAGCGAATTTGGCCTGGAGCGAAACATTTA
Source organism: Schistocerca nitens (assembly GCF_023898315.1). Taxonomy (NCBI): domain Eukaryota; kingdom Metazoa; phylum Arthropoda; class Insecta; order Orthoptera; family Acrididae; genus Schistocerca; species Schistocerca nitens. The sequence continues at coordinate 775,552,106 of NC_064616.1, read as the reverse complement.
GATAATACATTTTCTACCCTCTTCGTTATTACACTTTCTTTCACAATTGTGCTTAATTTTCTCGTTTTGAACAACGAGCGCCTGACAGCTTTGACGCTTTACGGGGCTGCAAATGTTCTTTTACGGTCATTTCTAACACTGCATTTTTCTTCTTCAAACAGTTTGTTTTCGTATTCAGTCTTCTGATTTATTCGACCTTAAGTCTTAAATTACGAAGTTCACAGATGGGCACTGTATTTGTTACTTGGTCCAGTTCCTTCTTCTTCGGGGTTACAGACTTCAAGGCTCCAACTGCTATCTTTCGCACATACCTATTTTCATAGCGTAGAGCTCGCTCACGTACAGCCTACAGGAATAACAAACAACGTGGTTTATTGTTTGGTTCATGTTATCTGTTTTATTAATAATACTTGAGGAATAATAACTATGTACCTACACATAAAATATATGCCATTTGAGAAGATATAAGCTAACGAAATCAACACTATAACTCAAATCAGTTCAACAATATATACCAATATATTCAGCTTGCTTAACTCATCGGTAGCTTCACTTCTGCTTACAGTTGTACGTACATCTCAGTGCTAGTCAGGTAAAAGCTATAATGCAACTGAATTTACTTCCAGTTTCTTCATTAACGGCAAGCCAAGGATCTCGTTCTTTAAACCAAGCGCGTAATCCTCGGGAAGAAAATAAATTTAACAGATACGTGTATTGTTAACAATGATTTTATCTGCTCGCTTGCAACGAGCTACCTACCCCCTATATACTGCATTTTTAGGGAATCGATTATATGTTGCACCACTCGTGTTACGGCCACAATTGTTACAGTATGCAACTGGACAATTACTCATATTTTTACTCGTCCCCTCCGCTCTCTCGTTACCTTATTACAATAATTATTAAGGATCGCGTTGGTTGTAGCTTGTACACGCGCCATTCGCACACTACCGGCTGTCTGCCCGATAACGTTATAGCGTGAAGGCACTGTGGGAAACGTGGTCGCGGACGCGTCCGGAATGGCCTACCTTAACAGTGTAAGCTATCTTGGGTATCGAGTTTTAATGATCAGTACCTGGGGGCCGCTGGCCAAGTTACCGCCCCGTTACCATAGCTAGTTTCTTGGGGGCTCATAACATACAAATTTATGAAGGTTGCCAATTAATAATATGACGGTACATATGCGGCCCGAGGTGACGAGCCACAATGCCAGTATTCGCTCTTGAACAAAAAAGGCTGACCACCACTACTTTAAAGCACTACAGTAGTGTTAATCGACCTGATTAATTCCTGTAAATCCTACGAAGACGTACACTACTGCCCATTATAGTTGCTACACCACGAAGATGACGTGCTACAGACGCGAAATTTAACCGACAGGAAGAAAATGCTCTGATATGCAAATGATTAGCTTTTCACAGCATTCACACAAGGTTGGCGCCGGTGGTGACACCGACAACGTGCTGACATGAGGAAAGCTTCCAACCAATTTCTCATACACAAACAGCAGTTGACCGGCGTTGCCTGGTGAAACGTTGTTGTAATGCCTCGTGTAAGGAGAAGATATAAGCTAACGAAATCAACACTATAACTCAAATCAGTTCAACAATATATGCCGATATATTCAGCTTGCTTAACTCATCGGCAGCTTCACTGCTGCTTACAGTTGTACGTACATCTCAGTGCTAGTTATGTAAAAGCTATAATGCAACTGAATTTACTTCCAGTTTCTTCTTTAACGGCAAACCAAGGATCTCGTTCTTTAAACCAACCAAGAAATGCGTACCATCACGTTTCCGACTTTCATAAAGGTCGGATTGCAGCCTATCGCGATTGCGGTTTATCGTATCCAGACATTGCTGCTCGCGTTGGTCGCGATCCAATGACTGTTAACACAATATGGAATCGGTGGGTTCAGGAGGGTATTACGGAACGCCGTGCTGGATCCCAACGGCCTCGTATCACTAGCATTCGAGATGACAGGCATCTTATCCGCATGGCTTTAACGGATCGTGCAGCCACGTCTCGATACCTGAGTCAACAGATGGGGACGTTTGCGAGACAACAACCATCTGCACGAACAGTTCGACGACGTTTGCAGCAGCACGGACTATCAGCTCGGAGACCATGGCAGCGGTTACCCTTGACGCTGCATCACAGGCAGGAGTGCCTGCGATGGTGTACTCAACGACGAACCTGGGTGCACGAATGGCAAAACATTATTTTTTCGGATAAATCCAGGTTATGTTTACAGCATCATGATGGTCGCATCCGTGTTTGGCGACATCGCGGTGAACGCACATTGGAAGCGTGTATTGGTCATCGCCATACTGGCGTATCACCCGGCGTGATGGTATGGGGTGCCATTGGTTACACTTCTCGGTCACCTCTTGTTCGCATTGACGGCACTTTGAACAATGGACGTTACATTTCAGATGTGTTACGACCCGTTGCTCTACCCTTAATTCGATCCCTGCGAAACCCTACATTTCAGCAGGCTACTGCACGACCGCATGTTGCAGGTCCTTTCTGGATACAGAAAATGTTCGACTGCTGCGCTGGCCAGCACATTCTCCACATCTCTCACCAATTGAAAACGTCTGGTCAATGGTCAATGGTCGCATCCGTGTTTGGCGACATCGCGGTGAACGCACATTGGAAGCGTGTATTGGTCATCGCCATACTGGCGTATCACCCGGCGTGATGGTATGGGGTGCCATTGGTTACACTTCTCGGTCACCTCTTGTTCGCATTGACGGCACTTTGAACAATGGACGTTACATTTCAGATGTGTTACGACCCGTTGCTCTACCCTTAATTCGATCCCTGCGAAACCCTACATTTCAGCAGGCTACTGCACGACCGCATGTTGCAGGTCCTTTCTGGATACAGAAAATGTTCGACTGCTGCGCTGGCCAGCACATTCTCCACATCTCTCACCAATTGAAAACGTCTGGTCAATGGTGGCCGAGCAACTGGCTCGTCATAATACGCCAGTCACTTCTCTTGATGAACTGTGGTATCGTGTTGAAGCTGCATGGGCAGCTGTACCTGTACACGCCATCCAATCTCTGTTTTACTCAATGCTCAGGCGTATCAAGGCCGTTATTACGGGCAGAGGTGGTTGTTCTGGGTACTGATTTCTCAGGATCTATGCACCCAAATTGCGTGAAAACTTAATCACATGTCAGGTCTAGTATAATATATTTGTCCAATGAATACCCGTTTATCATCTGCATTTCTTCTTGGTGTAGCAATTTAAATGGCCAGTAGTGTATTTCGTGTTGCATGTGATCATAAACAACATATTAGGCAAAATGAAGTTAGTATCTCTGCATTTTATACAATTTTATGACGCCAAACACGAAACTCCGTATGGTTTTTGTTCCCTTTGTTAGCGTCTCTAAAAGCAGGTGTTCTAGGAAGACAGCATTATCCTAAGAAATTACGTGTGTTAATGCAGCATGGAGAGTTCCCTACGTGGCTACAAGCTTTTGAGCATGCATGCTTCCATGCGACGTGGCGCAATGGTTACGGCACAAGATTAATGTTTATACTTACGTCGACATTCTGCAATAGGTTTACCGTAGCTTTTCTAAATCACGTGAGCCGACCGTTTCTTGGTTACAATCGCAGTTGATTCGTGCTTAAGTGATGTAGGCACGGTAGTTAATTTTTCTGTTACGGCGTAGAGTCAGCGCCAGCACGCCAGTCTGGAACGACAGAGAAGAGAAGGCTGTAAGAAGAGGTCAGTCAATCGCACGCTGACCGGACCTCCCTCCAGGACGACAACGCGACTGCAGCGGCCCCTCGGTGAAGATGACATACGCGCCGCGCCAGACTGGTGGTGGCCCACTTCGATAGAAGCTTCAACTTTAGCCACTTCGTTAGCCGACGCATCATAGCCTCTTCATTAGCAATCTCTACGTAGCTCAGTAAGAGATCAGCAGTAACTGCAGTTATTGCACTTGTGGATGATCCTGTATAAAGGACTACAAGAATTCTCAGATAAAAGTATTGGTACTTTTGTTGTTGTAATAAAACTCGTTAATACGAGTTGTTTGATTGTTTGTCTAGCGAACCGAGTATGCAGAATTCCTAGATACAACATTCTCGAGATAGTATTCGTGTGGAGTTCCTTTCAAAATCAAATTAATCCCATCTAATCCAAGATAACTGCAGTGTTCCAGAAACACTGTAAACAAATAATCTGATTGTGTCCTTAACAAACCAAAGGCACATGCGTTTCGTTATTCTACGCCTTCTCTAGCCACGATAGTGTGGATTTTGTTGTGGTTGGCAGGAGAGCCAACACCGTTTTACTAAAGAAGGCCGAAATGCACGCGTTTTAGCTCACGCAGGCTGGCGTGAGGTCTGGAACATGACAAGGAAATTAGAATTTAGGAAAACGAACGCAGCTGGTGGAATACTTAACTTTAATCCATTAATGATGATCGTCGGTCTTGATGGTACTTGATTCACAATATCAATAGTAACTGATAATGGCGCCTTGCTAGGTCGTAGCAAATGACGTAGCTAAAGGCTATGCTAAACTATCGTCTCGGCAAATGAGAACGTAAATAGGCAATGAACCATCGCTAGCAAAGTCGGCTGTACAACTGGGGCGAGTGCTAGGAAGCTCTCTAGACCTGCCGTGTGGCGGCGCTCGGTCTGCAATCACTGATAGTAGCGACACGCGAGTCCGACGTATACTAACGGACCGCGGCCGATTTAAAGGCTACCACCAAGCAAGTGTGGTGTCTGGCGGTGACACCACATTCCTCCCCCGCAAATCGGCGTACGGTTGTGGCATAAGGCTTCCGCCCGCCGTGGGGAGGACCCCATGTTGACGTATGCGACGAGATGGGGAGCCTAACAACAGGCGAGGCTGTGCCACCCGCACCCTGCCATTCGGACGGCGGGGAGCTAGGAAACGCCTGAAAACCTGCTCCAGGGTGCACGCCAACATGCGGTGTATGCGCCCGCAGAGAGACAGGACGGGCCGAAGGTTCGACCTCCATCGGGCCGGGGCACCCGACGGGCGAAGACGACATATGGTCCGGAGCGGGCAAGAGTTCCATGTCGGAGGACAACTGGTCACGGGAAGCGATCGGCGGCGCGTGACCCAGGGAGGCGCCCGGCGGTTGCAGCAACGCGTCCACTGCGGGCGTCGCCGGCGGGAGAACAGGCGTCGGCGGCGGCGGCGGTGGCCGTGGCGGCGGCGCGTCGCCATGGGGCAAAATGGAAGGCAGCGTCGGTAACACTTGGGGCTGAGGCGAGCCAGTAGATGGGTCCCCAGGGCGCTGACCGGACGGCACCGTCGCTGAAAACAGACGGCGAGCGGCAGATCCCGTTGGACGACAGAGGCACAGCTGGTTGAGATGCCGGCGCACCTCACCAGAGGCCCCCAAAACCAGATACATAGCGCGTCCGAGGCAGCGAAGAATGCGCCCTTAGAGCCAACGCCGTGAACCTCGGTAGTGGCGGTAGTAGACAACGTCGCCTGGGGCAAAAGGAGGTGTCTGCCGCTGCACAGGAACCTGATGCGGCGGATGTAGGAAAGACATCAAGGTTCGATGAGGGCGACCGTGGAGCAAGTCAGCCGGCGAGCGACCATCTCGGGGCTGAGAGCGATACGAGGACAAAAAGAGCAATAACGCGTCCTCCCGAGAATGCGACTCTTTCAACTTCAACATCTGTGACTTGAAAGTGTCCCACGGTGGGAAGGTCGTCACAGTCGCTTTTACCCACATTTCACCCCTTCTATGAGGCATCTGCGATGGAGGTCCGAACCGCGAAGCCCAGCGTTGAAATCACACTGTTTTCCTTTGGGTCACCGAAGAAAACATTTCAGACACACCGCTGCTCAGAATCGACACAAAAAGACCTCACGGGGTGGCATAAAGGATGTCAAATCACCTCTTTCTTTGGGGCGCTGATTACCACACTTTTCGCGGTCGCAAACGACGGTTGCAGTGTGATGAGCGACCGGACGGCGGTCTTGACAGCATTTGACAGTGTTGACATCACTCAGTTGACTCAACCTCTCTCTAAGGACATTGTGCAACGCCATTTAATGCGATCCCACACTTTCGCAATGCAGTGCGACCACAATTTTTACTCTGCTGTGGAACCATTACTGACCGTTCAAAACTATTCTGCGATGTATAAACGTGATCCGAAGCAGCAAAATTTATTAACTACTTTTTATGCAGCGAAAGCGTTTTGAAAATATGGCACAGCAAAAACGCGGTATAGCAATGGTGTATGGTCGACAGAGTAAAAAATATCTCCATATTATTATACTGTTGGAAGACACTAGCGCATGGTTATGCGCACTTTAATAGTAAGTGAAACAGGCTACCACTGTGCTCAGTACGCAGAAATAATTTTCGCGTGACTCTGATATAAGATAACAGACAAGCAAGATCAGGATCTGCTAAGAAATCCAAGCAATTTTTCTCTATAAGCAGTTTTCGTAGGAAGCTATCCTTAGGTAATTGTATGGGCGGTTTTGAATAATTTGTGGTATTAATAGTAATATCTACATCTACATGGATAGTCTGCAAATCACATTTAAGTGTCTGGCAGGGGGTTCATAGTGATTCCATTTTTATAGCATTGATTTATGTAATACACTGAAGAGCCAAAGAAACTGGCACACCTGCCTAATATCGTGTAGGGCACACACAAGCACGCAGAAGTGCCGCAACACGACGTGGCATGGACTCGACTAATATATAAAGTAGTGCTGGAGGGAACTGACACCATGAGTACTGCACGGCTGTCCATAAAGTTGTAAGAGTACGAGGGCTGGAGATCTCTTCTGAACAGCACGCTGCAAGGCATCGCAGATATGCCCAATAATGGTCATGTCTGGGGAGTTTGGTGGCCAGCGGAAGTGTTTAAACCCATAAGAGAGTTCCTGTAGCCACTCTGTAGCAATTCTGGACCTGTGGCGTGTCGCATTGTCCTGCTGGAATTTCCCAAGGCCGTCGGAATGCACAATGGACATGAATGGACGAAGGTGATCAGACAGGATGCTTACGTACGTCTCACCTGTCATAGTCGTATCTAGAAGTATCAGGGGCCCCATATCACTCCAACTGCACAGGCCCCGCACCATTACAAACCCTCCACCAGTTTGAACAGTCCCCTGTTGACATGCAGGGTCGATTGATTCATGAGGCTGTCTCCATACCCGCCCACGTTCATCCGCTCGATACAATTTGAAACGAGACCCGTCCGGCCAGGCAACATGTTTCCAGTCATCAACAGTACAATGGTGTTGACGGGCCCAGGAGAGGCATAAAGCTTTGTGTCGTGCAGTCATCAAGGGTATAAGAGTGGGCCTTCGGCTCCGAAAGCCCAGGTCGATGACGTTTCGTTGAATGGTTCGCACGCTGAGTCTTGTTGACGGCCCAGCATTGAAATCTGCAGCAATTTGCAGAAGGGTTGCACTTCTGTTACGTAGAACGATTCTCTTTAGCCGTCGTTAGTCCCGTTCTTGCAGGACCTTTTACTGGCTTCATCGAAGTCGGAAATTTGATGTTTTACCAGATTCCTGATATTCATGGTACACTCGTGAAATGGTCGTAGGAGAAAATCCCCACTTCATCGCTACCTCGGATATGCTCTGTCCCATCGCTCGTGCGCCTACTGTAACACCACGCTCAAACTCACCTCTTGATAACCTGTCATTGTAGCAGCAGTAACCGATCTAACAACTGTTTTATATAGGCGTCGCCGACCGCATCGCCACATTCTGCCCGTTTACATATCTCTGTATTTGAATACGAGTGCCTACACAAGTTTCTTTGGTGCTTTAGTGCATAACAAGAATTATATTTCTAGATTCACATACAATTGCCAGCTGATGTGCTATATCTGTTGTGCATGAGATGATCCAACTAATTCCCCTAATATTTGAAAAGTTTTCTGTACACACATCACATACAGCATCGAACGTACATATAAATACACTGTATGCTAAAGTAATGATCGTCTGAACATGACGAGTGTTTCCCTCTATCACCATATACGCAACAAATCTTTAATTCGATGCATTCCCTCATACTCAGAAGCTAACTCCTTCCAAATCATTCAACAGCATGTATTGCACATTGTTCATAACGTTCAGTTACCTTCCTGAGTTCGAGTTTTTTCAGCAGATCATCACATATCTGTTACTCCCCATCCACAATGAACACATATCTACGTCTTATATAGCCACCTCTCTTGAAATCATTAATCCTATAGTTTTCCCGCTAATTTCTAATCGCAGTGCACTACCGCGTACACACTAAACCATCTCCCCGATCGTATACCTGCTCACACTGCAAACCATTTACCAACGTACTGTAACTTCAACAGATTACCACCTGAGTAACTCCTTGCTGTAGTTGTAGTAATAGACTTGGTTTATGTGCATCAGAGCAGTATGTTTCGGTATCTCTAGTCGGGAATGTATCCACGCAATAACGGCTAGCCGATCTTCTGTATACGGGGAATTGAGTGTTGATCACTAATAACCTGCTCGAAAGAGTGTGCAAATAGGAAGCAATAAAATATGATATATTAGTTGAAATGAAATTCCCGCGGGAACTGTATAATTTAAAATTAAAGGGAATTGTTTAAGTAAATAAAGGGCTCTTCCAAAGTGAAATCGTTTCACTGAGAGCATAAGCAAGTGAGATAATGATTAACGAGCAATTTACTATTGTCGAAGTAAATACAACATGTAAAAGAATAATGTAATTGAAACTTCCTGGCAGATTAAAACTGTGTGCCCGACCGAGACTCGAACTCGGGACCTTTGCCTTTCGCGGGCAAGTGCTCTACCATCTGAGCTACCGAAGCACGACTCATGCCCGGTCCTCACAGCTTTACTTCTGCCAGTGAGTCGTGCTTCGCTGCTTCGGTAGCTCAGATGGTAGAGCCCTTTCACCCGAAAGGCAAAGGTCCCGAGTTCGAGTCTCGGTCGGGCACACAGTTTTAATCTGCCAGGAAGTTTCATATCAGCGCACACTCCGCTGCAGAGTGAAAATCTCATTCTGGAATAATGTGATTTTTCCGCCGTGTACAAACTCTAGATATTGATCAATAAAAGGTCTGATGAATTTATGTCCGGAAACGCATGGTTTCCATGCTAGAGACCATTTATTCAATCACTCTTTGTTACAGAGACTGCGGTCTAATACGCTCTGTACCATGCAGCCACAGTTCCAGTGTGCATGGTTTCCTCCTAGAGGGTAGTACTGATCCTTATACGTCATGCACTAGCGCCCTCTCCTGTCATAGTCATTAGCACGAAGGCCGGGGTGGCCGAGCGGTTCTAGGCGCTACAGTCCGGAACCGCCCGCCTGCTACTGTCGCAGGTTCGAATGCTGACTCGGGCATGGATGTGTGTGATGTCCATAGGTTAGTTAGGTTTAAGTAGTTCTAAGTTCTAGGGACTGATGACCACAGAAGTTAAGTCCCAGAACGCTCAGAGCCATTTGAATCATTGGGAATGTTGTGTCCAATTCACTTCTCTCCCGGACTCACCTTGTAGTGGATGTGGTACAGCGTTGTACACAATGTTTCCGAATTCGAATCGAGACCTCGCCGAGATGGTGTTTATTTGCGGAAAGGTAAATGGCAATGGGCGGCGAACAACAAGGTTGTTTCAGAAGACCTATCCCCGCCGACAAACACCACAGCATTCAATGTTTGCATCAGTCTTTCGCCGTTTGTCTGCGACAGTTTCAGGAAGCAGGAAGTCATGTAGAACGTACATGGACGGCCGCGGTGGTCTTGCATTCTAGGCGCTGCAGTCCGGAACCGTGGGACTGCTACGCTCGCAGGTTCGAATCCTGCCTCGGGCATGGATGTGTGTGATGTCCTTAGGTTAGTTAGGTTTAAGTAGTTCTAAGTTCTAGGGGACTGATGACCTAAGATGTTAAGTCCCATAGTGCTCAGAGCCATTTGAACCATTTTTGAACCATGCTTGGAATAAAATGTGATTAAGACTGTGGAAGGTGACCATCGTGTCAGTTCCTGGCAGTTGGCCCGCCAGTACAGGGTAAGCCAGACGACCATGTTGAACATTCTTCACGACAGTTGTTACTACGCTTATCACTTACAGCTTGTACACGGCGACAGACTTCCCACATCGGGAGCAGGTCTGTCACTGGTTTTTTCTCTGGGCAACCACGATTCCAAGATTTGTACCATCCATCCTATTTACAGATGAGGCCATCTTTACGCAGCATGGTATCTTCAACTTTTCATAACAGTCATCTGTGGGATAGTATGCAGAACTCCCATGGCTAGGCGCTCAGTCCGGAACCGCGGGACCGCTACGGTCGCAGGTTCAAATCCTGCCTCGGGCATGGATGTGTGTGATGTCTTTAGGTTAGTTAGGTTTAAGTAGTTCTAAGTTCTAGGGGACTGATGACCTTAGACGTTAAGTCCCATAGTGCTCAGAGCCATTTGAACCATTTTTTTTGAACTCCCATGGCATCGTGACAGTGAATCATCAGTACCGGTGCAGTCGGAATGTGTGGGCCAGGATAACTGGCGACCGTATTTTGGGACCATGATTTCTTCCACGTCGTCTATCTGGCAGGAACTATCGGCGTTTCTTGCGGACTTGCCTCCCCTGCTGGAAAAAGTGCTATTGATGATTCGAAGGATTATGTGGCTGCTACATGACCGAGGTCAGCCCACTTTGCCGTTAACGTCCGGACACATCTCAATCGTGTCTTCCCTGGTCGATGGACCGCGCGGGGTAGCCGCGAAGTCTGGGGCGTCTTGCCACGGTTCGCGCCCCCCCCCCCCCCCCTCGGAGGTTCGAGTCCTCCTTCGGGCATGGGTGTGTGTGTGTGTTGTCCTTAGCGTAATTCAGTTCAAGTCAGAGTGAGTAGTGTGTAAGCCTATGAACCGATGACCTCAGCAGTTTGGTCCCATCATAGAACTTACCACCACCTGGTCGATGGATCGGACGAGGGGGTCCAGTTATATGGCCTGCTCGTTCACTGGATCTCAACCCGTGCGATTTCTGATTATGGGGCAATCTCAAATGTATGGTGTATGCAGAGCCATTCCAGATGTGGAGACACTGGTGCAGACTATTCACGTTGCCTTTGACACAATTCGGATGCAGCCTGGCAGATGTAAACGTGCGAGACAGAGCATGCTACGGCGCGTACACGCATGCGTTGAGGCACAGGGAAACCGTTTTCAACACATACTGTAACTGTGGATGCATGGTACAGCGCTTATTAGACTGCAGTCTATGTAACAATGTATGATTGAATAAATGGTCTCTAGCATGGAAACCATGCATTTCCGGACATAAGTTCATTAGACCATTTTTGTTCCGTACCCTCTCATCGACCAATCCCCTGAGTTCGTATACGGTGGAAAAATTCACCTAAATGGATTAATCATTTCTGGCAATGTTTTGAGTGTATGCAAAATTAATCTTGTCACTGGATTCCATATTAAACTGTAATGTTAACAGACTGGATGCTCTTAAGTTTGAGAAAGGCGATGGCATATAGTTTCAACAGAAACAAGGTCAACCAAAGCACTGTGCGTTCAGACTAACCTAAACCTTTCTCCAATCTATATCTATTACCCCTCCTTACCCTCTACAACGTACACACACACTCACACACACACACACACACACACACACACACACACAGAGAGAGAGAGAGAGAGAGAGAGAGAGAGAGGAACAGGCACAGACACAGACACAGACGCACGTCTATTTACCGTATGTAGAGGCGGCAAGTGCACGTTTACGTATGGGGTACGTTTATGCAGAGAACTTTCCTCGGAAACCATTCTTGCTAGATCGTTACCACAATGGGAGATTGCTACTGCAATCTACTGAGGGATCTCTCAAACTTCACGGCACCAGTTGAGTGAACGTATTAGCGCGAAGAACATACACTCCTGGAAATGGAAAAAAGAACACATTGACACCGGTGTGTCAGACCCACCATACTTGCTCCGGACACTGCGAGAGGGCTGTACAAGCAATGATCACACGCACGGCACAGCGGGCACACCAGGAACCGCGGTGTTGGCCGTCGAATGGCGCTAGCTGCGCAGCATTTGTGCACCGCCGCCGTCAGTGTCAGCCAGTTTGCCGTGGCATACGGAGCTCCATCGCAGTCTTTAACACTGGTAGCATGCCGCGACAGCGTGGACGTGAACCGTATGTGCAGTTGACGGACTTTGAGCGAGGGCGTATAGTGAGCATGCGGGAGGCCGGGTGGATGTACCGCCGAATTGCTCAACACGTGGGGCGTGAGGTCTCCACAGTACATCGATGTTGTCGCCAGTGGTCGGCGGAAGGTGCACGTGCCCGTCAACCTGCGACCGGACCGCAGCGACGCACGGATGCACGCCAAGACCGTAGGATCCTACGCAGTGCCGTAGGGGACCGCACCGCCACTTCCCAGCAAATTAGGGACACTGTTGCTCCTGGGGTATCGGCGAGGACCTTTCGCAACCGTCTCCATGAAGCTGGGCTACGGTCCCGCACACCGTTAGGCCGTCTTCCGCTCACGTCCCAACATCGTGCAGCCCGCCTCCAGTGGTGTCGCGACAGGCGTGAATGGAGGGACGAATGGAGACGTGTCGTCTTCAGCGATGAGAGTCGCTTCTGCCTTGGTGCCAATGATGGTCGTATGCGTGTTTGGCGCCGTGCAGGTGAGCGCCACAATCAGGACTGCATACGACCGAGGCACACAGGGCCAACACCCGGCATCATGGTGTGGGGAGCGATCTCCTACACTGGCCGTACACCACTGGTGATCGTCGAGGGGACACTGAATAGTGCACGGTACATCCAAACCGTCATCGAACCCATCGTTCTACCATTCCTAGACCGGCAAGGGAACTTGCTGTTCCAACAGGACAATGCACGTCCGCATGTATCCCGTGCCACCCAACGTGCTCTAGAAGGTGTAAGTCAACTACCCTGGCCAGCAAGATCTCCGAATCTGTCCCCCATTGAGCATGTTTGGGACTGGATGAAGCGTCGTCTCACGCGGTCTGCACGTCCAGCACGAACGCAGGTCCAACTGAGGCGCCAGGTGGAAATGGCATGGCAAGCCGTTCCACAGGACTACATCCAGCATCTCTACGATCGTCTCCATGGGAGAATAGCAGCCTGCATTGCTGCGAAAGGTGGATATACACTGTACTAGTGCCGACATTGTGCATGCTCTGTTGCCTGTGTCTATGTGCCTGTGGTTCTGTCAGTGTGATCATGTGATGTATCTGACCCCAGGAATGTGTCAATAAAGTTTCCCCTTCCTGGGACAATGAATTCACGGTGTTCTTATTTCAATTTCCAGGAGTGTATTTGTGTTTTCGTGCAAGGCGAGTAAAATTTGTTTTTGAAGTATCAAAGCTGCTAGGGAGCATACATTTTAGAATTGAGAACAGAGAAATATATATATGCGTTCAAAGGAGGTTGTTCTGCTGTATAAGGTACATTTGTATAATTTGAAAGTCTGACAATTACTACCGTAGTTTCGAAAACAGTTCGAATAGGGAGATGGAGCACGTTTACGCGATTCTGTAGGGCACGTTTACGCACTGGATGTATTGCCATCTAAATCGATACCCCAGCTCAGGAAACTCTAAGACAACAGCAGTAGCAAAGGCAATCTATAAAAATGGAGGTACAGGAGAATAAAAGGTACCGATTGCTAAAAGTGTTATTAGAACCTTATGAATACCAAGCAGAAACAATTAATTCTACGAGGTTAAGGATTGATAAGGGCCAGAAACAGCACAAAGCAAGAACAAGGAAAAATGTGGATAGGCTTACTACTCATGCCGTCATTAGTGTTCTGCTTTCAGATGGAAACTCTCCATGCTCTCCTGCCTTCTGTCATCCTCTTCAATTGCGCGCAATTTCCACTTCCCTTTATGTAGTATATTACCTTGTATCCCCTTCTTCCTCTCAGTCTTCTCTTACGAACTAGTCCTTCCAAGTGTCTCTTAGATAGCACTTCCCTTCAGTCCGGAACCGCGCTGCTGCTATGGTCGCAGGTTCGAATCCTGCCACGGGCATGGATGTGTGTGATGTCCTTAGGTTAGTTAGGTTTAAGTAGTTCTAAGTTCTAGGGAACTGATGACCTCAGATGTTTAGTCCCATAGTACTCAGAGCCATTTGAACCATTTGAACCATAGTACTTCCGGCTCAACGAATGCCTCATTCAATTCTTCTTCCAGTCTCTTATAACCTGCAACAGTCTGAGTAGAGGATGAAATTGCCTTTATACACTCCTGGAAATTGAAATAAGAACACCGTGAATTCATTGTCCCAGGAAGGGGAAACTTTATTGACACATTCCTGGGGTCAGATACATCACATGATCACACTGACAGAACCACAGGCACATAGACACAGGCAACAGAGCATGCACAATGTCGGCACTAGTACAGTGTATATCCACCTTTCGCAGCAATGCAGGCTGCTATTCTCCCATGGAGACGATCGCAGAGATGCTGTATGTAGTCCTGTGGAACGGCTTGCCATGCCATTTCCACCTGGCGCCTCAGTTGGACCAGCGTTCGTGCTGGACGTGCAGACCGCGTGAGACGACGCTTCATCCAATGTGATTTGAGACTTTCTCGGCGTATTCCATTCGTGAAATCTTCTCGGGTGATCAGCCGAGTAAAGGCGTCGTCTTCTCGCAACGTTTCGAAGGGTTTCGTACCCATCATCTTCAAGCGAAGATGATGGGTACGAAACCCTTCGAAACGTTGCGAGAAGACGACGCCTTTACTCGGCTGATCACCCGAGAAGATTTCACGGACGCTTCATCCAGTCCCAAACATGCTCAATGGGGGACAGATCCGGAGATCTTGCTGGCCAGGGTAGTTGACTTACACCTTCTAGAGCACGTTGGGTGGCACGGGATACATGCGGACGTGCATTGTCCTGTTGGAACAGCAAGTTCCCTTGCCGGTCTAGGAATGGTAGAACGATGGGTTCGATGACGGTTTGGATGTACCGTGCACTATTCAGTGTCCCCTCGACGATCACCAGTGGTGTACGGCCAGTGTAGGAGATCGTTCCCCACACCATGATGCCGGGTGTTGGCCCTGTGTGCCTCGGTCGTATGCAGTCCTGATTGTGGCGCGCACCTGCACGGCGCCAAACACGCATACGACCATCATTGGCACCAAGGCAGAAGCGACTCTCATCGCTGAAGACGACACGTCTCCATTCGTCCCTCCATTCACGCCTGTCGCGACACCACTGGAGGCGGGCTGCACGATGTTGGGGCGTGAGCGGAAGACGGCCTAACGGTGTGCGGGACCGTAGCCCAGCTTCATGGAGACGGTTGCGAATGGTCCTCGCCGATACCCCAGGAGCAACAGTGTCCCTAATTTGCTGGGAAGTGGCGGTGCGGTCCCCTACGGCACTGCGTAGGATCCTACGGTCTTGGCGTGCATCCGTGCGTCGCTGCGGTCCGGTCCCAGGTCGACGGGCACGTGCACCTTCCTCCGACCACTGGCGACCACATCGATGTACTGTGGAGACCTCACGCCCCACGTGTTGAGCAATTCGGCGGTACGTCCACCCGGCCTCCCGCATGCCCACTATACGCCCTCGCTCAAAGTCCGTCAACTGCACATACGGTTCACGTCCACGCTGTCGCGGCATGCTACCAGTGTTAAAGACTGCGATGGAGCTCCGTATGCCACGGCAAACTGGCTGACACTGACGGCGGTGGTGCACAAATGCTGCGCAGCTAGCGCCATTCGACGGCCAACACCGCGGGTCCTGGTGTGTCCGCTGTGCCGTGCGTGTGATCATTGCTTGTACAGCCCTCTCGCAGTGTCCGGAGCAAGTATGGTGGGTCTGACACACCGGTGTCAATGTGTTCTTTTTTCCATTTCCAGGAGTGTATTTTCCAGTCAAAAATAAGTCAAG
Source organism: Schistocerca nitens (assembly GCF_023898315.1). NCBI lineage: Eukaryota > Metazoa > Arthropoda > Insecta > Orthoptera > Acrididae > Schistocerca > Schistocerca nitens. Next base: position 775,536,151 of record NC_064616.1, on the reverse strand, counting down.
AATAGGTCCAGTGAATTAGATATACGAGAAAAAGGGTACTCACGACCATTGTGCCACAGGAAATGTTATTTATGTGTGCTTAAATTGCAACTCTAACAATGATGATGAGCAGGCCAATTTTGTCAACAGGTCGAAGTGCGCAAAAAAATTGTTTACTGCCAATAACTTTTTTGTATTTGGCCATGATAATTGGTGTAAATGAGGCTGTAATTTTACTTACTGTCAATAAACTATACTTTGAAAATTTTAGCAGTGCGTTTTTTTTTTTTTTTTTTTTTTTTTTTTGTTCTATGATATCCGGAGCACGTTTACTGCCTCGAAATGTCATTACATACAATAATTTTGCACTATTAAATGTAATGTTGAGTTAGCTGTGTGAATACCAAGCTATACTGTAATAACCACGTTATAAAACTAAACAACTGTAAACACGATAAATCTAACCGAAACAATTTAAACAATTCTGAAAAGACATATTGCGTAAATGTGCCCCATCCCCTTTATATAGTACCCTATAGGATACTCTAAGGGTTGCACACAAACAGGCTGATAGACGAATCGAAATACAACCGCTTTAGAATAGCAACTTATTGTCTTGGAAGTAATCCTCTAGGGACCGATTACCTCAGTAGTTTGGTCCCATAAGACCTTACCACAAATTTCCAAAATTTCCAAGTAATCCGCAGCCAGTGACAGCTTTGGAACGCGAAGAACACGGAAATCAATGCACATGTGCCGTAAGTTAACCGAAGACAATATACACACATCAAAAAAGTTTTGCATCACCGAGGTTCCCAGAACTCCTGAAGATAGACGTTGACTGTTGATGTTGCATCACAGACACATTCCCTTTGACTGTTCAGTGATGTTACTAAAACCGCCCAAAGATGTAAACAACCGTGCATGAGCAGCGCCTATTAGGCGGAGGTTGTTCGACAGCCGATCAGGTTCAGTCATTCTACCAGGAAGGAGGTACACGGCTCGTGTTGACTGCAGTTCAACCAGGCCTAGACGGTCAATACCACGGTTCGATCGCGTCCACGTTGTTACTTTTTGCCAGGAAGGGCTCTCAACAAGGGAAGAGTCCGGGGGTCTCGGAGTGAACAAAAGCGATGTTGTTCGGACATGGAGCAGATACAGCGAGACAGGAACTGTCGATGACATGCCTCGCTCAGGCCGCCCAAGGGCTACTACTGCAGTGGATGACCGCTACCTAAGGATGATGGCTTGGAGGAACCCCGAGAGCAAAGCCACCGTGTTGAATAATCCTTTCGTGCAGCCACAGGACGTCGTGTTACGACTCAAACTGTGCGCAATAGGCTGCACGATGCGCAACTTCACTCCCGACGTCCATGGCGAGGTCCATCTTTGCAACCATGACACCATGCAGCACGGTACACATGAGCCCAACAACATGCCGAATGGACCGCTCAGGAATGGCATCACGGTGTCTTCACCCGTGAGTGTCGCATATGCCTTCAATCAAACAATCGTCGGAGACGTGTTTGGAAACAACCCGGTCAGGCTGAACGGCTGGGACACACTGTCCAGCGAGTGCAGCAAGGTAGACTTTCCCTGCTGTTTTGGGGTGGCATGATGTGGGGCCGACGTACGCCGCTGGAGACCATGGAAGGCGCCGTAACGGCTGTACGATACTTGAATGCCATCCTCCGCCCGATAGTGCAACCAAATCGGCAGCGTATTGGCGTGGCATTCGTCTTCATGGACGACATTTCGCATCCCCATCGTGCACATCTTGTGAATTACTTCCTTCAGGATAACGACATCGCTCGGCTATCGTGGCCAGCATGTTCTACAGACATGAACTCTATTGAGCATGCCTGGGATAGATTGAAAAGGGCTGTTGATGGATGACGTGACCCACCAACCACTCAGAGGGATCCACCCCGAATTGCAGTTGAAGAATGGGATAATCTGGACCAACAGCGGATAGTATGCCACGAAGAATACAGACATGCATCAGTGCAAGAGGCCGTGCTACTGGGTGTTAGAGGTACCGGTGTGTACAGCAATCTGGACCACCACAACATGCAGTGTGTGGTTTTCATGAGCAATAAAAAGGGCGGAAATGATGTTGATGTTGATCTCTATTCCAGTTTTCTGCACAGGTTCCGGAACTCTCTCAACCGAGGTGACGCATAACTTTTTTTGATATGTGTCTATACGTAAAAGCAAGTGAAAATCCTGACATCATTCCTTGACGAAGAAACACTTCTCGGAGGATACTTTCAGGATCTAAGCAGATTCGTAATTTTCTACGAAGATATTATGCCTATATCGAATGTGGTGGCCACCATTTCGAACTCCGTCTGTAATGTACATTACTGAGAAAACAGTACATTGTCTTTGCTGAACGTAAAGGGTGTGTGTATTGATTGTCGTTGTTCCTGACTTTTCAAAGCTTTCAATATTTACAGGGTGTTTCAAAAATGACCGGTATATTTGAAACGGCAATAAAAACTAAACGAGCAGCGATAGAAATACACCGTTTGTTGCAATATGCTTGGGACAACAGTACATTTTCAGGCGGACAAACTTTCGAAATTACAGTAGTTACAATTTTCAACAACAGATGGCGCTGCAAGTGATGTGAAAGATATAGAAGACAACGCAGTCTGTGGGTGCGCCATTCTGTACGTCGTCTTTCTGCTGTAAGCGTGTGCTGTTCACAACGTGCAAGTGTGCTGTAGACAACATGGTTTATTCCTTAGAACAGAGGATTTTTCTGGTGTTGGAATTCCACCGCCTAGAACACAGTGTTGTTGCAACAAGACGAAGTTTTCAACGGAGGTTTAATGTAACCAAAGGACCGAAAAGCGATACAATAAAGGATCTGTTTGAAACATTTCAATGGACTGGGAACGTGACGGATGAACGTGCTGGAAAGGTAGGGCGACCGCGTACGGCAACCACAGAGGGCATCGCGCAGCTAGTGCAGCAGGTGATCCAACAGCGGCCTCGGGTTTCCGTTCGCCGTGTTGCAGCTGCGGTCCAAATGACGCCAACGTCCACGTATCGTCTCATGCGCCAGAGTTTACACCTCTATCCATACAAAATTCAAACGCGGCAACCCCTCAGCGCCGCTACCATTGCTGCACGAGAGACATTCGCTAACGATATAGTGCACAGGATTGATGACGGCGATATGCATGTGGGCAGCATTTGGTTTACTGACGAAGCTTATTTTTACCTGGACGGCTTCGTCAATAAACAGAACTGGCGCATATGGGGAACCGAAAAGCCCCATGTTGCAGTCCCATCGTCCCTGCATCCTCAAAAAGTACTGGTCTGGGCCGCCATTTCTTCCAAAGGAATCATTGGCCCATTTTTCAGATCCGAAACGATTACTGCATCACGCTATCTGGACATTCTTCGTGAATTTGTGGCGGTACAAACTGCCTTAGACGACACTGCGAACACCTCGTGGTTTATGCAAGATGGTGCCCGGCCACATCGCACGGCCGACGTCTTTAATTTCCTGAATGAATATTTCGATGATCGTGTGATTGCTTTGGGCTATCCGAAACATACAGGAGGCGGCGTGGATTGGCCTCCCTATTCGCCAGACATGAACCCCTGTGACTTCTTTCTGTGGGGACACTTGAAAGACCAGGTGTACCGCCAGAATCCAGAAACAATTGAACAGCTGAAGCAGTACATCTCATCTGCATGTGAAGCCATTCCGCCAGACACGTTGTCAAAGGTTTCGGGTAATTTCATTCAGAGACTACGCCATATTATTGCTACGCATGGTGGATATGTGGAAAATATCGTACTATAGAGTTTCCCAGACCGCAGCGCCATCTGTTGTTGAAAATTGTAACTACTGTAATTTCGAAAGTTTGTCCGCCTGAAAATGTACTGTTGTCCCAAGCATATTGCAACAAACGGTGTATTTCTATCGCTGCTCGTTTAGTTTTTATTGCCGTTTCAAATATACCGGTCATTTTTGAAACACCCTGTAGGATTACTTCCAGGACCATAACTTCCTATTTCAAAATTGTAGTTCGTCTCCTCTATCAGCTTCTTCAATTTGTGCGCAACCTTTTGAATCACCCTTCCCAGGGCGTACAAAAGAAAACTGGCCAGGAAAAATTTTATAGTAACACTGACGCGGGACTCACTGTTGTTAATTAACATTACAGAGGCTTCTGGAAGTGGCAACCGTTGACTTCAATACAACACTGTGTTCGATTTATCCAATGGCAAGAGACGCGTGGTAGCTCTGCCTGAGGGATAGCAGCAACAGCGTTTTCAGTGTTCTGCTGTAGCTCTTCCATGGCGTGAGGATTAGCTGAGTACATCTGACCTTTCAATTTGTCCCACAGGTAAAATTTCGGGGAAAGACATAGGGCGATCGAAGTGGCCAGGAGGTTGCACTGCCTCTGCTGATTGTTCTCTCTTCACCACCTGCATGCACTCGTCACAACGTTGTCCATGCGATGTGCGCTCTTGCTCAGTTTTGCTAAAATATTCATACATTCGTTTATCTGCTTCGAGTTGATCCAGGTATGAATTAAACAGTTCTTTGACATGACGGTTAGCATTAACAGTTTGGTGAAGAATCGTGTTGCGATTCGGACAGAAGACATTGGGCTCCAAACATCAGTTTTGAGATTATGCAACTGCTCGTCAGAATAGTTATGGCGGTTTTCTGATGCGCAATGGCACATTTTGTGTGAGGTCAAGCCTCATGAGAAGAAATGAAAAACTGAGGATCTAAAAGTCCTGATTCCACTTCACTTAGGAAGCACCTCCAGAACTTCATGTGAAAGTTCGTCTGGACGCTGTAACTCATGCACAACTTTAAATTTCCAAGGATACAGATGCAGATTATGTTTGATAATATTTCGACACTATCAGCTCTGAATTCCCAGTAGCACAGATTTCATCGGACTTTGTTCCAGGCGTTCCTTCGCTCGAGCAATATTTCCTGGTGTTCGAACTGTTTGCGGATAGTAACATATTCTCTACAGAGCCCGTTTCGCTCCATTTTTCCACTAAGTTTTGGGTTGCTCACTTTGCTGGAAGTTTTGCCTAAACATTTCCAGTGTCGAGTTCTTGCGTGTACAGTCCCACGCACGTTCTTCTCGAATTGTGGTACGCACAACTTTCGCTAATGAAGACGCCATGTTTGACCTTGAGTAGAATTTTGTGTTGCATTCAACTTATTGCTGAAATTTAATGACATAGCGAAGAACTCGGGACAGAACATCTGAAAATTGCACATGAGCAGACACGTGACAACAACCTATTGGAGCATAGAAATCATGGTTTCCAGCATTTTCCGTTCATTAACAAGGATCATTTCCACGTTATTTTTATAAATATTTTCCGGACAAGTTTTATATTCCTCACCCTTTACAGGGCGAACCAGGACTCCACAGACAATGTTGCAGAGTATTTTCTGGGATACCTTCTGAGTATTTTGTCATGAGGGACCCACGGTCTCCGGTAGCTTGTTACACGGTTTTTGCATTTTGTTGTTGCTTTAATTTCTTCTGAAAGCGGTGCTCATCTTCAAGACCATAAAAGTGGGTTAAAAGCTGTGAGCCGTCTGGGGAAATTAACCTTGCATTACTGCGCAACTGTTTCACCAGGTATCCAGTCTAGCTTACCAAATTCCCAACCAGACTAACATTAATTATAATCTTTTAATAGTCATACGACAACCGGTGATATATATATAAAAAAGAGAATTTAAATAAAAAGAAATAAATCAGTTTATATTTGGAAATTTATTTTAACATTGATCATTGAAATTTCAGCATATTAAACTTGATTCATAACTAAACTGGTGCCTTATTTAGGATTGTGAAAATGTGGGATTGTAATCTTACGGAACACATCAAATATGGAGCCAAGATTGGGAGACTGCATACAACACTGCATTCATAAAATAACACACGAAGAACGTTGAAACATATGTTAGAGGAAATTAACCACAACCAACCGATTCAGTTTTCACCCAAAGAAGTTACGCTCGTAGCACAATCCTGTCCGTCATGTAATTACCACACACTGGTATACTAAATTCATACGAAGTCTCTGTGAAATCTTCCCGAAAAGAATAGCTGAGGGCTACTTTGATGATTACACCACATGCTTCACGTGGTCAACTTGGTTTACACAAAGAGTGTAACTCCACAATAATTTCGATAATTAAAATAAATTAGATCGAAAAGCAATTTACAAAAGAAAAACCTCGAACTGGTTACTATCGTCTTACTATTAACCTGATGGGTCAAACAATTGTATAAGCACGTGGTACTGGTCTCACAAAGTACACCCCACGTGGGTTGAACATAAAGAAAAGTTGCTATATTGAAAAATATTGTCAAGACGAGACGTTATAATCTCACGCACATTCGCATTTAAGATTGATGATCTTAGTTAGAGTTACTGATCAACACGTGGTTCCACTTTACTCACAAAGTAGTGACAAAGCAACTACTGGAAGATATTCTGAACTTCACACTCGAATTACACTGCGTTGCAATTTAAGATAACATTAGATATTTTAGAGCTATACCTGAAATAAAGGTGATTAAATTTTCAGTTAGGCTGAACTTAAGAAATCCATTGTCCTACGGACTTAGCAGACACGCGCTTAGCCGGAGATCTTACCACTTCAGACGCTCGCCGCGGACAGACTGACCTGGGCTCCTACCAAGGGTGCTTCCGTATACAAAATGGAAGTGACCAGAGAGGCAGCTTCCTATACCAACATGACAAGGGACGGACAGGACCATACTAAGGATAGAAACCTCTTTGCTTTTAGAAAGCGTAGCTACCTGTTCCGACGTTGGTCCTACTGTTCTCTAGCAGACAGGCTTGTCTGCTACCATCAAGCATGCAACTAGAAATACATTTGCTCATTCATACTCTTACACAGAAGGGAAGGGGGATGACAGTATCTTATCATATACAGTATATAAAAGAAAGCGGGTGTAGGTTCCGTATGAGACTGTGTGACATGAATTACATATAAACTGTATTTTAAAGTGTAGTAGTGCGACAGATCGTTCTTGTTTATGTGTAAAAGAAACACGTTCCACTGCTCAGTCTCCTCCCAGATAGTTAGAAACACCACAGTAAATTTAGAAGAGGAATTTATGCCGTAAATGACAACAGATTTCAGAAATTAACATGAAAGGAATCCAACAGAGACCTTTCAATTTCATTTAGTTTCTTGACCGAATCAGTCTTGTGATCGTGTTGCACTGCGAATAGGCACAACCGTGCAGACGTAAGTTGTATGTGCTGGGTGTCTTGTTTGTAAACGAACTTGTTCTATTCTGTCAAGGCGTTCCTGTTCACAACAATAATGCCCTCTTTATACTTCACCTTCAAACTTGCATTCAGTACTGCACAATTCTGTTTCGGGATTGTGATTCCGATAGTGTTAGATGTGCGTAAGCAGTGACACACAGCAGTATGGATAGGTTTCTCATGACGCGTTGGCCGATGTGCTCTTCGTCCGGTGTAGGATCAGCACAACGAGACATATGCCGAACTGTTCCTACAGACAGGACAACCACATCACAGTCCTTTTCCGTCTGTACATAGGCTTTTACGGGAAACAGGATGTTTTGTACGATTTGGTGAATTCATATTAGTGTTGTTCATTGTTGTAACGGTATTTGCACAGAAATGAAGGTAACGAACTGAATAAATCGTAATTACATTATCACTCTAACGAAACATCGGAGACTGTGGGTCCCTTACACCAAAATACTCAGGTGATTTTCCTGAACAACCTATGCAAGTCTGTCGGTGAATTGTTGGTCATCCCATATACAGCGTATGTCCTATTTAGTTTCACCACCCAAAATCGCTTTTTGTCCAGAAGTAAAATAAAAAATAGTTCAAGCGAATGTTGATTAGCTACCAGGGGTACATTAGCCATTACGACTGCCCTTCTTGTAACCTTGTTAGTTACGAAGATATGAAGAGCAGTATATTTATTCTAACCCTAAATTACTAAACCCTCGTACATCAACATTTAAATGATTGCTCTGCGATTCACAGTTAAGTGTCTTCCAGAGGGATCATCGAACCACCTTCAAAATATTTATCTCCCATTCAGCTCTCGAAAGGCGCGCGGGAAAACGAACACACAAATCTTAAGTCCGAACTCTGACTTCTCTTATTTTGTTATGATGATAATTTCTCCCCATATAGGTCGGCGCCAAACAATATTTTCTCGCTCAGAGGACAAGCTTGTTGATGGAAATTTGCGTGATGGTCCTGCCGCAGCGGAAAACGCCATTGTTTTAGTGACTGCCACCCCAATTCGTATGTCATATCCATGGTGTTCTCTCCCATATTTAGAGGTAACACAAAATGAGCTGCCCTTCTTTGAACTTTATCGATGTCCTCAGTCAATCCTATCCGATGTGGTTTCCTCACCGCACAGAAATACTCCAGAAGAGGGCGGACAAACGTAGTAACAACAGTCTCTTTAGTAGAGCTGTTGCATTTTCTAAGTGTTCTGCCAGTAAATCGCAGTCTATGGTTTGTTTTCCCTTCAGTATTATCTATGTGATTGTTTCAATTTAATTTATACATAATTTTAATCCTTAGGTATTTAGTTGAGTTAACAGTCTTCAGATTTGTGTGATTTATCGTGTAACAGAAATTTAGAGGATTCCTTTTAGTGCTCATGTTGATGACTACACACTTTTCATTATTTTGACTCGATTGCCACTTTTCGCATCATACAGATATCTTACCTAAATCTTTTTGCAATTCGGTGTGATCATCTGATCACTTCCCGTAACGGTAAAGACAGTGCCATCTGCAAAAAATCTAAGGGTGTTGCTCAGACCGTTTCCGAAATCGTTTATGTTGATCAGGAACACCCGAGCACCCCTAATACTTCCTTGAGCAACGCCAGATATTACTTCTGTTTTATTCAATGACTTTCCGTCAATTATTACGAACTGTGAATTTCTGTCAGGAAATCACGGATCCAGTCACACAAATGAGGCTATACTCCAAAGGCACGCAATTTAATTAGACATTGCGGCGTCAAAAGCCTTCTGGAAATGTAAAAATAAGGAATCAATTTGACGTCCCCTGTCGATAGCAATCATTACTTCCTGAGAACAAAGAGCTAGTTATGTTTCAAAAGAACGATACGTTCTGAATCCGTGTTGACTATTTGTCACTAAATTTTTTTCTTCGAAGTGATTCATAATGTTCGAGCACACAGTACGTTCTAGAATCCTACTGCAAATCGACGTTAGTAACATGGATCTTTAGTGCAGCGGATTACTCATATTTCCTTTCTTGGGTATTGATGTGACTTGTGCAACTTTCCAGTCTGTGGCTACGGATCTTTCCACGAGCGAGTGGTTCTATATTACTGCTAACAAGGGAACCTCCCCATCGCACCCCCCTCAGATTTAGTTATAAGTTGGCACAGTGGATAGGCCTTGAAAAACTGGACACAGATCAATCGAGAAAACAGGAAGAAGTTGTGTGAAACTATGAAAAAAATAAGCAAAATATACAAACTGAGTAGTCTATGCGCAAGATACGCAACATCAAGGATAACACGAGCTGAGGGGCACCGTGGTCCCGTGGTTAGCGTGAGCAACTGCGGAATAAGAGGTCCTTGGTTCAAGTATCCCCTCAAGTAAAAAGTTTACTTTTTTATTTTCAGACAATTATCAAAGTTCAAGCACTCACACATAATTAACTTCGCTCTCCAAAATTCCAGGACATGTTCAGATTTGCTTGGACATACGCAGGATTTGACTGTCTACACACGGAAAAATTTGAAAACGTTAAAAACATGTTTTGACAGAGCACAGAGAAAACTGTGCGACTGTGAAACTGTTGCATTCATTTGTTGCAGTTTATGTGACAATCTCTTATGTTTTCATCACTTTTTTGGGAGTGATGATCACATACACGAGAAAACCTGAATCGGGCAAGGTAGAAGAATCTTTTTACCCATTCGCCAAGTGTACAAGTTCGGTGGGTCGACAACATATTCCTGTCATGTGACGCACATGCCGTCACCAATGTCGTATAGAATATATCAGACGTGTTTTCCTGTGGAGGAATCGGTTGACCTATGACCTTGCGATCAAATGTTTTCGGTTCCAATTGGAGAGGCACGTCCTTTCGTCTACTAATCGCACGGTTTTGCAGTTCGCTCGCAAAACACAGACACTAAACTTATTACAGTGAACAGAGACATCAATGAACGAACGACAGATCGTAACTTTGCGAAAATAAACAAAGTAAAATTTGCACTTCAGGGGAGATTTAAACCCAGGACCTCTTACTCCGCAGTTGCTCGCGCTAACCACGGGACCACGGCACTTCTCACTTCATTCTATCGTTGATGTTGCCTATCTTACACGTGGACTACTCAGTTTGTATATTTTGCTTATTTTTTTCATAGTTCCACACAACTTCTTCCTGTTTTATCGATTGATGTGTGTTCAGTTTTTCAAGGCCTATTCACTGTGCCAACTTATAACTAAATCTGAGGGGGGTGCGATGGGGAGGTTCCCTTGTAAGTATGGAGCTATTGTATCGGTGTATTCTGAAAGGAACCTGACTGGTAAATAATCTGGACCGGAAGCCTTAACGCCACGCTAAATAATGGTAGAATGTTTGTCCCGCGACGGCACGTGAAGATACGACATACGCAAATTGAAGCTAGATAATGAAAATCATCCCAGAATTAACACTTCACTCGAAAATGATTTCATGGTTACGCGTATCTCGAGTAACTTAATACGGCATCCGAGGCTGTTTGAAGCAATGATACCGACGCGACGCGACGCGACTCCCGACACATATGGCGTGCTATTCAGCGTTTGGAGAGAACTGGGGCCTTGCTTCCTCGCGCAGCGTTCTTATATATAAAGCCGCGGTGCGGACGGCTAAGGGAACGCCTGATCAAATCGGCTCTCCCGACTAGCCGCTGGGCTAGTAATACACCACATTAAATTTTGGAATAAATTATAGCTTCTTTTGCTGATGGCCGATGAAGCTCTCAATTTAAATGTGTATTCAGCACGCAGGTAAGTATTGATAATAAAAGTTTGACGTGGCTAAGTTAAATATTTTGGGCGAGAGAATTAATTTAATTACACTGCACGCAGTAGACGAGCTCTGAACTGGCCCTTTGGAGATACGCTATCGCTATAGTTTTATAGGTATTCAAATTAAACTTCTCACATCCTTATGGTGATAGCGGATCTCCATTCTACTTAAATATAAACATCCTAGCCTTATTTATTAGCCTACTTAATCTATCTTGCTTCCTTAAGTTTTGAGACGAAAACCAGAAAATCATGAATTTCCACTAAAATCTTAATTCGTGAGATCCAAAGTACTGTTTTTATTAAATTATTATGAAAGATGAATCTAAATATAAAATTTTAACTTTCTAGCTCTTTTCTGTTGCGCCAATGATTTTTACAGAAAAACGTCCAAATTTCGAAAATGGCTAAAGTTATCGAACTGATATTCAACACACATTAATTAAGTATTACTCCTGACATGCTAGAAATGTTTTAGCTTATTTGCTTGATTTTTAAAGTATTGCGCAACATTTATGACGTCAGAGCTAGTTACAGCAGACTGGCTGGCACACAATGGAAAGACATGTGAATTTACTACAGCGTGAGTAGGCTGCTTCCCTACAATTTCGTAAAACCGTTTCTAATAACTTTGCTTCAATGGCACTGTCATCAGTACCATGGCCACTATTATGCACAATGAAAGTACTGACTGCGTACTCGCGCACTTCACATATGACCAGAAACCCTGGGTGTTCTACCAGAATTCGAGACAGAGTTTCGTTGTGGAAAGTACTAAAATCATCTTGCACTGAAGTTCGCACTAAATTTCGAGCTTCGGTAAAACTTCGCCAATCTTAAGGATTTTGCGTTCTTTTATGTTTGGCATGCTTTTCTCGTTGATTCTGCAATAATATTCTGACCTCTTGTGTGTATCATGGGGGATCAGCAGCATCTCCTGTTAATTTTTTTGGTATATCGCTCTCTACTGCCGTCGGTGTTATTTCTTTGAATTTAAACCACATCTGTTCTACACTTACACAGTCAGACTGGAAGGAGTGGAGACTGTCTCTTAGGAAGGTATCAAGCGTATTTTGATCTGCTTTTTTAAATAGATGTATTTTGGGTTTATTTTTGGGGGGATTTTGATATTACGGTATTCCGTCTAGCTGCAACAACCTGGTGGTCACTAGTCCCTGTATCTGTCATAATGCTCCGATATGGTTAGGATTATTTGCTGCTAAGATGGTTCAAATGGCTCTGAGCACTATGGGACTCAACTGCTGTGGTCATCAGTCCCCTAGAACTTAGAACTACTTTAACCTAACTGACCTAAGGACATCACACACATCCATGCCCGAGGCAGGATTCGAACCTGCGACCGTAGCAGTCGCACGGTTCCGGACTGCGCGCCTAGAACCGCGAGACCACCGCGGCCGGCACTGCTAAGATGTCAAGTATGTTATCGCAGCCATTTACACTTCGCGTGAGTTCCTGAATTAGTTGTTCAAAATAATTGATAAGGCATTCATTGCGATCTCAGACGACGTTTTTGCCTACCATCGACTTTAAATGTCTATTTTCGCCAACATATCGAGGGTAGGTTGAAGTCACCACCAACTATAATTGTATGAGTTGGCTATCTATTTAAAATGACACTCAAGCTTACTTTGAACTGTTCAGCAACTGCATCATCAGTGTCGGTAAAAGGAACCAATTATTAATTTATTCTGGTTGTGAAATATAACCTCTACCTATAACTCATAGAACTAAATTCTTCAATTTGACTACGAGGTAGACTACTTCTGACAGCAATAAACACTCCAGCCCAAACTGTATGTAATCTACCCTTTCTGAATACGTTAGGTCCTTTGTAAAATTTTTGGCTGAACTTTTTTCCAGCGTTACCAGCCCTCCGTACCTATAGCAATTTAAGCTTCAATGCTTTCTATCAGCGCTTTGAGTTCTGGATCTTTCCCAGCACATCTACGACTGTGTTCGTCCTGCACCCTTTGAAACTGAAGCCCTTTTCCGACAACCTCTAACCTAAAAAACCGCCCAGCCCCTTCCACACAGCCCCCGCTACTCGGGTAATTGCTTCGTGTTTGTAGTGGACACCTGACCTATTTAGCGGAACACGGAAACTCACCAGCCTCTGGCGCAAATCGAGGAATCTGCAACTTACAGGCCGGCCGGAGTAGCCGTGCGATTCTGGGCGCTACAGTCTGGAACCGAGCGGCCGCTGCGGTCGCAGGTTCGAATCCTGCCTCGGGCATGGATGTGTGTGATGTCCTTAGGTTAGTTAGGTTTAATTAGTTCTAAGTTATAGGCGACTGATGACCTCAGAAGTTAAGTCACATAGTGCTCAGAGCCATTTGAACCATTTTGCAACTTACACAGTCGCAGGATCCGTCTGAGCCTCTGATCAGACGCTCCACTCGGATTTGTACCAAAGAATCACAGTCGGTTCTGTCGATGATGGTAAGGATGGTGAGCTCTGCCTTCATATCGCATTCAAATCTGGCATGCTTTACAACTTCAGCAAGCCGCCCGAAACCACAGAGAATATCTTTCGATCCAAAACACAGGTCGTTAGTAGCAACATGAGCCACCATCTGCAGTTGGCTGCACCCTATGCTCCTCATGACATCCAGAAGCACCCGTTCCACATCTGGAATGACCCTCCCCCCCCCCCCCCCCGGTATGAATACATAGTGCACACTGGATTCCTTTCCCGCCTTCGCAGCCATACTACCAGTAATACCACCTATATGCCCTGACATAGCAGGCCGAGAAGATTCGTCTGGAACAGAGCGAGCGACTTTATGTGACTCAGCCACAGACAGCACCCGAAACCTGCTCGTTGGGAGGACCGGGAAGAACCGGGGAGGCGTCCTGATCGTAAAACTTAGGCTTGCAGTTGGTACAATTTGACCATTCCCAACAATGTGGTATGTCATTATAGGGTGTAAACAGAACATTTTGTACTTAATTTGTATGTGACGTACCAATGGAGACCTTTTAATTATACTTGTCGATAAACTATAAATTATGATTTCATTTGAATAAAATATGAAGCCGTAAAATTAGCGATGGTTTAGTAACAATTTAACATTCTCCTCCCTCCCCCCCTTTAGTGTTATATGGTTAAATAGCACCCTGTATTTTTAATTCGATAATCCACTTCCTCTCCTCAAACACATATCACGTTCTAACATTCACGTAAAAACTACGTTGTTAAAAAGGTAACACAAAATTTACTTTGATTTTTCCTATGACAGCACACAGTGCAAGTACCCGGAGCATCATCACAACTAGCCCACTTGCTGGAGTTGACAGTAAATATGGTGTGGAGGTTCAAAATGGTTCAAATTGTTCTGAACAATATGGGACTTAACATCTGTGGTCATCAGTCCCCTAGAACTTAGAACTAGTTAAGCCTAACTAACCTAAGGACATCACACACGTCCATGCCCGAGGCAGGATTCGAACCTGCTACCGTAGCGGTCACGCGGTTCCAGACTGAAGCGCCTAGAACCGCACGGCCACACCGGCCGGCTGGTGTGGAGGGTAGGAGATAGATTATGGGGGGATGAAACAAGAAAATAGAGATAGAGACAGAGAGATAGATAGATAGATAGAGAGAGAGAGAGAGAGAGAGAGAGAGAGACGAAGAGACGAAGAGACCAGTGCCTTCACACAACGTCGGCGCAGACAAGAGTGGAATTCGCTGCCTGCGCGTTCGTGTACAGTGGAAGAGTAGAAGCGCCTCAGATGGCAGCCGCGGAGCAACGACCCCCTCGCAGCCGGATGTAGCATTTCCTTTGCACTCGACTACAATGAGGAAGACAAAACACTGCTACGGAATCTCGTACAGTGGCCAGAATTGTTTTCCTAGCGCACCTCTCTCTGTTGACGGATTTGCCCGCAAGTTAGGAGCGTAAAGTTCCGCACGTTGCTGCAACGGCTAGCGACGCTGAGTTTTGCACAACGGCACCGAGATGGCAGTCTAGTCTCCACTACCGCGCCAATATTCCCCGTGGTCGTTTTTCTCACGACCTTGACTGTGCTGTATTTTTAGCACCCGAAACTCCTCCATCACCACTGTTTGTGTAATTTTTAGCGCTGTTTGGCACTATTTCTTGAAAATGTTGCTCTGGCCTTGTTTTCCGCTTAACGAAAAATTCGCATGACCAGATTCGAAATTATGATCGAAAAGTTTTAAAAGGCGTAAAAATTGGACTCTCGGATAGAGGAGGGCGTTGACACCGTCCATCTTAAAGGCTCTGAGTTCTATGAGATACTCATGCTCTTGTAAAACACATGAAACTTTTTCTCCTTTCCTGCAAATTTCAAAACGGATGTCCACAAAGAACGACTAAGAAAGGTGGAGCAGTAAACAGATTCTTAGATTCTTAGGCGAGAAGAAAAAGCTACCTGTAGGAGCCAATAATAACGAATTAAGTATATCATATTACGAAGAGCTATACAGGGTGAACTATAACTCGACCGACAAATTTCCAGAGCTAACATTATGAACCAAAACAAGACAAAAAGGGCCAGTAAACATGGTCTCTAAAGTGCGTACTCTAAGAGGTATGAGAGACACATTTCGTCTACTGAACAAGAGCTCAAAGCTCTTAAGATATGCATTTTAGAGCCCGTGTTTAATGGACCCTTTTTTCTTGTTTTGGTCGGTACGATCCCTTTAGAAAATATGAAAAGTAAAGAGCGTGCGGTAGGCGGTGGAAGAGATGTGTTTCGCAGTATTTTAGATCAACAAGTACTCATAGCTACTGAGGTATGGATTTCAGAGCCTATGTTTACTAGACTTTTTTTCTTGTTTTGGTTCTCACTACCACCTCTGAAAGTCGGTGGAATTCTTGTTCACCCTGTACATTTTCACGGGAATGCTTGATGTAATGTGTTGCGTCCTTCGGTGTAACAAAGTGGATGACAACTCTAGAAAACATCGAACACTAAGAACGATTAAAACAGGAGTATACGAGGGCGTGCTGAAAAGTACTTCCTCCAAATTCTTTTACGTGAAAACCCTTAAAGTTTTTTGAATGAAAACAAGCATTATTAACATTCTACATCTATATTCTTCGTATCTACATATTTATTTCTCAACGTAGTCACCCTGGGAACGAATACATTTCTCCCAACGAGAGACGAGTTTGTGGATACCGTCGGTGCTGAATGTTTCACTTTGTTGACCGAGTTGCAACTCAACTCTGCTTGCACCACTTCGTCACTTTCAAAGTGAAGTCTTCGAAGGTGTTCTTTAACTTTTGGAAACAGATGAAAATCGGATGGGGCCAATTCGGGACTGTATGGATGATGATCGATGATAGTGAACCCAAGAAGTGGGATTGTTGCAGATGTCTGAGCGGTAGTGTGTGGCCTGGCATAGTCATGCTGAAGTAGAGGGTGCTCCGTGTATGGACGAACTCTTAGAATTCATGAAACTCGATTACAGCAAGCAGTTTCTCATGCACCGACACTTACGTTACACACCGCCATGTTTCACGCTACAATTCGGAGCCCTCTAGCGGCTGCGGGTTGCAACTTGCGAAGCGAGAAAGTCGACGGAGTAAAAATATTCATGACGTGTCATACCTCAATCGATACTGAGAACAGAATAAAATAATTCGGAGACATTGCTTTTCCGCACGTCCTCATATTTCTTTACAATATAATCATTTTAAAGTATATATAACTTTGTGTCCTCTACTCTGTCTAGCCTCTCTCTCTCTCTCTCTTTCCGTTCCACTAGTCTTGATTATCCGTATTTCACTAAACGGCGCCCTATACTCTGCCACAACATCTCAATCGGGGGCGTCCGGGTCTCGTGGGCCCAAGCTACCAAGTATCTCGGGGTGTGGTTGGATAAGAAACTTTTCTTCCACCGGCACGCAGAATACATTGCTCATAAAGGGTTAAAGTTGACAAAAGCCTTGTGCCCGCTCTTCTCCAGCCGAGACCTGAATTTAGATACTAAGCTCCAGCTCTGTCACTCCACTGTCCTACCCTCACTAACGTATGGTTCCTCTGCGTGGGCCACGATTAGTAAGTCCCGGATGCTAACGCTCCAGCGCATACAGAATAAAGTTCGCAGGTGGAGTCTTCACGCCCCTCCGCTGACCAGGATTGTCACTCTGCATGAGGAGACAAATACAGCCCTTCTCAAGATGACCATTCGCCGTAAGGCTCACCAACTGTACAGAAAAGTGGACCTCCTCCGTGAGACGGTCGCTGGACTCCAAACCATCGGCAGCACAGTTCCACGGCGCTGGCACCGACACCCTGTTCCTCTCACCATCCTGGAGGACTCGGATTCGGGCTATGACTGACGATAGGCCCAATACGACCACGTTTTTCTGACTATTTTCGTGCATTCACTAGCAGTGGCCTGTTCTCGTTCACCCACTTTTTTCCTTGACCATAGAGTTGGCGCATTACTGCACCCCTCCTCTGTACTTCCACCGTCGGAGGGTTGCACGGAACTTCAAGTTCCACCGCCACACCTTCAAAGTGCTATGCTCCACTGTCATTCAGACGTTGCTTTGAGTCTCCTCTCACTTGTCCACCGAGACAGTTGGACCGGATCTGAATCGGTGACGCTGAGTATTAGTAAACTGCCACAGAAATGTTGTATCACTAATGCCGTGCCGCTCTGACTTCACTGTCGTCCGTACGCTCTGTGTGATCAGACAGCAGTCTGATGAAAACCTGAAGACAAGCTGAGGCGGAACTGATTGTGGCGGCTTTAAAAAAGACGCGCGGGACAACCAGAATTGCAGGCAGTGAGGAGATGCGAATTCGGCGTTCTCTCGTGGCGTGCATAGCGCCACCTAGCGGTGTCTGGCGAGCCCTCTCTAGTAGCGGATCGCACAGACCGATTATGTTTCCTCTGCACAGGCGAGAGCGACGCGTGACGTGCCAAGTGCGACCGAAGAAGGCACCGCCGATACCACATGTTGTTTTCTACACTGAAGAACCAAATAAACTGGTACACCTGACTAACATCGAGTAGGGCCCCCGCGAGCACGCAGAAGTGCCGCAACACGACGTGGCATGGACTCGACTAATGTCTGGAGGGAATTGACACCATGAATCCTGCAGGGCTGTCCATGAATCCGTAAGAGTACGAGGGGGTGCGAACCTCTTCTGAACAGCACGTTGCATGTCATCCCAGGTATGTTTAATAATGTTCATGTCTGGGGAGTTCGGTGGCCAGCAGAAGTATTTAAACTCAGAAGAGTGTTCCTGCAGCCACTCTGTAGCAGTTCTGGGCGTGTGGGGTGTCGCATTGTCCTGCTGCAATTGTCCAAGTCCGTCGGAATGCACAATGGACATGAATGGATGCAGGTGATCAGATAGGATGGTTACGTATGTGGCACCTGTCACAATCGTACCTACACGTATCAGGGGTCCCACATCACTGCAAATGCACACGCCCCACAACATTATAGACCCTCCACCAGCTTGAAAAGTGCTGACATACAGGGTCCAAGGATTCAAGAGGTTTTCTCCATACCCGTACACGTGTATCCGCTCAATACAATTTGAAACGAGACTCCTCCGAGCAGGCAACATGTTTCCAGTCATCAACAGTCCAATGTCGGTGCTGACGGACCCGGGCGAGGCGTAAATCTTTGTGACGTGCAGTCATCAAGGGTACACGAGCGGGCCTGCGGCTCCGAAAGCCTATGTCGATGATGTTTCGTTGAATGGTTCGCACGCTGACACTTTTTGATGGCCTGGCACTGAAATCTACAGCAACTTGTGTAAGGGTTGCACTTCTGTCACGTTGAACGATTCTCTTCAGTCGTCGTTGGCCCCGTTCTTGCAGGATATTTTTCCGGTCACAAATGTTGGAGATTTGATGTTTTACCGGATTCCTGATATTGATGGTATATTCGTCAGATGATCGTACCGGACAATCCCCACTTCATCGCTACCCCGGAGATGCTGTGTCCCATCGCTCGTGCGGCGACTATAACACCATAATGAGATTTTCACTCTGCAGCGGAGTGTGTGCTGATATGAAACTTCCTGGGAGATTAAAACTGTGTGCCCGACCGAGACTCGAACTCGGGACCTTTGCCTTTCGCGGGTAAGTGCTCTACCATCTGAGCTTTTTATAACACCATGTTCAAACTCACTTAAATCTTGATAACGTGCCATTTTAGCAGTTGTAACCGATCTAACAACTGTACTAGACACTTGTTGTCTTATATACGCTTTGCCGACCACAGCGTCGTATTCTGTCTGCCGCGCGGGATTAGCCGAGCGGTCTTGGGCGCTGCAGTCATGGACTGTGCGACTGACTCCGGCGGAGTTTCGAGTCCTCCCTCGGGCATGGGTGTGTGTGTTTGTCCTTAGGATAATTTAGAGTCAGCAGTATGTAAGCTTAGGGACTGATGACCTTATCAGTTAAGTCCCATGAGATTTCACACACGTTTGAACATTTCGTATTCTGCCTGTTTACATATCTCCCTGTCTGAATACGTATGCGTATACCAGTTTCTTTGGCGCTTCATTGTATTTTCCGTGATCTATGTTATCATAGTTAATGGCACATTAAACCTGCCAGAGAAAAAGTGCCAAATGCTGCAGTAGGAGTTGAATGGAGTCTATATACTTAAACAACAATGAAGTATGTGGAGAGTAAGCCACTATGTTATGTTAGGGAGCTCAATCACAGACATTACTCACAATGTTAGTAACCGAGTGTCATTAAGAACGATGGAAGGAACGGTTTTTAAACAGAAGAGTTGATCAGGGCTTTGGTTGGAAGTTTAAAAAATATCAGGGATTTGTATGCATTCAATCTTCTGACCAGTTCTGTACAGTAAGCAAATATCTTCATTAATTCGCCCAGTAGCAGAGTTCATATGTCTAGATTTGTTGCTTTCATATAAATGGAGATGACTGCAATCAAAATGGTTTTTAATGGAGGACAGAAGGAAAGAACTGCTGTTGGCATGTAACGAGAACAGTAAGAGTAACAGTTGTTACTCTGTTTTGACTGAGAAGTCTGTCAGATATCTACTAAACTATACATATTGCGGAGAAAATTTTCTGTGTCAATAGTACTCAGTTTTATTCCTCAATGTACTATTACGAAATGTTACAACAAAACAAAAGCAGCTGGTTCAACTGGTCACGATTGAGCCCTCGAAATGTAGAACCTACACTACTGCTCATTAATTTCAATACATCCAAGCCGGCAGCTGTGGCCGAGAGGTTCTAGGCCCTTCAGTCCGGATACGCGCTGTTGCTACGGTCGCAGGTTCGAATCCTGCCTCGGGCATGGATGTGTGTGATGTCCTTAGGTTAGTTAGGTTTAAGTAGCTCTAAGTTCTAGGGGACTGATGACCTCAGATGTTAAGTCCCATCGTGCCTAGAGCCATTTGAATATATCCAATAAATGACATCTAGTTCTCTGTAGATAAGGTCTAATACCGTTGGTACGGTTGAGGGAGCAAAGGAATAGTACAACAGTTTCCAGAATGAGATTTTCACTCTGCAGCGGACTGTGCGCTGATATGAAACTTCCTGGCAGATTAAAACTGTGTGCCGGACCGAGACTCGAACTCGGGATCTTTGCCTTTCGCGGGCAAGTGCTCTACCAACTGAGCTACCCAAGCACGACTCACGCCCCGTCCTCACAGCTTTACTTCCGCCAGTACCTCGTCTCCTACCTTCCAAACTTTACAGAAGCTCTCCTGCGAACCTTGCAGAACTAGTACTCCTGAAAGAAAGGATATTGCGGAGACATGGCTTAGCCACAGCCTAGGGGATGTTTCCAGAATGAGATTTTCACTCTGCAGCGGAGTGTGCGCTGATATGAAACTTCCTGGAAGATTAAAACTGTGTGCCGGACCGAGACTCGAATTTTCCCGCGAAAGGCAAAGGTCCCGAGTTCGAGTCTCGGTCCGGCACACAGTTTTAATCTGCCAGGAAGTTTCAGTACAACAGTTGTACACATGTCATGATTTTTGTTTGTGGCCATCGAGATACAATAGTATCCAAAACACAATGTTGTGTACATAAACGTTATGTACCTATCTGATATGTTTCTTTACCTATTTGCCGACGGACGCCGACTTTGGTGCACCTGTGTTGTTCCTAGTAGTGATGTGAAGTCCGCTGCGAACGGCAAGCATTGCTACGATACATAACATGTGGCTCCTGTACGTCAGTTACTTTGTGACATTGAAGTGTGCACATCGCTAGTAGGGCTCCACAAGTGGAGATGTCCATAGAAAAACGTGATGCAATTTTAGCACTTAGCCAAGCAGGCTTATCTATTCGGCAAATTGCGAAACAGTGTTGTGTGTCTATAGGGGGAGTGGAATACACCCTTCACCGCCAGAAGGAAACAGGTAGCAATAAGGACAGACCACGGCCAGGACGACTTCGTAAAACAACTGAAAGTGATGATAAATATACCACAATTACCAGTTTAAGAAACAGATTCAAAACAGCGCCCCAAATTCGTGCGGAATAGGTAGAAATGAACACAACAATACCTGTTGCAACAGTAAAAAGGAGACAGACTGAAGCCGGCTTGAAAGGGTGTGTCACAGCAAGAAAACCCCTTCTAAGGCCCATAAATAAACAGAAGAGACTTGAATTGGCTAGAAAACATCATAATTGGACATCTGAAGAGTGGAAGAAGGTATTATTCACCGATGAATCGAAGTTCGAGATTTTTTGGGACCAGAAGGAGAATATTTGTTCGCCGATTTGTAGGGAAAGGGTAGCCCAGCAATGTGTTCTATCTACAGTTAACCATGGTGGAGGTTGTATTATGGTTTGGGGATATTTTGCCGGAGACAGAGTTGGCGGCATTGTGGAAATAGAAGGACGTATGGACCAGTAGGAGTACCACAGCACACATCACCCAGTACGAAGTGGATTGCGCTTAATAGGGAAAGCGTTCCTTACAACAGGTTCAAAAATGGCTCTGAGCACTATGAGACTTAGCATCTAATGTCATCAGTCCCCTAGAACTTAGAACTACTTAAACCTAATTAAGCTAAGGACATCACACACATCCATGCCGGCTTGCGCAGCAATCGTCGACATAGTGTAGCTGAGGCGGAATAAGGGGAACCAGCCCGCATTTGCAGAGGCAGATGGAAAACCGCCTAAAAACCATCCACAGACTGGCCGGCTCACCGGACCTCGACACAGATACGCCGGGCGGATTCGTGCCGGGGACCGGCGCTCCTTCCCGCCCGGAAACCCGTGCGTTAGATCGCACGGCCAACCGGGCGGGCTTTCTGGAAAATTGTTACGGATGAGTGGAATCATATAGATTCACGATACCTACAAAAACTGATTGATCGCATGCCTCGAGTTTGTGAGGCAGTCATTACATCCAAAGGAGGATACTTTGATGAAAGTGAAATATAATGATTGTGATTGTATTATATATGCGGAAGTTAATATCATTATGTTTTGCGAGAAATAACTTTTGATTTGCTTTGTAAATCTGAAATATCAGGGTGTATTGAAATTAATGAGCGGTAGTGTAGATGATGTGGAATCGTGTGGTTGCAAAAACATCCTTTCCATAAACAGTCGACGGACTCCACGTGTCCCCACTGGAAGAAAGCCAGGGGATTGAAGTCAGGTGAAGGCAGAGGCCACAAAACAGAACGTCCACGACCGACCAATTTCTCGTCACTCATTTTTCCCAAAATGCGCAGATGTACCATCAACCTCTGCCGAACATGAAGTGGAATATCCTGTAGGGCTTCAGACCTGTTGTTAGAGAGAAATTCATGATACCTTCGTTCGGTCAACCAATACGGCAACATGTAGGGGGTCCGAGATACTATCTCCCAATATTCCAGCCTATACGTTGATGCTAAAGCGGACTTGACATCCACGATTGCCGTTGGCGTGTGTCCGTTGTGCATATTGAAGATACTCTCAAGAGGTACCATAGCTACATCAGATCATATCATAATATTTTTTAAGTCGTCGTTGGTTTCCTGTTGATGTTGAAACCATCCGTAAAACTGTATCTGCAGGAAGTGGTCTTCAGGATATTGGTGTTGTGTTAACGATTATGATAGTAGTGCAGCCCTTCATTGTGTAACACGTCAACGACCATATGTAGCGAGACATGCAGTTAATTACCTTTCAACCTTAGGTGTACTTCGCTGACGTTCTTCTAGAATGACTTCTTCGTTAACTGGAGCACGGTTAGTCCGTGGATGACCGCTATTCAACGATGGCGGAAGGAGAGTATCTGTCTCTCGAAGTAGAAGGTCTGGAAGACGAAACAATTTTATCTTGGTGACGTCGACCAGGATACCCAGCAGCAACTTCAATCCTGTTATCAGATGCACCAAGGAACAAAAATATGTCGACGTATTCGGTATTAGAGGATGCCATTCTACTGTTCACGCTGTTTCACTTGAAACACAAACATAATATACGACATGGGAACAACTATATACTGGAGAACGTTGACTGTGCGAAAAATGCACGTAAACATTTCATTCTTTGAAGTGCGGCGTTGTCCCCAGTGCGCATCAGTCCTCTAAGAAGTTCCTTTCACTGACGTCTTTAAACACGAAACTTTAAGTAGCAGCGCCTTTCTTGACTAGGTGAACTGTGTAAAAATTTTCATAACAGTTTGGGAGTACTTTTGAAAAAACAGAGCCGGCCGGTGTGGCCGAGCGGTTCTAGGCGCGTCAGTCTGGAACTGCGCGCCCGCTACGGTCGCAGGTTCGAATCCTGCCTCGGGCATGGATGTGTGTGATGTCCTTAGGTTAGTTAGGTTTAAGTAGTTCTAAGTTCTAGGGGACTGATGATCTCAGATGTTAAGTCCCATAGTGCTCAGAGCCATTTGAACCATTTTGAAAAAACAGACTGCTGATGAATAATTCATGGTTTGCAAAAGGAGTCACATAGCTTATCATGTGCTCAGCCTGATGCCAGTAAGTATTCAGCTCTGTGTGTGATTCACGATTTGTGGGAACAGAGTGTTTGCTCTGCATTACTCAACCCAACACTCCCATCCATGAGACGCGTAAGATGCCACTCATACCGTTTCCATAGGTTTCTCCAAATTCGAAAACATGTTCGAAGGTACAAAACGGTCATGTACCTGAAAATAAACATTCTATTCGATTTTGAAAGTGCTAAATCGAGAAAATCGTGTCAATATTAATCTTCCCCCATGAACCATGGACCTTGCCGTTGGTGGGGAGGCTTGCGTGCCTCAGCGATACAGATGGCCGTACCGTAGGTGCAACCACAACGGAGGGGTATCTGTTGAGAGGCCAGACAAACATGTGGTTCCTGAAGAGGGGCAGCAGCCTTTTCAGTAGTTGCAGGGGCAACAGTCTGGATGATTGACTGATCTGGCCTTGTAACATTAACCAAAACGGCCTTGCTGTGCTGGTACTGCGAACGGCTGAAAGCAAGGGGAAACTACAGCCGTAATTTTTCCCGAGGACATGCAGCTTTACATGCAGCTTTACTGTATGATTAAATGATGATGGCGTCCTCTTGGGTAAAATATTCCGGAGGTAAAATAGTCCCCCATTCGGATCTCCGGGCGGGGACTACTTAAGAGGACGTCGTTATCAGGAGAAAGAAAACTGGCATTCTACGGATCGGAGCGTGGAATGTCAGATCCCTTAATCGGGCAGGTAGGTTAGAAAATTTAAAAAGGGAAATGGATAGGTTAAAGTTAGATATAGTGGGAATTAGTGAAGTTCGGTGGCAGGAGGAACAAGACTTTTGGTCAGGTGATTACAGGGTTATAAATACAAAATCAAATAGGGGTAATGCAGGAGTAGGTTTAATAATGAATAAAAAAATAGGAATGCGGGTTAGCTACTACAAACAGCATAGTGAACGCATTATTGTGGCCAAGATAGACACAAAGCCCATGCCTACTACAGTAGTACAAGTTTATATGCCAACTAGCTCTGCAGATGATGAAGAAATTGATGAAATGTATGACGAGATAAAAGAAATTATTCAGGTAGTGAAGGGAGACGAAAATTTAATAGTCATGGGTGACTGGAATTCGTCAGTAGGAAAAGGGAGAGAAGGAAACATAGTAGGTGAATATGGATTGGGGGGAAGAAATGAAAGAGGAAGCCGCCTTGTAGAATTTTGCACAGAGCATAACTTAATCATAGCTAACACTTGGTTCAAGAATCATAAAAGAAGGTTGTATACCTGGAAGAATCCTGGAGATACTAATAGGTATCAGATAGATTATATAATGGTAAGACAGAGATTTAGGAACCAGGTTTTAAATTGTAAGACATTTCCAGGGGCAGATGTGGATTCTGACCACAATCTATTGGTTATGAACTGCAGATTGAAACTGAAGAAATTGCAAAAAGGTGGGAATTTAATGAGATGGGACCTGGATAAACTGAAAGAACCAGAGGTTGTAGAGAGTTTCAGGGAGAGCATAAGGGAACAATTGACAGGAATGGGGGAAAGAAATACAGTAGAAGAAGAATGGGTAGCTCTGAGGGATGAAGTAGTGAAGGCAGCAGAGGATCAAGTAGGTAAAAAGATGAGGGCTAGTAGAAATCCTTGGGTAACAGAAGAAATATTGAATTTAATTGATGAAAGGAGAAAATATAAAAATGCAGTAAATGAAGCAGGCAAAAGGGAATACAAACGTCTCAAAAATGAGATCGACAGAAAGTGCAAAATGGCTAAGCAGGGATGGCTAGAGGACAAATGTAAGGATGTAGAGGCTTGTCTCACTAGGGGTAAGATAGATACTGCCTACAGGAAAATTAAAGAGACCTTAGGAGAGAAGAGAACCACTTGTATGAATATCAAGAGCTCAGATGGCAACCCAGTTCTAAGCAAAGAAGGGAAGGCAGAAAGGTGGAAGGAGTAAATAGAGGGTTTATACAAGGGCGATATACTTGAGGACAATATTATGGAAATGGAAGAGGATGTAGATGAAGATGAAATGGGAGATAAGATACTGCGTGAAGAGTTTGACAGAGCAGTGAAAGACCTGAGTCGAAACAAGGCCCCGGGAGTAGACAACATTCCATTAGAACTACTGATGGCCTTGGGAGAGCCAGTCATGACAAAACTCTACCATCTGCTGAGCAAGATGTATGAGACAGGCGAAATACCCACAGACTTCAAGAAGAATATAATAATTCCAATACCAAAGGAAGCAGGTGTTGACAGATGTGAAAATTACCGAACTATCAGTTTAATAAGTCACAGCTGCAAAATACTAACGCGAATTCTTTACAGACGAATGGAAAAACTGGTAGAAGCGGACCTCGGGGAAGATCACTTTGGATTCCGTAGAAATGTTGGAACACGTGAGGCAATACCAACCTTACGACTTATCTTAGAAGAAAGATTAAGAAAAGGCAAACCTACGTTTCTAGCATTTGTAGACTTAGAGAAAGCTTTTGACAACGTTAACTGGAATACTCTCTTTCAAATTCTGAAGGTGGCAGGGGTAAAATACAGGGAGCGAAAGGCTATTTACAATTTGTACAGAAACCAGATGGCAGTTATAAGAGTCGAGGGACATGAAAGGGAAGCAGTGGTTGGGAAAGGAGTGAGACAGGGTTGTAGCCTCTCCCCGATGTTATTCAATCTGTATATTGAGCAAGCAGTAAAGGAAACAAAAGAAAAATTCGGAGTAGGTATTAAAATTCATGGAGAAGAAGTAAAAACTTTGAGGTTCACCGATGACATTGTAATTCTGTCAGAGACAGCAAAGGACTTGGAAGAGCAGTTGAACGGAATGGACAGTGTCTTGAAAGGAGGATATAAGATGAACATCAACAAAAGCAAAACGAGGATAATGGAATGTAGTCTAATTAAATCGGGTGACGCTGAGGGGATTAGATTAGGAAGTGAGACACTTAAAGTAGTAAAGGAGTTTTGCTATTTAGGGAGTAAAATAACTGATGATGGTCGAAGTAGAGAGGATATAAAATGTAGACTGGCAATGGCAAGGAAATCGTTTCTGAAGAAGAGAAATTTGTTAACATCGAGTATAGCTTTAAGTGTCAGGAAGTCGTTTCTGAAAGTATTTGTATGGAGTGTAGCCATGTATGGAAGTGAAACATGGACGATAACCAGTTTGGACAAGAAGAGAATAGAAGCTTTCGAAATGTGGTGCTACAGAAAAATGCTGAAGATAAGGTGGGTAGATCACGCAACTAATGAGGAGGTATTGAATAGGATTGGGGAGAAGAGAAGTTTGTGGCACAACTTGACTAGAAGAAGGGATCGGTTGGTAGGACATGTTTTGAGGCATCAAGGGATCACAAATTTAGCATTGGAGGGCAGCGTGGAGGGTAAAAATCGTAGAGGGAGACCAAGAGATCAATACACTAAGCAGATTCAGAAGGATGTAGGTTGCAGTAGGTACTGGGAGATGAAGAAGCTTGCACAGGATAGAGTAGCATGGAGAGCTGCATCAAACCAGTCTCAGGACTGAAGACTACAACAACAACATTATAGTTAATCGTCTATCTGGAACATTATTACTCCACTACACACCAGTAATCAGTAACTGAAACCAAATTAAGCAGAAGTATTATCAAAAGCCAGGTACAAGTTAAATACTTTTTGAAATAGAAGCTATAGGAAACTAAAACCAATTTGCATTTTCAAGAGAGGTGAAATTATTAAGACGTTAAAGTCATTTCATTTGCAAGTACCACTTGTTCCATGGTAAAAGATCTACTGTTTCAAAGTAGAAGATGGTGCACGACCGACGAAGTAAGGCGTAACTGTCCACATGTCCTGAATATTTTTAAAAATATATTTACTCACCTTAAAATCCTGTGTCTGAGAAATTAGCAGTCTCTTCAAAATAGCTTTAATATATTATACAGCTTTTAAATATGTAGAACGCGAAATGTTTACAAATGCTGCGTGAAACACAATGTCGTGTCTAACAACAAGAAAACCCCTACAAAATGGCAGAAACTGCTTATGACGGTCTCTTGTGCGCATTCCTTCATGTGACTGTACAATAAAATCAGTCACTAGGCTGAAGTACCGATTAAAAAGCGCCATTTGTTCCTAGGTACACTGTCCCCTACGTACAGAACCCTCCCCTACTAATTCGTAGAATGAGTACCACGTGAGTATTCTGCAAACTGGGTTCGAATGTGGCTGACAGCAGTGTGAAACGTTACACTTGACTATGTGATTTGCATGACTAAAAGCAAGAAGAGACCAAGAATAAGTGGGGTCTAGTCGGCTTAAATTATTTTTAATCTGGAGGTAGGGATGCTACTTAAGAAAAGGGAATCATTACTGAAAATGGAGTGGAAAATATGGAAGGATGATACACGTAGACCTGGAATTGTACTCTCGAACTCTAATATTCCAACGTAAAAACTGTAACAGCTGTACTAATTGGACAGTACGTCTACTCGTTATTGAATGAAGACACTTAGGGTACGTGTATTTCCAAATTGCCTTTGTTTGACAGTTTTGTTGAGGAATTTTCTGTACTGGCACTACCCAAGGAATGGAGTCCGTGCGCACTGAATATATAGGGTGCTCTCTAAAATTACCGTTACAGACTTCTGGGATTTTTTGAGGGACTGAGTAGACAATATTCTGAATTGGAACCCATGTCCAGAAACGTATCTATCCCGTGCTACAGCCGTACAGGCGTTTGAAAACATGTTTGCAACGTAGTTATGCAACAGGATAGTCATGGTGGGGGGGGGGGGGAGGGAGGGGGGTGCGGGGAGGACGCTTACGTCGGATCAGTTGATGTCATTTGACGTCTGTCCTACACCTCTGATTTATTTCGAGCCTCGTTCATGTGTCTGTGAGTCTTAGAGCAACGAGTTTGAGTGCACATTTGCAGAATACACTGACATCATCCTTCTGTACGGGGAAGCTCACGGCAGTGGAAGAGCTGCTAATCGCCTTTATCAAGATCGTTATCCATAACGTTCGACTCCTTCGCATACCCTTTTCGCCACAATTACGCAACTGCTTCGAGAAAGGGGTGTGTCTTTGGTGCTCCAAGGAGACGCGGCACACTTTAATTGGAAGAGGCTGAAGTGTAACAACAGCACTTGTGAAAACTAATTAAATTTCCTTTTTTTCTTCCGTTATTAATGAGTGGAATCGTAAAACAAGTGATGTACTGGGAAACGCCTAATAAATTACTTGTTGAACTGGTCGCGTTATCAACATATTTTCAAATGGCTGTAGCACGGAAACTGTACTTTTCCGGACATGGATTCAAATATTATCTACATCCGCCTAGGGCTGTAAAGCGCATACTTTAAGAGATATAAGCACTTATTCATCTTCAATACTATGAAACATGTCTCTTCTACTGCTTCCTCTTTGCTTTTTATATTTGGGAGTAGCTAGTAGCTAGTATCGACAAAAACAGGGAAAAAAATTTCTAGTAAACTTAGGTTCTAAAATGCACACCTTAAAAGCTATGAGCACTTGTTCAGTAGAAGAAAGATGATTCACACTGGCGAAGATAATCAAGTTGTCATAACTCTTTAAGTATCCATTTTAGGCCCCATGTTTAACAGACATTTTTACTTATGTCTGTACAAGGAAACTGTACCTAAAATTGTCTTTTTTTTTTTTTTTTTGACAGCCTGTATATATAGGACGATTCAGCTGCCCCTGTGCTCCTGTGCGACACGCAATGCCTTAAAAGATCACGCACGAGATTCTCTCACTCCCTACGCAGAAACTCTTAGTTCCTTAGAAAAAATGAACAGGACCTTTCTGTAGGAAATTTAATGCAGCTAAGTTTTGTACTGGGATACTTTTTTTTCTGGAGCCACGGTTCTCGAGTTATTCAAGAAAATCGCATTGGAAGGTCACTTTTGTACTTATATCTACAGCCTCTAGCGAAAACGTATGTCAGTACAAAATTTAGCTGCATTAAAGTTCATTACAAAAAGGTCCTGTTCATTTTTCTGTAGGACTAACAGTTGCCGCGCGGGGCGCCGCATGGTCTGGACGCCTTGTCACGGTTCGTGCGGCTTCTCCCGTCGGAGGTTCGAGTGCTCCCTCGGGCAAGAGTGTGTGTGTTGTCCTTAGCGTACGTTAGTTTAAGTTAGTTTAATTAGTGTGTAAGCCTAGGGACCTATGACCTCAGCTGTTTGGTCCCATAGATTAAAATAAAAAGTAAAAAAGAGAGATGGCGCACAGCGAGGGAGAGAATATGAAAATCGTGCGCGTGGTATTTGAGGTGTTGAGGGTTGCATGAAACCCGTAGGGGGGGAGGGGGCAGCGGAATCACTCTGTTTATATTAATGAGCCAAAACGTTATGACCATAACACACTGCGGGACTAAACGCTGCTTGTTGGCGCTGCACGCTTGTTACAAGATAAGGAAAGCATATAAGCCGGACAGAGACGAACGGCGAATCATTCTAACGAAGATGCAGGACGAAAATGGGGAAATCCACTAACTTAAGGGATTTTTGCCAAAGTCAAATTGTTACGACCCAGCTCCTGCCAACGAGCACCATGGAAACAGCAAAACTGGTCGGCTTCTGACGTGCTGTTGTCGTGAACATTTATGAAAAGTGGTTAAAGGACTGTGCAACTACGAGTAGGTGACAAAGGGTTGGACATCTTTGTCTCATCACAGAACATTGATGTCGGAGGCTTGCCCACTGTGTAAGACCGGGTAGGTGGCGATCTGTGAAAAATCTGGTGGCAGAGGACAACGCTGTGTATTGGAGCACACCGTTCAACGCACGTAGCTGAACATGGTCAACGCGACAGACGTCCCCTATATATTCTCATGTTGACGCAACGACAGCGTTAGTTACGATTACAGTAGGCACAAGATCATAGAAACTTACCCGTTAATCAGTGGAAACTTGGCACCTGATCGGATACATGACGCTTCTTTCAACTCCACGGTCATGGTCGCGCCATCCAGACTAATAGCTGCTCGCAACATGTACCACGAAACGGAGAGACGAGGGCAGGGCAGTACATTGCTGTGGGGGACATTCACCAGGGTTACCGTGGGTTCTGTGATAGTAATCGAAGGCACCATGACAGCTGTGGACTACGTGAAAATCTAGTGGACCACCTACATGCTTCATTTCTTCCCTGGTGGCGATGGCATATTCCAGCACTATAACGGATTGTGTCAAAAGGCCAGAATCATGGTGTAGTGGTTTCAGGAGCATGATCGTGAACTCACGTTGATGTCTTGATCACCAAATTCGAAAGATTTGAACCCAATGGAAAACGTGGGACGCCTTAGGGCTCCAGATACGAGTCCACAAACCAGCGGTTCGTAATTTATGGGGATCAGTTTGGCCACTAAGCATCCAATACGTAGAACAGTACGAAACTCCTAGCTCTATGTTCAGCCAAGAAAATGGACGAGGGAAGATTGGGTATGGAAACCACAACGTTGGCAGAACAGTGTAGTGTTTCTCGCACACCTGATCATCAGCGTAAAAGAGTTTAGAGACGGCCATGAACTAATGCATGTCTCAAACACACATTCATCAGAGAGATGGGCAGATCATGCTTTGGTCCGGCGTCACATATGAATGTCTAGAGCCTCACATCACCTACCATCCATCCCTACCGTCAACATTACTGGGAAGGGTTCGTCTTTCAAGATAATGTACGAATACACTCGTGATCAGTTTTCTCAAGCGAATGGAGTGGCCTGTGGTATATACTGTTATGAATCCGACTGATCATGCCTGGGAAAAGTTGAAACCTGCAGTGCAGCGTCGCAAGAACACTGGATGAGAGGAGGGCCGCCATTTAGGAATGGGACAGGTTTGAGCATCGATGTCTCGACCCCATTGTGGACAAAATGTCAAGGACGGTAAAAGCATGATAAAATGCACAGAGTGGATCAGCGTGGTTTTCAAGATTTCTATTTCAGAGATGTACTGGTTGGTTACAATTAAAATAAAGATGAAAACTTCTGGGGCTTCCATCCGGGTAGCTGCGTATATATATATATATATATATATATATATATATATATATATATATATATATATATATATATGGTCAGCGGCGCGCGGCTACCCGGATGGAAGCCCAAGAACATTTCATCAGTAGTAAACACCGGGGAAGCATACATTCACAAAAAATTAAAGTTCAGTTACCCACAGAAGTCCAGTATGTGCTGCAGTTAACGTATGGTACCGAAACTTGGTGATTATAGCGCGTTAACGCAGAACCGGTTTACGCTGAAAAAAAAAAAAGTTCCATTTTGGCCACCAGGTGCATATCTGGTGCTGTGAAAGCAAGCAAAACGTACAGAAATATTTCACTTTCTAATGGATTAGGAACGGGACGTGGGCAGAAACGGGCAAATTGTGAGAAAGGCATAATGATGATTTTATCATTAACCACGGCTTACACAGTTGTTCCATATGAGTACCGCAGACGTCGGCAGGATGCTGTATGCGTAAAACGAAGTGACCAACAGTTGCTCACAGCGGTTCCGTTCAATCTGAGCAACGTGTTCCAGTATACTGCCCTTCAGATCAGCTAGAGACCGAACGTGTCCCTGGTAAACGCGTTCTTACAGGTATCCCCAGAGCCAAAACTCACAAGGATTCAGATCAGGTGATCTTACGGGCCATGCGTTTGGAAAACCTCTGGGAGTAACACATTCGTAGAAGTTTGCATTAAGCGGATTTTTCACTGGGAGTGCAACATGAGGTGTTGCCACATTTTGTATCAAAACGGTGGTTTCCACATAGTTGCGCTCTTCCAAAACAGGGATCACGTGCTGTACAAGGAGGTCCTGATAACGCGCAGACGTCACAGTACACCTCTGAGTGAACAAAGAAGAACGGGCCGAGCATAAAGGTGCTTGTGAATCCACACCATACAGTCACATACGGCGAGCGCAATGGGTCTTTGCTCACAAAACGCGGTTGGATCTTGTACGGGTACCAGTGTAAAACAGACAGCAAAACTTTCTAGCCGGCCGCAGTGGCCATGCGGTTCTAGGCGCTACAGTCTGGAACCGCGCGACCGCTACGGTCGCAGGTTCGAATCCTGCCTCGGGCATGGATGTGTGTGATGTCCTTAGGTTAGTTAGGTTTAAGTAGTTCTAAGTTCTAGGGGACTGATGACCAAAGAAGTTAAGTCCCATGTGCTCAGAGCCATTTGAACCATTTTTTGAAAACTTTCTACACTGTTGACCGTGGGATGGACTACTCTCGTGACACTGCATCAGGACTACATGGAGCACGTGCTGCATAGTCAGTTACAGCAATACCAATCTCGTCTGTAACATCCACCAGGATAGGACGCCTTCCTCTTCCAGGTGCCACACCAAGCTCACCCGTATTTTCGAATTTCATTATCATGATCTTTAAGCCATTTAATGCATCGGGCTTGTGCTCGAACCTTTCAGTCAGCTATACTCTCTCAATGTAGCACTGTAATTGATGCCGTTCACGTTAAACAGTTTCGCTAAAAGCACACGGTCTCTCTTTCGATTGCCATACCGTTTACTCACGTTATGGTTCGTCAAATGACAGTGTCGCCGTGGACGTGGTCGCAGTTCACGCGTAGCAGCTGTGAGGCGTGGACGTCTGTTAGCGTACTGCAGGCGGAGCTGAGCGCGAGCAGTTGTTTACATCCTAACTGTTGGATTCGTTAGGCACACGATCTAAATACGGCGCTGTCCTATAGACAGTCAATCAAAATCACTTTCCAACAGGATCACGCCAGAGCACGCCTATATGAAGTAAAACGAGTCTACGCCTGGATACCCGGGACATCGTGACCACCCACTTCCCAACTACTGCCAGCATCGTTTACATCAAGATGACGAACGATGAGGTGTGCATAACCGTGGTGAACAAATTCGCGATCTCACTTAAGTTCAAACACTCCGATGATCACATCGGGGCTGTTATAGTGGACCACGCAGACCTGGGCTTGCACACACTTAGATTATTTGAATTCCCCTTTGAGGTGCCAGCTGACGTCCTAACTGCGGCTTTCCTACCATACGGAAACGTGATCTTTCACGTGGTCGAAAAATGGTAGTCTTTTGAGACTTACAAGGTATACAACGGTGTCCGCCAAATAAAAAAACGGTTAACACAATAAATTAATACCGTAGAACAGAAGCAAACTATCGCTTTTCATGTTGTTCTACCAAGAACCGACGGAAGATTCGGCTAACGTAAAAAGTTGATGAGTTAAACATCTGAATTTAAACCGTCGAAGAGGGGAAACTACACTTCCAGAAATAGGTTCCTATTCAGAATATTGTGCACTCACTCCCCTCTACAAGTCGTAGAATTTTATACGGGTATTTCCAAACACCATGTACACTGTGTTCGAACACTATGAGTTACCTCGAAGAAAACGATTTATTGACAAACAGCCAACACGGATTCAGAACATAACATTCTTGTGAAACATAACTAGCTCTTTATTCTCACGAAGTAATGAACAGGGGATGTCAAATTCATACCAAATTTTTAGATTTCCAGAAGGCTTGTGACACCGCACCTCAAAGCGACTTCTAATCAAATGGCTTTTACATGGATTATCGTCTCAGTTGTGCGACTGGATTCGTGATTTCCTGTCAAAAAGGTCACAGTTCGTTGTAACAGACGAAGTCATCGAGAAAAACAGAAGAAATATCTGGCTTTCCACAAGGAAGTATTATAGGCCCTCTGCTGTTCGTGATTTACATAAACGATTTAGGAGACAATCTGAGTAGCACTCTAAGGTCGGTTGCAGGTGATGTCATTTACGTCTTATACAGTCATCAGATGATCAAAACAAATTGCAAAGCGATTTAGACAAGACGTCTGAATGGTGTGAAAAACGCCAATTGACACAACATAAAGTGTGAAGTCATCCACATGACTACCACAAGGAGTCCGCTGAATTTCAGTTACACGATGAATCACACAAATCTAAAGGCTGTAAATTAAACTAAGTACTTAAGTTGGAACGATTACATAGATAATGTTGCAAGTAAAGCGAACCGAAGACTTCGACTCATTGGCAGAACACCGAGGAAATGTAACAGGCCTACTATTGAGACAGCTTGGACTACGATTGTACGTCATCTTCTGGAGTATTGCTGTATTGTGCGGGACCCCTCATCAGATAGGATCGCCGCAGGACATTGAAAAAGTTTAAAGAAGGACAGTTCGTTTAGTACTGTCCCGAAACAGAAGAGAGAGCGCCACGGATATGGTACGTGAAATGGGGTGCCAATCAGTAAAACAAAAGAGTTTTTCGTTGAGGCGAGATCTTCTCATGTAGTTTCAGTCACAAATTTTCACCTCGGAGTGTGAAAATATTTTGTTGGCGTCAACCTATGTAGGGAGTAATGATCGTTATTATAAAATAATAGAAATCAGAGCTCGCACAGTCCGCAGATCGTGGTCGTGTGGTAGCGTTCTCCCTTCCCGCGCCCGAGTTCCCGGGTTCGGTTCCCGGCGGGGTCAGGGATTTTCTCTGCCTCGATGACTGGGTGTTGTGTGATGTTCTTAGGTTAGTTACGTTTAAGTAGTCCTAAGTTCTAGGGGACTGATGACCATAGATGTTAAGTCCCATAGTGCTCAGAACCATTTGAACCATTTTTAGAGCTCGCACGGAAGGATTTACCCCACGCTTTTCCAAAAATGGTTCAAATGGCTCTGAGCACAATGCGACTTAACTTCTGAGGTCATCAGTCGCCTAGAACTTAGAACTAATTAAACCTAACTAACCTAAGGACACCACACACATCCATGCCCGAGGCAGGATTCGAACCTGCGACCGTAGCGGTCGCTCGGCTCCAGGCTGTAGCGCCTAGAACCGCACGGCCACTCCGGCCGGCGCTTTTCCAGAGTGGAACGATAGAGAAATAGCTCGAAAGTGGTTTGATGAACACTCTACCGCGCACTTTACTGTGAACTGCACAGTAATCATGTAGGTGCAGATGCAGAAGTTAGACTCGAGTTGGTAACAACATAGAGGAAACCTATTTTTAACCTAATGAAAAATCCATGCACCAGACGTCATGATCGCTGGTCATCGTGGCTCAGTTCGAAGAGGGACTCATCACTGAAGGCAATTCTACTCCAGTCAATGAGATTCCAGGCCGAAGACATGTCTAGAGACACCCCAGACAGCGGTGGGATACCAACCCGACTGTCGCCCGCCATAGCAGGACCCCTTCGGTTATCACCAGTGGCACCCTCACAGCACAGAGGTAAGTCGACAACATTCTACGCGCCGTTTCGTTACTCTTCACAAGCCATACTGGGCATAATTTTCAGCTGGATAATACCCGCCTGCACACGGGGAGAGTTTCTATTGCTTTTCTTAGTGCTTGAAAAATCCTTTCCCAGCGAGTTCGTCGGAAACTCTCCCAATTGAGAATTTTTGGAGCGTTTTGGGTAGGGCCCTTCATCAAGTTCAATATTTTGACTAGCTAACTCGCGAAGTGGATTAAGTGCCAGAGGTGGACCAACACGAATTAATGGCTTGCTTAACTCTTCAATAAATCATCAAATTTTTTTGAAATTGTAATCATTTGTTTGTCTATAGATATACATCACATCTACTGATTTCCGTATCATTCAGATAGTTCCTGTGCGATGCATCATCTTTTTTTTAAATTTTTTCTTGGGGTGTAGTTAGCAAACGATATCGGAAAAAGCCGGAACGTTAAGTGGGGCTTATGATGAGCCCAATATGATTTACTAGAATCGTGAAATAGTACTGGTAGCATGAAGAGACTCATTTATTTGCAAGCAGAAGTGATGTTTATAAGGAAATGCCAGAAACACAGCGTCAAAAAACAGGAGAATCTATGCCTTGTACAACTTAAACTGTTTTTAATTGAAATGTGAGACCAGTGAGTGTATACTGTTATTCAGTATAAGCAAATAATATCCTAAGGATAGCTCAGCCTGTAACGTAGATCACATTATAAGGATACAACTCTTACACCAAGTGTACGAGCCATGACCAGTAACATGTATGGTTCAGCGATTATCGTGGATCTGCGTGACAGTACAATGTGTTTAGGGCAATGACTGTGTTTGGATACTTGCAGTAAACGATGCCTTCGAGCCATTTCAAACCAGATTGTTTAACGGGTAAAGGGAGTCGGGAGTTCTATGCAAAGACATTTTTCTTTTCCATTCACCTCCAGTCATAGCATGATAGTGGTCGACATCCCAAGAAAAAATGTATACAATACACAGCGCACGCAGAGAAGGCGTCGAAGTAACGACGACCACATCTTTCCGCAGAACCAGTAAGTCGGGTTTAGAAAACTGAATAGTAAAAGTCAATTAGTGCAAGCCGTCTATAGCATGAACAATTAAGTACTAGGGTAGGGTTGAACTTTTGCTGTCGCCGAAATAGATGGCAAGGTTTTTAAAACAATGTAATCGCTTCAAATCCTCTTATGCAGGTCCATATCACGTCTCCGAAGATGTATCCGCAGCTCTTTCGCATGTTTAAAATCGATTACTCAGTTGATATCCTATCACTAACAAGTATTTGATAACGTGTTTCCGACAATAGAAGATTCACTTACCCTGACTTTAGATGATGCTGAAAAACGCGGTCAGGAGTTGAGCTTAAAATATGAGTGGAGCAGAGCCCACTTCGAAAGCTGGAAGAAAGGTGATTAGGGTTGAACGTCCTACGGATGATGAAATCAGTAGGTACGAAGTACAAGCTTGGGTAGGAATAGGCTAGAGAATTAAATCAGGAGTGGCATTCTAAAAGGAACCATCCCAGCACTTCCCTTACGTGATTTAAGAAACCGTGGACACCCTATAACTGGATGGTTGCTAGGCGTTCGAACCGCCATACTCTTGCATGGGAGTCCAGTATCTTACCACAGCACCACTCCTGTACAAGCAAGGATGGAAGGTTAGAGTTTAACATCAAGTCGACAACGAGACCATCAGAGACGGAGCACAAGCTCGTACAAGAGAAGGATGGGGATGGTGCAAATAGCTCTAAACACTATGGGACTTAATATCTGTGCTCATCAGTACCCTACACTTTGAACTACTTAAACCTAACTAACCTAAGGACATCACACAAATGCCGGCCGCGGTGGTCTAGCGGTTCTGGCGCTGCAGTCCGGAAGCGTGGGACTGATACGGTCGCAGGTTCGAATCCTGCCTCGGGCATGGGTGTGTGTGATGTCCTTAGGTTAGTTAGGTTTAAGTAGTTCTGAGTTCTAGGGGACTTATGACCTAAGCTGTTGAGTCCCATAGTGCTCAGAGCCATTTTGACATCACACAAATCCATGCCCGAGGTAGGATTCGAACCTGCGACCGTAGCAGCCTCGTGGTTCCGGACTGAAGGGCCTAGAACCGCTCGACCACAGCGGCCGGCGAAGGCTGGGGAAGGAAATCCGTTGTGCCCTTTTCGAAGGTACCATCCCAGTATTTACCTTAAGCCATTTGTGAGAATTTTAGGAAACCTAAATCTGGATGGCAGGATGATGATTTGAACCGTCGTTCTCCCGAAGTCGAGTCCAGCGTGCTAAACACTGCGCCATATCGCTCGGCGCCACTTCTGTAGTGCCCACTTCAGCCCATGAGCATTTCAGTATTCTACACTACATTTCAAGGGGAAGAGGACGTATGGGAAATTGAAACATTGGAGTAACAACTTGAGATTCATACCTGTACAGAACAGAGTTCCCGCAGGAAAAATTTCTATTTTGTGCACTTACCTTCAGTGGGACATTCACAAATAATCTTTCACGCTGTTTGCTTATACCCGAACTTTTAATAAATGCTCCCGCCCATAGTGGATCCCCATAAGTTAGAATTCCGAATTCCGCTCATTGTTGAGCTGAACAGGGATTTATCTCTCCCGTTCTCCCTTTCTCTCAGATAGCCACAATTCCTAGATGTCCTTCAACAATATCCAATTTTTTGCATTGAAAATGCTGTCCTCTTTGGAAAACCATAGAAATACAACGTCACGAAGAATTCCAGGACGGTAGTACCCAGCATCAGAATTCAAAGGAAATAATACGAGCCAACCACCCCACCTCCCACTAGCGCGACGAACGTTGTCATCTCTGAGGTCAATCATTCGCCCCCCCCCCCCCCCCATTCCCTCTCTCAGAAGAGCATTCAGGAGCACCTGGATTCAAATTCACGTGTGGACTCGATTAGAGTGAATAAAAGGCCTAGTTCCTTCAAAAGGGACTCAGTGGTTTTCCTTTTCCGTCCTATCTGAGCTTGCTCTTCCGTCTCTAGTGACTATGTCATCAACGCAACGTTGAATTCGAATTTTCGGACCTTTCCTTTTCATTAGCACTGAAAACTATCCAGCGGGAAAAAAATGTTCAAATGGCTCTAAGCACTATAGGACTTAACATCTGAGGTCATCAGTCCCCTAGAGTTAGAAATACGTAAACCTAACTAACCTATGGACATCACATACATCCATGCCCGAGGCAGGATTCGAACCTGCGACCGTAGCAGCAGCGCCGTTCCGGACTAAAGCGCCTAGAACCGATCGGTCATAGCAGCCGGCCTACCCAGGGACGAATACCAAAATTGCTGAGAATGAAAAATTTCCTTCACTTCTTGAGAACTTTACTTTGTTTTTATTTTTAGTTTAAACTCTTCAATAACGCACGCTTTGAGAAGTGGCGTGGGCCGGAAGAAGATCGTTGAATGATTTTTTATTGGCTTCGTTGAAAGGACTATTCCTGTATACATCTGCTGTTAATTTTAAGAACCATGCCAAAAGTAAAATTTGAAATACAATTTGGGGTTGGAACACGCTCATTTGAGTATCGTAATAAATTATCCTTTGCATTAAATTCCTTTCTGCTAAGCGTGTAGCGCTCGTAATGATCTATAATGGATAAAACTGCGACTGATGTGCTGGGACATTTCCACCATTTGCTTGTAAATATTGTGAAATAAAGCTGTTATGTTGAAAGGATAAAAATGATAAATTCAGTGATGCCTTCTACCTACTTTTTATGATGTTCCTAGTCATACAGGTTTCGCCTACGACGCCGAAGACGTTCAGTAGCTTTCTTTCGGGAATTTTCACGTTCAGTGTCCGTCTCCATATCTGAGCGGTTAGCACATCTGATTGCCATGAGGAGGTCTCGGGTTCGATTCCCGGTACTGCCAATGGAGTTTTCCTTGGTAAGAGACCTAGAACGAGTTACACTTAGACTCATAATCCAATTGAGAAGCTTCTTAAAGGAGAATTAGCGACTACAGTGTATCGGAAGCTGACAACGGTCGGGAGAACGCTGAGGTGACTCCATGTTCCTCCATACCGCATCTAAATAACACCAATTGGCATAGGATGACACGGTGACCAGTCATCATTGCGCGGTCCTCTCGGACTCATCGGGAGTTACTTAGTTTTTATTTTCACATTCAATGGATGAAACTTTCAAATTTTTGGCTTGTCAGGAGCGGAAATGCTGCCAGGCCTGCTGAATAGTAATAATACGTAAATAAAAGATTAATATAAACTTTTGACTCGGATGCTACCGGATAAAGAAAACAATTTATGATGAATAATCATCGCAGAAACACGAAACTTATAACTGAAGTTGTTTGTCATGCTAAATTTTTCTTGAGAACGTTCTTGGAACAACAGCTGGGCAAACTCTACCAGGCAAACGGACAGATCTGGAAACAAGCTTACTGCAACATTTCAAGGAACAGGTGAGCGAGTTTTGCGTTATTGTGACATAGCACCATGAGAGCGCTGAAGAACGGCTGTAAGTTCACCATATAGATAAACTTCAAACGAAATTAACTTCGACATCAGTGCTTACATTGTGACTGTCATGAATTCTGGTTAGGCCAGAGACCAGTATTATAATATGTTTCTAAAATTTGATTGTTTATTCAGTTTATTGTTTACACTTTAAGTGAATCTGAAAATACTAACGTTGGGCAACGCCCAGTGAAAGGCCAGCTGTACATATGCGAATAGTCTCGCTGAGACGAAGCTCAAGAAATACCCAATGAAACAGGTCACTGTGTAAGTAGGCTGTTTAGGTTTTCTTATTGGTAACGCCACGTAGCGCTCTGTATGAAAATCACTGGCTGTGCTGTGTGCAGTCTGTGGCCAGTTTGCATTGTTGTCTGCCATTGCAGTGTTGGGCAGCTGGATGTTACCAGCACATAGCGTTCCGCAGTTGGAGGTGAGCCGCCAGCAGTGGTGGATGTGGGGAGAGAGATGACGGAGTTTTGAAATTTGTAAGACTGGAAGTCATGAACTGCTATATATATTATGACTATTAAGGTAAATACATCATTTGTTCTCTATCAAAATCTTTCATTTGCTAACTATACCTATTAGTAGTTAGTGCCTTCCGTAGTTTGAATCTTTTATTTAGCTGGCAGTAGTGGCGCTCGCTGTATTTCAGTAGTTCGAGTAACCAAGATTTTTGTGAGGTAAGTGATTTGTGAAACGTATAGGTTAATGTTAGTCAGGGCCATTCTTTTGTAGGGATTTTTGAAAGTCAGATTGCGTTGCGCTAAAAATATTGTGTGTCAGTTTAAGCACAGTCATGATTATTGTTATAAGGGGACGTTTCATATTTAGCCCCCATACTCCCCACAAAAAATTTTACAAATTGTGTTGGGCAGTGGCCAATAATGATTTGATAAAATTTTTCATAATTACAATAACAAAGATATCAAATGCACACACTTATTGATACAATGTTGGTCAAAAGCTAAAATTTTCTCACAGTCCATAAAGACAGTCCTGATCATTCATCACAGTAAAATTGCTGTGTTTTTCTCAAAGTCTGAGCAGTAAAAGGAAATGCACACGGAAGTAGTAGATTTCCATGCAATCTTGAAGTAGTGTTGTCCTTCCAACGGAAAGACAGTGCTGACTCTTGAGATGCAGACAGGTATTGGTCTGCAACAGAGTAAACCCACAGCAGAGTCAGTCGAAATTTTGAAGAGTATTGGTAGGTAGGTCATCACAGAGCAGACCCACTGTAGTCCTGGTAGAGATTACGGTATTGGTGGGCCACCAGAGGTGCAGACCCACTGCAGTCCTTGTAGAAATAATGATACTGGTGAGTCGGCAAAGGTGTAGACCCACTGTAGTCCTTGTAGAAATAATGGTATTGGTGGGTCATCAAAGATGCAGACCCACTGTAGTCCTTGTAGAGATGGCCAGCAGCCATCTGTTGTGACTGTGCAGGTGCACAATCACCATTGAAGAGTCTTGCGGATAATATAGCAAGTCCATAACCACCACTTGTGCACTCACAAAGTTTTTGGAATTGTTCTTAGAACCAGCAATGCTGTTATCCAGTCCCTTGCTGAATTATTAACACACGTGCAAACACTAACAGTCCCTACTTCTCACATATTGTCCATATACTATGACCAACAGAAATGTGTGCAGTGAAATGTAACTTACAAGTTAATAATATGATGAACTGGTATCAATTACAATTTTATAACATAAGAATACAATAAAAACGGTACAAAACACATCATTAAAAACATAATAGTACAGATAACATTTGTAGTAATAGGCGCTTTACAAAAGAATAGAAATAAACATATACATCAGTGTTACAGGAATTATGACATAAGTAAATACATAAAAGATCAGAATAATTATTGAAACATCAACTTCACACATGAGCATTAAAACAGAACAGAATTAATAATGTCTAACATCTTTACAAAGTAAATAACATATTATTAATGCAAATTATATTTGAGGATAACATATAAAGACAGGAAGAACATAAATACACAAGGGTACACAAACACATAGTGGGATAACACAAGGAAAGGACAAGGTTTGTTTTACTGCAGTATTTTGCAAACAAAACTTTCTTTACTTCTCGGAGATCTCCCCTCGTTCTTCATTATTTCCAAAAGTCCTATCTATACCTGCTTTCTGTACTTTTCTCGTATAGCCTCTCAGTGCATTTTTTCAAATTCATCGCAACTCATTCTCTTATAGGCTACCCCCTCTTAAGCTAACTTAAATCTACTGAGCTCAGATGCTAAACTAAGGGACGAGGCAATGCAGCAGCACAAAACAATTAACACAAACAGCAATGACAAAAAAAATGGAAAATTGCAAAGCAAGCTACAGTAGATCTAAATTACCAAGCAATGCAACATTACAACTAATATGAGCCAATGTGCAGCAACAAGAAAAATAAATCAGTAGTAAAACTAGCTTAACAGAGTAATACAAAGTGAAATTTAGTAGCACTATGCCTGGCAAACAGCAGCAGCAAATGCAATAACTTATATCCGAACATGACATAGCTCAAGCAGAAAAAATATTACGCTAAAGACAACAATGCAGACAAGGGAAATGTATATTCACATCTTAATGTCTATGTAATTAAAGTGGTGCACCACAAGAAGTTATTCTACCAAAAAAAATTACCACATAGTTGAAAAGAAAATTCTGTATGCAATTCCTGTGAAGAGAAATGTCTTTTTATGCTACTTCGTTTTTTTAATAGATCATAAACTTATTTACTGGATCTGTAGGCATAAAATATTTATATTAGAACATCTATTAAATTTTATTTTAACCAATGCTGCTGCAGCTAGAAACTTGATATTAAACAAAATGAGCAAACTCTCAACTAGAAAGACAATAGATGTAAAATGTTTCTCATCATTTCATTAGGCATTTTAGTAAATATCATAAATTAAAAGCTCCACAGTATAATCATATGTTTTCAAGTTTGAGCGTGTCGTATTTGCGATGCTTTCTACAAAGAAATGTCAATAGCGAGGGTAATGGCCTCTTTTTTTTTTCCTCCACCTGTGCCTCTGAAAGGCACACACTAATGGCTTTTTTCCAGGCAACTGTCGCGCAGCTGCCCACGACGCATTCCGTGCAGGTGGTCACTTAACTTTCTTACGGAAATATTTACGACAGCAGTTTCCGCTACAGTGACAGTCTCATATAAAAATATTTCACAGGTCAAGAATTTGCGTTACAAATCTGTAGTAACAAAATCCTATTGATACAACAGAGTCCAAAAAATTTTTGTCGGCATTGTAATACATTCATGCATTTACATACATTTCATAACTCTTAAAGTATGATTCTTGGTTTCCAACAACCTTCTTCACAAACCAGGGTCCCTAACCATTACTCATTATTCCTTACCTTATTCGTCGACACTTCTTCAATATTTCATCATAACAGATATGTATCATACTCAAATAACTCATATAGCATCAGCTTATTGATCATCAACATACCGCAACAGCATAATACACATAGTCACCGTAATAATAACATCATAACACCTCAGTCAACTCTCAAAATCGTCGTAGCTTTCTGCAATAATTTCAAAACCTAAAAAAAATTCTCTGCTCATGTCAAAAGTGTCATCTGCCTCAAACGTACTTTAAAAATCGTGATCCAATACCAAATATATCATTCATCACTCTCATAATATCACAATGGGTCCGAAAAAATATGAAAAGTTCACAAAGTACAGACAAAGTACAATTTCGTAAGTGTGAAGTTATCCAACTGTGTAACTGTGTAAACATGTGTCACTGATGTAGTAAAAAAATGTTTGTCTCTCAGTTAAATGATCAGATAGCTGTGTAATTTATGTGTTAGAGAAATATGGTACCGATGTGTAAA
Organism: Schistocerca nitens; assembly: GCF_023898315.1. Taxonomy (NCBI): domain Eukaryota; kingdom Metazoa; phylum Arthropoda; class Insecta; order Orthoptera; family Acrididae; genus Schistocerca; species Schistocerca nitens. The sequence continues at coordinate 775,491,428 of NC_064616.1, read as the reverse complement.
GTTGTATAAGCAAATACCGTATTAGCTAGGGTTCCTTGTGCTTGCCAAACACATGGTACACAAAGTAAGCGTATACCCCCCTGAGGATTAATGTAGTTATACCCTCAGGTGTTACAGATTACAGCAATGGAATGAAATGTATCACAGAAAACTTTCTTTGTAATTCAAAAATCTTTAAAAATAAATGTTTTAAGTATAAAATTAATCACTCAAATACGTGTACTGTAGCGCTAAACTGTGCGTCTTGTTGCAACATAATCTCTGTGGAAGTGTCGTAGTTATCGTCCTCCGAAAGCTAAGTTCTGCAGAAGTCAATGTACTTACCTCATGATAAACAAAAGTGAAATGCTTTGCGTATAGATATCGTAGTTATTATGCTTATTGCGTGATGAAGAAAGTACTGTACAGTAACGTATTGTTGTGCCACGAAAAAGGCTGTCTCATTGTTGCTATACCACAAAAGTTACTACTAAAACATGTTTTACTTTCCAGAATAATACAGAAAAACTGTGCAGATATAAAACAGAAACACTGCAAAAGCAACATTGTATATTGTCACTCATTAGTAGCGTCGTGATAAAATCGTGTAGCTGTCACATAAACTAACCACTGTGTCATCTGGTAACTCACTGAAAGTACTTTAAATCGAGAATGTATTTTCAAGTAAACCAAAATGTTGCATTAAAATCTCATTAGCAGTACCAGTATATGTTCTAAGTATGTAAGCCTTATAGTCGTTACGTAATCGTGCAACTAACAAGCAAGAATGTACACACACAATAACACTGTGACGTCTGTTCACTATAACAATGCATTCGTAATTTCTGTTTAAATAAGTTCTCTTGGTTCTTGATTGGATATTTAACTTCAAACATTGTTGCATGGTAACAGTTTCTAAGTCTGACAATGCATACTAGAAATGTGAAAAGTTTTATGGCAAAGACAAAGTTAAAAGGCAGATTATCTTTCAATAAACGGTTTTACATGTCGAATGCGGTGTAAACCTTTACTCTTCCTAGTACACAGAGTTTCAACTTGAACGCAATTATCATACAGTATACGTCGGTAAAAAATACAGGAATTTTTCTCAATGTTAGCGTCTATGTTATTTTTCTCTGAGCCAGCCGACGCACGTGGCTGCCTGCGGTGCGGGTCATTGTCTGCTATCTCTTTGTTGGCGTGCGTCGTTATTGGGATTAGGAGACCTAACTTCTACAAATTCACCTTGACGAGAAGGCCCTGCCCTGTTTGAAGCTCGCCAGTTCTGATGCAATTCAGGTCTGTCGTTACAATTATATCGTCTGTCGTCATGTCGGTAGATTCCATAGTTTCTTTCTTGCCGGTCACGTGGTGGGGAATTTCTTCCTGAATCGTAACTGCGCGCTGAACTGTTGCGTCTGAAGTTATTCTGTCTCCCTTGATAATAATTGTTTTTGTTCCCATATTGTCTGTTTCTATGGTAATCTCTGTCATATTCATTACTACGGAAATGCGATCTTTCTCTGTAACTATTATAACTCTGCCAGTGGTTGTCATATGGGTGGTGTCTGTTTTGGTCACGATTTGCGTTGTAAGAATAGACTTGTCGTGTCCAGTTATTGTTTCTGTCGTCACGGACTTGTGACGGATGTGACCTGTAATTGTTGTGCTCCTGTTTTCGCGTTCCGCGATTGTCAGTGTCAATTTCCAGTTCTTGTAAGAGCCCCTGGAAAGCTTCAATGTCGTCTTTGCAACGTCCTGCCAAAATAATATGTCGCAAATGTTCAGGTAATTTGATTAAGCAAATGCGGATGAGTTCTGAGGGGCTGTATGGGTTTGACAGGTACTGATTCTTGTGCAACATGTCTTCAAAATATTTCACAAGACTGGAAAATTCAGACTGTTCGAAATGTTTCATCATTATGATGCTATGTTTTACTCGATCTTCTGTGGCTTGAGACCAATATGCTGAGAGGAAGGCATGATAAAATTCTTCTTCACTGTGGCAATCGTGAATGACCGATCGCATTCTTTCAGCTGGTTCATTCTCTAAGTAGCCACACACAAATTCTAATCTGTGCTCTAACGACCAGTTGGGAGGAAAACAATGAGAGAATTTATGGAGCCATGCTTGTGGATGAATGTCGTTGCCAGAATTCTTAAATGTTTTAAATTTACGTGTAGGAATGAACAGCTTATAGTCAAAATCATCATGTCGGCGAGTCGCATATCCGTCATTGTTACGTCGTTTCGGCGGTTCCATTTCAAAATACGGTGTACCTTGCCAATTTCTTTCATAATTTCCGAAATGCGCTGTGTTATTATTTTGTGGCTGTTCCGTATTTCTATGTCCCTCTTTCCGTATTGGGGCGCGAGTGTCCTCTGAAATTCGCAATTCTTATATTACCTGTGTCAGCTGATCTTGTACTTCCCGGATTTCTCTTTGGTGTTGCGTATTAATTTGATTCTGATTTTATTTGAATTTCTTAATTTGTTCATACTCTTCTGTGTCAGTGATGGCTACAGGTCTTGTGTCATTCAGATCATCATCTACCTTTGTAGATAAGTTAGTGAACTGATCTGAAAGTTCGGCTACTTTATCCGTTAGTGAAATTATTTCCTCTGTGTGTTTTTCTGAACCAAGTTTCAGAGTGTCCATTTGTGTTGAAATCGTATCTACTGTGTCCTTTAAGTTTTCTTGAGTTTTTGCAAGTTCCATAACCGAATCGGTAGATGCAACTGAGTCAATTTTAGCTTGCAAGGTGTCGTGATTTTCATGAACAATAGTCTGCAGTTCTTTTATGGCTGCTTCGTGATTCTGTAATGCATTTTCATGACGCAAAAAGATAGGTTGGAAATGCTCACAAATTTGTGTTTTTACGTCATTACAGACTTTTTGACATTTCGATTCGATTTTATGTAAGTCAGTAGTTAAATCTTCACGTATTTGTTCAAGTGTGGTGTCTAACTTCCGAAGATTTTGTTCCATTGAGTCTAACTGTTGCTGTGTTTGTCTCTGGTGTTGTTCCATTGTGTCTAACTTTTGAAGCTTTTGCTGTGTTTGTCTCTGATTTTGTTCCATTTGTTTCATTAGCTGTAATAACAATTCATTAGTGTCTGGAATCTGTTCCTCTACGCTTTTCGGCAGTGCATTTGCACCGGCAACATTCACATTTTGACAAGCAGAAAATGTGTCTTGACTTATTTGAGAAAACGGTGAGGACGCAAAACCTGAATCTACAGTATTTGCAAAATTGTGTCCTGTCATTTCGGATTCCTGAGGCGAGCTGTCGCCGAGCGATCGATCGATAATGCTTCCCTGTTCACTAATTGTTTCACTGCCTACGCCATTGTTTGCCGCCCGCTCCATTTCCATATGCACAATTACCAAATTACTATGTTGAACATTACTTAATTCATTACACGGTGGCGCTAACACATTGCTTTCGTCTTCACTGTCATTTCTCAGTTTACTTTGGAGCCTAGTATTACGTTTTTCACACGCCATTATTGTCACAATATCTCACACGACAACACAGAAAAACACAATTTGAAGAGCAAAAATAAGAGAACACATTAACATAGCACTGAAAATAATATCTAGTTAATTGCAAGCGCAGCTGCGAAATACTTGGTGCAAATCTACATGCATGCCACAACTGTTTTACTGTACAACAATGAAAAACTACAGCTACAAAGGAAATTCTCTCTATAATTACGCGCTAGCAATAAACAAAAGCTACACTAATTATACAAACTACAAGAAAAAACCAGTAGATTCCAGTGAGGTATCCTCGGCTAAGGGTAAACATATGAAACGTCCCCTTATAACAATTATACACGTGACTGGGCTTAAACTGACACACAATATTTTTAGCGCAACGCAATCTGACTTTCAAAAATCCCTACAAAAGAATGGCCCTGACTAACATTAACCTATACGTTTCACAAATCACTTACCTCACAAAAATCTTGGTTACTCGAACTACTGAAATACAGCGAGCGCCACTACTGCCAGCTAAATAAAAGATTCAAACTACGGAAGGCACTAACTACTAATAGGTATAGTTAGCAAATGAAAGATTTTGATAGAGAACAAATGATGTATTTACCTTAATAGTCATAATATATATAGCAGTTCATGACATCCAGTCTTACAAATTTCAAAACTCCGCCATCTCTCTCCCCATATCCACCACTGCTGGCGGCTCACCTCCAACTGCGGAACGCTATGCGCTGGTAACATCCAGCTGCCCAACACTGCAATGGCAGACAACAATGCAAACTGGCCACAGACTGCACACAGCACAGCCAGTGATTTTCATACAGAGCGCTACGTGGCGTTACCAATAAGAAAACCTAAACAGCCTACTTACAACTGTTCATTGAGCAGTCATGTCTCACCAGTCATATCTCACAGTAAAGGTACTGGATACGTGATCGGAAAATTTCCCGACGAATATGTAATTTAGAGTCTTCTTGCTTATTATGCCGGTATCAATCGTTGTTTCAATGCGAACTGTCAAAAACGCTTCGTACTCCTGTACGAACAGTGGTAGGTTTCTGGGATTTTCTGATGTTTCCTTAAATAATTTATAGTGAGTTCCGGGATAGTTACTTTGTAAAGAACGAGGCCGATTTCCTTCCAAGCTTTTCCAATCCCATCTTGTGCTCCCGTGTTGTTGACCTCATCGACAACGGTAAATTAATCCACAGTCTTCCTTCTTACTTTCATCTCTTCACATAGTCTCTGATTTAAATAACCAGATTGGAAAATAATCCATAATGAATGGTGGAACTACAACCTCCCGCTGGTGTAGTTTGTGAAACTCACCTTTCAGTCCCCTGAAACTTACTTTTAATGCGAAGAAGGGTCCCAGTCAACAGGCTTACTATGAAAGAAGAAGCGAGAGATTTCGTCATCTGGTCCTTGAAACATAAAGAGGCACTAGGAGAAGACTTGTCAATGGGAGCAGGTAAGGGGTGCGGGTGGAAAGGACGTTCAGGACGAAACAGATAGTAAGAATGACGTCAGTGTCAAATAAAGTTAAAATAGTACACATTATGTATGAAACTTTCCAACTTTAAAAAGACGCGCTGATGTTGAGAGACCTACTCTAATGGAAATTGTACAAGAAAAAGTTACCTGCAGTGAAACACACTACGTCATCCATAGGGCACTGAGTAACAACATATCACAAGTTAAATTTTGAGCAGGACTTTTAAAACGCTTTGAGATCAAACTTGTGTCAGACAAAGAAATAACCTTTCTCTTTAGAATTTTGGTGGAGAAATTTGTCATACAATGACGGAAGGAAGTGCCTGAAAATCACCATGCCAGAGAGATTGATTTGCGGTGCAAATGAGGGAGGCAATTTATTGTGGGTAGTCTGGTATTTTATAACAACTTTTCACTCCGAGCAAGTTGAAGAGAAATAGTTGCTCAACGTTCTTGTACTCCAAACTGTCCAAAAGGAAACTAAAATACGTCTACAGCTGCAACTTAGGTTCAAAATGGTTCAAATGGCTCTGAGCACTATGGGACTCAACTTCTGAGGTCATCAGTCCCCTAGAACTTAGAACTACTTAAACCTAACTAACCTAAGGACATTACACACATCCATGCCCGAGGCAGGAATCGAACCTGCGGCCGTAGCGGTCGCGCGGTTCCAGACTGTAGCGCCTAGAATCGCTCGGCCTGCAACTTAGGTCCGAATGAACTACAGCATAGGGCAACATTACGAGAGCCCTAAGGTTCACTTACTGAGAAGATCAAGTATGACCGAAGCTTTCACAGAATATGGCAATAAAAACTGGGAAAACAGTAAAGTAAATGTTGAGTACCGAATGGCCAGAAACGTGTCGAGAACTGAACATTAAAATCGGGCACTACCGCACAGTCATCTGCCTTTAAGCGCTCTGAGCCCTTAAATGTTAAACACTGAACAGGAAGTGCGACTATAGGACAGAAGACAAGAAGATACACTCCTGGAAATTGAAATAAGAACACCGTGAATTCATTGTCCCAGGAAGGGGAAACTTTATTGACACATTCCTGGGGTCAGATACATCACATGATCACACTGACAGAACCACAGGCACATAGACACAGGCAACAGAGCATGCACAATGTCGGCACTAGTACAGTGTATAGCCACCTTTCGCAGCAATGCAGGCTGCTATTCTCCCATGGAGACGATCGTAGAGATGCTGGATGTAGTCCTGTGGAACGGCTTGCCATGCCATTTCCACCTGGCGCCTCAGTTGGACCAGCGTTCGTGCTGGACGTGCAGACCGCGTGAGACGACGCTTCATCCAGTCCCAAACATGCTCAATGGGGGACAGATCCGGAGATCTTGCTGGCCAGGGTAGTTGACTTACACCTTCTAGAGCACGTTGGGTGGCACGGGATACATGCGGACGTGCATTGTCCTGTTGGAACAGCAAGTTCCCTTGCCGGTCTAGGAATGGTAGAACGATGGGTTCGATGACGGTTTGGATGTACCGTGCACTATTCAGTGTCCCCTCGACGATCACCAGTGGTGTACGGCCAGTGTAGGAGATCGCTCCCCACACCATGATGCCGGGTGTTGGCCCTGTGTGCCTCGGTCGTATGCAGTCCTGATTGTGGCGCTCACCTGCACGGCGCCAAACACGCATACGACCATCATTGGCACCAAGGCAGAAGCGACTCTCATCGCTGAAGACGACACGTCTCCATTCGTCCCTCCATTCACGCCTGTCGCGACACCACTGGAGGCGGGCTGCACGATGTTGGGGCGTGAGCGGAAGACGGCCTAACGGTGTGCGGGACCGTAGCCCAGCTTCATGGAGACGGTTGCGAATGGTCCTCGCCGATACCCCAGGAGCAACAGTGTCCCTAATTTTCTGGGAAGTGGCGGTGCGGTCCCCTACGGCAAAGCGTAGGATCCTACGGTCTTGGCGTGCATCCGTGCGTCGCTGCGGTCCGGTCCCAGGTCGACGGGAACGCGCACCTTCCGCCGACCACTGGCGACAACATCGATGTACTGTGGAGACCTCACGCCCCACGTGTTGAGCAATTCGGCGGTACGTCCACCCGGCCTCCCGCATGCCCACTATACGCCCTCGCTCAAAGTCCGTCAACTGCACATACGGTTCACGTCCACGCTGTCGCGGCATGCTACCAGTGTTAAAGGCTGCGATGGAGCTCCGTATGCCACGGCAAACTGGCTGACACTGACGGCGGCGGTGCACAAATGCTGCGCAGCTAGCGCCATTCGACGGCCAACACCGCGGTTCCTGGTGTGTCCGCTGTGCCGTGCGTGTGATCATTGCTTGTACAGCCCTCTCGCAGTGTCCGGAGCAAGTATGGTGGGTCTGACACACCGGTGTCAATGTGTTCTTTTTTCCATTTCCAGGAGTGTATTTGGACCAAGGAATGAGAAAACATTTGTAAGACACGATCTTAATAGGTGCGGTACAGGATGTTGGTAAATTACTTAAGTGGCAGGATCAGGAAGAGATATGCGACCTTTTGTGAATACATCTCAGGGACGTCTCATATCAAGCAAATCACTTATAGCGAATCTGGAAAGATCAAACATTGGTTTAGCCGAAACGAATAAAGATGTGCTAGAATTAGGCGTTACAGCAGACGAAGAAACACAGAGTACGTTTAAGAAGTTTGTGTAAGAAGAGAGGTAGGCTGTGCGGGCGGTAGAGGAGAGCACAATAAAAGCTAAAGGTTCAAAACTGCGATCCTTTAGTGATGGAGTCCAAATACAAATAATAACCCTATAATGAGAATATTGAGTTACACTGGTTGAATGTATACAGTGCCCTGATAACAGAAACTAAAATTAATTAACAACACAGATAATAAGAAACAATAGAAATATACTGAAGTTAAAATCTTCTGGGTTATTAGGCCGCGTCATGTTTCTTCTAAAATGATCGACGTTTCGACCCCTCTGCTGGCATCTTCCTCAGGATCTTCTGGTGTCCACTACTATTAGAACACTGTCAGAGACTATTTTGTTTTCTTTATTGGTATTTTCATACCTGTACAATAAAGATAGGCCGGTAGCTGCCTATCTACGCCGCTCTTCAGCCACAGTGAACACATACAAGAAACAGAAAGACAGAAAAACAAAACAAACATGGTGGGAAAAAACGGGATACAGACATATTAAAATCAATGAAGCCGTGCACGGGAGCACTGTTTGGATAAAAAAAGTTCATCACTGTACACAACGGGGAAGAGCGAGTTTACACACGTGAACGGAGGAGCACAAACGGAGAGACACGAAGCACTGACGCGAAGACACACACGAGCACTGGCGACGATCTCCGGCGCATGACAGAGACGAATGTCGCGTCCTCTTATAAAGACTGAGTTTTCAGGCATTCGTGCTGGAAAAGTGATAGTATTAGTTAAAATTCATTTGGCTACCATTGGTGGGCTATAGTTATAGGCTAATATTCCCGCTCTGACGCAGAAGAGGGGGCCTTGTTAGCTAATCTCCAGTGGATACTGTGGACGGCCCATCGTCATTGGATAGAAAGGCACTATTCCACACTTACGCTGGAGATAGGGTTATTTGTTGAAATTCCTGCTACCACTATTGGTTGGTCGTCATCACTGGCTAGATTCGAAATGGACGGAGCAGCCGGCCAATGTGGCCGAGCGGTTCTGGGCGCTTCAGTCTGGAACCGCGCGACCGCTGCGGTCGCAGGTTCGAATCCTGCTTCGGGCATGGATGTGTGTAATGTCCTTAGGTTAGTTAGGTTTAAGTAGTTCTGAGTTCTAGGGGACTGATGCCCTCAGATGTTAAGTCCCATAGTGCTGAGAGCCGTTTGAACCTTTTTTTTTTTTTTTTTTTTTTTTTTTTTTTTTTTTTTTTTTTTTGGACGGAGCAAGAGAGGGGGAATGTTTACCCATAATATTATTGTCCGCCGAGGTGACTTGCAGCGCGTTGTTTATGTCGCTTACACACCGCAGCCGCGTATTTACTTCCTTGATGGCGGGGAGCCACGATGCTGGAAGCCTATAGCCGTCCTCTCATTGAAATTACATGCATTCTTAGAAATTTCAACCGCTTCTCGGATCTTTCTTCAATAAATGTTTGTTTCCTTAGCCAGTACACGTACGTTATTAAAATCGATGTCAAGAGCCACAGTTCTCATGATGTTCCGCTACTGCCCAGAAGGTGCATCCGTTTTCCGTCGGAAAAAATCTTTTATTTTGTTTTCACTAAAGAAAGATGTCTGAATACCATTTTTCTTTAAAACTCTGCTAATGCGGTCAGTGGCCCCAGAAACGAACGGTAACCTGACGGAGTGAGAAAGCGGTTCCTCGTCATTCTTATTAGCGGCATAAATATTCCGCTTAAAAGCCCTGTCGATTGTATAACTGTCATACCCATTTGCCTTCAATGTCCTCTTTAAAAAATTCAACTCTGATTCCAAGTTGTCGTCATCACTGATACGGAAGGCATGTGAAGACAGAGTGGTGAGTACTGCTTGCTTCTGGGCTGGGTGGTGGTGCGAAGTGGCATCTAAACACCTGTTTGTGTTAGTCGGCTTTCTGTACACTCTGTGTCCTAGAGTGTTATCGGATCTTCTGTATACCAACACATCTAGGAACGGGAGACCGACCTCACTCTCAACCTCCCAGATAAATTTGATTTTGGGGTGAATTCCATTCAAGAAATTGTGGAACGCATAAAGTTCTTCTTCGCTGTGTGGCCATATAACAAATGTATCGTCCACATAGCGGAGCCAACAAGAAGGCTTCAAAGGAGCACTACTTAACGCTTGTTGCTCAAAATGTTCTATAAAAACGTCAGCTGCAATTGGCGAAATGGGTGAGCCCATAGCTAGGCCGTCAGCTTGTTCATAGAATTCACCATTGTATTTAAAATAGCTCGAACGAAGACATAATTCAATTAAGTCACAAACATCTGGAGCAACATTCTCCCTTATGATCTACATTGTATCTGACACTGGGACGTTGGTAAATAACGATGTCACATCAAAGCTAACAAGAATGTCACATGCAGATATCTTCAGTGTGCGTATAATTTCTAAAAAAGTGTTTCGAATCTTTTATAAAAGTATTTGTTTTACCAACTAGATGCCTCAGTTTGCCAGATAAATGAGGTGATAAAAAATAAGTCGGCGAGTTAATCCCACTAACTATAAGCCTCAAAGGAACCGATTCTTTATGTACACTCCTGGAAATTGAAATAAGAACACCGTGAATTCATTGTCCCAGGAAGGGGAAACTTTATTGACACATTCCTGGGGTCAGATACATCACATGATCACACTGACAGAACCACAGGCACATAGACACAGGCAACAGAGCATGCACAATGTCGGCACTAGTACAGTGTATAGCCACCTTTCGCAGCAATGCAGGCTGCTATTCTCCCATGGAGACGATCGTAGAGATGCTGGATGTAGTCCTGTGGAACGGCTTGCCATGCCATTTCCACCTGGAGCCTCAGCTGGACCAGCGTTCGTGCTGGACGTGCAGACTGCGTGAGACGACGCTTCATCCAGTCCCAAACATGCTCAATGGGGGACAGATCCGGAGATCTTGCTGGCCAGGGTAGTTGACTTATACCTTCTAGAGCACGTTGGGTGGCACGGGATACATGCGGACGTGCATTGTCCTGTTGGAACAGCAAGTTCCCTTGCCAGTCTAGGAATGGTAGAACGATGGGTTCGATGACGGTTTGGATGTACCGTGCACTATTCAGTGTCCCCTCGACGATCACCAGTGGTGTACGGCCAGTGTAGGAGATCGCTCCCCACACCATGATGCCGGGTGTTGGCCCTGTGTGCCTCGGTCGTATGCAGTCCTGATTGTGGCGCTCACCTGCACGGCGCCAAACACGCATACGACCATCATTGGCACCAAGGCAGAAGCGACTCTCATCGCTGAAGACGACACGTCTCCATTCGTCCCTCCATTCACGCCTGTCGCGACACCACTGGAGGCGGGCTGCACGATGTTGGGGCGTGAGCGGAAGACGGCCTAACGGTGTGCGGGACTGTAGCCCAGCTTCATGGAGACGGTTGCGAATGGTCCTCGCCGATACCCCAGGAGCAACAGTGTCCCTAATTTGCTGGGAAGTGGCGGTGCGGTCCCCTATGGCACTGCGTAGGATCCTACGGTCTTGGCGTGCATCCGTGCGTCGCTGCGGTCCGGTCCCAGGTCGACGGGCACGTGCACCTTCCGCCGACCACTGGCGACAACATCGATGTACTGTGGAGACCTCACGCCCCACGTGTTGAGCAATTCGGTGGTACGTCCACCCGGCCTCCCGCATGCCCACTATACGCCCTCGCTCAAAGTCCGTCAACTGCACATACGGTTCATGTCCACGCTGTCGCGGCATGCTACCAGTGTTAAAGACTGCGATGGAGCTCCGTATGCCACGGCAAACTGGCTGACACTGACGGCGGCGGTGCACAAATGCTGCGCAGCTAGCGCCATTCGACGGCCAACACCGCGGTTCTTGGTGTGTCCGCTGTGCCGTGCGTGTGATCATTGCTTGTACAGCCCTCTCGCAGTGTCCGGAGCAAGTATGGTGGGTCTGACACACCGGTGTCAATGTGTTCTTTTTTCCATTTCTAGGAGTGTATTTTCGGTAGTCTATACATTCAGGGTGAGACAGGTATTCGAGGTGTTGGATTCTTTGTAATAGAGCTGTCCAGTCTCGAGTCTGATATCAGGTTTATCACTTTCTGAACGATTCTGTTCGTCGGTTCACTTTTTAACTTGCGATACACAGGATCAGCTAGTAATTGTTCCATCTTCCTGTGATAATCCATAGCGTCCAAAACAACAGCATTCCCCTTATCCGATTCTGTTACAACGATGCTTTCGTTTCTCCTGAGTTCAATAAGAGACTGCCTTTCCTGCGCAGGTATGTTGCTTTTCGGAGGTTTCGATTTCCGTAGGACTCTCGACACATCTTGTCTTACTTCTTCCGCCTGCACCTTCGGAAGACGAAACAAGGATGCTTCGACGGCACTTACAATTTCTTCAACAGGTACTCTCTTCGGTGTAGTTGCGAAATTGATTTACCACTACCCGCTTCGGATCCAGAAAATACAGGAGACGAGATACTGGCAGAAGTAAAGCTGTGAGGACTGACCATGCGTCGTGCTTCGGTAGCGCAAATGGTAGAGCACTTGCCCGCGGAAGGCAAAGGTCCCGAGTTCGAGTCTCGGTCGGGCACACAGTTTTAATCTGCCAGGAAGTTTCAAGTTACATAAATATACATAAAAGTAAAAATTTGTGGTGGACAAATGTTTACAGTATCAATTTACCATTTAACATTTCTAAATAAGAAGACTTCTAGTTAATATGATGCATTTTCAACGTTAAATGAAATATCTAAGGCGTGAGGCGTGGAAAAGTAGTGTCTAACATACACTTCTGTATCCGTTAGTTACCTCCAGACTTTCGTTTTACGTTGGTTATCTGGTTTCTTCACTGGACAAAATTTCGTTTACTTTAAACATGGACGCTAAGTTTTCAAACAACTTACGGGAATTCAGCAACCAGATAATGTTAACAGCGACCGCCGACATTTCGGCGGGAGCACACTCCGCCATTTTCAAGGCAAACCGCGACGTTGCCTTGAAAACGGCGGGGTGTGCTCCCGCCGAAATATCGGCTTAATTCCCGTACGTTGTTTGAAAATTGTATACGCCAGGAGAAACTCAGATATCACATGGACGTTGAGGTATCCGGGAAAGTAAGAAATCCCAGCAAATATGGATCGGAAGTGTGGGCCTCTTAACATTTCGGGCAGTCGAAAGCATCTCTGATACGAGGCGTTGGCGCGAAGAATTTCTTGCTCCAATTCAGGGTACGTCGAATTGTACCAGTATTTTTATAAATAATGTTTCTGTGTAAATCTAAAACTTAAATCACTGATTTGCATCATGAAAGGACATTTGTGTTCAAAATTTTATGCTTTTGTGATGACTCCATTATATTGTTGTAATGTTTTGTTCAGTAGATTATGATAGTGTGTCAAAATGAACAGTCGATCTGATTCGAGGAATACACACTACTTGGTGATAGTCAAACGGCAGCCCATTATCTCCTGCATTCCTTCTTGTTTTACGGCGTACTGCATATTCAAAAAGACAGCTGATACGTCTTCTCCATTTGGAAGGGAACCAAAACGTCACTTCCAGCTGCCCCGGTAACGCTAACGCATTCAACCTATGTTTTATATCCCCTCCACATCTTGCCACTCAAGCTGTTGTCTAAAATAATCGCAACTTGCAGCTTATATTTCCCTTTACTTGATGAATGTGGACGTTTCCGCTCACACTTTTTACATTATATCTCGCAGTCAGTATTGGCTTTGCAAACGTTATGTTGTTGACGCTGCAATCAGCGTTTGTGCAGTATCTGTATGTTGCAGCGACTGATGGTTTACTGCTAATGATTGTGAGTTGTGTAACCACTCACAGTTGTCTAGAGCTACAGCTCAGTGTGGGTGTGCCGCGCTGACACGCCGTGGTGTGTACCGCACCGATCGGCAACACTGCGTCTCGACACAGCTATACGAGACGTCCATTAAAGAAATTGCTGCGTCGACCTCGTGAGTCGAGAGTCTTTCTTGCGATCCCTCTGATAACATTCGGGCAGTAGCACGACAACTGTCATATGCGCCTTGCTTATTCTATTCCCGCTCTAAACATTACACTTGAAAGCCATCGATTTGGCAACTTCCTACACATACACATACTTCACGGATGTACGCTAGGACACGTAAGCTACGTTTAATTTATCGTTAGAATGTTCACGTGGAAAGACACTAATACCACTAATGCAACTCTAACGCCCAGTTTCTTGTAATTCACTTCTCTTAATCGATATGTAAGGATCTCGAGCGAAAGGGAACTGTGAAAACAAGTAAACGTCTCCAAGCTGAAGTAGCAAATTTTTTAAAGAAATGATTTTACAGTATCATATTTTGACGTTAAGACTTGTGTCAGGCAAAGAAGAAGCAGAACTAAACGTAAAAACTGGCCAGGTGTAAGTAGGATTCCCCCACTGACGATTCCTTACAAATTTAATTATGCGTAAAGATCGTTCACCCGTTTCGGCAATCAAGAATCTCGACGATTTTGACCTGTTATCTAAATTGATACTGCCAAGATATCGGTCCCAGGGATACTAAGATTTTCTAGACTGTGTTAATTTCAAACTTGCAGTCGGATAACAAATTATTTTTTCGTGTGATATTATTACGAATTAAACATTTTCGGATTTTTTTCCTTTATTTGCCGAATTAAACCTAGCTTATTTGCAAGTTTCATGATCCTAGGTCAGAGGGAAGTACTCTGTAGGCTTTGCGAGTATCAAAATATATGATGTAGGAATGCATGGTTTCACGGCGATATGAATTAATAAAATTTTGTCGGGCTTCCAGCCGCGTCAGGTGGTTAAAATCCCACGAGTTTTCGACCAAGCTCTCCCTGGTCATTGTCAAGTGGTAAAACTGACGGCTGTGTCGCTGTGGCCGCGTCGTTATACAGCCGCACTGCTGGCCGAGACGTCACTGGTGCTCTCTTCCTCGCCATGTACACTCCTGGAAATTGAAATAAGAACACCGTGAATTCATTGTCCCAGGAAGGGGAAACTTTATTGACACATCCCTGGGGTCAGATACATCACATGATCACACTGACAGAACCACAGGCACATAGACACAGGCAACAGAGCATGCACAATGTCGGCACTAGTACAGTGTATAGCCACCTTTCGCAGCAATGCAGGCTGCTATTCTCCCATGGAGACGATCGTAGAGATGCTGGATGTAGTCCTGTGGAACGGCTTGCCATGCCATTTCCACCTGGCGCCTCAGTTGGACCAGCGTTCGTGCTGGACGTGCAGACCGCGTGAGACGACGCTTCATCCAGTCCCAAACATGCTCAGTGGAGGACAGATCCGGAGATCTTGCTGGCCAGGGTAGTTGACTTACACCTTCTAGAGCACGTTGGGTGGCACAGGACACATGCGGACGTGCATTGTCCTGTTGGAACAGCAAGTTCCCTTGCCGGTCTAGGAATGGTAGAACGATGGGTTCGATGACGGTTTGGATGTACCGTGCACTATTCAGTGTCCCCTCGACGATCACCAGTGGTGTACGGCCAGTGTAGGAGATCGCTCCCCACACCATGATGCCGGGTGTTGGCCCTGTGTGCCTCGGTCGTATGCAGTCCTGATTGTGGCGCTCACCTGCACGGCGCCAAACACGCATACGACCATCATTGGCACCAAGGCAGAAGCGACTCTCATCGCTGAAGACGACACGTCTCCATTCGTCCCTCCATTCACGCCTGTCGCGACACCACTGGAGGCGGGCTGCACGATGTTGGGGCGTGAGCGGAAGACGGCCTAACGGTGTGCGGGACCGTAGCCCAGCTTCATGGAGACGGTTGCGAATGGTCCTCGCCGATACCCCAGGAGCAACAGTGTCCCTAATTTTCTGGGAAGTGGCGGTGCGGTCCCCTACGGCAAAGCGTAGGATCCTACGGTCTTGGCGTGCATCCGTGCGTCGCTGCGGTCCGGTCCCAGGTCGACGGGAACGCGCACCTTCCGCCGACCACTGGCGACAACATCGATGTACTGTGGAGACCTCACGCCCCACGTGTTGAGCAATTCGGCGGTACGTCCACCCGGCCTCCCGCATGCCCACTATACGCCCTCGCTCAAAGTCCGTCAACTGCACATACGGTTCACGTCCACGCTGTCGCGGCATGCTACCAGTGTTAAAGACTGCGATGGAGCTCCGTATGCCACGGCAAACTGGCTGACACTGACGGCGGCGGTGCACAAATGCTGCGCAGCTAGCGCCATTAGACGGCCAACACCGCGGGTCCTGGTGTGTCCGCTGTGCCGTGCGTGTGATCATTGCTTGTACAGCCCTCTCGCAGTGTCCGGAGCAAGTATGGTGGGTCTGACACACCGGTGTCAATGTGTTCTTTTTTCCATTTCCAGGAGTGTATAATAATGTTTTCAGGCAACGGCCTTGCCTCAGTGGATACACCGGTTCCCGTGCGATCACCGAAGTTAAGCGCTGTCGGGCGTGGCCGGCGCTTGGATGGGTCACCATCCCGCCGCCACGTGCTGTTGCCATTTTTCGGGGTGCACTCAGCCTCGTGATGCCAATTGAGGAGCTACTCGACCGAATAGTAGCGGCTCCGGTCAATGAAAACCGTCTTAACGACCGGGAGAGCGGTGTGCTGACCCCATGCCCCTCCTATCCGCATCCTCACCTGAGGATGATACGGCGGTCGGATGGTCCCGATGGGTCGCTTGCGGCCTGTAGACGGAGTTAGTATAATAATGTTTTCATTCCGCGTCCGTCGCGCCCGTTTTAACATCGCGATAGCCGGGTCCCAGGCTGAGCTGAGTTGCAAACCTCCGTCCTTTTTAATGGTGTTTTCAGAGGAAGAGCCGGCCGCGGTGGTCTCGCGGTTCTAGACGCGCAGTCCGGAACCGTGCGACTGCTACGGTCGCAGGTTCGAATCCTGCCTCGGGCATGGATGTGTGTGATGTCCTTAGGTTAGTTAGGTTTAAGTAGTTATAAGTTCTAGGGGACTGATAACCACAGCAGTTGAGTCCCATAGTGCTCAGAGCCATTTGAACCAATCAGAGGAAGAAAGCAAGAAACTTGTGTTTTTGCCTTTCTGTGGTACAGTGTCGGGAAATATTAGCCGGCTCCTGAAGAGATATAACATTTCGTCGGTGTTCAGGCCCCCAGCAAAAATTCTTCAGCTCATGAGGCCTGTGAAGGACGATCTAGGTCTTAGAACGCCTGGAGTGTACAAGATACCATGTCAGTGTGGCTGTTACTACGTCGGCCAAACAGTACGCACAGTGGAGCAACGCCGGACGGAACACTAGAGGTGCTTACGCCTACGCTATCCAGAAAAATCAGCCGTGGCAGAACACGTCTTAGAAAATGGACACCGAATTCTATTCGACGAAACACCTGTCGTTATGAAGACGAAGGGATTTTGGGATAGCGTCATGAAAGAAGTTATTGAAATAAAAACCTCTGAAAACACCATCAACAAGGACGAAGGTTTGCAGATCAGCATAGCCTGAGACCCGGCTATCGCGATGTTAAAACTGGCGCGACGGACGCGGCATGAAAATATTACCATATATGGCCAGGAAGAGAGCACTAGTGACGTCACAGCCAGCAGCGCTTCTATATAACGACGCGGCCACGGCGACGACACAGCAGTCATATATATATATATATATATATATATATATATATATATATATATATATATATATATATATCCGTTTCTGAGAAATTGGGGTCTTAATAGACGGATAGACAGGCAGACAAATGAAAAAAGTTCCAATGTGACAGTATTACAGATTAACAGCTTTCAGATTTTTTCCTTTTTTTGCACTGTGAAACCTTGCTTCTTGGCAAATTTCATGATTGTAGGTGAACGAGATGTATCCTGTAGGTTTTTATGAGTGATAAAAATCAAATAAAAGTAGTCTCGATCGCGTTTTCAGACGTTTATTTGTTAGCAACGGGTTTCGGCCGTTTCCTCAGACCATCTTCAGGCTTCTTTCCACCATTATGGCTCATAGGGGCGGCAGACGTAACGCAATCCGTAGAAGTAAGGATTCACTGCTAAAAACGCGATCGAGACTGTTTTTATGTGATTTTTAACATTTTATGTCGATCGCTGCTTTGCTCCACTTAGAGAATGCTTTCTAAAATTTTTTGATGGATGGGTTTGCGAGTATCATGACATGTGACATAAATGGCCGTGTCTTTTGATTGCATTGACATAGAAGTTTCACTTTTCTACATCGTCAAGGAACCATGGACATTGATATGTGACAAATTTCAACTTGATACGTCTAGCCGGTACTGAGAGAAAAAGGTTTTGAAAACTCAGACAGACAGACGGATAACAAATTGATCCTATAAGGGTTCCTTTTTCTCGACTGAAATACAGAAACCTAAAAAGAAACCAGCAGGTCAGGCAGTACATTTAAACTCCATGGAGTAGGCAGGACTGATGGAGAAATGCCTCAAGATACTGACTGAGTTCACAACAGAGCATCTCTGACGGTAGGAGGGACCATTTATATGACCAATTAACAACTCCAGAATTCGTAAATCGTGATGTGCATGGGTGGAGTGAATGAAAGTTGCTAAATATAGACAATCACTGAAAACTAATGAAACTAACAAAACCATCACTACAACAAGTAAAATAACTCAAGCGTTCGAAATTTCGCATGCAGCAATTAATTTGTTGCAGCAAAAATTTGAAGCAGCGCAAGTAATCCTTTTAGCAGCTAAAGGTACAACGTGCGGACACCCGCAAAACGGCATAGCCTCAGTTATTATCCGCTACCGCCGAAGAATAAACCAAACACAAGCATTGAGAGTACAGCTGATGCAAAACAACACCAGGAGCTTACCAAACGCCTCCAGAAACCAGGTTGTTGGAGATGGTAACAACTGCAGCCGTAATTAACACTCCAGTCTCCACAACCGCTACGAAGTCCGTGCGCCCTGTCATCACGCAATTTCCGTTTTTTGTCTCTTGCTGCTGCCGACCGACTCTGTTACTGACTGCAAAAACTTCTTGCGGTATCTGTGAACTATCCCTTTTAGCTGACGTAAACTTTCACACGCAGCAGCTACGTTCATTTAATTTCATCATGTCGTGGCGACTCTGGTCATTGAGAGACCCCCAGCACAAGCCGAGTACCTGTTTGTTGGTCAGTGGACCTCTACTACGTGAATGTATAATGTTCTCATCAAGACTCATTACACAAGCCTGTGCGCCCTTTTCTTCTAAAATGGGTAGCTGAAAGAAGAGAAACTGCTGCTCTTTTGGAAAATCATGACTTAGTGCTTTTTCTCATCTAGATGTTGGTGTTTACATCATGATATGATCACTGGTACCGGACGATAATTTCCATATTGTTAAAATTCTTCTGATATATATTTGCGTTTTCCATTCTTTAACTAAATATTTGCACATATTTATAGTGCTGTTGCTTGTATAGGACATTCCATTATCATTAAAACGTCATCCAACGTCCCCAGCTTCATCTAGACGTTTCCACACGTTGCTATTTTCAGCTATTTGCATCGCATATCTTCTATCGCCATCTACCAGCCTACCATTAGGTCAGGTTTCCGATCTTTCCCTGTCTTTTGGAATCCAGAAAGAAACTTCCCTGGACTATGTCTAATCCATTCGTTTCACTAGATGTCCGTTTTATTTTCATTGTATTGTATTGTACTGTATGTTAACCGGGGACCTAGAAACGACGGAGAGACTCCGTCCCGGCCGCAGCCGCAGTGGTCCACAACCCCACGACGACTACCGCAGTCCACTGCACCCCTTCGCCGCCCCACACCGAACCCAGGGTTATTGTGCGGTTCGGCCCCCGGTGGACCCCCCTACCACCACCCCCACCCTCCCCCACCCCCACCCCCGGGGGAACGTCTCATACCAGACGAGTGTAACCCCTACGTTTGCGTGGTAGAGTAATGGTGGTGTACGCGTACGTGGAGAACTTGTTTGCGCAGCAATCGCCGACATAGTGTAGCTGAGGCGGATGAAGGGGAACCAGCCCGCATTCGCCGAGGCAGATCGAAAACCACCTACAAACCATCCACAGACTGGCCAGCTCACCGGACCTCGACACAGGTCCGCCGGGCAGATTGTTGCCGGGGACCAGGCGCTCCTTACCACTCCAGGAAGCCGTGCGTTAGACCGCTCTACTAACTGTGCGGGCTACTTTCATTGTACTCATGATTATATTTTCGCTTCCAATTCATTTCCTGGCCCATTTATTTGATTATCTCTTCCCCCAAATAAAATATAAAAAAACGAGTTATCCAAATGAGACGGAAATCGGTAGATTTGATGTACATATAAAGATAAACACATGATTACAATTCTGAAAGATCGGCTGATTTATTCAGCAGAAAGAGCTTCACAAATTGAGCAAGTCAATAACCCACTCGTCCGCCTCTGGTCCTTATGCAACTAGTTATTCGGTGCACCACTGATTGATAGAGTTGCTGGATGTCCTGGAGGATATAGTCCAAAATTCTATTAAATTGGCGCGTTAGGTCGTCAAAATCCAAGTTGGTCGAAGGACCAGGCCCATAATGCTCTAAACGTCCTCAATTGGGGAGAGATCCGGTGACATTACTAGCGAAGGTAGGATTTGGCAAGCACGAAGACAAGCACTAGAAACTTTCGCCGTGTGCAGAAGGGCATTATCTCGCTGAAATGTAAGCCCAGGATGGCTTGCCACGAAGGGCAAAAAAAAGTATGACATAGAGCTGTTGTCCTAAGCATAATTGGGGGGGGGAGGGAGAGGAAATCAAAAAATCCAAGATAGTGTATTGTCATGCTGGAATTCAAGAAAGTTGCCCTGCAATACTGACACAGGCTCTATGACATACGAATTCAAGATGGGTGACTTGGCTCTATGATGCCAGAATTGAATACATGCTTTATACTGACTGACATCAATTACCGCCTGAGGCAAGGGACGTTTGCTGCCCCTGCAGCCGGTCCATTAGAAAAAGGATATCAGTCTGTTGACCTACTTGACATGTTTCCCCAAACTGTGATAGCGCTGCAGCCACAGCCCCTCGTCCTAAGTTTAAATCCACATGTGCTATGTTTAAAACAACTGCTGGGAATGGGATAGTAACAACTGTACCTTTCTTCAAGCAAACACGGTGACGAGCCCCGTTTCCGTCGTGGCAACGTTCCTTACAGCCAGACTTTTAGAGTCGACCGTGATAACACGATATAATAACCTATAGCCCACACATACATGCTGCCTGGAAATTGAAAAATCAGGAGACGCGCATTCGTCCTCCTGGTGGTGGACAGTTATGCAGTGGCTCAAAGGCAAAAAAGGGAAAAAATGGTTCAGGTACTATGCTCTTAAATTCATCTTCATACTTTAGGTTCATTCGATGGTGGTTCTTCTCCACCAATAACGTAGCCACCCGCCGCAGAGCCATTTTTCTTTCTTTATTGTTATTTTATTCCCCCTCACAACATGTGGACGTGGGAGTGGGGTGGATGAGCTCGAAGTGATACAAATAAACCGCTCCTCAGGCAGTAGAACTTAACTCTAACTTAGATGCTAAAACAACGATCAAGAAGGTATATGAACAATGAATATAAAATTATTTGAAAAGGTGAAGTGATTGGGAAAAAATGTAAATAATATAACACTGGCTTTATGAATTTTTCAAAACTGTGATAAAAATACAGACAGCAAAATTAAAAACAGTTGATAAACACCTGAAGAATACTAAACATTTGAAGAAAACATTTGAAAAACACTGAACATGACAAGAGAAATTGACCACTAAAAACGGAGCACGGTGCACTTTCACCAAAACTGGGGAAGGACCTGCCCTGGGGCAGTAGACTGTAGATCAAAAGAAGGGTGAGTATGAAGGGAGGTAGTAGACTAGTGGTGATGAGGACTAAGAGGAGGTGGCGATGAGGCAGGGTGGCCGTGCGAGACAAGGAGGAGTGGAAACTGGTATTGGGATCTATAGATTAGAGTGGAAAATGGAGTGGGGGGGGGGGGAATCTAATAGGTCTCGTCGGATCTAATAGATCCGGCGACGTACCGAGAATTAAGCGCAGATCCGACGCAGCGTATCACACGGAATACCAATCGGTTAATCGAGGCGTCTTCTCTACCTGCGGACATACAGAGTAACCTGTGCAACACAGAAGCCCAGCCACCTCGGCTGTATGGATTACCTAAGCTCCATGAGAACAACATTCCACTAAGACCGATTGTTAGCGCTCCTGGCTCACTGACGTATGAACTGGCAAAACACTTGGCCTCTCTGCTCCAGCAGCACGTGGGGAAGACCGATACATACATAAAGGACTCAGGACATTTCATTGAGAAGCTCAAGAAACTAAAACTGGCACCAAACAATATCCTGGTCAGCTTTGATATTGTTTCTTTGTGTACGAAAGTGCCACTCAGTGACGCTCTGGAGCACATCATTTCCATTTTCCCGCAAGACATCACAAAGCTCTTCCATGCTTGTCTCACCACGAGCTTTTTCACTTGTAATGGCAATTTCTACGAACAGCTGGAAGGCATTGCCATAGGTAGTCCTCTTAGTCCAGTGGTGGCCAACTTCTTCATGGAACATTTCGAAACCCAGGCATTGGAGTCGGCGACTTGTAAACCTAAGGTGTGATACAGATACGTCGATGATACTTTCGTTGAGTGGAGCAATGGTGAAGAACAGCTCGGTGACTTCCTAAGGCACTTGAACAGCCTCCACGCCAACATAAAATTTACCATGGAAGTAGAAAAGGACAAAAAACTACCATTTCTAGAAGCGAAGGTCACAAGGGATGGCGAAAACCTGGGGCATAGCTTGTACCGAAAACCGACACACACGGACCGATACCTGTACAAACTATCAAACTACCACCCGAGCCAGAAAAGAGGCATGATTCATACGCTCTTAACACGAGCAGGATGAATATGTGGGCCGCAGCACCTCAAACGCGAAATGCAACACCGGGAAAATGTTCTGTGGAGCAATGGGTACTCCACAAATTATTATAAGTGTAACAGAGCCAAAAACTCGGCGAAGTAAGAAATCGGATACAGCCTTTCTGCCATACATTCCTATCTTGACGGACAGAATTGGTCGTATACTGCACAAACACGGCGTAAAGACAATTTTCAAACCAACAAGGAAGGTCAAAGAATGTCTTAGATCGGCAAAGGACAAAAGGGACCCACTTGCAATGTCGGCCGTGGCAGAGCACGGTGAGACCGACCACGTAATAAAATTCACCGACACTGAAGTTCTGGCACTATAACAACCGCTTGTTCAGAGAATCTGTAGAAATACACAAAGACGGGAATAGTTTCAACAAGAAAGAAGAATGCCTTAAGGTAAATGGATCCTGGCTTCCTGTACTGCAGCGAGAGACCGTCACAGGTAGCAAGAGGAGAACCGCACCGGAAATGACCGCGGTGAAGCCCTCGGACGTTGGCGCGCCAGGTACATATAATCTGCGGCCGCGAGCTCGGCTCCGGTTCACCACCGGAAATGGAGGGTGAAACTTTGACAATGCCAGTCACTCGTGCTGGCGAAACGTCAGTAAAATTATCAGACTAACGTCGGCCGAAGAACCCGAGACAGAAGCAAATAGGCATATTGTCAACAAGTAGCCACGAAAGCCTTAACAATTTTGTATTGCATCGAATATTGGACATTGCACACCACACAAACACCTGCTGAGGGTGAAGAGACTTCTCGATCTCAACATATTCTCTGTCCCCCCAAATGCGCCAATTTTGCTTATTGACGAACCCATCCAAATGAAAGTGAGCTTCGTTGCTAAACCAAACCACACTATTTCCCATCATGCCGCGCGGCCAACCGTGCAGTTTGAACGTCCTAAAGCAAGCTGTTCGGAAGTTATTACTATTTTAGTCCATATAGGTCAATAATTGTCATCCTGAACATTTGATGGGAAAGAAAGGTATTTTAGTGAGAGTAGCGGTCTGTAACCATTTCTGTGCGGGATATTCCATGACGAAAAAACTCAGCTACCATCACAACAGAGTGCAGCGGCAAATGACGCCAGATGGCTGTAGCTATCATCGGCGACACAGCACAGGTCACTACCTCCATCTCGTGAAAGGAATGTGAGTGCTATATCTCTATAGCTCAACCAGAGGACTAACGGGAAATCACGCGGCTATATCATGCGTCACGAGCGCAGTGGAAATTTGCTCCAATAGGGAGCGAAGACAATAGCTCAAGTCAATCATGTTCCAGATCATCCAGCCAACTGCCGATAGCTCATACGGCATAACCCTTTGCCGGTCCAGAGTGCTTCCCCCACAGATAACACTGAATTTTGCGTTGAAAATAGCGAATATAGAACTGCAATCAATGAAATTAGAAAATATTCCGTATTTTGCTCCCGTTGCGACATTTCGGAACTGTATTTAATGCCGACCGTAAGTCAAGAACACTATATGTTCCAACACGTATTGACGACATAACTTAATAACAGTTTAAGATATGTCAACCAGAGATTGACTCTCCATAGTGATCAATGTTGCAGAATACAGATCAGACAGTTCAGAAATTAGGTTGTGTTCACATCATTCTTATAAAATGAACGTCAGCGACGGTAAATGTATGTCACGAAGCAGCAAATCTTACGAGAGCATCGGTCTTCTCCCTTCTTATGAACAGCATCTCAGCACAGAAAACAGTCACCAATCGCAGACGCCAGACCACAGCGCACACAAGTGTGAACAGTGATTTGCTAGGTGCTCTTCAATTCACTCATAAACTCGGGTGATATCCTGTATTTTGCTCATGTGACGACATCAGAAGCCAGGGAGACGAATTTATCGCTTTATGGGTCTCATGGCCGAACAGAGCGACCTCTGAGTTACACACAATCAGTGTTTGTGCACTGCATCTTGCTGTTCTGTCTCCAGAAAGGGCATAAGACGTGCTCCATAAATGGTGCTAACGATATAGCTTATTGGTTGTGTGCATCAGCTCAATGATAGTTCTTGAACGCTACGATCGCATGTTCGAATCCTGCCTCGGGCATGGATGTGTGTCAATGTCCTTAGGTTAGTTAGGTTTAAGTAGTTCTAAGTTATAGGGAACTGATGATCTCAGAAGTTAAGTCCCATAATACTCAGAGCCATTTGAACCATCTGAATACTTCTTTAACAATGAGGATGCCTACTTATTAGCGTGGTGGTCCATCTTTTTTCGTACTTAGTACAGTGTCGCGATTCTGTGCTGCTGGACTGGATAAACTCTTGATAGGTTGACAGGGACTGCCACGTGCAATTTTTGAACTGGTAGACTATTTATCGTCTTTCTTGAGAGAAATGTCCGCCCCCGTTAGCTGAGTGGTCAACGCGGCGGAATGCCACGCTGCGGGTCCCGGGTTCGATTCCCGGCTAGCGCAGGAGATATTCTCCGCTCAGGGACTGGGTGTTGTGTTGTCCTCATCATCATTTCATCCCCACCTCCGACGCGCAAGTCGCCCAATGTGGCGTCGAATGCAATAAGTACTTGTCCTCGAATGGGGGACTCCCGGCCCAGAGTGCCGTATGCTCATTTCCATTGAGTGAAAAACATTCAGATGAAAATGCTTCCTTCTGAATTACAATATTGCAAAGGTGAGAATGCAGAACACACAAGGTTAACGTGTTGATGATTTACCGCCATCCAATAGACCATAGGCCTATATATTAAAATGAAATCAATAGAGCAGTACTGCATCAGTCTGCTGTGATCCCTCCCACATAGGATTTTGTTACAGCTTTACTCAGTAGGGCATTTCCCGCTATTCACAGCATACAGCTCGCTATACAGGATTGTAAATGCCCCAGGTAGCAATATACTTAAACGACAAACTGACATCGAACGACTCTGAGGGGTTTCTAATAACTTCTGACGAACACCTTCAGAGATAGTTATGTATCTAGGCAGAAGAAGCGTGAAAGTCTTCTACGACAAGGAATTTTACTTTGAAATTCGTTTTCTAGTCGTTTGTATCTAACCTAAAGCAATGCAGTTCATATAGTCGTACTTATAAGATATCGGTTTGTAGCTCAGCAGAAATAGAGTGAAAGTATTGTACTTAACAAGTGTTGCAAATAGTTCTAGACATTGCAGCATAGCCCATTTCATTTGGTCTGCGTATTTCCTACATCTCAGTATAGGTAAACGACTCTCATAATGTATACATGAAACATTTCGACGGGATTTATATATGATATCTCACGAACTGTAAGGTTGATTGTACAGGAAAATGTGCTATAACAGTTCATACAGACGCCTGGATCGCTCTGGCTCAGCTGGTAAAGATCGCTATCGGTTGTAGTTGTAGTAGTAGAAGAAGATTAAATAGATTCGAACAGTAGGTCCCGTGGCGAATTCAGTAAGGTAGATTTATACTAATGAATACACTCACAACAGCACCACTCGAACACCTGACAAGTCGTGCAGTTTCCGAAGTGCTCGTGCCGAGCTTCCGTGCCATCACAATTTGCTCTCGGTCAAACTCAGATAGATTGCGCGCTGCTATCACCTGGACGGGTTTATATCGACAGCAGGTCATTGTGGTCATAGTGTTGTAACTAAACTAACTACAATATAGAGAGGAACAAAGTAGTGTCGTTCCCAGCTTAAATGTAAAATCTGTGATAAGTTGCAATGGAACACTGCATTAGATGCCAGTGGCTGATGAGCACAACCTGTCAACATTTGAGTTAAGACAACGAGCGTGTGAAATTATTGCAAGATGTTCTATTCTCTCTCTCTGTAACTTGCCAGTACAGCAGTATTGCATGATGCAGGGAAGGCGGTGTCTTCATCATTGGGGTTCAGTGGTGTTGCCAAATACATGACCAGTAGTGGCGCATTCGCACAAGAAGTGTGCTGCTATCTGGTGTAAATAACCGTTGATTTTGTAGCAGATTCATTTGCAGTTGAGCAGTACCACCAGTAACAGGGTCTACGCCAGATGAGGAGACAACATGGAGCCACCAGTGTCAGCCACGGTTTCGAGTCTCCTTCAGGCTACTTGCTTCTTGCACTATTTGCACCCGCCGGACTTGGTGCCACAACGCAGCAGGCTTGCAAGTCCACTCCAGCAACAGCTGAACCCCTGCCAGGGGGCCGTGGGTCGCACCTCAGGCACAGCAGAGACCTTCCAACAATGCAGTCAGTGTACCTCTTGCCACTCGCCTTGGACACCTGAATGCGGTCATTCATTAAAGAATGTCTACCTCTGCAAGATGCTAGCACAAGCTGCTGATATTAGTGCTATTACTTACACAGTACAGCCGTGGGTCTAGCGCAGAGTGCAGACGTCAGCCAAGAAAGACGTCTGCAGCTAGAGGGATGTTAGCCGCCGGCTGAGCCACTACGGGCCCACTCCTGTGGGGTACGAGCGTGAGCGCTTCCCCATTACGCACCCTAACCAATGCATAAGTTGGAAATAAAGTGTTAACTTTGACAACCGCTTCTTTGTGGGCCTCATTGGCTTCCCATCCAGTCTCACCCCTCGTCCACCCAGCATCCTGACAAGGCAGTCGCCCATGCCACCGACGGGTCTGCTACACTATGATAAATAAGAAAACTCTGATAATGTCGCATGTATTAATAATTCTGTTAGAGTCGTTTTTCCTAGGTCATTCCAAAGTAAACTTGTTGCTAAGGAAAACTGTTTACTCAAAATTGCTCAAAAAATGGCTCTGAGCACTGTGGGACTTAACATCGAGGTCATGAGTCCCCTAGACTTAGAACTACTTAAACCTAACCAAACTAAGGACATCACACACATCCATGCTCGAGGCAGGATTCGAACCTGCGACGGTAGCGGTCGCGCGGTTCCAGAATGAGGCGCCTAGAACCGCTCGGCCACACGGCCGGCCAAAATAGCTGTGTGATGGTATAGAACAAACAGGATTTTGCTCTGGTGGGAACGAGTGTTTCCGCTGTACCGTTCAGACTAAAGCTTTAACGTCCTGGTGAGACAGGAGGGACCATATATGTCGAGCAAGTAGTAAGGCAGATTAAATATATGGAAATTTCTAGTCTTCTTTGCATGTAGCCGGAACAGGTGTTCGTGAGACTGTGAAATAAGATCAGTATGACAAACATAGAGATATTTCACATGTAGGCATTTATCGCCAGGGACTGATGACCAGAGATGTTAAGTCCCATAGTGCTCAGAGCCATTTATCGCCAACTCCAAGTACCGAAAGTTGTGCAGAGAATGTCCTTCTATGGCAATATCGCTGTAATCAACAACTGAAGCTGAAGTACTTTAAAAATGGACGCAAACAGCCTCGACCGTAGAAACTTTTATTTCGATGGTAATTGATTTCGGTCATTTTTTAAGAATCCTCAGAACACATACCATCATGGTATGAGTATAGTCATAAACTGACCTAAACCGGTTACCATCGAAATTAATGTTTTTGTGATCGAGACGGTTTGTGTTCACTTTTAAAGTACTTTTTGCCAGACCACTGTTTCTCCGAGAAACGTTCCCAAAAATTACTGACGTTGAAGCGTCTGTTGATTTTTTTATGATCAAAGGGAAGAGTTTTACATGTTTATATAGCGCCTGTACAGATGCTAATTCCTTTTCAGATTTGTAGTTATGTTTTTAGCACAATACGAGTTTTTGTAGAATTTTACTCCTAGAATGTGCTTTACGTAAATCCTAGAAAGCAGTCAGAACCACATGATCACTTTATTCGCAGTATAAATTGTACTGACTGGGGTCAGTTGCTGAGAAGTATGAAAGGGTGTGTTGAACCATTGTGTGAGTGCAATTAATTACCTATCGACGGCAAATGTTGACGTCCTGTGAGACCATACTGAGGCATTCTCGGACGGTTGCATTGGCAGAGCGTTGTCCACGAAAAGCAATGAACCGAATTTAATTGTCTCAGAGGTTTAGAATTTGCCCTTTTTCGCAGGTCTGTCAGTGCCTTGAATTGAACGACTTTCTAATTTTGATGCAAAATGCAGTAAAAGAATATTTCTTCACGTCACGTTAAGTGGATGGAATTACTATTAACAATACAAAATCGAATAAAATTAATATTCTTTCATATAAAAGTAAATTTAATTTTTTGCCACAGTTTTAAAACTCGGGCATTTATAGTGAGGGACGTAGTGCAACAGATAATCTCGTAAGTTGAAAGAAGCTGTAAAATTAGTTTCATTGAACTGACTTCTAGAAACAGAGGGTTCCTGAATACCAATGTCCGTCTTTGACGTGAATACACTTTCTTAGATTTGCTTCTGGTTCCAAACGTCAATATTCAAATTCATATAGCTGTTGCTTTCTAAATGCATCTTTAGTTAAGCTTAGTGACGTTTTAATTATTTGACAGCGGATCTCGGGGTAGGTAATTTATCGTGTCCTATATGATAAAACTAAATGTATGTGACTTAACGTGTCACTAAGTTGCGACAGTTGATCTGCTTTGCAGGATTTCGAAGCGTAGCGATCTGCTGTATTTCTGCATTCTGACTTCTTGCCCCCAAATTAGCTTCGTTCTGCGGTTACTCTGTTCTTCAAAGGCTGTGGCGTTTTCTGCTGCCGACTGTCAGAGACACACACACAGAGAGAGAAAGAGATTTCGTTTTGTCCCTTATCGTTCCACGGTCGTTAGATCACAGAAGCGAGCTGTTTCCTGCGCCGTCAACCGTCTATTGAGCTGTTCTGTAACTCCTTCCTGCGTCAGTGCCGCCTGAATACTCTGATGAAGCCAATTGGCGCCGTCCTTATCGCGTAGCCAAAGGACACGTCTGCACAAGAGCATACGCAAGGGTAGCCTGCCGGCTGCACTGAAACTTCAGAACGTTTTGCGATGAAGAAATCTTCCCTGCTTTCCCTATAAATGGCACTGACACTTATAAAATTCCTGTTTAACGTATGTCAAGCGTCAATTTTCTTTGCCAAATACTTTTGTAGAGTTAGCCCATTTAAAGAACGCGTGCAGTGCGTACTTCGATAAGATGGATAAACTGGAAAACTGTACCGTCATAAAATTATTTCCTTCCAAATGTTTATAGTTAGTTCATAGTTGGTGAAAATGTATAAGATGTTTACTGTTTTATTTCAGTTGTTAATTAATGGACGACCGAATTAGGACGTAGACGTGACTCTTGTAATAGGAATGCACATGAAAATCGTACTAAAACTGTGTCCCTATAGGGAAAAAATGAGCAAATGCATAAAGAGTACACTGCATCTTATACGAATAACCAACGACGAGAAGGATTTGTGGCAGATGGACGCCACCACATTTGCACCAGAAGGAAATGCTAAAGCGGATTTGTCAGCAATGTTCGGACCGTTAAAAAAATCAACTTATTTGGTGTGTAAAACTGGCGACTTCGCATCAACACGACGTCTTAGTTTCAATCTGCCGAAAACATTTAAAGAAGACTGTTACTGCTGATTACCTTTCACAAGTCAAAACAGTAACTGGCGAATACTACGCAAGTATTCAGAACCCAGTAGATGGAAAAATTTGTGAGGATAGCCATGATATACAATAGAAAACAAATTTTTCATCAGAACAATGCATATGCTCACACGTATATTTAGACGACGAGAAAACCGAAGGTTTTGAAGGACAAATGTTGGAATGTCCACCTATTTCATAAGTTTTGGTAACCTCATATTTCCACGTACTTCTGCAGCTAAACCAATGTGAGCTCGAAAACGTTTCAATTCCAATCAACATGTTGTGGCAGCTATGGATCGTATTTTTAGACCTTCCAAAATTGCATGACAGAGGTCAAATCTGCTCACTGGAAAAACATCGGACAAAGTGCTTTTTTAATAGAAAGCTACGTCCAAAAATTCTATCATTGTGTTGTTTGTGTTTTACAGACAGTAATGGAGTGTCGAATATGATCTCACGAGAATGGAAACCTTTGCAGACGATCATTTTCTCATTTCTTCATAGTCTGGGTCCCAAAGATACAGAAACCTCAAATTTGTTACAATTCTCACATCGGATAATTCTCTTTTTTGTGAAATGCATACTGAAGAAAAGGGAGCGAGGTAGTTTTGACATATAGCTTTGTGACTAAGGGATGCTAAAAGTTATTCTTATCTCCGGCTTGCACTATGCAGTTTGAGTTCGTACCATCAGTAGTGAGTGGTGACAGAAAGAAGTGAAGCATTCACTTCTAAAGACGCAAGCAAAGGCCTGTATATTCGTTCGAATTACAGTGTTTTGTACAACAAGGAACGTGGGAAAAGTTAAAACTCATAGCGTCATAACCAAAAGAAACCTTGGCTTTCATACAATTACGCATCATATCTGTCACTATATTCACTGTGTCCTGGAAACAATGTGAGACATACATTCAGTTCTATAACTTTCGCATATGCGTCATTGGATGTAACTTTGGATATAAACTGAGGTGACAAAATGTCATGGGATAGCGATGTAACAAATATACAGATGGCGGTAGTATCGCGTACACAAGACATAAAAGGACAGCGCATTGGCGGAGCAGTCATTTGTATTCAGGTGATTCCCGCCAAAAGTTTTCCAACGTGATTATGACCGCACGGCGGGGATTAACAGATTTTGAACGCAGAATGGTAGTCGGACCTAGACGCGTCGGACATTCCATTTCGGAAATCGTTAGGGAATTCAGTATTCCGAGATCCACAACGTCAACAGTGTGCTGAGAATACTAAATTTCAGGCATTACCTCTCACCACGGACAACACAGTAGCCGACAGCCATCTCTTAACGACCGAGAATATGCGGCGTTTGCGTAGAGTTGTCATTGCTAACAGACAACCAACACTGAGTGAAATAGCCGCAAATATCGATGTGGGACGTACGACGAACGTATCCTTTAGGACAGTGCGGCGAAACTGGTCGTTAATAAGCTGTGGCAGCAGACGACCGAAGTGAGTGCCTTTGCTGACACCACACATCACCTGCAGCGCCTCTCCTGGGCTCGTTACCATATCGGTTGGACCCTAGACAACTGGAAAACCTAGGCTTGCTCAGATGAGTCCCGATTTAAGTTTGTTACAGCTGATGGTAGGGTTCGAGTGCGGAGCGGACGCCTCGAAGTCATAGACCCAAGTTGTCAAAAAGGCATGGTGCAAGCTGGTGGTGTCTCCATGATGGTGTGGGCTTCTTTTATTTGGAATGGACTGGACCCTCTGGTCCAACTTAACCTATCATTACCTGTAAACGGTATGTTCCGGCAGTGGGAGACCACTTTCAGCCATTCATGTTCCCAAACGACCATGCGCCACGACACCTGGTCACAAATGTTCGCGACTGGTTTGGAAAACATACCGGACAATTCAAGCGAATGATTTGGGCACCGAGCTCGCCCGACATAAAGCCCATCGAACATTTACGGGACATGATAGAGAGGTCAGTTCGTGCACAAAAACCTGCACCATCACCACTTCCTCAATTACAGAAGCATGGCTCATTATTTCTGCAGGGGCTTCCAACGACTTGTTGCGTCCATGCCACTTCGAGTTGCAGCACTGTGTCGGATAAAAGAAGGTCCGACACGATATAATGAGGTATCCCGTGACTTTCGTCACTTCCGTTTATGTACGAAGGCTGACTGAAAAGTAATCCCTCCGAAACCTTTATGTGTAAGCTCTTCTTCTTAAATAAAACAAACGTTATTAACGTTCTATATCTTTAATCTTCATTTATACACATTTTAACCCCTGTGCCGCGACAGAGCTCCGCATTGTGACGTGTAACATGGCGGTTGTAAGTGGCGTAGGTAAAGGGTCACTATGTGTAAGTGGCGTGCAGTTACGTGGTGCTTATGAAATGAGTGGAGCCCTGAGCTATATCTGTTACTATGACGACGAACGAGTCGTCGCCAATGTTGACTGGTGGCCAATGCTAAATAGAACATATAAATCATAGCAGGTTTGTCAGTAACGTCGATAAGGTGCTGGCTGCGTGGTCTGGATCTGCAACGACTAAAATAATTAGAAATTTTGGTAAAAAATAATATATATTGTACTTAACTTACTGTATTGGATTCTCCTTGGCTGCATTCATATAATTATAAACAGATAGCCATCGAGGCCTCACTTAGGCCATACGTTACTAAGCGCCTTGTTAGAGGTTGCTTCCTATCAGCTGAAGGCAATGATACTTTACTACTTGACGTCCCGACAAGAGTGGACGAGAGCTCGCTAGAAACTTGACTCAGGCGGCGCTAGCGGTGCTGGTCGCGACCCACGAGTCCAACGATACTAATACGAACAGCGGTCGATAACTGCAACCCCTAACAAGTGTGGTATCGAACGTTGATACCACAATATCCTAATGGATAAAAGAGCCACACGCAAATGGAAATGCCATCTGACATTAAAATCAAAGTAAAATATTGGGTCGCCACCAACTGTAGCCACATGACAAACAAGAGGTTCGACTGAGTTGGAAAATTAATTAATTTAGTCATAAGGAAGATCTCCTGAGAGAACATTCATTGTAATGTTCCTGGTCTAGCGGTTCTGGCGCTGCAGTCCGGAACCGCAGGACTGCTACGGTCGCAGGTTCGAATCCTGCCTCGGGCATGGGTGTGTGTGATGTCCTTAGGTTAGTTAGGTTTAAGTAGTTCTAAGTTCTAGGGGACTTATGACCTAAGATGTTGAGTCCCATAGTGCTCAGAGCCATTTGAACCATTTTTTGTAATGTTCCTGAGAAAAAATGGGATGCAACTGTCAATATGATGCAAGGATTGTTCACATGACTCAAATATTAAAATAATATAATAAGTGCATGAACACTTGAATAAGAGCAGCATGCAGCAACATTCCTGGAAGCAAAATCTATTCAAAAGAATTTGTTTTAAATAATAAGAGAACTCTAATTATAAGCTCTGTGTGCATGGAAGCGCTATGGATGGACTAACAAGGAAACTACAAGGTAAATGGCATAGGTAAAGGAGATGTAACATCGGTACACTGGCTAAGACTTGAAACAAAATTTTTTATTTCTTAAGACATTGATATAAGACATCTATATAGCTGCTGTTGCCTGGTAACTTCATACGATTGCTTGTGAAACGCTATACGATTCACAACAGAATCTCTTAATTTAGAATCGGGGTCGTAATTATAGGAGGCCAGGAAAGGTTAAATATTCACATTCAGACCCACATTCACTCAAAGAACAGCAAGGACGGCCCTAACACCAACATGCAATGAAGCTAGGACGTTTGTTCCACTGTGTTGAGAAATCATTAAATAAAAAGTAAATCTGAATATGATGGTTGTATTTAAAGTTTAACCTCAGTTTGGAGAAACCGCCTCAATGAGGACCACACATACATGCTTACACACTTAACATGAAATCACGAACCACAAATACAACTGAATAATTCAGACCAGATATATTTAATATTACAAAATCAGAGCAATAAGTAATCCCTTGGACAGAGACAGGGGACCATAGGAGAGTTAGGCTAACACTTAACTTGCATGGCCACGTGGTTCATGGAAACACAATTTCTACATGCCGTGGCCAAATTTAAGCAACATTAAACCACACAGCCACGAACAATCAACATTTTACAGAGGACACATTTGAATAGAGAAAGAATAATTGTAGAGGGCCAACAAACTCTAATATTAACCCACATGGATGGTTTCCAATGGACATATAGCAATGAAACAAAGAAAATTCACAAAGAGACAAAAATTATCAAGACTTGAGAAAGAATAGAATATATACACAAGCAAACGCAGGCACACAAACATTCACACTGAAATGAGGGTGCACTTCAGGCCAAAAGCTAGAAGCTCCCCTCTCACTATGAGACAACGCGCCACATGGTTAAATCAACTTACCCTTCTTCAAAGAGACCTCGGCTACAGACCCTCGGAGAACTGGAAGCAGGATGCCCATCTCACACTAAAACTTCTCCCACACAACCCTGTGGCCATCAAAACCCAGAGATGAGGCTTCCGCCACAAACCTAACACCGGTAACTTTCACACAAAGGGAACAAACCTCTTTGCCTACCTAAAAACTACAAAGGTCGGCCATTCTGTAAGACTTCTGCTGATTCTCTGTAGCAGACCAAACCACTGTAGAACAAAATGAAACACACCCACATACATTCATTCACCCATGCATGCCAGAGAGCTTTGGAACAAGGGATAAACATTTTATGGAATCATAGTCATGAGTTGGGTTACATATAAAAACATGGAAGACTTATAATGGCATTATTGCTGCATTTGCAAGTCTGAAAATAACCAACATCACAACCATATGATGTTTGCAAATCGTAGAAAGAATAGGCTACGACTAGATTGAATCATAGCTGAGACTTCTCTGGCACGAAATTTAGCAACCGAAACACCTCAATTGTTCTGTAGCATGCAAAGTGCACTGTAAAGCAAATAAAATGATAATGAAAGGGGACTATAAGACCTTTTTATGGTATGTGACATAGCTGTTCACAGTTTGTAATATTATATAAAACATTTAGCTGTAGCTGATTAACTTTTCTAATTTCTTTAGAAATACTTAAATTATTTAGATTCTTGATTAAAGTAGTTCCCATTTATATAGAAAAATTTTATTAGTTTTACAAAAATTAATTTGTATTTTATATAAAACATATTTTAAGAAATTGTAATTTTG
Organism: Schistocerca nitens; assembly: GCF_023898315.1. Lineage (NCBI taxonomy): Eukaryota > Metazoa > Arthropoda > Insecta > Orthoptera > Acrididae > Schistocerca > Schistocerca nitens. Next base: position 775,456,147 of record NC_064616.1, on the reverse strand, counting down.
AACTTATAGCTAAATGATTCATTGAAAATCATTCCTTTCTTATTTTTTAAAAATATAATAAAAATTATTAATTATAGATGGAGAACAAAAAAGAAATGCAAGCTAAAGAAAAAGATACTTATGAAATAACTGAGATATGTGAAAAAGATATTGATTGTCCTATTTGTTTAAGTGATGAAAATAATAATCAATTGCAATCATATTTGTCATAAAGAATGTAATGATAAATGGTTAAAGGAAAAAGAAAATTGTCCATTGTGTAGAAGCATTATTAAAAATAAAGAACCAACATCAGTTGACATATGGACGACACTTGATTCTTTACCAGTAACTATAAATAAATGTTTTGATCAATTTTTTGATTGTTTACCAGTAACTACAAGATCTTTTGAACCTTTGTTTGATAGAATTCAACAATTTAGAAATCAGTATTATAAATCTCATGATGATTCTTATTTTTTAATAATTTATATGAATAATTATAAATTAAAATTTTAAAAATTACAAAAATTACAGAAAATTACTTTTTCACAAATCTAATAAAGTTTTTTAAATATAAATTAAGCACGTTCAACAAGATTCTTCTGTGAAAACTAAATTTTCAAAATATTGTAATACAGAGAAATCAATTGATAATTTTACTTTACAAAAATATACAAATAATGGTTATAGAACCATATGTAGGCCATGTACAAATAAATATCAAGTACAAAATCATAATAAAACTCGAATTCCTTCTGTATGTGGAAAAAGTGTTGCTAAATATTATTTCAAAGAACGTTTACGACGAAATCCAAGTGAAGAACATACAAAAATATTATAAACAAAGGATAATGAAGAAAAATCTAAAACTACATTGAATAATGAAGAAGGTGTAACTGAAGAAACAAATACATCTACAAAGAAATGTAAAAGTTGTCAAGAGATTAAAGATGTAAATTGTTTTTATATAAATCCTTGACATAAAGATAAACGTAATAATAAATGTAAGATATTTACTTTTGAATATGTTAAGAATAAGAAAGCTAAAGGAGAAGAAGCATCTTGAATTTTATGATTAATTATCTATTAAATAACAATAATTCTTTGTGATTAATTAAATAAATCATTAAAACTAATTCTTTAAAAACTAATTGATTATTAAACAAATTGATTGTTAAAGTAAGTAGTATACTAATTCTTTTAAAACTTATTTGTTAAACTAAATAATTAAAAAAATTCTCTTTTTAATTAATTATCTATCAAATAATAATCCATTTCCCTCTATTAAATAATTACCATTTTATTAAAAATATTTTTTACAAATCTAATGAATTTTAAGTAATAAATAGAGGAGCAAATAGGAAAAATACATTGCTGCTCTGCTAGAACAATTCACTGTTCTTATACTTAATGAAATTTGTAAAATAAATAGCTTTTGAGGATATTCAAACTTACATAAAGTTGGTTTAAAATTATTTACTATTAGAAATAATAGAAATACTTTTAGAAGTAACACACCTTAGGTAAGTGAAAGTAATACAAAAATGAAGTAAGTAAAATAATACAAATATTGTTAAAAATTATAATAAATCTGAACGCAGTTGTAGGACTGCAACAGATGTCCCTGAAGTAAGTGAAAATTATAAAAATTATATAACTGAAGTAAGTAAAAGTAATAAAAATTATATAACTGTAAGTAAAAAGCGTAGAAATATTGTTAAAATGTGTATACCTGAAGAAGTAAATGAAAATCAAACAAATATTGCTAACAATCATTAATCTGAAGTAAGTGAAAATTTTTAGAAAAAATTACCATGGTATGATATTTATGATGTTTTTCTAACTAAATAAGATAAACCAATAAAAAGAATATTTCAATTTTCTACAAATATAATTGTAAAACCATAACCGACAGACAGAATACAATTAAATATTACTTAGTAGAAAAAGCATTTGTAAATAGATTACAAACTATAAATTTTGAAAGTAGTTTAGATATACTTGATCCTAATCAAAAAAAATTTTTTTTAAACTTTTTAAAAGTACATCATGGTTTATAGATAAATTTTAATTTATATTGTGAATATAAACTACATACAAATGACGTAAATGAAAAAGTTCAAGAATTTGGACAAGAAACACGGATCTATACTATTTTAACAGAAAAACAATTAAGTAAGAAATTTAAACAAGGTTAAACAAAGAATTTAGAAAAAAAATTCTATTTTTCAAGCACAAGGATGAGGATGGTTACTAAATAGAATGATTGGTTTACAACTAGCAGTTAATAATTATATTCTACAAAAAGGATCATCTTATATTAATTATCCTAAAACATACAAACACACAAACCTAAAACAAAAAATATTATCTAGAGTTGTAACAAGTCTAATTAATATACATGAAAAAGTAAGATTTATTTGTGATTTATGTTTACTAAGTTTTAATAGTAAAGATAAATTAGATAATCATACACCAAATTAACTATATATGACGGTAGTATCTGTTCCCAAAAGAACAGTTACCGTGGATGACCATGCAGCTTTGCTAGAAATGAAATGGTAATTAAATGGACACCCTAACTGCAAACAGGCGTTGGTGTACTTAATTGGGGACATGTTGAAAATGTGTGCCCTGACCGGGACTTGATTTAATTATCATTTCATTTCTAGCAAAACTGCATGGTCATCCACGATAACTGTTCTTTCGGGAACAGATACTACCATCATATATAGTTAAAAAAATATGGCTTCCCGGCCATTGACCTTCTTGTGCGAACGCACACGCTATGCCCAAACTCGTATGGGACTTGGTAGATCAATCTGCCACGAGTAATGAGTATGATGGGCAAACATCTATTAGGTGCACTACGAATGTAGTGGTGTGGACATGTTGGGAATGTGGATCTCACGGGGAGTGTGCAAGGGATAAGTCCCTGCAGACGCACTATCCTCTGTGCCCGCGGTGGCTCAGATGGATAGAGCGTCTGTCATGTAAGCAGGAGATCCCGGGTTCGAGTCCCGGTTGTGGCACACATTTTCAACATGTCCCCAATGAAGTACACCAACGCCTGTTTGCAGTTAGGGTGTCCATTTAATTATCATTTCATACACCAAATTCTTTAACTAAAAACTAGTACAAATGCGAAATAATATTATATATATTTTAAAAATTATCAGTATACACCAGAAGTTCCATTTGTTATTTACACTGATATTGAAAATTTACTTTTACATATGGATAATTGTGAACCAAATTCAGAAAAACTATATAGACTGAAATATCAAAAACATGAACTAAGTATATTTTGTTATTATATTAAATATATAAATAAAAATTACAAAAATCCTGTTGCTTATAGAGCACCAAATTGTCACAAAAAAGTAGCTGAAGAAATTGGAGTAATTTATTCTGAAATAGATGAAATGGAAAAACTTACAACTTAAGAAAATAAAATATATAATAGTTCTTCATTTTGTACATTGCGTAATTGTTATTACACAAAAATAACGAAAAAGTTCATCTTGATCATCTAACTTGAAAATAAATAGTTCAATTATGCAACAACTGTAATTTAAAACTAAAACAACCTGATTATTTACATATTTATTTGTATTACTGGTCTGATTATGATTCTCATCTTATGGTAAAAGAACTTGGTTATGATAATAAAGAAATAGAATTAATACCAAACAAGGAAATAAAAACAATAGTTTATGTAAACACGCAAAAAATTTAAAAATGAGATTTGTTGATTCATTTAGATTTATGGCTTCTTCACTTGATAAACTTCCATCAAATTTAAAGAAAAATCTATTAAATAATATTGAAAAGTATTTTTCTCCAGAATTATTTTAATTTGTAATTAGAAAAGGTGCCTTCCATATGATTATATGGATACTTGGAAAATAATCTGAACAAACACATTTAGGAACAAAAGAAAAATTTTACAGTAAATTAAATGATTGTGAAATAAGTGATGAAGACTATAAACATAAAAAATTTGTGTTGGAAAAATTCAATATAAAAACTTGGTGAATACCATGATTTACATCTTAGTACTGATGTATAATTTTTAAGTGATGTTTTTGAAAATTGTAGAAAAACATGTATGCAAACATATAGCCTAGATCATTCTTGGTATTATACAGCAAAAGGTTTATCTTGGGATGTAATGTTAAAAATTACTGAATAAAAACCTGAATTATTATATGATTATGATATGCTTTTAATAGTTGAAAAAGGAACTAGGGGAGGGATTTCACAGTGTTGTAAAAGATATGTAAAAGCAAATTATAAATACTTAAAAATTTTAATAATAAAGAAACATCAAATAACGTTATGAATGTAAACGCAAATAATTCATATGATTATGCTATGAACCAATATTTAGCATATGATGGATTTCAACCTGATGGACCAAATAATTTTATTTGTACAAAATAAATGAAATTACTAACAATTCTGAAAATGGGTATTTATCTGAAGTAGATTTTGAATATCCAAAAGAGTTACGTGATTTAAATAAATATTTACCATTAGTTCCTGAATCAAAACTTGTTCCAGGTACAAATGAAAGCAAATTATTAATTACTTTAAATAAAAAACATAATTATGTACTACATTATAGAATGTTAAACAACATTTTTCTTTAGGAATGCCTCTTCAAAATACATAATGTTTTTAAATTTAAACAAACTAATTGGTTAAAGGAGTATATAGATTTAAACATACAGTTAAGAACTAAAGCTACAAATTATTTTCAAAACGATTTTTACAAAATAATTAATGATTCTGTATTTCGTAATAGAATGGAAAATATAAGAAATAGACAAGATATAAAATTAGTTTCAAATAGTAATATTTGTGATAAACTTGTAGCTAAATCAAACAATAAAATGTAGAATTATATATAATGAAATTCTTGCTGTTATTCATATGAATAAAACTAAAATAACATCTGATAATCCTATTTATGTTAGATTAAGTATACTTGATTTATCTGAAGTTTTGATGTATGATTTTTACTATAAAGTTTTGAAACATAAATATGGAGAAAATATTGAATTATGTTAGCAAGATACAGTTACATTAATTGGCTAAAACTGAAAACAATCAGTGATTCATTATTTTGATACAAGTGATTATTTAACACATAGTGTATATAACACTCCAGAAGTGAACTTAAAAGTAGTTGGTAAAACGAAATATGAATATAATGGAAAAGTAATTGAAGACTTTTGTGGTTTAAGAGCAAAAATGTAGGCTTATAAAGTTGGTTATAATATAAAAAAAACTAAAGGTGTTAAAAAATGTGCTGTTAAAAACAAAGTTAGTATAGAAGATTACAAAGATTGTTTGTTTAACAATATAGAACAGTAGAAAAAAATTAATTTTAATTAAAAGTGAAAAACATGAAATATATACAATTCAAGTAAACAAAAAATCACTAAGCTCTCATGATAAAAAAAGATATGTATTGGAAAATAGAATAAATCCATTTCCATATTGTCCATATAAGTTATTAAAACTGTAATAAAATATTTCTATATAAAATTTAAAAAATTATTTCTAACAAAATTAATAAATTTATTTCTGTATAAAAACAATAAAATATTTTATATATTTCATTTTTCTATATAAATGGAAACTTTTCCAAAGATAAAATAAATTTCACATAGGTGAAATAAAACAAGAGATTATTAAATAAGAAAAACTATAAAGATTGAATAAATTAAACAATGAAATAATTCAATTAAAAGATGATAAAATTAAGATTAAAGAGGAAATAATTCAATTAAAAGATTAAGTAATGCCCTTAAAATACGAAATAATTAATGTACAAGATGTTCGAATTCAGAATTTGATGAAAACAGTTGATACTTATTTAAAAATTCAATCATTGTTAAATATTACACTAGCAATTTGTAAAATTACTTTATCTTTATTTATCCAACTGTTATGTGAATTATCGATACATAAACTTGATTGTATTTCTTCTTTAAAACTCCTTAAGTAATTACACATCTCGATATGCTGTTATGTGTTGTTCTTGTTCGTCAAAATTTCTTTTTATTTCTTTTAATTTATATGTAATCTGACTAGAGTAAATGAAATCTTCAGTTTCAAAATTTCAGATGAACAGTTAGCTGTATAACGTTTTTCAAAAGCATTTGTAAGTTTACAAACTCCAACTTTATATCCATTTTTAAATTTTCGTTCTGCAGTAGATACAATGTTACTTATTTTTAAAATTAATAATTCACTTGTATTGGATTCTTTTTTATTCTAAAATATTTTGTGTTACTGAATTCATCAAGTAGATTTTTAGCTATATTTAACAATTTATAATTTCCTTGTAAAGCAAATTTTAACCAAATCTTTCCTCTAAGTGTTATATTAAATCGTCCAACAACAGATGCTTTTAATTCTGTAAAAGTTGAATAATGATTAAAGTTGTATTACTGCATACTTTGTTATAAAATTCTTCATCATTATCTGTTTGTAAATCATTTGGTTTTCTAACTATTAAAGCCTCAACTTTATTTTTATATATTTTATCTTTAATAGGAACAGCACATGCATATTTTGACAGAACATTAATAATTGTTTATAAATATTGGTAACCTTTGAGAATTTATGTCAATTGGTTTATTTACACTAAGTAGCCTTCTATTTTCAAAACCAATATTACCTTTAGTTACTTTAAAAATTGCATTAAATTCCTTATGAATATGTTTAATTGCATTGGTTAACTTTGAATCTCTTGATAAATGAAGTTGTTTAATATTTTTTCAAAGTGTTTAATTGCATTATTTATCTTTTATTCTATTGGTAACTGAAGTAGTTTAAATATATTTCCGATTTTTTAATTTCTTTAATCCGTTTCTAAATTTAATGTTGATGTATTAAGTATGTATTTACTTTGTTTAATTAGTTGCATCTTATTTCCAAAAATGTCAATTTATTAAATAAAAAATGACATTAAAAATACAATTTCACAAAGATACTTTAAAAGAAATAAACTTAAATGACCACATATTACTTCATCAAAATTTGGCATTCTTTCTAAGTTGTTGTATAGTTCATTTTTTCCTAAATAGTGAACTAATTGATTTTGTAAATTACCACCAAATGAATTAAACCAAATTACTTATCTTTATTTTTATAATAAAAAGTACCAGGATTATGAGATGTGTCTAAATTTACATTTAATTTTGAATGGTTTATTTACTAATTCATCAATCAAATATACATCACGAGAGTTTTTAATTTTTAATTGTTTAGTAAGTATTTCTTTATCAAAATTACTTAATGCATTAGGATATTTATCAATTACTTGCTAATTTTTTTGTTTTCTTTATTCCATTACCAACTTTTTTCCATTTCTAAGTTCTGTCTTTTTTGTTCATCATTTTTCATTGTGATTAATATTGCATTTTTAATTGCTGTTCATCCACCAGTTAATGAACCAGTTACGGCTGAATATATTAATGCAGCTAATAATAATAGTAAAAATCCACCTTCATGTTGTGTCAATCCCTTACCATGATTTTTTTTCGCTAAATAACCAATCCTTTTTAAAAACAGGAATACAGGATGTAATAAGTAAATTTCCACTAATTATATTTTCTTTTTTCTTTTTTTAACATCTCTTAAAAAAGTTCTATTGCATTTAATTGTTCATTATTTAACTTTAATTTAATTGATTTTGTAGCAAAGTACAATCAATAGTAAAAATCTTCATCATTAATCTTTTCATTTAAATCTTCTATAGTAATTTGTTTGTCAGTTAAAAGTTACATCAATTCGTCTGTACCGTCATATGTTTTTTCACCAATTTTTAATTTTTCGCCATTGAATTCTACTGGTAAATTACCAACATTTTGAAACATACCATCAGATTTTAATCCAAATGCTTTATTGTCTCTCTGATGAATATATTTTAACATTCTTTAACTAAATTTTAATTTTTAGTTTGATTTATAGTTTTACTTTTATTTTCATTTATATTTTTACTTTTATTTTGTTCTTCATATTTTTTAAATATATCATTAATTTCTGTTTCACTTAATGTATAATTATATTTTCCAGGAACATCATCATACCAATCTGCTGATTTTTTAATTGGTGATAAATGTTCAATATCTTCTATATAATGACTATATGGAATTACATGTTTTTCAACTTCCTTATTGAATTTCAATTGGTTTTAAAACATCATCATCTAAACCTTCAGTACCTTGTTTCACCTTTTCAATAGCATCAATAACAGGTGATTTGCCATTTTATAATTTTCAAATTCTGTTCCTGGTTGCTTTTTCCAAAGTAAATTTTTTCTTTTGGTTCTTCAGCTTTCTTTATATTTTGTTTAGCCTGTTTTACAACATTTTCATCATTCCTCGAAAACATTTATTAATGGTGAAAAACCATTAATTATGATTATGTTTAATGTTAAATTTAATATTAATGATAAAATTTATGTATTTGTGTTTATCTTTATGTTTAATGATTAATGTTCTTATTTAATTTTTAATGTTTTTATATTATGTTTATATTGTTAAAAATTGTATTTTATTTCTAAATTTACCTTCATTGGCTTTTCTAGATATATGTTGTTAAAAAAGCAAAGTTATTGTTCCAACATTTGCTACACAATTCATTAAAATTATTAACTCTAAATCTACATCGACAGATTCATGATAAATATGTTTTAAATTTGTATCTTCTTGTCTAAAAATATTTAAAAAATTTAAATTGTCTCTAACTAAGTGTTTTGTTGTTTTTTAATAAGATTGAGCGAAATAAAAGCCATCTATGTATGTGTGTCTACCTTTAGTAAAATATTCTCTTACAATTTGTTGATTTTCCAATATAAAATCGTCAAATACAAAAACTGAGTTATCTTCACATTCATCTAAAGGAATAATTTCTTCATTATTTTCAATAAAACTAATAATGTTGTCTTTAATTTTATCTGCAATTTTTTTAGATTTATTTATAAATTCCTTTTTTTGTTGTTCTAAACGTTCTGAATAAACGTACAAATAATTGATTTTATTCCAGTTTAATCATCTTGGAGTTCAAATATAATTATCAATCATTAATGTTGTATTTAAACAACCAATTTTCCAATTATTGCACATCTTCTAGAATTTTGTAAAAGTTTACCAATTTTGATTTCTAAAATATTTTCTGGATTTCTTGCTTTAGGTTCCAAATCTGTTTTCTTCATTTATTAATAATTTCTTCGTTTATTTATATTTTTAATACATTCATATTTTTTCATTTATAATTAAATTTACATTTATTAATAATTTTTCAGTACTAAATGATTAGATTAATTCAACTTAGTGATAAATCTTCTATACTTAAAAGAAGATTAACTGTTCCAATATGTGATAATTATAATAATGTTTCATTAGTTGGTTTTCATTCAATTTATTTAACACCAAATATTACAACAAAAAATAACAATCTAAATTGAGATGGAGAAAGAATAGAAATTACTGTAGGTTAATATAGTTCAAGAAATTTTAAAAATGAGACATTAAAAACAACAATATACATATTAAAGCAGAGGCAATTTTGAACATAATTATTATTGAAAGTGATGTAAAATGGATATAGAAGATAGTATTGGAAGTTTACTTAGTTTTAATATTCAAGTTGTTTTAGCTAATCCAAAAGCAATAGCTAAAGATGTTCCTAAAGTAATTCCTTTTGAATTAAGAAATTAAATTTTAGTATTGTTGATGGTATCTACGTAAAACATAATGATCATTTTCATAAAGAAACTAATATTATTGCTTCATTTAAACATAATGCAGAATTTGGTGGACCAATAATTTATGAACCAAATTATCCTGTAAATGTTCCTATTTTTAATTCAATTAAAGATTTATAAGTTACTATAACTGATAAATATGATACATTAATTGACTTTAATGGTGCTACTGCAACAGTTACTTTAAAATATCTTAATTTATTTTTTTTCTTAATAAATCATAAATAAAATTGAAAGTTATCAGTTCTGTTGATTTCCTGTTAATGAAAAAACTAAAAATAATATAAGTTTTCCTAACAAAGATACAGAAATTGAAATAGATATTGGTGATGGTTGACTTCATGGAAATCATGCACAATTATCCATGAATATTAGTATTATTGGAAATGATGGTACAGCTTATCCAACTTACAATGGAAAAAAAATTAAAAGACAATTATGTAACTTAATTGTCTGACTTTATAACGATAAATAAGTAAATAATATATTATCTAGAAGTGAACATCTATTTATTTCATCAACAGTTTTACTACGAAGGACATATCTTTAATACAGGAAAAATAAATTGTAAAACAAATGAAGTACTATATTTACTTGGTGGATTTTTTAAAGATTATAAAGAAATTATGTTTGAAGGAAATTTAACAGTAGTTTTTACATATAGTTCTTCTTCTGGAGATTCAATTTTTTGGTCGTTTGAAAACAATTATGCCGCTTGTTGGAATAAAACATACTCTTCCTAAAAAAGAAGGAATAATTATTATAGAATCTATGGAAATTCGTGTACAAGTAGTGAAATGTGAGCCAAATTATGACTGGAATAACGTTAAAATATTTTTAAAAATCCTAGAATTACCATTTCTATCTATGAGCTTCAAACAGAAGAAATTGCTGGATTATCTGGTAAAAATAATAATGAATTAGATATAATAAATTACTATAATTCTGTAGAATCTGATATGCCATATTTTGTTTTTGTTGTATTTCAGACAAATCGTAAAAATAATATATTAGTAAATTCATCATTATTTGATCATGTTAAACTACATAATATATATTTAAAAATTGTTAAAATGACGTTTTTCCTCAAGACATGTTGAATATTAATCCACCAAATAATTATCTTAAAACGTATGATACATTTCTAGATTTTAAAAGAATTACTGAACTAAAATCAGATATTGATATTAATCCATTTAGTTTAATAACTATTTATCCAATTTATGTAATCTATGTGACATGTAGAAGAAATGTTATAACTACACAAAAACAAATATGAAAGTTTGTTCAACTTTTAATGAGAAAATTCCAAATGATACACTTGCTTATGTACTTATGTATGGTAATAAAGAATTTAACCTATGATGCACAACATAGATTACTTAGTGAGAAGTTTTAATTATTAACATTTGCTTCTATATAAATGATTGAAAAACTTAAATAATTTATAAAAGTGTTAATTTGGTGGTTATAAACATTTCTAAAAGATTTTAAGAAAGATAGAAAAAAAACTGAAAATTTAAAATAATATACTTCTGTTAAGTAATATGTTTTAATTAATTTACTTTTGTTAACTAACACATTTTCATTATTTACTTATAATATGATTTTTTTAAAATAATTTCCTTTTGTTAACTAATACATTTTAATTAAATTACTTACATTCACAATGTAATATTTTTGAAATATTATACATTTGTTTTACCTAATACATTTTAATTAATTTACTTATATTCACAGTGTGATTTTTTAAAATACTGTACTTTTGTTTTAACTAATACATTTTAATTATTTACTTACCTTCACAATCAGATTTTTTAAAACAATCTGTTGTTAACATTCTAGAATCGGTTTAGCTAATTAAATATACTGAATTTTTAAGAACTCAGTTAAATTACTAAGAAAACGTAAGATTGGCTTAAGTAGCCCAAAACTGGCAAAATCGTCCTACTGACACTATGCCTAAAGTTTATATTCGATAAAGCTCCTATTTTGCTGTGCCTTATAAATAGAACTGCATTCTTCTTCTTCTTTGGCCTTTGTCCTGCATCAGCAAAGGGTCGGCATGGTTATTAACGTATTTGACATGGTTAGTTTACTCGGTGGGTGAATGTCTTTCTTGTCGCTACTCCGTTACCTCCCTGGGCTAACATTCGTGGATGAAAGGCATCAGGAATATGACTCGGAAGATTCACAACAGCATATGGTCTGTTTTAGAATCAAAAATTGTTTTCTATCACAAAATTCATTTGACTGCCATGAAGATGAAGTAGCTCATTTTCTTTGGTCCAAAAACCGACAGCTGAAAGTTTACAGTAATGTATTGTATGAGGATAAATGTGAGATACCATGTCATCCCATATATGAATTTAATAACGTATCTACAAAAAAAAACTGAAGACTAGTTACACTTGCACAGAATCTCTCAATGAGTTGGAATGGTTTATTTCCGGGGAATGTTATAAAATCACATTCACTCTTCAGTTCGATCATGTTTGACAATGTTCCTAGGTGAATTACGTGCTCCTACCACTCAGCATGTGCACCAAGTGATATGATGTGGTGAAGCATAATGTCACATCCAAGTCTCTGAACACGGTACACTAAGCTGTTGGATCGAGATGATATTTGGCGAATGGACTGGCCTTCCCTTTTGGCCGAATTAAATACCATCAAGCACGTGTGGGATGTATTGGAGATACATACTGTAGCACGTACCCACGTACCAATGACCATCCAACAGTTATCAACCGTGCAGGTGGAGGAATGGAACACACTATCACGAGAACTCCTTACCAACTTTATGTCAAGCATGGGAGCACATTACAGATCTGGCACTGCCATTCATTGTGGTCACGCATCCTATTAAGAACCCTGTGCCGGCTTATCCATTGTCCAGGGTGACTCCATAGTGACTAATGCATTTTAATAAAAGTGTCATTTCCATCCGTCTCAGTGAATATTTATTTCAGTTACCTTCTGTACTATACTGTAACAGTTCTTTCTGTGTATAGTCCAAGTTTCATTGAGCTGTATTACTTGGCAGTGGTACATCATACAAAGGCACTTTCCTCGTAAATTTTTGCACACCAGTTTAGACTGTATCCACGTGGCATTGACTTAATGCTGTTACTAATCTTCGAGTAGCCTGAGGTATATCTTTGTATTAGAGCTTGCATAGGCGCAGGTCCACTTCTATACTGTTTCCATCTAGATTATTCGTGTTATCTGGGAATAAAATCATTTGCTAATTGTGCCTCTTCAGGTACATCCAGTCTGTCGGAGATGGTATTTTTAGTTTGATGCGCTCTTATGGCATTTGCTTTATGAAGCCTCCTTGTACGAAGTGCATCATACGCACACTTCCTTACGATATTTTACATTTAGGCTGCTAGGTTGCTGTAGGTGGCTAGGGCATGACAAGTAGGATCTCGATGGATTTGGTTCGGTTTTGACTTTTCCAGTTTTTCAACCTTCGATGTGCGTATTACACTTTCATTTATTGTCTATTACTTGTTCATCAAGTACTTTTATTCTATTCATAAACAACTCTGCAGCATTGCCCATTAAATAGTTCATGCTCAACCTCCCCATTAGTCAACGACATCTTGCATACACTTCTGTAAGTGGTTCTGAGGAAGGAAAGAATTACTGTGATGTTCCTTGTCTCGCTCGCGTTATTTCACTTTTTGCCATCGATATTACACAATACGGTTTTCTGTTCACTGATTCTATCTGGAGTTAACATGTACAGTTGCTCCTACTTTGCAGCCTCGCTTTCAAATCCCTTGTTCAAATAATTTCTTCAAAGCATGCAGAATATGAAATGTACTTCTTCTTTTCCTGCATCATATCTTTTTGTCACCTTGCTCTTCACACTCGACACAGTCTGCTTTCTTACCAACACAAGATTGGAACGTGTGACAAAAATCTCAGCGACCTGATGAAAGATTTAACATCGGTTTCAAGTTGTTCACTTCAGTTTTGTCATTAGCATTGATTATATTATAGAGAGGAAGTGGGCTGTTTCCAACTTGTTTATGAACCATGTTTCCATCTTATTAAGAACTAAATATCTGAGGAAGTGCAATTTTTCAGTAAATTCGTTCTTTCTTTCTAATTTTCGACACTTACACGATGGATTGTTGAATCGATACCAAGCGACTGTAGCGAAACAAGCGCTCTGCCGTTTGAGAGCTCAGCTATAATAACATCCCTTGTTTCTAATATTTAATTTTGTTCAAAAATAAATTTCTTCACAAAACTAAAATAGGGAGTGATGTGGCGATACAAGCGCTGTACCATTTGAAAGATACAGAGGCGAGCGAGTGTGCCGCGATCTACCCCACTTCACTGCTAGTAGTGCCACGTCACCATAACGCGTCTGTGCATAGCACACAAGTATTGCACCATAATTAAGCATGAACTTAAAAGTTACAGTTGCTTTTTCAAACTTTTTCAACATATGCTTTAGTGTAATAATGCTTAAACTGTCAAGTATCAGATTGATTAGGTCAATACTTTACCTGTATACATACGTTTTTTTAAAAAAAGTGGCGCTAAATAATAAATCTAGGAAACCAGAAATTGGTCATAGAGTGCAGATGTATGTCAAAATTAAATGGTACAAGTATCAACGGGATAAAGTAATATTTTGTTTAGAACCCATGGATTTAAGAAAAATTGAAGGCGCTAAATATTAGAGCTAGAAATGAGAAAATTTGTATGATGCTTCAGTTCAACATAAAAATAATAAATTCAACATAAAAATAATAACTACATGACTCCATTAAACAACCTCTAATTGTTTTCCAGTAATTTAATTAAAAAGAAATTTTGAACAAAGATGTCCTTATTTGTAGCAGATTAGGTATCTGTTATATTAATGCTAGAAAGTTTTTATTAAAGCACGTGGTAAAACCTATTAAATAATACAGCTATAATAAGTTTTAGGACCTTGATGTTAATAACAACCACTACAAGGTCTCTTAAAGTTGTAGTACAGAGGTCATTTTCTACTGTCAGTTCCGTTCTAAAAATTCTAGAAAGCAAAGTTTTAATGCAAACGAGCTAAAACTTTTTCTGTGATTTTAACCAACTGAAATTACGAAGATTCTAAATTGATTCATAACATTATTATTAAATATTGTGTGTCCAAGATAGTGGCCGTTTAGAGACTGCTGTCGTGTACATAGAGCTGATGAGAGCAGGTGTTCCCTTGGCCGTCTGCTGCACCACATATATAAATACAGCCCGAGAGGCGAGACTAGACTTCCCTTCGCACCCAGTCACCGTAAGATCGGAGTCAGTCAACCGCCGGAATCCGCGCTGCCTCGGATGACGTCAGAGACAGGCTATTACAAGATGCATGTTTTCAATAATAACAGAAAGTGAACTCACGAGGACTGTACACCGTCTTGGATCGCTTAGATTTCGCAATAATAACTGTTAGTGTGCCGCCCGTAATGGTAACAAATCCGCATGCCAAGTGGTGACAGTTATTTTCCACTTTTGTGGATCAGTAGACAGGGCGAAAGAAAGTTTAGTAGAAACTTACTGCAGAGGTCGCCTCTGAGCTGCTCATAGTGCTGTTTAGGATAGGGACATTTACTGCCAGTATGAACATAATGAGCATTACAGTCTTGTGCGTGTGAAACTTTACCAAATATATGTATCAATTAGAACTCAAAATCTTCATTTATAATCATAGTCCTGATCCCGCTGTTCAAATAGGTAATAGAAACATTTCTTTCAGTGGGCTGGACAAGAATGTGGACTTGCGGACGGGGAACTACGGTCAGTATGTTCTCCATCGCTTTCTCGCTGACCACAGAAATAGTTGCGAGTCTCTCGTAAAGGACAGCGAACAATATTTGCAACATATCCAATTTCCTCCTATGACTAATGAATAATGACTGATTGTTATGACGATAATCAACCCGCCGCCCCAAACATGGTGTGTATCGTCCGGTAATGTTAAACAGTGAAAGTGATCGCTAGAAGACATCGAACTCGGTAGGCACTAACAGGATACCGAAGTGCAATGGGCAGAAACCAGTGCGAGAACAGTGCTAAGATTTATTTGCGAGTGTTGTAAATGAACTGTGAATATTAGCCACAGTAACCTTGATTGTGACGGAAGGAGGCAAGAAGACGACGTCACTAGATCACGGCAGCTACCGGCAATGAGGTTAGAAGAAGACGGTGCGTCGTCACGGAGCTGCGTGGACCTGCGAGACACCTGCAAGCTGCTACGCGCGCTCACCGATGCCCAGCCCCTCTCCTGGAGCTACTGCAGTAGGCGATACCCGCCGCCATCCTTACCGCCACAGCTGTTGCTTCTGCCGGCATAACGTCGCGACGCGTCGCATCACGTTTGCTGGTACACCGCGCTGGCCCCATTCGTCGAGGTCAAGCAATTAAGTCAAGAATGTTTAAAGTATTTGTTAGTTGCTGCTAACAGGCTATTAAAAATGGAGAACTATGTGAAAGTTAAGACGGAACCAGTCTCTGACAATGAATCCTCAGAATCAGAAACTGAATTAAATGAGGATGGTTACGTCGAACCAATAAATCGAGAAGCGGATTGTGATTTGTCAAATGTAGAATCTGATTTGAATTTCAATGATACTACAAAGTTAAAACCATTTTCTGATGATGAAGTAATTGAAATAGAGGTCAAGAAGGAGAAGATAGAATTAATAACATTATCAGATCATGAAACTGAGCTCAATATGTCTGAAACTCAGCCAGGTCATGAAATGCGAGAAACTCCTTTAAAATCAGTGGAAATGTCAAGTGGCAATGTAGAGGCTCCAAATTGGATGCAATTACTGTTTGCTAAACTAGAATCGCATCATAAAAAACTAAATGGTAAAACTATATCCAGTAGTAAAGAGTTAAGGGATAGTAATAAAGAACTAAACAGTAAGAATGAATCAAGTAGTAAAGAGTTAAAGGATAGTAATAAAGCATTAAGGGATGAAATGACCTCGAAACTGAATAGTTTCAATTATAAAATTGATGCTAATCGCCACGATCTGCAAATTGAAGTAGGGCAACAGTTAAATAAACTGCGTAGTACTTTCAAAAGCGAAATTGACGAAGTTCGCAAAGATTTCAAAGACGCAGATGCACTGCTGGAATGGAGGTTGTCAGAAAGCATAGGCAACGAATCGAAACTTTGCTGTAATCGATTTGAAGAAGTAACTACACTCATGCTTATAAATTAAGGATAATGCTTATACATGGTGAAACAACGCTCTGGTGGGCGGTTTGCGGGTTTAAGTCACCTCAGGGTATGACCATGCGGTGCATTTGACCAGCGGTCGTCACACGGTGGCGCTGGCAGCAGTCCACATACGCAGAAGTGTGTTGATACATGTCAGAGTGCGGTGCAGCGAGTAAGTGGGCAGACGTTTTCACACGTGCGAATGGTGACGGTGTGTTGAGAATGGCTCAAAGAACACATATTGATGACGTTATGAGAGGTAAAATAATAGGGCGACTGGAGGCTGGTCACACACAGCAGGTCATAGCATGGGCCCTCCGTACGCCACAAAGTGCGATTTCAAGATTATGGCAACGATTCCAGCAGACAGGAAACGTATCCAGGCGCTACAGTACGGGACGTCCACAGTATACAACACCACAAAAAGACCGATATCTCACCATCAGTGCCCGCAGACGGCCGTGGAGTACTGCAGGTAGCCTTGTTAGTAGTGATGGGCTAAACTGCGATTTTCCGATATCAGTGAATGCTACTTTTCAGTATCTGTTATTCTTAACCGCGATTTGTCGCAGTTAAGAGTCGCAGTTAAGGAAAATAGGTCGTGTATCCCTCCGCCACTGCTATTTCTGCGATTTCTCCTACTTCCGCGATTTCTGCGACTTCTGCTACTTCTGTGACTTCTGTTACTTCTGTGACTTCTGCGATTTCTGCTACTTCTGCGATTTTTGTGACTTCTGCTACTTCTGTGATTTCTGTGACTTCTGCTACTTCTGCGATTTCTGTGACTCCTGCGGTTTCTGCGACTTACCACCATATGAAAAAGTTACATCTGTCAACACAGAAAATTGCATCGCAACAAACCTGTCATTGGCAAGTATGTTTTACGTTTTTTCTTCCGTTGGCTTTAATTTTGTATTAAAGAAACAACTGTGAAAATATTAATAGTGTAATTAATATATAAGTAGCCGTAAAGTACCGTAATAGTTCATGTTTAGAAAATGAATTCTAACATATTGTTATGTTCACAGGTACCTGAACTACATTTCAGTCACTCAGTAAAGTGATAACTCAAAATATCATTGTCAGCAGATCTGAAGAAATTTGCCACTGCGTCTTTAGACCGTTTTCGTCAGACGAGAGGTTAGTTTCTAAGCGTTTTGACGGACTTAATTACTTCAGTGAGATCGTTCTTGCAAATGTGACATTCATTATAGCAAATATTAGCAATCTACTCTGTCAATTATAGTGCTAGTAATTAGTGACAGCAAAAATTGTTTAATAATCCTTGTGTTTTTGCAGACGCAGTTCTGACTCTGATTACTGGTTGCTGTACGTATCTATCCACATCAAGGCTGTTGAGAGAGATTCGTGAAGATTCAAGACAGCTCTTAGAGGATTTGCAGTTTAAAAGTGAAATAATTGTGAAATAAGTGTGTGAATGATTAAACTGTGTTTTATTGAAGTTGTTGTGCGATTTTAAAGGCGTAGTAAATGTTAAATACAATGAGTGAATAATAAAAATCTTATTTTCCACATGTTAAGCCGTCCAATACCCGTAATTTTCCGCCACTTACTTATTGGTAAACACTTGTTGGAGAGTGACATGCAGCCCCCCCTCCCCCCCTTTCTCCACAATCTTGGTGTGACACTGACCTGTAACATATCCCGAAGTCTACAATATGCATTTGAGCCTTTTGATGTGAAAGTGGGAAGTACAGATCTTCCAGTTAAATCAGGAATAGCTTAAGTGCATTACTTGAAAGTAACACAGGAAAAGCTTACTTACGTAGGTGGTAGTAGTGTCGGCAAAAAGTTCTTGTGTGTGAAGTTGCCATGTAGAACACCAGGTGTAAAACTTTTCTCCCGAGTCTTGAACTGTGTCGGAACAAAAGTGAGGCATTCATATGACTGTTTTCATTTCACTACACTTATACAGATGTCTGAGTTCTGCTGTGTTAACATTGCAAAGTCCTGTAGGCATGTGGAGTATTAACCAAAACTGTCATATTGGAAGCAGAATCAAACACATTTGTTACGTTACTTGATATTTTCAGGAGAAAAAGGCAATGTTGCTTCTTATTAATATAATACATTCAGAGTCACAGCAGTATTTGACCAACCATAACTGATGCTGAATGTGCATGTCGTCATACAATATGAAAGGCTTATTTCAATAGAGGTACAAGTCCATTACCTCCACTTTTCTGTCTATAATGCTTCTGAAATTAATGATCCAAGCAAACATAAATAAAGGTTCATCTCTAGCAAGAAGCCATATGCTTGAATATTTCTGGTATCTCAACTGCAGATTTTTCAGCGCTCATTTAACTTTACGACTCTGTATCTCAAAATGAACAAAAATGGACTTGTACCACTATTGAAATAAGCCCTTCATATGCACACATAGCACATCGATCTCGTGAGCCACAAGGCTCTCATTACGAAGTACGTACGTCGGTCAACAGATGGCACTAGGAAAAGTATGTTAACTGCGCTTTTTAGTTGCTACTTGCGACTCTTAGTTGCGATTTGTCACAGAAATCGCAGTTTGACTCGGTAGCGAATAGCGTAGTATGAACTTTGCTCAACAGATGGCAGTGCTAACTGCGCTTTTTAGTTGCTACTTGCGACTCTTAGTTGCGACTTGTCACGGAAATCGCAGTTGGACTCAATAGTGTATCGCAGAGATGGGCGTAGTACGAACTATGACCCACAGATGGCACTGTTAACCGCGCTTTCTAGTTGCTACTTGCGACTCTTAGTTGCGACTTGTCACGGAAATCGCAGTTAGACTCGATACCGTATCGCAGAGATGGACGTAGTACGAACTTTGGCCAACAGATGCCACTGTTAACCGCGCTTTTTAGATGCTACTTGCTACTCTTAGTTGCGACTTGTCACTGAAATCGCAGAAAGCAGTGCTAAATTCGACCAATAGATGGCTCACGTCTTTGAATGTGAAATACTACTTGCGACTGCTAACTGTGACTGAAATCGCAGTTAGATTCTGTAAAGTTGCTACTGTGATATCTGTGACTTCTCAGTCACTGTGATTTCTAACAGATACGCGATTTCCTGCCCACCAATACTTGTTAGGGACCTTACCGCAGCCACAGGAACAGTTGTCTCCAGACACACAGTCTACAGACGGTGTCCGGACCGTTGCCACGCCGGACATATGACACGCCGGACATTTACCACGATTTTACCTGCTTCGAAGGGTCGGGTCCCTTGTCTCCCTCTCCCCCCCCTCCTCTTCCTCCTCCTCCTCCTCACCCGCCCGCCCAGTTTGCTTTCGAAGTTCCTAACGTGACCATCAGTATGGAAGTTATTACAACGAACAAGGGCAGACCTCCTGCTCATTACAAAGGTTTCGCGTATCTTCAACAGAGGGAATCTAAAGAAGGTGTTGTTACATGGATGTGCTTACGCCGAAAAGTGGATCATTGCAAGGGAAAGCTGCTTTCGAGGAACGGAGAAGTGTTGAACGTATTAGAACATCTCTGTGGGCCACCTCACGATGCGGCTCTGAATGTGAGAAAGCAAGTCGAAAGAGCGAAGAGAAGGTCTCGAGAAGAAACTACACAGTTATCGGATATATACGCGGATGAAATGGGAAATCTACATAATAAAGTTTATGACTTTATTACAGTGATGCCTAATTCGGAATCTATGAAGAGAACCATGCGTCGTCGATGGAGTTAAGAGTGGGGGAACCAACAAGAGCCTAAGAACTCCTATGAAATTGATCTTCACGAAGATATATTAAAAATGGGAGACGGCAGTAGTTTTCTTCCGGAAGACGATAGATTACAGGTGAGAATAATGATTTTTAGTGGACGCAAAGGAAAAAAAGTTTAAAAGCATATTCCCATTTTTTTATGGATGGAACATTTAAGAGATGCAGCAAGCGGTTTCCACAAATCTACACCTTACACGTAGACTTAGGAGGCCCGATTAAAGAAACAAAAATTCTTCCTACTGTATTTGCACTGCTCCTAATAAGAAGAAAGACACATATGTTTGTCTGTTTCGTCTGATAACAGGCAGTCTCTGAGTGGCGTCCTAAACAAGTAAAGGTGGACTTTGAGGCAGCTGCGATATTGGCCATTCGTCACGTTTTTCCCACAACTGAAATAAATGGATTCCATTTCCATATGAAGAAGAGTTTATGGAGAATAATTCGAGTTCTCGGTCTAACTGAGGAGTACCGCTAGAACGAGGATTTAAGACTTAACGTCAGCATGTGTGCAGCGCTGGCAGTTGTAAAACCGGAGGACGTAAGCAATGAATGGATTGAGATTCATGCAGAAGCTCCGGATAACGGAAGGTTCTCTCAATTTTTTTACTACTTTATGGATAACTGGCTAGAGAATGGCGATATCGCAATAGAAATGTGGGACTGTTACGGAAAAAGGCATCGAAAGACGAATGCTGTTGAAGGGTGACACAACAAAATAAATAGTATTATTGGAGAACCTCACCCTATAATCAACTATTTGGTGGAGTGCTTGAAAAAGGAAGCAGAGCTCACAAACTGCATGTAAATGAAACTGGAAATGAATCTTGAAGGTAAGATGAGGAAGAAGAAGTACTCGAAGCTGGACGACAGGATAGAGAGAATCGTAAAGAATTATGAAGAGACTGGCAACATTAGGCCTTGCTTGAAAGCCATTGCCCATATTCAGAAACTGGACTAAAATACGTTAAAAATAATGTATTAAGAACTATGAAGACCACTGAGTCCTCGCAGATTACTGAGATAAAATTATTAAAACATTGAAGCAGCATTATCGGAGCTAATATTAAGTTGTAATTGTAAATAGACTGAACATTAGTTCAGCGTGTTTACGCTGATTTTACACACGCCAGAATGGTAGATGGTCATTTATCATTTTCACGGTCCAAAGCCTGTGTAAAGTGTGATGCGAATCAGCCTTTAATGTAAAAATTAAAAAGTGTTTCACAAAAGTATCCCTATTGTTGTCACGTTATGATAACTTTTTTCTGCCTTCCAATATTATGGCCATACTATTAAATAATTGTGAGTTCTAAAATAATTTTCTGAAGCTTCAGAATCGCAACTATCACCTAAAATATCATGGTTTGTTAAACTGATAGTATACGTTTTTGTAAAAAGAAAATGGGAACTGAACCTTTGAATTGCACCTAAAATTGACATCCCAAAACTGATCTGATCCTAAGGTTGACAATTTTGGCACCTCAAATATTTTTTATTTAAGTTTAGCTGCAAACATTTATAGTAGATGTAAATCTACTTAAGTACATTTAGATATAGTCCTCTAAAAATTAAAATTTGTTACTAAATTGTTGATTATCTTTAAACAGGTCAGTAAAAGCAAGGAGCTTACTATTGGAAATTAATTGTTACTAAAGAACGTCAGAAACAAATGTATTAGACATACTTTCCTTATACATTAGAGACTTTTTGAAAAGATATTTGATCATTTCCTCTGTCACTGACAGTGTAATTTCAGTTGCTTTGCAACACCAGGGATATCTACTTCTAAATTATGTTTGCAGCTGTTCTCATTTCGAATTCTGGAATATTTACTTCGTCTTCTTTGGTGAAGGAACTTCAGAAAATGCATTTACTAACTCCACTTTAGCGGCACTGTCATCAGTAACATTACCGTCGCTGTCGTGCAGTAAAGGTACTTACTAAGCCTTTCCGCTGGTTTACTTAACGTGGGAGCAGTATCTCTTTGGATTTTCCGCCACATTTCTAGAGCGAGTTTCGTTGTGGAAACTATTAAATGTATCTCGCATTGAAATCCGCACCAAATTTCGAGCCTCAGTAAAACTTCACCAATCTTGGAGATTTTGCGTTCGTCTAAATTATACGTGCCTTTTGCGGTGCTCCTGCAACAGCTTACTGTCGTGTTTTGTGTACCATGCGGAATCAGTTCCGTCTCTTATTAATTTATTTGGTATATCTCGAGTGCTGTTGATACTATTTCTTTGAACTTAAGCCACATATGGTCTTCATTTACATAGTTTGGAAGGATTGGAGACTATCTTTTAGAAAGACGTCACCCGAATTTTTAGCTGCTTTTATAAATAGATATATTTCGCGTTTAGTTTCTTTAATTTATTTGTTACGGAATTGAGCCTCGCTACGACTGCGTGTTCACTAATCCCTGTATCCGTCGTGATGCTCTGGATTATTTATGGCTAAGAGGTCAAGTGTGTTTACGTAACCATTTACAATCTGAATGACCTCGTCAGCTAATTGTTAAAAATAAATTTAAAAAGGCATTTACAACAATTACGGAAGTTGTCTTCTATTTACAATAGGGTATCAAAATGTATTTTTGTCAACATACGGAAGGTAGATTCAAGTCACTGCTAACTATAATTGTATGAGTAGGGTACCTATTTGTGATCAGAGTCAAGTTTTCTTTGAACTGTTCAGCAACTGTTTCATCTGAGACAGGGGGTCGGTAAAAGGAGCCAGTTATTAATTTATTCCGGTTGTCGAATATAACCTCTGCCCATACTAAGTCACAGGAACTATCTGCTTTAAAGTCGATTGTGAGCTTACATTATTTTTCCGTAAGTTGTCCTTCTTGTTTCTGTTGTAGTGCAGGTAATTACAATTACGGCTTTTCCCTCCAGAACCTAAGATGCTTTCTCTGTGACCCTGTAAATACCAGAACTAAACAATGTAGAACAACAACGTACGTTACAAGCATAGCATTCTGTATTACTTCAGTTCCTTTTTTCTAACATTTTAAAATTGTAAGTCGACTTTACATGACATCTCAATCATAGATGTTCTTATCTCTATTTAGTGAACGTGTTTTCAGTTATGTTTTGAACATTGCCCCGCTACACTTTATTAACTAATGTTTTTAGAGAGTACATTAAGGGGCTCCGGAACGCCCTATACTTGCAATGTTATAATAACGCTTATAAATTACATCTTTCCTCACAAAGTATTTGAGGTAGGAAGTTGAACTTTTTACAGATTATTTATTGGAATATGGGCTACAACTTAACACAGGGATTTTACAAAATTTTAGTTCAGTTATTAAAGATGATTTTTTTCAATTGTAATGAAAATTCACAACATTTTTTGCAATTTTTTATTTATATATTCAAAAATATACAGTTTTTTGGAAAAAGGCTGTGTTAAATTATGCAGAAGGTACTGTGTAACATTTACTGAAAGTTTGAAACAAATATGTTTGGAAGATCCTTAGAAAACATGTAATTAGTATGAGAAAATAAAGGTTTTGGGAATCGAGCGACAAAGATTGGATTAACTTTTTAGTGCATTCCAGGTCCATAGGATGGATTATCTTCATCCTCTGCAAACTCCTCCTCCAGCTTCCTCTTGTTCCTCCTCCTGTTTACTCTTGCTTGTATTTCTAGACTCTTTACAGCCCTGTCTGCAGCCCGAAGGCGTTCCTTGTCTAAAGCAAGCATCGCTCGTACCATGTTAGAACCTATCTTCATTCCCATATTTCTAAATACCTTTGGCTTTCCAACATTTCTCCTTTTCTTAAAAGCCTTCAGAGGATTTCTAATAACTTTACTTTTACTCATTATTATACTTCAACAAAACAGAGACTCAAGAAACAGAATTAATTACGAATATTTTCGAGATAACGACAGAGTAAATAAACATGAAACAATCGACAATCACACCAGCGATATATATTGAACCATCACAGGTTAGCCACGACACATACTTTATCTCACATCACTAAAATGTACCTGATGAACACGGACGATAATAATAACACCATTTGACAGCAGTTTAACAGCGCCACAGTGGGTCACGCCCATGTAGAACACATTTCAAAAAAAATTAAAAATAGTTGTAGTCTTCGGAATTGAATAAATTATATATCTGCAGATTCAGAAAACGCAAAAAAGTAAAAATTAAACTTTTCATGATTTTGAGCCTTTCCGGAGCCCCTTAATATGGGGTATGTCGTTCTTCTTTTCAAACATTCACATACTCATTTATTCTTTCCATATTGTCTTTTGTATATGCAGTTTTAGTAATTAAAGTAGGCACAAATGCAGTGGTCAAAAAGAAATGATTAGCGTACATTCGCATTCTCGTTACATCGTTCCTTTCTTGTTGCTCCCATGCAGATGGACTGTTTCTGTCGCAATCAGTAAGCGTGAAAGGAAGCTACTGTACAGACAGAAGAATCTATATTTATACTTGGCAGAACTAATTAGATACTGACATAATCGTCGGTATTGCTTTCGTTTCCCAAAAGTTATAAATATTTCGATTTCGGAAAAGAAGCTCTATATTTGGCCAAGATGTCGAAGAAGAAGGTCCCTTACGTACTGGTTGTATCGAGTAAAATGTGGAGACGGCGGTTTGAAAGCGGACAGAGGTAGTACGGGGAAGGGCGTCCCTTACCTGAGGGATCGCTACTCAAACTACCTGGCGAAGGGGCAAGTGTGGCAAATGTCCGGCGTGGCAAATGTCTGGCGTGGCAAATGTCCGGCATTCCTACAGACGACTGAGCAGACATGGTTTATTCGCCCAGAGACCAGCAGGGTGCATTCCAGTGGTCCCTGGTCGCAGGAAAGCCCGTAAAGCCTCGTGTCAAGAACACAGTACATTGTCATTGGAACAGTGGTCCCAGGTTATGTTCACGGACGAGTCCAGGTATAGTCTGAAGAGTGATTCTTGCCGGTTTTTCATCTGGCGTGAACCAGGAACCAGATACCAACCCCTTAGTGTCCTTGAAAGGGACCTGTATGGAGGTCGTGGTTTGATGGTGTGGGGTGGGATTACGATTGGTGCACGTACACCCCTGCATGTCTTTTACACGGGTACTGTAACAGGTCAGGTGCATTGGGAAGTAATTTTGCACCAATATGTCCGCCTTTTCAGGGGTGCAGTGTGTCCCACCTTCCTCCTGATGGATGATAACGCACGGCCCCACCGAGCTGCCATCGTTGAGGAGTACCTTGAAACAGAAGATATCAGGTGAATGGAGTGGCCTGCCTATTCTCCAGACCTAAACCCCATCGAGCACGCCTGGGATGCTCTCGGTCGACCTATCACTGCACGTCTTCAAACGCCTAGGGCACTTCAGGAGCTCTGACAGGCACTGGTGTAAGAATGGGAGGCTATACCCCAGCTGCTGCTCGATCACCTGGTCCAGATTATGCCAACCCGTTGTGCGGCCTGTGTACGTGTGCATGGTCAATATCCTATACTGATGTTGGGGTACATGCACAGGAAACAGTGGCGTTTTGTAGCACATGTGTTTCGGGAAGGTTTTATTAACTTATCACCAATTCCGTGGACTTACTGATCTGTGTCGCGTGTGTTCCCTATGTGCCTATGCTATTAGCGCCAGTTTTGTGTAGTGTAGTGCACCACATTCTGCAATTGTCCTTAATATATGGGCATGAGTGTAGTAAAGTAAATGCTTGTCAAAAAGATATTAAGATAGTAAAATCTAATTGTGAGAAATTATGTGAGTATGTGAACAAAAGATGTTCTGACAGAACAGAAGCAGTAGAAATACAAGAAGAAGAACTAAGTGCTAGTATTACTAACATGGAAAATAGAGTAACATCTGGTAGTGCTAGTAATACTATTGTACAGCATGTGACTTCAGTTGACGCCGCTTTCATCTGATGTCATCAATTTTTACGTTTTAATCAAGACAAACAAGTTCACCCATTTTGAGGATGTTTTGCCTGATGCATGGTCTGAGCGAGAGAAAATTTCTTTTATAGGGAGTAATTTGTCAGGAGATGCTTTTCGGTGATCAGCTGACGTAATGATAAGATGCAAAAATCTTTCTGAATTTAAATCATTTCTTAACGAGTACTGGTCACACAACAAACAAACCATGTCCTCAGAGAGTTTTGGAGTGGTAAACCGTTTACTCCAGGACGGGAGTCAGTAAAAGAGTTCTCTAGAATGTGGGTTTCATGGCTGTAACATCTGACAGAAAAGATGAAACCGGAAATGATTATTATGGGTCAAGAAGGTAAGCTTCCTTGGTACTGGCAGAAAAGATTCATTTCAGCACCTAGAGCTAGTGTGGAGGTTCGGAATACAAGGTCTAATTATCTTAATCAAGGCTGTGGTAGAGGAATAGGGAGTAGACAGTCACCACGTTTTCACAACATTTATTATGACGAAAGCAGAGATGTAAATACTGTACTGTTGAGACGAGACGGAGAGCCAAATGCTACCCTATCTGATGCTGTATCAAATGAACATAACAGGCCGCGTGTGGGAAACTAAATTCCGTCTATGAGGAAACTGGCGCTCACAAGGCAGTAACAGTAGCACAACCTGTAACAAAAACACAGACCACGGTCAGCCAACACACGCAAACAGAAAACAGGGATGATGAAATAGGAACATATACTACCAGTAATGTGCTAAACCACTCTCATAATATGGTTGACAGCATTTTGGATACTATGGAAAAATGGGTCAAAGAAGAGCAAGAAAACGCTATAGATAATAGGGAGGAAGAAATTAACTGGTTTGAGTCTGATATGGACGAAGATGAGGTAAAAGCTTGCATCTTCGACAATGATGGCAATCTGGAGGCTAAAGTTGTGGTAGAGGAGGTAGAGTCACTTTTCACAATTATAAAAACTAACATCTCAGGAGTAATAGTACGTTGTCTTCTTGACAGTGGCAGTGAGGCAAGTGTTTTGTCCCAAGCATTTTTTTATTATATTCCTAACAAGAGTGAATTAACTGTTATGAAAGTAAACGGTTTGAAAATAATAGGTGCTACTGGAAAAGTTTTTAGATCGGTACAGCCCGAAGTTTTGCTACCCATTGGTATAGGTGACGTGACGTAATACTAGATCATCCTTGTTTAATTGTGCTGGGTTAAGTGTTGATATATTAATAGGTGCAGATTTTTTAACAAAGTATCAGGAGAGGATTAAGTCTGACGCAAAAGCTTCCCCCACTAATTTTAACATTGGTGAACTAGTATTGGTCAAGACTAAAGAAAAATCTAAGAACATTTCAGCGGACACAAAGAAGTTTATGCATGTCTATCAAGGACCATGCGGGGTAATAAGTAGGCCTCGTGCGAATGCATACCGCTTGGAATACCCGAAGAGTAAGAAAGAGCTAGGTCTGCGAAATATTGTAGATGTGAAGAAGTTTAAAAATAACAGTAACTAAATACTGTAGGGAGTCCCCCTCTCTTGGGCGTATACGCGGTCTGGCGTACTGTGCGTCCCAGCTGGATGAAACTTACTTTTTAAGGTCTTCCTAGTGAATAAGAATGATTACCGAAAACGACTATCCCCAAATAATGACTTACAAAAGAATGTTACTGGTAGGTTGCAGGAGTAAATTCTAAAGGTTAAAATATCAGTTGGTAACTTTTGTGCATCAATAACAGAAAAAGGATGACTAAAATAAACAAATAACAAATAAGATCCTTAAAAAGGCTCAGTAACTACAAAAATAGAGACAGATGTGACTTTTCATGCTTACCTCTCTTATTACGTAACTTTTCAAACTCACGTACGTCGTTGGCCATCTCCTCACCGTAGAGGTACCAGATGTGGCTTTTCATGCTTTCCCGACGGATCTGTTGCAAATACACTTCTCGCGTTTGCCGCCGGATCGCATTGTGTAAATCGGATCTCTTGCGTCTTCCCGCGCACGCGTTTTGCCTGCTCCCGTCATGATAAATTCCGTCGCCGCCGCGCGATTATCACCAGTCGCGCCTTGCAGCAGTGACAGCAGCAGCTACCACCACCTGATGATGTCGAGCAGTTGCATCGAAGAAATATTGTGCGATTTACACAATACGATCCGGCGGCAAACCCGAGAAGCGTATTTGCGAAAATGGAGACAGTTTGCTTTAAGATAAGTTGTTGAAGCAGGAAATTCCTCAAATCTGATCCAGTACACTCTGCATAAAGTAATAATTTTCAATTGGGAATAAGGTTGTCTGAAGGTAAGAAAGGGTAAGAATGTGGCGTCCCTAGAGGCAAGCTGAAGCGTTTTAATATTAATTAAACGAGATTAGGAAGTGGTGTGAGGATCACACCAAATGTATAAGTAAAAAGTGAGGTCAGTAGGCTGACGAAGAGAAAAGGGAGAAAAAAGCGTCGAAATATATGTATAAATGAAAATAGGTAGAAACAGAAGAAATGAAGTCAGTAGCCTGACATATATGGATAAATAGTGGAAAATTGATGAGTAATTTCTCTTACGTCTCATAAAAAGGGTTTGAGAAACGCTTAATTTTGCTTAAGGCAGATGGTCAATTAACTGATAAATACAGACAACAAAATCCAATAAATGGGCTAACAAATGCAGATCGTTAAGTATTGATGTGTTATAATAAAAATATCTTTCTAATTATGTACAACAAAGGAAAATAAGTGCTGTCGAACAAATGACTTCTTTAGCATACTTACCCGTACGATAATTGAGCCAAATGAAGGTCAAACTTACAAAGGTACAATTCTCTAAGTTAAAGCAACATCTAAGGAAATAAAATAAATCGCATACTAGCCCAAAAAGCCACTATTTAAGAAAATAAATTGAAATATAGTGCATAAAAGCTATGGTTTATCCAAAACAGGGAAATATAACTGCCAAGTTTGTGATTCAGGCTAATTATTGAAGCAGAATGTCTCGTTTTTTTTTTTTTTTTTTTTTTTCGGATGCAACTTGTTGTCAATATTCCTTCTGGTAATTCTCAGTTATTGGAACTATTGCAATAAAATAGAATATAAAATGTGTTTTTCCCTCCCTTAGGTTTAAGTTGAGAACAGAAGCTTAGGATATGTTATCTGTTCCTCAGTAACATGAAGGCTTCATGAAAGGCAGCCTACAAGCTGTGGTGGAAAAGGAAGCAAGGTTGGTTGGTTTTTTCGGGGAAGGAGACCAGACAGCGAGGTCATCGGTCTCATCGGATTAGGGAAGGACGGGAAAGGAAGTCGGCCGTGCCCTTTGAAAGGAACCATCCCGGTATTTGCCTCGAGCGACTTAGGGAAATCACTGAAAACCTAAATCAGGATGGCCGGACGCGGGATTGAACCGTCGTCCTCCCGAATGCGAGTCCAGTGTCTAACCACTGCGCCACCTCGCTCAGGAAGCAAGGACGACATGATCTTCAGTGAATCATCCCCTTTCCTTTTTGTAACGTCCTGCGGTCGGCAGGAAAGACCTAATAGTCAGTTTGAACACACTTTATTACAATTAAAAGGAAAGACGCATTCTTGGAATACACTAAGTTTTAAATGCAGAACAAACAGAGAAAAGACCCACAACTCTGTGGTAGCAAAACAGATACAGAAAGAAGACAACGGAAGAAAATACTGCCCAAAACTACTGTACAAAATAGAACGTGCTACTACAAGACTACGACATGTGAGTACAAGACTAGGGCCGGCGTAAGTACCGGCCGGAGCTGTTCCTAGTGGTTGGTAAACACTGCCGTCTAGGCGTGCTTATAACCCAGCTCAGCGGATTGCTACATCAGTCATATGAGATCCGATTGGTGGAACACTGTCACATGTTGTCTGGCGAAGTAGTTCCGTGTTTATTCGGAAAGTCTGTTATTCTTTCTGTCCGGTGGCGATGTTTCTCTCCGCGCTGCTGAAAAGGCTTAGCAACACATCTTGTGTGTTGGTTCTGTGGGCCCTCTAACAATAAGGGGCCGCTACGACATTTCTCCTCCTGAAAAAAAAAAAAAAAAATGCACGGCACCATAAACGTCCTTAGGAGTAGGTTCATCCTGGTCTACGTCCATGGGTTCGTGGCCGGCAGTACTGAAAAGTGAAACAAAATGTGTGTTTATCTTTCAGGTAAAGACTGAAAAATTTATGTAAGAAATAATTTTGTAACTATCGAAAATTTTATTTCATGTTTCTACATAATTCATGTAAATGATTTGTAAAAGTCCATTATATTATGACACGTTTCCCCGACGCACTGTTTGAAGTCATCCTGGGTTGTAGATTCGGTGACATAAACACAGTTGTTAAGCTGTCCCCCAAAAATTGTACTGGTGCTAAATCGGGCATTCACCAAGCATCAGAAAAATGTCAGCTTACTAATTGGATGCGTATGGCACGTTTATTTTACTCCGATATCAGCGGCGGAACATCGTTCGTTTGTCCTTTCCCACTTGTCTTTTTTTGGCAGTGTAAGGATACATCCTACATTCTGACCGAACATGACTTCAACCAGCGCATCGAGGAAGCTTGTCGCTTCGTGACAGCAACAGTTTTACATTTCGTCAGCAGGCGCAGCATGATGTACTGAGTTGTTCATTCAGAAAAGATCCCACTTAAATGAACATTCCGCTACCAGAACATCCATCTAGACACGGTATCATGCCGTACATAATTAGCTGTATGGATGTTCGGTTAATGGAATGTTTATTTACTTTAAGTATTGCAACGAGTGCCCATTTCCTTGTCTAAAACTTTGAACGTTTGTAACTCCCTAACTAAACTCATAGAAATTTGATTTAAATTTATTTGTACATAGTTGGTTTAATTGCATCAGATACATGTTGAATAAAGGTTCTACGCATAAACTAATAAATAATAATAGTGACGAGGGCCTCCCGTCGGGTAGACCGCTCGCCTGGTGTAAGTCTTTCGATTTGTCGCCACTTCGGCGACTTGCGCGTCGATGGGGATGAAATGATGATGATTAGGACAACAAAACACCCAGTCCCTGAGTGGAGAAAATCTCCGACCCAGCTGGGAATCGAACTCGGGTCCTTAGGATTGAGAGCCTGTCGCGCTGACCACTCAGCTACCGGGGGCGGATAACTAATGAATAATTCGTTGCTTTAACTCTTTGGAAAATAACTAAATACACTAACTTCGTATCTTCACAGAAAGAGTAACGCTTTTTACGTTAGCTTTGTAAATACGTTAGCCTTTCATTTGATATTCTATAAGCTACAGAGAATAACATCTTTTCTGAAACACTCTGTATGTTTAGCTGAATTTCTTTTCTTCCTCGGTGAGAAGCATCCCCTCCAAATTTGTAAAACGTCTGTGGCCATTAAACTCTGAATTATTTCCGACAGCTCGCCTGACGGTGTGACTGGAAACAATGAAATATTGTTTCCGCATTGCTGGGGTTTTTAGAAGACCAACAAGCGATTCTAAATCTCTATCCGCTTATTTCTTTCATCGCTGATCTTATTTGTAGCATTTTTTAAGGAAGAAAATTCTGTTCCTTAATAAGTAATTTCTGACTTAATATGTGAAGCTCAGAGCGATGGTGTTTGGTGTTTCCACCGTGTAGACGCTCGGGCGTTTCCTCCCGAGGAGAGCGACTGAGCGCGGAGGAGGTGGTGTAGCTTTGATGTGGCCGCCCCCTCCCGCCGAGGGCCGTACCAGACGAGGTAATCAGCGCCTCTCCTATCTGCCGCCTGCAAATCCTCGGATGCTCTGCTTCGGCTGTTCAGGCACCCAACCACCTCTCTCCCGTTGTTACAAGGGCTAATCTGCCTTCTGTCGTATTTAGCGACAGTTGCTGTAAATTGGAAGAGAGGGTACAAAAGGGTCGGGTCTCAACGCATTATGGGATTTTATCTTGTAATAATGGTTCAAATGGCTCTGAGCACTATGGGACTTAACATCAGTGGTCATCAGTCCCCTAGAACTTAGAACTACTTAAACCTAACTAACCTAAGGACATCACACACATCCATGCCCGAGGCAGGATTCGAACCTGCGACCGTAGCAGTCGCGCGGTTCCGGACTGAGCGCCTAGAACCGCTAGACCACCGAGCCGGCTATCTTGTAATACTTACCCGCTACGCCGCAATATCCGGAAGAGCACGTATAATTATTTTCCTACAATGTTTGTAACCTCGTACATCGTTTATTACATCTGCATGTACATTCACGCTTAGACTGAGGCCACCCCATCGCGTCAGGTCTATACGCAACCTCTGTTCTCAAAACTAGCCAATCAGAGGCCAGAAAAGGCAATGCTTGCTTATAACGGCGTGCTCAGAACAGGCAGTGGAAGATGAGAAAACTTATTTGTCGGTCATGACTGACCATGCTCTTGGTGCGTGATTACAACGCAGTATACGTCACAAAGCTGAGTTTATCCCATATTGCTCTACATTACAGTTGTAATACACCACATTATTTGACTGGAATAAGTCTCTCCGAATAAACCAACGTCATGTTTGAGACTTGACAGATCCAGAGCATAGATACAATTAGCCAAAACCATTACATACTGGCCGGCCGCTGTAGCCGAGCGGTTCTAGGTGCTTCAGTCCGGAACCGCGCTGCTGCTACGGTCGCAGATTCGAATCCTGCCTTGGGCATGGATATGCGTAATGTCTTTAAGTTAGTTAGGTTTAAGTAGTTCTAAGTCTAGGGGACTGATGACCTCAGATGTTAAGTCCTATAGTGCTTAGAGCCATTTGAACCATTACATATTACCAGAGTTAACCCACAACACGTTTGCATCTTGCTGTCAAATCAGCTGTTCCGGCATGAGCGTCCACTACCTCAGATTAATATCCAGGACGTTTCGAAAACATTCAACACTATACCTTCGACATGGATGAAATTAGCAACTTGGGGTAAATTATAACTTATATATGCTCGTACAAAATTTTTATTTTCTGAAGACCCATTAGATTCTGTGAGAGTGTCTCTCCTACATCCATGCATGTACGCTTTCTACGATTACGTCTACAGTCATTGTTTTAATTTATTTTCCACTAGTGTTCAATATACGCTCCACTGGACGACCAACAAAGATCCAGACGTTAATTAACCTAATCCCACACTTCGGTGAGCATTTCTGGAATTAATGCATTCACTGCTATTGTTATGCAGTGTCACAAATTACCCAAAAGTATCAGAAGTGGACACACATAGACGGATCTTTCACAACCCCCATACCTCCCCCCTTCCCCCCCCCCCCCCACACACAAAAATAAAGTACATACCATGAGATCAGCCAATCATAGAGGCCATAGGCCAATGGTGCAATGTGAAATTTGTACCTCCCTTGAGCCAACCCGTCCCTGAGACGGCTCACTGTTAAGAAGTGTTGTTACATGTAGGTTCTTGTGCAGTGGTGTGCCATTCTGTTGAAAAATGAAATTTTCTGTATGTTCTCGTAACTGTGAAAAAAGGCATATCAATGAGTGAGCGATCTAGATGCACCAGAGAGACCTATCCCAGCAAGCACACAAACTAACAGCTTAACAAGTGGCATCAAGCTAAATTTTCAGTTTTGGTGCACAAGATAAGATCTGTAGCGTGAAAGTAGATAACCATCCTGTATTCATCCTTCTCCATCATTCCTGGAGGTTTGTAGCACCTTTACAAAAACAATCTGCACTAACAGTGCTATGAAAGTTTCAAATCTGCAGAATAAGTTAGCTGATCTCTCGAAGAATAATAAATGCTAGGGGAAAGTCTGACGAACATAAAATGAAATACACTACCGGCCATTAAAATTGCTACACCACGAAGATGACGTGCTACAGACGCGAAATTTAACCGACAGGAAGAAGATGCTGTGATACGCAAATGATTAGCTTTTCAGAGCATTCACACAAGGTTGGCGCCAGTGGCGACTCCTAAAACGTGTTCACATGAGGAAAGTTTCCAACTGATTTCTCATACACAAACAGCAGTTGACTGGCGTTGCCTGGTGAAATGTTGTCGTGATGCCTCGTGTAAGGAGGAGAAATGCGTACCATCACGTTCCCGACTTTGATAAAGGTCTGATTGTAGCCTATCGCGATTGCGGTTTATCGTATCGCGACATTGCTACTCGCGTTGGTCGAGATCCAATGACTGTTAGCAGAATATGGAATCGGTGGGTTTAGGATGGTAATACGGAACGCCGTGCTGGATCCCAACGGCCTCGTATCACTAGCAGTCGAGATGACAGTCATCTTATCCGCATCGCTGTAACGGATCGTGCAGCCACGTCTCGATCCCTGAGTCAACAGATGGGGACGTTTGCAAGACAACAACCATCTGCACGAACATTTCGACGACGTTTACAGCAGCATGGACTATCAGCTCGCAGACCATGGCTGCGGTTGCCCTTGACGCTGCGTCACAGACAGGAGCGCCTGCGATGGTGTACTCAACGACAAACCTGGGTGCACGAATGGCAAAATGTCACTTTTTCGGATGAATCCAGGTTCTGTTTACAGCATCATGATGGTCGCACCTGTGTTCGGCGACATCGCGGCGATCGCACATTGGAAGCGTGTATTCGTCATCGCCATACTGGCGTATCACCCGGCGTGATGGTATGGGGTGCCTTTGGTTACACGTCTCGGTCACCTCTTGTTCGCGTTGACGGCACTTTGAACAGTGGACTTTACATTTCAGATGTGTTACGACCCGTGGCTCTACTATTCATTCGATCCCGCGAAACCCTACATTTCAGCAGGATAATGCACGACCGCATGTTGCAGTTCCTGTACGGGCCTTTCTGGATACAGAAAATGTTCGACTGCTGCCCAGGTCAGCACATTCTCCAGATCTCTCACCCATTGAAAACGTCTGGTCAATGGTGGCCGAGCAACTGGCTCCTCACAATACGCCAGTCACTCCTCTTGATGAACTGTGGTATCGTGTTGAAGCTGCATGGGCAGCTGTACCTGTACGCGCCATCCAAGCTCTGTTTGACTCAATGCCCAGGCGTATCAAGGCCGTTATTACGGCCAGAGGTGGTTGTTCTGGGTACTGATTTCTCGGGATCTATGGACCCAAATTGCGTGAAAATGTAATCACATGTCAGTTCTAGTATAATATACACTCCTGGAAATTGAAATAAGAACACCGTGAATTCATTGTCCCAGGAAGGGGAAACTTTATTGACACATTCCTGGGGTCAGATACATCACATGATCACACTGACAGAACCACAGGCACATAGACACAGGCAACAGAGCATGCACAATGTCGGCACTAGTACAGTGTATATCCACCTTTCGCAGCAATGCAGGCTGCTATTCTCCCATGGAGACGATCGTAGAGATGCTGGATGTAGTCCTGTGGAACGGCTTGCCATGCCATTTCCACCTGGCGCCTCAGTTGGACCAGCGTTCGTGCTGGACGTGCAGACCGCGTGAGACGACGCTTCATCCAGTCCCAAACATGCTCAATGGGGGACAGATCCGGAGATCTTGCTGGCCAGGGTAGTTGACTTACACCTTCTAGAGCACGTTGGGTGGCACGGGATACATGCGGACGTACATTGTCCTGTTGGAACAGCAAGTTCCCTTGCCGGTCTAGGAATGGTAGAACGACGGGTTCGATGACGGTTTGGATGTACCGTGCACTATTCAGTGTCCCCTCGACGATCACCAGTGGTGTACGGCCAGTGTAGGAGATCGCTCCCCACACCATGATGCCGGGTGATGGCCCTGTGTGCCTCGGTCGTATGCAGTCCTGATTGTGGCGCTCACCTGCACGGCGCCAAACACGCATACGACCATCATTGGCACCAAGCCAGAAGCGACTCTCATCGCTGAA
This sequence comes from Schistocerca nitens, assembly GCF_023898315.1. Lineage (NCBI taxonomy): Eukaryota > Metazoa > Arthropoda > Insecta > Orthoptera > Acrididae > Schistocerca > Schistocerca nitens. The sequence goes on along the minus strand of NC_064616.1, from coordinate 775,419,632 downwards.
GACGACACGTCTCCATTCGTCCCTCCATTCATGCCTGTCGCGACACCACTGGAGGCGGGCTGCACGATGTTGGGGCGTGAGCGGAAGACGGCCTAACGGTGTGCGGGACCGTAGGCCAGCTTCATGGAGACGGTTGCGAATGGTCCTCGCCGATACCCCAGGAGCAACGGTGTCCCTAATTTGCTGGGAAGTGGCGGTGCGGTCCCCTACGGCACTGCGTAGGATCCTACGGTCTTGGCGTGCATCCGTGCGTCGCTGCGGTCCGGTCGCAGGTCGACGGGCACGTGCACCTTCCGCCGACCACTGGCGACAACATCGATGTACTGTGGAGACCTCACGCCCCACGTGTTGAGCAATTCGGCGGTACGTCCACCCGGCCTCCCGCATGCCCACTATACGCCCTCGCTCAAAGTCCGTCAACTGCACATACGGTTCACGTCCACGCTGTCGCGGTGTTAAAGACTGCGATGGAGCTCCGTATGCCACGGCAAACTGGCTGACACTGACGGCGGCGGTGCACAAATGCTGCGCAGCTAGCGCCATTCGACGGCCAACACCGCGGTTCCTGGTGTGTCCGCTGTGCCGTGCATGTGATCATTGCTTGTACAGCCCTCTCGCAGTGTCCGGAGCAAGTATGGTGGGTCTGACACACCGGTGTCAATGTGTTCTTTTTTCCATTTCCAGGAGTGTATTTGTCCAATGAATACCCGTTTATCATCTGCATTTCTTCTTGGTGTAGCAATTTTAATGCCTAGTAGTGTAGAACGCAGTGGAGACTGATCGAAGAGGGGCAGTGTATATTCTGGCCCAAATCGCTGACTCAACCTCCATTATCCGTTTTTGACCAGTATCATATGACAGCTTTATTGAAGGTCGCTGTTGGCATGCGACAAGGTCACCCAAAGAAAATTAGGGGGGGGAGGGGTGGGAGAGGTGAGAGAGGGAGGCATCCAGTGTGAATCGAGCTCCCTCCCACCATCCTGTATACGGCTCTCATTCTAATTCTGTGCTGTTCAGTGAGAAGATCCTTTGATCACTTTTTGTAACAAATTATTGTTTCAAAAAATATCCAACTGATAGGAGGGACATCGCAAGACTGGAGTTGCACCAGCATGACACTGAGTTAGCGATTTGATCCAGAACACACAATGTCCTTCTATATATCTCTGGAAGAGTATGCTACAGTCCTCCAACAAATCTCTTCTCAAAGTGGTAACATTTCCACACATGTTGTGGGAGAATCTCTGGTGTTAGTACTAGTAATTTAAAGGCTAAAACACGAGGTACGCTGAGTTGGTTCTGAACACATACTGAGATAACCAAAACAGTTAGTCTGCAGGTGTTAGTGCTGTTGTGAGCCTCTGTCAAGTTTTGAGTTAACCTCACCGGTTCTCTAGAACAGACTAGTTCGAGTAAAAATTTCTATATAACAACTGTATAGTTTTTATTCGTTACACACATACTAACTTATTTTACTTTATGAAATCAGGCCTAGAGAACTGCGTGATGACACAGTTACGGCTCTGCATCTGCTTTTGTCTTCTGCTGTCTCTCTCCAGTTCTCCAAGACTACCAGTTACAGTAAGTCTTGTCTCACCCCACCCATCCAAACAAGTAGTCACAGAAAGTGTTACACATAGACAAAGTTTCAGCTAGTCTTTTTATAAACTTTACCTTCCACTTCTCTTGGTAACATGACATGTAGCTCTTGTGAGGTAGTCTTGACTTTTTTATGAAGACATCTCTTTCCTCGCAGTTTTTTACTTTCAACCATCGTCACAGGCAAAAATCTAAAGGTGTAAGTTCCAGGTATCTTGGTGGCTGAGAAATGTAATAAGCTCTGCCTATCCATATTACTAATACTACTAATAAAAAGTAGTGGCACCACTGCCATAACATGAAGGATGTGCATCCAATCGCATGTGTTCTATCCATAGCTGACAGCAGGAGGTCAGGTGGAGCAGTGCAGCGATCGGGAACAGCTGTGTTTGAATCAGTTGCAGTGTGTACCGTCTGAAAGTGTTGGAGGCTAATTCAACTGCCCCAACCGCATATTAAGGAAATCGAGCAACATGTATCGATCAAGACTGAAGTGGTATGTGAGCAGATCACAAAACAATATTTTCAGCGACTACATGAGACGTGTGGTGGTGCAGCATTGCCATATTGTATGGTAGAGAGAGGTGAAGGTGTTTTGGGATGGAAGTGATGTCATTCAAGATAGGCTCCACTCGGGATGTCCCCCAATGGACATAATCACAACTGATCTCGTTCGCTCCCTGCTCTATGTGGATTGCCAATGGACTGCGTCACATCATCCGTCATGTGAATGCACTATGCCACAAGGCAAACCCTGTGCAGGAGCTCCTGCATATGTGGGGGTGAGAGATATTGGAACATTCACTGTAGTCACCCGATGTGGGTCCATGTGGTTACGATCTGTTCTCCAAAATGAAGGAAGCACTGGAACACAAGAGACGACATCATCTTCCATGTGAACAAGCTACTGCCATTTTCTTACATGGTTTTACATTTACCACTCTTGGTTATTTATAGACGATTTTATATGTTTATTATGATAACCTCAGATTCCTCTGATGGCACTGTTACTCACTCCATTTCGGCTGTAATGGCCTCAGCCATGATCTAAGATCCTTTTATGTATCTATAAATTTTTCCTTCTCAGTAATTTTGTAAATGCCAATGTTTTATCCCGCACTGTAACTTTTGTTATCCCTAAATAAATATGCGAGATTGACGTGCTGACAGTGTACGACGCCTTCCATCTGCGTGGGGAAAGGTGATCGAGATGCGTTGCGATTATATTAAGGGCATGTAATGCAGTTCGTGTCTGTCAATGCAGTCTGGTATAAATTATAACGGTGTTACCATTACTTTTTATCCAACCAATGTAGATTTGGTGATGTCACCTGATGACTTGAATGTTCAGTGCCCACATTGTGCTGGAAAAATATATCCATTCTTCTCGCCAAAGGACCCTCTTCCAAAAATGCTATAAGCTAGCTTTCAAGAAAGTCTAAATAAAAGGGCTCCTGTTAAGACGTTGTAGTAAGACAACAGGCCCAATCAGCTGATCGTCCGTCATACCACACCAAACATTTAGAAAGAATCATTCTTGAAAATGTCTCGTCAATAGCATGTGGATTTTCGTCGGACCACCGATGTGAGCTACGAGTGTTGTTGTATACCATCAAGAATGAAAGCGACCTCATCAACAAAAAGTATAAATGGAATTTCCAAACAATCAGTGACAAAATCCAGTCGTCTACCTTCCTTTTCTCCTCGAAGGGAATGAATCAACTGTAAATGGTAAGGATAGAGTCCGCGCATACTTAATATCCAGCATGTTTTTGAATATGGAACACTGAAATATTTAAAAATTCTGCGTGTGAATATTGAAGGACTACGTATTAGCAACTGAAAAATGTATTCTAGGTCACAACCACTCTGTTCATTTACACGTTCAGATGAAATATGACTGCTGGACACTGCAACAGTCTAATGCAACGGGGTGGCCGAGCGGTTCTAGGCGCTACAGTCTGGAACCGCGCGACCGCTACGGTCGCAGGTTCGAATCCTGCCTCGGGCATGGATGTGTGTGATGTCCTTACGTTAGTTAGGTTTAAGTAGTTCTAAGTTCTAGGGGACTGATGACCTCAGAAGTTAAGTCCCATAGTGCTCAGAGCCATTTGAACCATTTTTTTTTCTAATGCAACTTAGAGAAAACGGGAACACGCACTCTTAAATGTGGTACTTTGCGGTTAGGGAAGTGTCTATCGTATATTTTACAAGCAGCAGCTTCGTTTCTATTCAAAACCACTACGTAATTACCGTATCTTTACACTCAGTAAATACGTACATCGCACTTAAACAATTCAATAAAACTGGCCAACAAAGCACAATGACAATCACAACTGAAAAATTCAATTACGTGAACTGAACCGTAACATCACATCTTGCAATTCAAAACAAAAATGACAATCAATAAATAAAAATCTATAGCAACTGGAGTAACAACTAAAAAAATTGGATGCATGTTTGATGGCATGTTTTATTCAAATTATTCTAAACTACCACCTCCTAAAGTATCTACTATTCCTTCCGCAACACATATGTCGGCCATTTAGAAGTCTGTAACTGACTAATTATTTCTGCTCAAGAATGCCTCTAGCGACTGCTTAACACAATCCATGAAATGGATCGGGCACACAATGTCAGTTGCAGGAAAGCTGGATTGGCTATGTTTTATCAGGAGACTGTAAAGAAAAATTTAAGCATTTTGACTCAGAAGTGGAAACCTAGAACGTAGTAAGAGACAGTTGATTTCTCGTGAAGCCATTCATTTTACCCTCAAATCTGGGAAAGCGGAGCGCAGTTACAAAGACCTCCACGTTTAGTACCCTTGTGCGATTCGTACTTGCGTACTACTCGAATATTTAGAACCCAAATTGGTCAGATTAAGAGAAGAAATCCAAGGAACTAAGAGAGACGCTGCTATATGTTAGTTTGGATCAGTACGAGGGTATACAGGGTTAACACTAATAAAACCGACAAGCTGCAAGGACGGATTCCTGACTGTAAATGGAGGACAAAAGGTCGTATGAACATGTGTCCGGAAATTCATCGTTGCCACAGTAGGTGGCGCTGACGAATGACAGTTCCGCTGACCAAGTGCCGTGTGTTCCTCGTGCGTTACAGGCTGTGCGACGCCTACGAGAAATACAGGCCGCGGCGCGTTACGTCACGAAGGTAGTCCTGCGCTCGCTCGCTCGCTCAAATCAGCAGACAAACTATGTTTCTACACCTGTTAACTCGTAACTATGCGTATCCGTACAAACGAAAACTGAATCTTCTGCTGGAATCCGCTATTATGGAATCTTGCTGTTCTTAGTCGCCGGTCGTAGTGGCCGAGCGGTTCTAGGCGCTACAGTCTGGAACCGCACGACTGTGCTACGGTCGCAGGTTCGAATCCTGCCTCGGGAATAGATGTGTGTGATGTCCTTAGGTTAGTTAGATTTAAGTAGTTCTAAGTTCTAGGGGACTGATGACCTCAGCAGTTAAGTCCCATAGTGCTCAGAGCCACTTGAACCATTTTGTTCTTAGTCCTATAATGACGAGAAGTCCATGGGCCTACTCATAATTTGTTACGGCTGTACTGGCGGGCAGTAAAACAAAATCATACTAAAATGATTATCAATTGCATAAAGCACCACTTCCAGCATGTAATGAGTACTGTTAAGTAGAAGAGACTAAATGCTGTAAACAGGCTGTTATACCATTTATATCGAGTATTGGCCTTGAATTAAATTTTCTGTAGTACTGTTAATCAGTACGACCTTCAGTACACACACCATCAGATTATTTGACCTGTCACTCTAACGAAGTAGGCGAGTGTCAGCAATATGTCTCGTGGTCTTATCGTGGGGTGTTTATCTTCTGCCGTTAGGTCAGACGATAGAAATGCCACTTGCACGCTTAGAGTAGCAGATTGACGGTGACTAACTTTAAACAGAAGTTGATTAATTTTCACACACATTTATTAAAATAATAACAAGCATAAAAATTACTTAACTTGGCTCTGGATGCTATTCACAATTGACAATCTGAAGTTCCTTTGGTATTGGTACGTTAATCTTATTCTCACATATATCTCTGATACTTGACAAAAGTGTCTATATATTTTTCTTCATGGCCATGTACAGGAATATGGTAATCTTATTAGGCGCAGACTGAAGCTTGACTATAGACTGGTACATACAAATATAGAACTTGTACAGACTGGTGCCGACAAATGCAGACTGGTACAGACTGGTGCCGACAAATGCAGACTGGTTAATTGGTGGTCTGTACACTCGTTATAATACCTCGCGCGTTCATGTATCACTGCGCGAGTGTGATCCGCGAGGAGAAAAGGTTCTACGTTAGCAGCAATCTCATTGGCTGCGTTACATATTAATACGCGGATCGGCGGAAGCAGAATTTGGTCCGTCTCTATGGCAGCTCCATCTCGTAGTGCGGAGACGGACGAGCGCTGCGCCTGCGCTGTTGTGCTTAGCGGGGCGCGCTCTAGTGGGAAAGTTGTGTACGCGCTGACTACGCGGAACTATGTAGACAACACTTTATAATAGAAGATTCCAGCCGAAGATGCAATTCTCGTTAGTACTTACACCCCCAGCTGCGAGTTCAAAGGTTTAGAAACGCATTTTGTCTGCTGAGTTGAGCGAACGAGCGAGTTCAGGACTACCTTCGTGACGTACGCGCCGCAGCCTGTCTTTCTCGTGGGCCACGCAGGCAGTGTGATAGACGTAGCGTACTGTAAGCAGCAGAATAGTACGGTATTCGTGTCGGGAACAAGCAGAGATGATGTTTGTGTACGGCCAAGCAGATACGGAAACGGTCGAGAGGCATCAAACAACATTTCAAGCCCTTGTTGAGCGTTTGTGTGATGATGGGTCCTTCCACATCGGCGGACCAGATTTGGAAGACAGTGTTCCACAGGATATTGAACCCTAATACAAGCTCCAGCCGAGTGGTTAGCCAACACAGTTTAACCAAACCACGTTAATGTGTATCCTGCATGGAAACCGCTATTATCCTCATCGCCTGCAGTCTTGTGTAGGTTACTTTGAAGATCAGTTTTGACGTGTTCCGGGACGATCTGTTGTCGTTGCAAGCAATCGTATATTTCCGAACACATGTTCATACGACCTTTATACCTCTATTTCCAGCCAGGAATCCGTCCCTGCAGTTTGTTGGTGTTATTAACGTGCAGATTGAAGCGGCCAATGAAAATTTGTACAAATGCCAGTATTCGAACCTGGGTCTCCAGTTCACTAGCCAGATGAGCTAACCATTATGCCACTCTGCCATACTAGCTGCACAGAACTTCACAGACTATCCTACCACCCCCCCCCCCCCCGCCCCCCTCCTCAATCTGTATTCCCATTCACGCCTCAGCTCACTTGGTATTTCCCATAAAATCGAACAGCATTGCAACGTCTTGCTAGCTGTAGTGGAATAGCATTTCAGCATCGAACGAAACGGGGTAGCCTGCCTGAAGGTATAGGTACTTTAACCGAATGGAACTATATGATTCCAGAGTCCTTTTCAAGTCTCAGACATGAATGATGTAAATCTGCAGACGGAAGCGACGAATGAACGCACGAAGTCCAGGATTTGAATCCAGCTCTCCTGTTCACTAGGCAGATGTGGTAACCACTACTCTCGCACAGAGGCTTGGCGCAACTGCACGGGCAACCCTAGCACTCCTCCCTCAATACAAATTCCAATGCAGTTGATGAGCCTCTGCAATGCTGTTCTAGTTAAGGGGAATACCAAGTGGAATGAGGCGTGAATGAGAATTTGGACTGAGGAGGGATGCATGCTAGGTTAGTCCGTGCAGTTGTGCAAAGCCGCTCTCCCAGAGTGGTGTAACGGTTAGTGCATGTGGCTAGTAAATAGGAGACCTGGATTCTAATCCCTACCTTGATACAAATTTTCATTCGTCGCTTCAGTCTTTATATACAGGGTGTCCCATTTATCTTGGCCGCCCTAAATAACTGTTTTTCCAGATACAAAATGTTTCAAGCAAATGTTCTTTAGCCGTCAGGGGGACATCAATCAGCATGATTGCCTTGGTTGTAGCTTTGTTTTTTAAAAAGATATGAACAGCGGTATAACTTTTTCAAATGGCACCCTGTATTTTTTATTCGGTAATTCATTTTCTCTCCTAAAGACCTATTCAAAATTGTATCACAGTGTACCATTAACTGAAACACAACGTTATTAATTACTTAACACAACATTGACGTTGACGCTCCCGGCGCTTACTGCAGGTACTCGGGGTAATGGAACACATCCACGTGCTGACGTTGACAGAGGACAAATATAAACATAAGTACGAGTAGAATGCACACCCGTCACTCCGTAAACCATCGTCAGTTGAAGAGTTGTGTGAGCAGAATATACACCAACGAATAGAAGGTAGAAATGATACTCATCTATGGGTAAAGTAATTAACAGAACAGTAACTTCAGTACTATTTCCTTATGTACGAGGACATTTAGTACAGTAGTTTAGTCCTTTTAAATGCCGTTGTGTAGAGTAGGCATACAGTAAAGGCTGTCATACCTACAAACTGAATCGACATAACTTTTTTTTTATTGTTGTTCTTATTGAAGGTAGGCGACATGCTACGCAGGCCGCGGAACTGTACAGAGAGCAATATCCTGACAAGAACCCACCTTCCAGACGCATGTTTTCTCGTCTTGCTGCGACGCTTCAGGAAATGGGAAGTTTCAACCCACGACAACGAGATCGTCGTAGCTCTCGCACAGACGAAGCTGCCGAAGTTATTGTTCTCGCTTCCGTTGCTATGAATGCACATGTGAGCACACGATAGCTTGAACACGAGACTAGTATTGGAACAAGGCCGGTCCCATTCCATTGCCGGTACCATTCCAAAGTACCGTTATCCATGATGGCGGCCATGGCGTCAGAGACACACACCCCCGCCTACATATACGCGCTAGGTATGAAATGTTTTCATAACACCGCCACCATTCCAAAGCACTGTTATTCGACAACAACAAGGTCGCACCAAGTGTATCCACCACGTGGTGCGTGTCTAGTCCCTATTGCCGTGGCGCGGTGCGAGAGAGAGAGAGAGAGATAGCGTCATCTCTCTATGTCACAACCCCGTGTTTACATACACGCGCTAGGCAGGACCTATGCAAATCAGTGCACGGTCCACCTCACTCTCACACTGCTCGTATACTTCGTTCGTCCAGTACTTGTCACGTCTTCGTAATTAAACGTGCAAAAATGAAGCGTTCACGATCCGCCAGCGGCAGCAGCAGCAAACGTGCTCATGTGGACGAAGTTCCCTCGTGGTTTTCGTCTGCTGTCTCGCTCGTCGTCAGCTGGCCAGTCACCGCCACAAAGTGTAACTGCACTCACTAAGGATACGATATTTTATACATGATTACTTATTGCCTAAGCTACTTCCTCTTACGTCATCACGTACAATACATTACAATTATTTTACAGAAATACATTTCTTAAACAAAATTCTCAAAACAAAATTATAAAAACAATCATGATGGTCTGTTCCTGTGGATAAAATAAACGTTTATTAATTTAGTCATCCCATCACCACATGGCCTCTAACTACTAATTTCTCTATTTCTACTTTCTACAGTTGACGTCAACATGCTACTACTACATGCCGTGACCTTTTATAGTAAACTCCTTTCCCTGGCGTCGCTCAGTTGCTGCTATTATCTGCGAACAATTAAAAACATTTGTTGCACATTATTGTAGGTTACTGTAACTCCGAATTTCTCCGATACCCCTTTGATGTTGTGCTTGTTTGACTGGTTATGGCATTGGTCTTCCGCTCCTAGTCTGCTTCTGTCTGTAACGGTAGGCTCAATTCAACGTCATGCTTATCTGTTGAACAAAACAAGAGTTAGTTTTGCACGTTACAGCAAGTAAAAATCAGTGATAGTGGTCAAGGTTCATGGTTGGACTTGAGAGCATCTATCTTTTGTGGTGACCTTCATTATCATCCTTTAAACTGACTGGCGTGTTGTTTAGCGTCTCTGCTTAACTCAAATAGTTAAGCCCAGACTCGGCTAGCGTCGCTAATACGTCTCTACAACACTCCTACGGCCCAAATCATCAATAAGCTCTGTCGATCACGCTATTGCGTGCGACCAGCCACCTGATTTACGTCTTTCTATGACGGCTCAAAACTCGCCTTTTCACACAGCATCCTCATCGCACCCATTACGAATTATCCATGTTTGGTGCGTCCCTATCGCCTAATTTCGATTGACTGGCCACCGGTTAGTCGTTTTGATCACCGTACTCACACTATCAACACAATTGAGATAACAGGTGCGTCTCGAACACTACTGCGTCGGACAGACCACCTCATAATTATCACCCGAAACACCCACAATCGCCATACGCCGATAACGCAACGGGTGGGTCCTGAACACTACCGCGTCGGACATCATACCCTGCACTCGTCTCAAGAAACGCAACACATTCGGTGGGACGCAATATCCACCTACCACATCACAACACGCTCAACACACCCCAAATCCATCCACCACAGACCCAGATTTTATCCTGAAAGCTCTCCTGTCCAATAGCCTTGCCATAAAATTTTGTATAGGAAGTTATCTACATAAGATAACCCCTTCTATAATTAATCTAATACTTCTAAATATTGTTTGTGTCATAGCTGAAGCAAATTTTCTATACTAAGCGACCCAGTGGTCCCCATACAACAAAATTTAACATCAAACACATAATATACACACAATCCATACCAAAATAAGACAAGCACATGAAAATAGGAAAATAAATACACACAACATAAAACAAATAATCATAAAACACAAATAAAACACTGCCTATACTAATACAAATAAACATCGCCAACGAATCACAAAAATCTAATCTAATTATACACTACTTTGTTCCCGGCCGCGTTCTTCCGCTGCCGAGTGTGCCGCCCTAGTCATTCTTGTCTGTTTTGCGCAGTTTGCGTACGGCCAGGGTTTGCCGGACGTATTTCGATTATTTGTGTAGGTTCTGGATTGCGGTCTTCACTCGCTCTCCAGTTCTGCACGGGTTGATCCCTTCCATTTTGATTGGCTGGTTTCCAGTTATTATTACCCTGGTTCCACCTACGTCCCTGTGGCGGAAAATGTTTGTCCTCTATTATCGCGCCACTTTGGCAAGATCAATGTGTAGTAGATTATATTAAACAATGGGGACTCTGGTATTCTCTGGGATGCTCTCTGTGGTAATTTAGACTGCTTAATGGGGCATTGTTTATTTAATTGTTTAATATAATCTACTACACATTGATCTTGCCAAAAGTCGAGAAGCGATTCTTCTTAGTGTTTTAGCTCTCTGGGGCACTCTGGGGTGCTGTCTGGGGCACTCTGGGATGCCCTCTGGGGATTCTGGTATTCTCTGGGATGCTCTCTGTTGTAATTTAGGCTGCTTAATGGGGCATTGTTTATTTTATTGTTCAGTTTAAAGTTGCGAAGCGTCCTTATCTATCTCGTGAGACTTTTTTCTTTTTTTAAAGTTTACTTATAGATTCACTAAAAAAGCTTATCTTTTAGATCTATTAGTTATTTGGTTATAGATTATTATTATCTGTGGGTTGCAGGGGTACCGACCCCTGGGGAGATGGGTGGGTGTCCATGCATGGCTGTGTTCATATGGCACTGCTGCTAGTCCGTCACTGTCGTACCGAGTTTGCCTATAACGACCAGCAGGTGCGTGAGAAGAAGAAGCAAAGGGGACCGCATGAGGAAGGCCAAGACGCGAATATGGAGAGAAACAGAAACCAGATGAGGAATAACTATGCCGGTAACGGTGACAATAGGGGAAACAACCCACAGTGGCGCGATAATAGAGGACAAACATTTTCCGCCACAGGAACGTAGGTGGAACCAGGGTAATAATAACTGGAAACCAGCCAATCAAAATGGAAGGGATCAACCCGTGCAGAACTGGAGAGCGAGTGAAGACCGCAATCCAGAACCTACACAAATAATCGAAATACGTCCGGCAAACCCTGGCCGTACGCAAACTGCGCAAAACAGACAAGAATGACTAGGGCGGCACACTCGGCAGCGGAAGAACGCGGCCGGGAACAAAGTAGTGTATAATTAGATTAGATTTTTGTGATTCGTTGGCGATGTTTATTTGTATTAGTATAGGCAGTGTTTTATTTGTGTTTTATGATTATTTGTTTTATGTTGTGTGTATTTATTTTCCTATTTTCATGTGCTTGTCTTATTTTGGTATGGATTGTGTGTATATTATGTGTTTGATGTTAAATTTTGTTGTATGGGGACCACTGGGTCGCTTAGTATAGAAAATTTGCTTCAGCTATGACACAAACAATATTTAGAAGTATTAGATTAATTATAGAAGGGGTTATCTTATGTAGATAACTTCCTATACAAAATTTTATGGCAAGGCTATTGGACAGGAGAGCTTTCAGGATAAAATCTGGGTCTGTGGTGGATGGATTTGGGGTGTGTTGAGCGTGTTGTGATGTGGTAGGTGGATATTGCGTCCCACCGAATGTGTTGCGTTTCTTGAGACGAGTGCAGGGTATGATGTCCGACGCGGTAGTGTTCAGGACCCACCCGTTGCGTTATCGGCGTATGGCGATTGTGGGTGTTTCGGGTGATAATTATGATGTGGTGTCACCGCTAGACACCACACTTGCTAGGTGGTAACTTAAATCGGCCGCGGTCCTGTAGTACATGTCGGACCCGCGTGTCGCCACTGTGTAATCGCAAACCTAGCGCCACCACATGGCAGGTCACAAGACACGGACTAGACCTCGCCCCAGTTGTACGGACGACATAGCTTGCGACCAGACGTACCAAGTCTTCCTCTCATTTGCCGAGAGACAGATAGAATAGCCTTCAGTTTAGTCCATAGCTACTACCTAGCAAGGCGCCAATTGTATCAGTGCTAATAGCGTACTAATATTCAAGAGAGATGTATTCCAACAAGAGAATAAAGATAAGTATTAAACGCATCTACGTACTTTTCCTCTTATTCATTAATAAGTCTCATGTTCCAGAACTTCAAGCCCGTCTGCGTTAGTTTAGCGTGCACCTAGCTACCTCATTGTGTCTATGTTGTATGAAATAGACACAACATATGAGGTGGTCTGTCCGACGCAGTAGTGTTCGAGACGCACCTGTTATCTCAATTGTGTTGATAGTGTGAGTACGGTGATCAAAACGACTATCCGGTGGCCAGTCAATCGAAATTAGGCGATAGGGACGCACCAAACATGGATAATTCGTAATGGGTGCGATGAGGATGTTGTGTGAAAAGGCGAGTTTTGAGCCGTCATAGAAAGACGTAAATCAGGTGGCTGGTCGCACGCAATAGCGTGATCGACAGAGCTTATTGATGATTTGGGCCGTAGGAGTGTTGTAGAGACGTATTAGCGACGCTAGCCGAGTCTGGGCTTAACTATTTGAGTTAAGCAGAGACGCTAAACAACACGCCAGTCAGTTTAAAGGATGATAATGAAGGTCACCACAAAAGATAGATGCTCTCAAGTCCAGCCATGAACCTTGACCACTATCACTGATTTTTACTTGCTGTAACGTGCAAAACTAACTCTTGTTTTGTTCAACAGCTAAGCATGACGTTGAATTGAGCCTACCGTTACAGACAGAAGCAGACTAGGAGCGGAAGACCAATGCCATAACCAGTCAAACAAGCACAACATCAAAGGGGTATCGGAGAAATTCGGAGTTACAGTAACCTACAATAATGTGCAACAAATGTTTTTAATTGTTCGCAGATAATAGCAGCAACTGAGCGACGCCAGGGAAAGGAGTTTACTATAAAAGGTCACGGCATGTAGTAGTAGCATGTTGACGTCAACTGTAGAAAGTAGAAATAGAGAAATTAGTAGTTAGAGGCCATGTGGTGATGGGATGACTAAATTAATAAACGTTTATTTTATCCACAGGAACAGACCATCATGATTGTTTTTATAATTTTGTTTTGAAAATTTTGTTTAAGAAATGTATTTCTGTAAAATAATTGTAATGTATTGTACGTGATGACGTAAGAGGAAGTGGCTTAGGCAATAAGTAATCATGTGTAAAATATCGTATCCTTAGTGTGTGCAGTTACACTTTGTGGCGGTGACTGGCCAGCTGACGGCGAGCGAGACAGCAGACGAAAACCACGAGGGAACTTCGTCCACATGAGCACGTTTGCTGCTGCTGCCGCTGGCGGATCGTGAACGCTTCATTTTTGCACGTTTAATTACGAAGACGTGACAAGTACTGGACGAACGAAGTATACGAGCAGTGTGAGAGTGAGGTGGACCGTGCACTGATTTGCATAGGTCCTGCCTAGCGCGTGTATGTAAACACGGGGTTGTGACATAGAGAGATGACGCTATCTCTCTCTCTCTCTCTCGCACCGCGCCACAGCAATAGGGAATAGACACGCACCACGTGGTGGATACACTGGGTGCGACCTTGTTGTTGTCGAATAACAGTGCTTTGGAATGGTGGCGGTGTTATGAAAACATTTCATACCTAGCGCGTATATGTAGGCGGGGGTGTGTGTCTCTGACGCCATGGCCGCCATCATGGATAACGGTACTTTGGAATGGTACAGGCAATGGAATGGGACCGGCCTTGTTCCAATACTGAGACTGGCATTCCTAAAACCAGGGTACATCGTATTCTTACACGTCACCGGTTCCATCTTTAGCATGTACACCTACATCAAGAGTTGTATGGGAATGATTTCCAGAATCGTGTACAGTTCTGTCGGTGGGCATAGCAGCAAATCCTCAACAATCCGAACTTCTTCTCCAAAGTTCTATTTACCGATGAATGTTTGTTCTCAAACAACGGACAGGTAAATACAAGGAACGTACCTTATTGATCCAGCGACAACCCACGATGGCTTAGTTAGACACATGGAACATCAGCGTCAATAGAGAGTTAACGTCTGGTGTGGGATGCTTGGTACTACAATTATTGGCCCTTATTTCATCAATGATAGTCTAAACTGCACAGCGTATGCCAACTTCCTCAGAAGAATTCTTCCTCCTCATCTGGATGAAGTACCGCTAAGAACCAGAATGCTTATGTGTTATCAACACGATGGATGTCCAGCACATAATGTTTTCCGTACACGTCGTGTTCTGAAGGTATCCTGCCAGATGGATTGGTCGAGGAGGAACAGTTACTTGGCCTGATAGGTCTCCTGATTTAAATCCTCTGGACTTTCTTCTTTGGGGATGCATTAAAGATGTTGTTTATCGCGATATTCCAACAACTCCAGAGGACATGCAGGAACGTATCGTGCTTGCTTGTTATTCTCTGCAGCAGGCCACAATGGAAGCAGTAAGTGATTCTTTCATTCAACGAGTGCACCAGTGTATCGGCGTCCAGGGTCATCACTTTGACCACCTTTATATGATCTACTCCTGGGCAATGGTACAGAAAAGTCAAAGACAATTTTGTGTAATGTTTTATTTGGTTTTCTTTTGTTTTCTGTCAACTCCAGCAAATGGACGAGTTTGTGATCCCGGGCTCAAAGCCAAGGTTGTGTTATGTAATTAATAACGTTGTGTTGTGGCGTAACAAGCTAGCTACGCCACACTGAGAAGGAAGCCGAAAGGCACGCGCTAAGCTACAGCAGGATGGCTTGAAGTCTGGAACAGGATACGTATTGAATACTATAAAGAAAATACGTAGCTTTGGAATATACTTAATTTTTAATCAATCCTTGTGATACATCTCTCTTGACTATACAAATGAGACTCGTAAGATGCATGCACTGATACAATTGGCGCCTTGCTAAGTCGTAGCCATTAACTTAGCTGAAGGCTATTTTTGTTTTCTGTCAACTCCAGCAAATGGACGAGTTTGTGATCCCGGGCTCAAAGCCAAGGTTGTGTTATGTAATTAATAACGTTGTGTTGTGGCGTAACAAGCTAGCTACGCCACACTGAGAAGGAAGCCGAAAGGCACGCGCTAAGCTACAGCAGGATGGCTTGAAGTCTGGAACAGGATACGTATTGAATACTATAAAGAAAATACGTAGCTTTGGAATATACTTAATTTTTAATCAATCCTTGTGATACATCTCTCTTGACTATACAAATGAGACTCGTAAGATGCATGCACTGATACAATTGGCGCCTTGCTAAGTCGTAGCCATTAACTTAGCTGAAGGCTATTCTAACTGTCTCTCGGCAAATGAGAGCAAAGGCTTCGTCCGTGTAGTCGCTAGCAACGTCGTCGTACAACTGGGGCGAGTTCTCGTACGTCTCTCGAGACCTGCCGTGTGGTGGCGCTCGGTCTGCGATCACACAGTGGCGACACGCGGGTCCGACATGTACTAATGGACCGCGGCCGATTTAAGCTACCACCTAGCAAGTGTGGTGTCTGGCAGTGACACCACACGTTGTGTATCAGTGAATGGTACACTATGATACATTTTTCAATAGGTCTTTATCAGAGGAAAGAATTACAGAATAAAAAATCCAGAGCGTCATTTAAAAAAGTCATATCGCTGTTCATATCTTTGTAAAAAGCAAAGCTACAACGAAGGCAATCATGCTGGTTGATGTCCCCCTCACGGCTAAAGAACATTTGCCTGAAACATTTTGTAATTTGCATATGGACAAACAGTTATTCAGGGTGGTCAAGATAAATGGGACACCCTGTGTATGTCATAGATGTTTGTCAATTGAAAAGCTCTCTAGAGCCATAAAGTTTCATTTCAGTACAAGAGTATTACGCTAATGATCCGTGAGTTTAGATGAATTTCCGCTGAGAAAAGAAAACAATAGTTTCAAGTACGTTTGTTGGGGAAGGTTCGCGAACCAGCATCTGTGACATACTGCAGAACCATTCTGCTATTTCCAAAGCTCAACTCCCATAAGAACGCTAAGAAGAAAATAAGGGAGTTCAGACCTTAAGGAGACAATCATTTCCCCCTGAAATGTGTACGCAGGTTTCGAATACGATTCTACGTCAGTTGTACCATTATCTAGCAACACATGAAAATTTATGCTGAACCTGTGCTCGAACCCGGATTTTTCACTTACTGCGAGCGGTCGCCTAAACCAATGCGTCTATCTAACCGCCTATTCAGAATCAATCCAAACATCGTTATGTCCCAGTGTCTCGTCCCACACTACTCACACATGTGATACGTTTGACCTTTCTTTGACATGAAATACAGTTACTGTAGTGTCTGTGTTTTGTAGTACTTGCGTAGTTCGATGCAAATGTTCTTCAGTCATCGGAAAGCGAAAAACATAATTGCCGTACATTATTGGGTAACTTTTGAGACAGGACAAATACCTGCATAAACAAGTGTAAAAACTGAAATTTTATAAAACAACTATTATTAATGAAATAAGGGACACTTGTGAACGGTTTAGTGAAAAAGGCAAAGTTTTCTTTCACATTTCAACTTTATTTGTACATAGGCCTCTAACATATAGTTGCTCAGAACGTTGTATTAAATTTATAATGCCTTTGTGTTTCCTCAGACAACTGAACTGAGGGAGTGGGGGGTAACTGTGACAATTAATTTTCCTTATTCCGAATACTTCGTTGCACATAGAACTTTACTGCTTTCAAAATCAAAGGATAGAGCTTATAAAATTCCTTATATGTGAGACTTAAAAGTCGCAACGTATTTGTATAAGGTTGTGTTACAAAAAGTGCTAAAGGTATCACAAAGATGCGCAGTTTTACGATACTTAAAATTAAGTACTTAACATTTTCTGTATATAAGCCAGTGAACTTTTTCACACATTCTGACTCTAGTCGGTCGAAGCCAGAATAGAGATTAAAGAACTCGCGTGCGCATTTTACTGAAATAAACGTTATTGTTATGCTCTCTAGCAGTCTACGTAGGTATACAGGTTATTCTGCAGAGGAAAAATAAATTGCGTAATAAATTACAGTAAATATCAAGAAGGGTTATTGGTAGCAGTTGCATTAGGGTAAAATAGCTGATTATTTTCATAAAATATTCAACTCGATCGCAATTACATAGTGAGGTCATAGCCGATTCATATCGATTATTTCAGTTTATTTGGTCATCATGTTTCCAAAGGTTCTTGGATGTTGATATAAATCTTGGATTGTGCTAGTGCGATTGCCATGTAATTTGTAAGCTTCTTGGACAGCCCCTCCGAAATATTTCCGAAATAACCGAAATTAGCTTTCTAATTTGTTTCGTACTTTCGTTTCGGCGGCCTTGTTGCGTGACTCGGTTCCCGGCAGCTGGCCGTCAGATGCCGCCAGTGGCGAATAATTTACGGCAGCAACAAATGGGTCAACGACGTTTTGTTCCACAGCACCTGTAGCGAACGCTACCGTCTCTGCACGCAACCACCAGCGGCTGGCAAAATCGGGGGCGATTTGTAGCCAATAAAAGAGAGCAAACACTTCGCAAGCGCAGCATTAAACGCTACTTCGAGTCATATCAACGTTGGAATTATGGTCGGCCATAAAAGAGTGATGCATTGCAGTTCTTTTCAGAAACCACAGGCATTAAAGATCGCGTTACACTTTTATAGCCGGCTGCTGCAGTCTCTGGAGAACCGATGTCAGTGCTCCCTTGCAGTGTGTAATAACGAAGAATCCAAATTCAGAAATACGACAAGATGCATTCGCTGTATGCAATATCATCAACATCGTCAACGGAATTGTACCGAGCTGAATTATTTTTAATGTAGGAGTTCTCATGTGCATAACTGTTCGATAATTTTGCTGGCAACGTTGGACACTTTAGTATAAGAGACTCGAATATCGTTGTTTATTACTACACACATTGTCACATTCTTCTACAAATCTACAAAGTTAATAAATTTTCGATGGAAAGTGTAACGGGAAATCATGTTACCTATGTATGTTTAGTGGTGAGAACCAATACTGGATATTTTTGGCAGTGTGAAAAAGACTGTCACAGAATAAAAGTATTTAAGAAGAAATAAACATCGTATGGATATGTAGCGATAACTACTTTGTCTGGATCGTTATACAACACTGTGCAATTTTTCAGTAACTTGTAACGTAACAGCATTACACTTACGTGTATAACATGTATCATAATTAACAGTGAAAACTGATACAGGAGAAAGTATTACATAATAGATTCAAAAAGGTTCCAGTAGGCAGGAGTCTGCAAGAGAGCCGTTTGCTAGATAATTGCTGACATGCAATTATGAAACGCCAATGACTTCATTATAAAATACTGTTCTAGTTGGTACGAATGTATGTGAAATGTAAACTGTTCTACTGAGAACAGTATACTGAACAAAATTACAACCGGCCTAGGTGGGCGAGCGGTTCTAGGCGCTTCAGTTCGGAACGACGGGGCTGCTACGGTCGCAGGTTCGAATCCTGCCTCGGGCATGGATGTGTGTGGTGTCCTTAGATTAGTTAGGTTTAAGTAGTTCTAAGTTTATGGGACTGATGACCTCAGCTGTTAAGTCCCATAGTGCTTAGAGCCATTTGAACAAAATTACATCAGTATTTCCTTCATCTGCAAACTAATAATTAAGGCTATTGGCAGCAGTATTTCTTTAGGTTGGTTAGTACATTCTACCAATTATTTAGCGTGGCGTTTGATGAAACTAATCATCAAATTATGGCGAGCATTCATTTCAACATTAGACTCTGAACTGCTCTGTTAGTTAGGTTGTAGGGATACTTGTGTTTTTTATCTGTGACTTTGAGAATATACTCAACTATTTTGGAAAATCGTTTTTGATTAGAAATCCCGGACAATCTCCTAATTCCACAGAGCTATAAGCTGCAGCTATAATTGTATTCTCAAATGAAGTGGGCACTAGGAACTCTAATTACAGGCTTCACGTTTAGTTAAATCACTTTCTGGGTGCTAAAAAGTAAATAGAGAGCCAGTGTTGAGAACGGCGGAAGACAGCATTAACAACATTCTAAAAGCCAGAAACTGATTCAACATTCAAACATTTGTACAGCAATTATTATAATTCCCACCACACTCGCCGCCCCACAGTACCTCCAAGCACATATTTCAGGAGCAATCGATTAACGCTTATTTTGCCCTGAGCGGCAGATCTGGTGTTGAAGTGTGGATGCGTGGATGCAAAACAGTTACCATATGCTGACAGGTGTAGTCTATTTAGTGGTGCTGTTATGACAGCGCAGAAAATGTTACGCAGTAAACTATGTGACATGTTTGTGGAAAGATGGTTTGATGGTTCAAATAGCTCTGAGCACTATAGGACTCAACTGCTGAGGTCATTAGTCCCCTAGAACTTAGAACTAGTTAAACCTAACTAACCTAAGGACATCACAAACATCCATGCCCGAGGCTGGATTCGAACCTGCGACCGTAGCGGTCTTGCGGTTCCAGACTGCAGCGCCTTTAACCGCACGGCTACTTCGGCCGGCGAAAGATGGTTTGACACAGAGAAAGAGCGACCAACACACTGGTGTGTATACCACATGTGAAAACGTCTACACTTACCCCCATTACACCTGGTATAATACTGCTTCAGTTCATAACATTTTACAAGTTACTATACACTCATACGAGTACATGTTAAACACGTTGTACCACAAGTTGTCTTCGCAGTACTGCACTCATCCGGGAAGTAAGTTATGATTTTTTTGAACCCAGATCAGCCCATAATCCGTGATAAGACAGCAAAATTCGCTGCTCCTATTCTTCAAGTGTGTTAACAGCAGTACTATACAGGGTGGTCCACTGATCGTGACCGGGCCAGATATCTCACGAAATAAGCGTCAAACGAAAAAACTACAAAGACGGAAACTTGTCTAGCTTGAAGGAGGAAACCAGATAGCGCTATCAATTAGTCAAAAACAGTCTTAATCGCATTTATTATTATTATACCGCCAACCGGTTTCAACCCGACGTAGGGGTCATCTTCTGGGCGTTTACACCATTGGTCGACTGCTGGTGGTGTCACTTCTGTCTACATAACGGCATACATAGCACACGCCCGTTGGGCATTTTGATCACAATAGCCATACATCAACACGATATCGACCTTTTCCGCCATTGGTAAACGGTCCATTTTAACACGGGTAATGTATCACGAAGCAAATACCGTCCGCACTGGCGGAATGTTACGTGATACCACGTACTTATACGTTTGTGACTATTATAGCGCCATCTGTCACAAAGCGAAAAAAGTGGTCCAACTAAAACATTCATATTTCTTTACGTACTACACGAATATGTAATAAAAAATGGGGGTTCCTATTTTTAAAAAAAACGCAGTTGATATCCGTTTGACCTATGACAGCGCCATCTAGTGGGACAACCATAGCGCCATCTGGTTTCCCCCTTCAAACTAGACGAGTTTCGTTCTTTGTAGTTTTTTCGTTTGATGCTTATTTCAAGAGATATTTGGCCCGGTCACAATCAATGGACCACCCTGTACATTTCATCAGCCAGAAATGTCCAGAAGTTTCTGCTGTAACTACCAGATTTGTGTGTATGTCGCTTCATAGTTGGCGGGTGTAGTTTGTGCCTGATTCGGCCACTGGAGGCCACCCGGCTTGCGCCGCAGCAACTATACAGGCAGGAGCGCCAGGCTCCGCCGGCCACTTCCGTGTTGTGTGTTGTGTGCACTTTGTCCCTCATGTGTTTATGCTTTTTCTTGTACAGTTACAGTGTTCTTGATTATAACACTTTGGTGATGAGTACGGTATTCGATTCCACGTGTTCCACTTCACTCATTGGTAATCTGAGTCTTCGATTCCCGGCGGGGTCAGGGATTTTCTCTGCCTCGTGATGACTGGGTGTTGTGTGATGTCCTTAGGTTAATTAGGTTTAAGTAGTTCTAAGTTCTAGGGGACTGATGACCAAAGATGTTAAGTCCCATAGTGCTCAGAGCCATTTGAACCATTTTTTTAAAATCTGAGTCTATTTTCCATGGAGGCAGAGCTTAAATCTCTTCTCAGGCACTGCCAGTTGCAATTTCCAGGTTAACGACTACATTGCCACAACGTGCAGTCCCGCCAACAACATATGCGCCGCCGTCCGCCGCGTACAACGAAAACCGTCAGCGACAACATTTCCAGGCATTTGGTTAAACAGATTTAAACTTGTACTTTTTTCTCTTGGATATCACCCCGTGTGTCTCAGTTGTTGTGGCAGCTCGCCCCCTTACAGGAACCTGGTCTTTCTCTCGATCAGATGTGCGAATTATGTTCTACCCATCACTGTAAACGTACTCACGTTATTGCTGCTCGTGTTGAGTTTTACCGTTGCAAAAGCGGCCAAAACAGTCACACAGGGCATGTCGTGATATACGCTCATAAGGAATTCTATGCAAATCAGGTGGTTCGAGACGCCATCATACGTTTTGCTCCTGATAGGGTAATTCGAGAGTGAGCTCTACAGTGTGAAAATTCAACACTTAAGGAAATATCAAACATAGCTCAGTCGTTTGAAGTGTCATGGGCTGCAGGCAGTGACATAGAAGTATGGTCCGAAGTTTCAGAAAGCAGTCCCTCTTACTCTTCCCAACCATAAGTCAGTTAACAAGGGAACGGAGAAGCTATTACAGCAGTCCAACAGACATTTCAGCGCAGTATAGGTAATCGTCGTTCGCGACAACAACAGTCCGCATCACACCATAACAGCCACGTGGTCCACTGCCTTCATGCCAATACTGTTTCATTCAACACGAATGTACAGTGTTCCCCAGGCACTAGACAACGTGTAGTAGGTCCCATAAAAAGGGATACACTGCTTCTGTGTGTAACTCTCTTCGGAACTTGAATGAGGATGAAACGAACTTGTATGTGGACAGTGTGTCGGCAGTAACGGTGTCTTTAAGCAAGTTATACACTGAAGCGCGTTTGTTCAACAAACCATTTAGAATGCAGGTCGACGAGGCTGCAGCAGCAACGTTGATGAATTCTCAAACTTATATGGATTTGGGTTCTCGCCCTCTTGCTCCAGTGTCAATCATTGCTACATATCCTTTACCGCACCCTGACGAGCTGCTAGCAAAATTGACGGGGTGGCATTATTTTTCAAAGATTTACTTAGCAGATGCATATTTACAACTGCCACTAGACGAGGAATCTAAACGACTTCTTGTTATCAATGCACCATTTAGGCTTTAACAATACCAGCGTTTATCTTTTGGTGTGCTAAGCGCACCAGCTATTTTTCAACGCTTTTTAGAACAAGTTATTGTATCAGTTCGAGGTTGCGACAACTATTTAGATGGTTAGTAGTCTCTGGTGCCTCTACAGAGGAACATTTGCAGAGACTTCGTCCTCTAATTTCTGTATTACAGTGTGCACAGTTACAGTGCAGTTTGGAAAAGACACAGTTTCTTTGAATATCCATCGTTTATTTGGGTTTTGAAGTGTCGTATGCTGGCATTAACCATTGTGACTGTATATTGTTATTTCTGCGTTGTCACATCCAACGTCCGTCGAGGAATTACAGTCATTTTTAGGTAAAATTGCTTACTACCACAAGTTCATATCGGATGCTGCTACTTTCTAGTGGTCCCCGGTTTGTGGCTGGGCATTCACGTTGTTCAAATCTAAGTTGCAGTCGCTCCATTGTCTGGTCATTCTTCAGCCAGGCCAACACCTGTGCATCTCAGTTCGGCCTAAGCGCCGTCCTTACTCATAATTATGGTGACGGATCAGAACGTCCTACTGCCTATGCCTCTAAAACCTTAAATTCAGCCTAATAGCGTTATTATCAGATAGAGAAAGAAGCTTTATAAGTTGTGTGTTCTCTAAAAACTTTCACGTTTTTCTATACAGTTAGACCGTTTCACCTGATCACAGACCACAAGCCACTGGTGTCTCTTTTTAACCCTTCATAGTCCTTGTTGGATTGTTGGCCAAAGAATTTTTGACCTACGACGCAACATACAAATGCTGACGCGTTATCACCTTTGCCGATTGGTCCAGATCCAGAGTTTGATAAAAAGGAAATGCTTTGTTTTCATTTAGACCTAGAAACTCAACATTGTATCGATAGTTTTCTTATTACTAGCACTAAAATTGCTGCCGTGGTAGCTACGGATCCTCTTCTAAGTAAAGTTGTTTCTTACGTGCTACACAGCTGGCCGGACGAACCTCCAGGCGATGCTTCTGATCCTTTAAGAAACTATTTAACATTACAAAATCGTCTTTCTATTTGGAACGGCGTTCTGCTGTTAGCTACATAGGACACCGCTATCCAGGTTGTAGTACTGTCCGCCCTTCGGCATGAGGTTATGCGTTTATTACATGTGACCGCTGGGGTGTGTTACGTACAAAAGTGTTACTACGCAGACGTTTTCTGGCGAGGCATTCATGGGGAAAGGGCACGCGTTGTTGCAACCTGTCCACGATGTGCCACCCATCAGCCTCCGCCCCCTCCCCCCCCCCCCCTGGGCATCTTTGTCCAAGTGGCCTTGGGAACGAATTCATGTAGATTTTGTGGTGCCTTTTTTGAATTTCTGCTGACTTCTTGTTGTTGATGCATATTCTAAGTTTCTGTATGTGGTGCGTTGTCTGTCTACTTCGATGGCGACAACAGTTTCAGCTCTGTCAAAACTTTTCGCAATGGAAAGTCTTCCATATACGTTAGTTACAGACAACGGCCCCAATTCATATCTCAGGAATTTGAAGATTTTTGTAGAAAAAGTGATTCACCATCTACGTAGTATGTCAAAATGGTTGAAATGGCTCTGACCACTATGGGACTTAACATCTATGGTCATCAGTCCCCTAGAACTTAGAACTACTTAAACCTAACTAACCTAAGGACATCACACAACACCCAGTCATCACGAGGCAGAGAAAATCCCTGACCCCGCCGGGAATCGAACCAGGGAACCCGGGCGCGGGAAGCGAGAACGCTACCGCACGACCACGAGCTGCGGACGTAGTATGTCCCATCCCTGACCAAACTGTTTCTGGACCATCCATTATCATTACATGGTCTTCTTTTGTAAAATGCTTAGTAAGGCCCTACATCCTTTCTTCTTTGACTTATCTCTGCATACGGTTTGAATACGCTGGTGGCCTGGAGCGCTGCCCCTACGCTTTCCTACAATTGATGGCCTACACCTCATCTATGACTATCACCTATCAACAGACCTAATTTGCTTCTAACATTTTAGGCTCTCCTAAGATTCCTGATCACGATTCGAGTGTGCTGTACTTTTCGCACTCCTATTCTTGCCTGGGACTCTTCTCCACTTACCACTGACAGTGGTTGATACCCGTTTTTAGTATTTAATAAGAAACTATTAATTATATTTTTCTCTATTTCTCCCTTCCTTTCTATTAACTGTGACCACCCTCCTCCTCTTTGTTTTCCTTGATCCTTTAGGGCACGGAAATATCCTTGGTGCACCCCGATGTTTCTGCTGTTTCTCCTGCATACTCTGCTGTTGCAGAGGAGAGACACTCTTCAGTGTTTCCAGTGCTTTCCTAACTACACGACCATTCTCTCTGTGAAAAATTATCCTACACGTTTAACAAAAAATCTCCCTACCTGCTACCCTATAACAGCTCCAACACTTCTCACTCATAGTCAAAATATTTTAGGAAGAAGAATTAACTGTCAGTATAACTTGAAAGAACATATTAAGTTTGTCAAGGGGGCGTGAAATTGTATATATAAACAAGAACGACACTGACGTGTTTTATGCTGCTGTCCCATTTTTTTTACTGAATCGGGAAACTACATCTAGGAAGCGTCTATCCAACCAATAACTAGCCGAAAGCCTAAAGCCTGGACACGACAAAATATAAAGTAAACACAACTGTGGAACGACAATTCTGATTATTTCAATATTTAACAACCTGAAATGAGTTCAGGAATGCAATTTAGAAACACTTTTATAGCAAAAGTTCACACTACTACACTAGTAGACTTTTTTTAATAAATTTACAGTGTTAAGAAAACTTCAATAGATTAATCGGTTTTTATAATAGGTAATATTTCGGTCTAGATCACTGCTACCTGTATTTCGAATAATATGATCTTCTTTTAGGAATATGTGCTACAGAAACGCTAAATATTCACTTGTGCAGCAATAACTGACATTGTAGAAAGCATGCACATGCAACACAAATAATTTTGATTGTATGACTGTTTACCATTAATAGCCTGTGATATTCCTGTGTGTTTCACTCTGTGGCCATATTGGAAGGCTTCTCGAGGACGGTGTGATTGCATCAGAGATGGAAAAAGTCGTGGAAGATCAGCTAAACGGAATGGATGGTTTCTCAAAAACAGGTTGTAAGATGAACATCAACAAAGTAAAACAACTGAATGTAGTGCAGTTATTTCAGGTGATACAGAGGGAATCAGATTACGAAGTTAAGCACTGAAAATAGTAAAACAGTTTTACTGTTTGTGGCAAAATAACTGACGACGGCAGAAGAACGGGGACAAAATTGTGAATAGGAATAAAAGCGCTATTTTGTCGGAAATTAACATCTTGAGAACCGTGGCTGTATTACTATAAGGTTTATAATTGAAACAGTAGCCAGCCACAAGTACAGTTTAACAAGGTTTATTGGAACAAACCATGACCGGTTTGGATTTTTTACAAATCCATCTTCAGATAGTTGTTACACGTTTCGTTTTGTTTTCTTATCGTTTTGTATCCGTTACTAGTTTGCTGCACTAGGGCAGGTGCAAGTTATTTGCTCCCTGTTTGGTAAAGTTTACTACAGAGTTATTTCTCATGACCTCTATCAAAGCAGTTACGAAAAGGTTTTAAAGTTTTTAAAACGTGAAATGTGATGAAGACTTACGAGCTGTATACTTCTGAGTCGAAATCGACCTGTTTTTTTTTTGTTGTGAATTTTGAAATTAACAAATGGCTCTGAGCACTATGCGACTCAACTTCTAAGGTCATCAGTCGCCTAGAACTTAGAACTAATTAAACCTAACTAACCTAAGGACATCACACACATCCATGCCCGAGGCAGGATTCGAACCTGCGACCGCAGCGGTCACGCGGTTCCAGACTGAAGCGCCTTTAACCGCACGGCTACACCGGCCGGCTTGAAATTAACACATTTGTGGGTGTGCACAATGTGAACGCCGTTCAGTTAATTGAAATACACCTTACACTACACCAATCTTCGTTTAATGGCAACACACTCGCTTAATATTTACAAAACGAGGGTGATGTCCTAGCCAAAGATCTGAGCAAATTACATAACATCAAATTTACTGTCGAACATGAAATAAGCAATAACATTAACTTCATGGACCTTGAAATATCCAACATAAGAAATAAACATAATTCTGACTTATTTCGTAAACCATGGATGTTACCATCAGTAACACATCATGCCACTCGAACCAGCATAAGATGGATAACCAAGTCAATGGTTCATTGTATGCACAAAATCCCCCACAGTCCCAACGAACAGCAAAAGGAAATTAGCATAATTAAATCAGTTGCCAATGATAATGAATATGATGCTTCAATAATAAATAAGCTCTCCCAGAAAATAAAAAAATGAATTGGCGACAATAATTCTCGCGAACAAATATTTACATCAACTGCAAAGGAAACGAAATCAACAAAGTATGTAGTCATTCCATATTTAGCCCACTTTCATATAAAATTTTCAAGCTAGTCACAGAGAAGAATGTTAAAGTCAGCTTTTCGGCCAATAACGGACTTCAACGGACAGTTCACACACTTCATCACATTAATATCCCCCCAAAAAGATCAGAAATCTATAAACTGAACTGCAATAACTGTCCAAAATTTGACATTGGCGAAACAGGCTGGACGTTTGAAGCAAGATGTCAGAAACACCTGGATGCCCTATGATTGAACAACTTAAGCAAGTCAGCTTTTTCCATCCAACTTGAAGAAAATAATCACATAGTAGACAATACAGAAAACAACCACCACATCTTACACCTAACAGGTAAGGGTGGCACAATGAATCTTCTAGAGGAGACTGAGACTCATATACATAAGAACACTTTTCCTGACCTCACTCTCAATGAAGAACAGTCATCCAACATCTCGTTCCAAAATAATTTCCGAGATGTCTCTCACGCAGAAACGAATGTTCAGGTCGGCCATAGTACTCTAAAAATTATACCTTTGCTGCTAAACTGATTTCTAAATGATTTCACAGTCTGATGTAATAAAACATTACTATTTATGGTGTAAAATCCAACCACAGATTCACTGTTCAAACTTAGCTTTATCACTATAATGGAAAACGTATCTTATTGTGCTTACGTACTGTACACATTGTTTGGTATTGTCTACATACAACCCTTATATGTGTAATACTAACCATTCAGCATATTAGAAACTATTGCAAATAATTTTACTTCTTTTTTCATTTTTTTTAAATTAATTCTATTACACTAGCCAAGACATATTTTACTAAGACCATACACTCTCACAACATCAGTAACCTAACATCTATAAGATTGTAAAATCTTTGTAAACATTATTTATGATACTCATGTGAAGTTGGGTATATTTTGTAAACGTTTATCGAATGTTCTGCCTTTAAACAGAGAATGATAGTGTGTGAGGTGTTTCTCAATAAACTGAACACCACTTCCATAGGGTACGGCCACAGATGTGTTAATTTCAAGATTCACAACGGAAACAAAGGGCGATTTCGTCACGCAGAAACGTACAGTTCGTAATTTTTCATCACGTTTCACGTTTTAATAAGCTTAAAACCTTTTCGTAAATGCTTTGATGGAGGTTACAAGAAGTAAATCTATCGTAAGCTTTCCAAATAGGGAACAAAAACCTTTCTAACTGTCATACTGCAGCAAACCAACAGCGGATACAAAACGAGGTCGCAGCAAGGTAACGAAATGAAACGTGTAACAACCATCTCAAGATGGATTTGTAAAAAATCCGAGACCGGTCATGGTCTGAGCCAAATAAACCTTCTTAAGCCATACTTGTGGGCTGGTTGCTGTATCAATTATAAGCCTTATAGGAATAAAAGCGTTTCTGAAAATGAGAAATTTATTAAGGATTAATGTAAATGTAAGTGTAAACAAGTCACTTTTGGCAGTGTTTCTTTGGAGTGTAACCTTATGCAGAGGAGAAATGGGCACAATTAACGTAGATACAAAAAGACAACAGGAACTTTTGAAATGTGGCGCTACAGAAGAATACTGCATATTATATTGGTATATCGAATGACTGACGAAAATGTACTGTATAGAATTTGGGAGAAGATAAATTTATGGCACAGTTTGACTAATAGAATGAATTATTGATGCGGCACATCCAATAATAATTAGTTTGATAATAGAGGGAATTCGTGGAGGTCAGAATTATCTAGGAAGTCAAAGGCTTCGCTATAGTAAACAGGTTAAAGTGGAACCTCCAGGCAGATTAAAACTGTGTGCCGGACCGAGACTCAAACTCGGGACCTTTGCCTTTCGCGGGCAAGTGCTCTACCACCTGAGCTACCCAAGCACGACTCATGCCCCGTCCTTACAGCTTTACTTCTGTCAGTACCTCGTCTCCTACCTTCCAAACTTTACAGAAGCTCTCCTGCGAGCCTTGCAGAACTAGCATTCCTGAAAGAAAGGATATTGTGGAGACATGGCTTAGCCACAGCCTGGGGGATGTTTCCAGAATGAGATTTTCACTCTGCAGCGGAGTGTGCGCTGATATGAAACTTCGAGTTCGAGTTCAAGTCTCGGTCTGGCACACAGTTTTAATCTGCCAGGAAGTTTCATATCAGCGCACACTCCGCTGCAGAGTGAAAATCTCATTCAGGTTAAAGTGCATTTAGATTGTAGTAGCCATGCAGAGACTAAGAGACTTGCACAGGATGGACCACTTTTCGGGCTGAAGACGATAACAGCAACAATTTAGAGAAGGCGGCAGGCGAGTTTATTTAATTGACACAATACCAGATGAAAAGTATCCGGATACCACCATACAAAGTGGAATCGACCAATAGCCGTCGCGATAAGTAGACCCGCCAGTATAAAAGGAGACTGAGAATACTGTGTTGGCAATAGAGAAGAAGTAACAGCAGAATTTGGCGGCCTGAAGAGGTCAGTGGCTTCGAGCGTGGACTCGTCATTGGATGCCACCTGATTAACAAATCCATCAGGGACATTTCAGTCTATCTGAAGCTGTTATAGTCGACTGCTGGTGATGTGATTGTGAAGTGGAAATGCCGAGGAACAATTGTAGCTAAACCAAGACCTTTCAAACCTCATGTACTGACGGGCAGCGACCGTCGAACATTGCGGAAGGTGGTTGTAAAAAAATGCATGAAATAAAGAGACGGAATCACTCGTGAATTCTGAAGTGCTACCACCAATCCAGTTAACATAACGACTGTGTGTAGGGAATTGAATAGGACGGAGCATAATGGTCGAGAAGCTAATAATGAGCCACACATTCCTGTACTCACCACTAAGAGACGCTTGAGGTGGTGTAAGGAGCAACGCCATTGGACAGTGGATGACTCGAAGCAAGTGGTTTGGAGTGATGAATCACGCTAAACCCTGTGGCATACTGAGGAATGGTTTGGGTTTGGCGAATGCCTGGAGAACGTTACCTGCTATCATGTGTAGTGCTGTAATGTCGTGAGGCAATACGCGATAACTTCATTGCAGTAAGCTGCTTCGCATAACAACCCGTAGCATTGGAGCCGTTGGCTGTGAAGGAGACAGCCAGTTGTCTCTTAGCAATGACTCATTCGTACCTGTTGCTAAGCTAACCGTGGGAATCGGTATCTGTGTCACTTGAAGCGAGTGAATATTCAAATCCCTAATAATCTAAATAAATTATATTAAATATTATTTAATATTCTTCTAAGTCGATACACTGCCTTTTGTTATTCAAGAGGATATGGTTTAAAAATTTCAGCCTTCCATATGTCATAGTTTCGGAGTTAGAGGAAATTACCTAAAACACCCCAGACCGACACTTAGACTAATAAACTCAGGAATAATAACAGTTTGTGTCTTAGTATCATTTGAAATCATTTCTGGAGTTCACAAAATGTCAGGTCAGTTTATTTGGATTTTCAAATTAAAAAGGTTAACTACTTTTCATTTTCGTGATATAAATCCAGGAAATTTTATTATTTAATTAATACCTATTTGTGTTGTTGTTGTCGAATGAATGATAATGAGTGAGAGTGTGTAAGTGGGACATACGTAGAAATTCAATATTGTATATTATACCACATTACGGAACTGAGTGGTGGGAAAGTTGTGTTTTTCAGTCACTGCTGATGATGTATGTCTAAGAGTACTTACTTTTATAAGAAGGCAGCCAGAATAGCCGTTTGCAGAGTAATAATTTTCTAAATAAATTCCCAGATTAGTTTTCCTTTCCTTTGGTGCTGTTAAACACTATATTACTATTTGCATATTGAAATGGCGTGAATGCAGCTGGGAATAGTGATTGGTGTAGGTCAGTTTTGGTGCGAGAATGGTCTAGAACGATTGTTCTGATTGGCTGGTCATTTTGATCAACCAATCAGAGTTTAGTGGTTCCCGCGCACTTCCAAGTAGTTATAGGCTGTAGAAGAAACAGCACTGAGGAGTCTCTGGGCAGCTATTGAACGGGTAGGTCATGTTGAACGTGTCCGTCTGCGTAATGTGTAAAATGAAGAAGTTATTGGAATTTCGCGTCCAGTTTGTGTTGCCGTGGAAACAGTTGCATTTACGGATAGTTTTGTGAAGTCTGGAACTTCTAGAATTGTTTTGTTGGAAAGATAAACGCGTGTGAACTTTCGGCCTTTGTAAAAATTCCGCGTGGCATGTTTCGTATCCGTATATGGAATATTTGGCGAGCAATTTCTTTAATAGAAATCCACTGAAAAGGGCTGAATGTGAAACACAGATATAGTAGCGGAGTATTGACTGTGAAATCGCATAATTCTTCGGGTTGGACTTAAGTACATTTCTGGCTGCCTTGCATGTGCGCGGGGTTGCATGACCTGTGAACTGAGCACAGTGATGTTGTTCGCTAATTACATGTGGGCTGATGGCAGGTATTTCTGTTTTGAATTGAAATGGAATGAAAGATTCGTTTCAGAATTTTGACATTTACTGAGAGAACCAAGCAACCACTTTTCACCCGATAAGTATTATAAGAATTTACAGGATAGCTTGCTACCAGAGTTTATGCGGACTTCGCAACGTAAGTATTGACGGCGTTTTCTTCAAAGCTGCTATTACGTCGTCAGCGCAGTACATCCGTATGCAGAGAAACGGGTTGGTGATCTGCCGCCGTACTGAGGTAGGTGGAACTTTTGCAGTGAACAGTATGACGAATGAGCAGACTTCTATAACCCGCCCCGTCGCAGTACCAACAGTGAGGAATGGTGGGGGTTGTGTCACGGTGTGGGGATGTTTTTCATAGTTACATTGTGGTCTCCATAATGCGCTTAACAAACCGTTAAATGCAAAAAGATATGAACAAACGTTGCAGCATTGTGTGCTGCGTATAGTAGAGGAACAGTTCGAAGACGATGGTTGCAGCAGCATGACAATGCACGCTGTCGTAAAGCATCACCTGTGAGGCAATGTTTTGTGGACAATAATATTCCTGAAATGGACTGGCTTACCCAGAGTACCGACCTGAACCCAGAGGAACGCTTTTGGTACGAGTTAGTACGTCGACTTCGCTCCACACTCCACCGTCCCACATCACTACCTTTTTTGGTTTCGACTGTTGAGCAAGAATGTGCCGCCATTCCTCCACAGACGTTCAGACACCTCAGTTAACTACCTCAGCAGAGTAGAAGCCGTCATGTAGACTGAGGTGTCTAAAGTCATGGGATAGCGATATGCACCTATACAGGTGACGGTATTATCACGTACACAAGGTATGAAAGAACAGGGCATTGGTGGAACTTTCATTTTCACTCAGGTGTTTCATGTGAAAAGGTTTCCGACCTGATTGTGGTCACACAACGGGAATTAGCAGACCTTGAAAGTATGGTAGTTGGAGCTAGATGCATCGGACATTCCATTCCAGAAATCGCAAAAAAGCACTCCGTCATCAGGCCACATGTGGCCCACGGGGACCATCCGACCGCCGTGTCTTCCTCAGCTGAGGAAGCAGATAGGAGGGGCGTGTGGTCAGCGTACCACTCTCCCGGTCGTTATGATGGTTTTCGTTGACCAGAGCCGCTACTATTCGGTCGAGTAGCTCCTCAGTTGGCATCACGAGGCTGAGTGCACCCCGAAAAATGCCAACCGGTGTATCCACTGCGGTAAGGCCGTTGCCTCGAAAATCGTAACAAAATGCAATATTTCGAGATCCGCAGTATCAAGAATGTGCTACCAATACCAAATTTCAGGCATTACCTCTTACTACAGTCAACCCAGTGGCCGAAGGTCTTCACTTAACGACTGAGAGCAGTAGCGTTTGCGATGAGATGTCAGTGCTAACAGACAAATAACACTGCGTGACATGACAGCAGAAATCAATATGGGACATACGACGAGCGTATCCGTTAGGATAGAGCGGTGAAATTTGGAGTCATTGCGCTATGACAGCAGACAGCCGAGGCGACTTCCTTTGCTAACAGCACGACATCACTTGCAGTGCCTGTGCTCGTGACCATATCGGTTGGACCCTAGACGACTGGAAAACTGTGACCTGGTCAGATGAAGCCCGATTTCAGTTGGTAAGAGCTGATGGTAAAGTTCGCGAGTGGTGCAGATCCCACGAAGCCATGGAACCAAGTTGTGAACAAGGCACTGTGCAAGCTGGTGGTGGCTACATACTAGTGTGGGCTGTGTTTATATCGAATAGACTGGGTCCTCTAGTCGAACTGAAACGATCATTGGCTGGAAATGGTTTTGTTTGGCTACCTGGAGACGATTTGCAGCCATTCACGGACTTCATGTTCCCAAATAACGACGGAATTTTTATGAATGACAATACGCCATGTTAGAACATTCTGGATAATTCGAGCGAATGATTTAGCCACCCAGATCGCCTGACATGAATCCTATCGAATATTTATGGGACGTAATAGAGAGGCCAGTTCGTGCACAAAATCCTGCACTGGCAACACTTTCGAAATTATAGGCGGCTCAATATTTGTGCAGGTGACGTTGAACCACTTATGGAGTCCATGTCAAGCCGAGTTGCTGCAGTATGCCGGCAAAAGGAGGTCCGATATGATATTAAGAGGTATGCTGTGACATTTGTCACCTCAGGGTAAGGCCTAGGGTCGACACGCCCACATTAAGGTCCACTGCTTGGAGTACTGATGCTTTTGATCACGTAGTGTACGTGTAGATTGCGAGTAGCCGATCGACGAAAGAGAAAGCACGATCTGCAAGGACTGAACCAGGTGTGAAAAGGCGAACAGGAGGAAGAGTCAATGCGCAGAATTAACGGAGAACTGCAGTATTATATGGGAGCGTGTTGGTTCAAATGGTTCAAATGGCTCTGAGCACTATGCGACTTAACTTCTGAGGTCATCAGTCGCCTAGAACTTAGAAATAATTAAACCTAACTAACCTAAGGACATCACACACATCCATGCCCGAGGCAGGATTCGAACCTGCGACCGTAGCGGTCACGCGGTTTCAGACTGAAGCGCCTAGAACCGCACGGCCACACCGGCCGGCCTGGGAGCGTGTGAGAGATAAACATTTTGTTATTAGTGTTCCTGTTGACTATAATAAGAAAGTGAAGAACGAAAAACAGTTTGTGGAGAGATTCCGATGTGATATTTTAATTCCGTGATTGCTAAAGTATGTGTACCGCTGGGTACCTCCTAACATTGCTCCAGTTGAGCGACAGCGACTGTCGGGCGGCCGGTACGGCAACAGCGCAGACGAGCGGCGAGCGGCGTGTGGCGCCAGGCAGATGCGTGAGTCAGCCAGCGCCCCACTCACATTCCATTATTACCGCCCAATAACCGACTTACGCGGGACAGCTGAGTATTACCGCCTAGTCCTATTCTCAGAGGCTCCATTTCTGCCGACTGCCTTTGTCACAGGGTGCGACATAATTAATTAAGAAAAATGACTCGGATGAAAGCATACGTTGTTGTTGTCCAATGACTAGTTTGTTGCAGTTCATCAAGCTAGTGCATCCTGTGCCAGCTTCTTCACCTCAGCGTAACTGCTGCAACCTACATGCCTTTTAACGTGCTTACTACATTCTAGCCTTAGCATCCTTTACAGTTTTTACCCTCCTTCCATGACCAAACTGACGAGTCCTTCTACGTCTACATCTACATTTATACTCCGCAAGCCACCCAACGGTGTGTGGCGGAGGGCACCCTACGTGCCACTGTCATTACCTCCCTTTCCTGTTCCAGTCGCGTATGGTTCGCGGGAAGAACGACTGTCTGAAAGCCTCTGTGCGCGCTCTAATCTCTCTAATTTTACATTCGTGATCTCCTCGGGAGGTATAAGTAGGGGGAAGCAATATATTCGATACCTCATCCAGAAACGCACCCTCTCGAAACCTGCACAGCAAGCTACACCGCGATGCAGAGCGCTTCTCTTGCAGAGTCTGCCACTTGAGTGTATTAAACATCTCCGTAACGCTATCACGGTTAGCAAATAACCCTGTGACGAAACGCGCCGCTCTTCTTTTGATCTTCTCTATCTCCTCCGTCAACCCGATCTGGTACGGATCCCACAGTGATGAGCAATACTCAAGTATAGGTCGAACGAGTGTTTTGTAAGCCACCTCCTTTGTTGATGGACTACATTTTCTAAGCAGTCTCCCAATGAATCTCAACCTGGTACCCGGCTTACCAACAATTAGTTTTATATGATCATTCCACTTCAAATCGTTCCGCACGCATACTACCAGATATTTTACAGAAGTAACTGCTACCAGTGTTTGTTCCGCTATCATATAATCATACAATAAAGGATCCTTCTTTCTGTGTATTCGCAATACATTACATTTTGTCTATGTTAAGGGACAGTTGCCACTCCCTGCACCAAGTGCCTATCCGCTGCAGATCTTCCTGCATTTCGCTACAATTTTCTAATGCTGCAACTTCTCTGTATACTACAGCATCATCCGCGAAAAGCCGCATGGAACTTCCGACACTATCTACTAGGTCATTTATATATATTGTGAAAAGCAATGGTCCCATAACACTCCCCTGTGGCACGCCAGAGGTTACTTTAACGTCTGTAGACGTCTCTCCATTAATAACAACATGCTGTTTTCTGTTTGCTAAAAACTCTTCAATCCAGCCACACAGCTGGTCTGATATTCCGTAGGCTCTTACTTTGTTTATCAGGCGACAGTGCGGAACTGTATCGAACGCCTTCCGGAAGTCAAGAAAAATAGCATCTACCTGGGAGCCGGTATCTAATATTTTCTGGGTCTCGTGAACAAATAAAGCGAGTTGGGTCTCACACGATCGCTGTTAGTCAAATTACGCCATAAATTTCTTTTTTCCCCAGTTCGATTCAAAAACTTTAATTTATATTCGACGATAATATATTTATTATTACTGTTATTTTTAGAACCGCTATTCTTGCTATTGCGATTCTGCGTACTACGTCTTCTCTGCTTTAGCTGTCGTCAGTTGTATTGAGGCCCAAATAGCATACCTGGTCACCTACTGTTAGTGTGGCATTTTCTAATTTAATTTTATCAGCATCACCTCCAGACAAATGTAGTAACATGCAAGGAAATATTGACCTTACGACTTATCTTAGCGGTCAGACTGAAGAAAGTTGATGTACATTTATAGCATTTGTAGATTTAAAGTAAGTTTCTGACAATGTTGACTGGAATACAGTCTCTGAAATTTTCAGGGTAGCGGAGATAAAATGCAGGATGCCGAAAGTTACACAGAAACGAGATTGCGGTTATAAGAGTCAAAGGACGTGAAAGGGATGCTGTTGTTGAGAAGGCACTGAGACAGGGTTGTGGCCTATCCCCTATGTTGTTCAAGCTACAGAAATGAGCAAGCAGTAAAGGAAATCATGGACATATTTCAAAAAAGAATTAAAGTTCAGAGAGGAAAAGTGAAACTTTTGCAGTTTACTGATGACACTGTAATTCTGTTCGACAGCAAATGATACGGAAGAGCAGCTGAATGAAACATAGAGCGTCTCGAAAAGAGGTCACAGGAGAGACATCAGCAACAGTGACACAAGGTTATGGAATGTAGTTAAATTATAATTTCAGATAACATTATTGGGAACAGCGATCTGCCAGTAACGTAAAATTAGTAAAAAACAGACTTCATCGCACAGTCATTTATTAAAAACGTGCCTTGTTCCGGCCTCTAGGAGTAGGCCATCTTCAGATAATGCACAATCACACAATCCGATTGACGATTATGACGCTTGGAACAGCTGTGATGACCCCAGTCGTCAGCCGGATGGTGCATTATCTGAAGATGACCCACTACTAGAGACGTTTCGGTCTCAATTACAGACGTTAGAGTAGAGCCTTTGTTATTAAATCATTCATTTAACTTTTATTTTGTATTTCTGTATATTTTATTAACTCGCAATTCTAGCTTACTGCAGGATCACAGCTACAGGTTATTATTTGCAGCGAATTAGCTGTGGGGCATGAAAGCAGACGTGTGCATCTCAACCCTACGACTACACTGAGCTATTCTTTTCAAAGAGCCATGCGTAGCCAGAGTATCTAAAATACGAATAACGACAGATAAAGACGCATCATTCTCTGTCGTCTACATCAATTACAGACGTTAGAATACAACCCTTGTTATTAAATTATTTATTTAATTTTTATTTTGTATTTCTGTGTATTTTATTAACTCACATTTCGAGCCAATGCATAGACTGCTTGATCGTAGTAGCACAGTTACAGGCTATTATATGCAGCCAATTAGCTGTGGGGCATGAAAGTTTACGTGCGTGGTTCGACCCTACGACTACATCGAGCTATTCTTTTTAAATAGAACCTAAAGCACGAGTAACCACAGGTAAAGGCGCACCTGATTTGCACTTATGGGATGCTATTTAGAAGAACAGTTCAGCAGCATGAATCAGTTAGGTATCATCGCATTAGAAGTGAACATTCTGGGTAATACACTGGATTCTGAACTGGGAGAACTACCGATCAAGACTCCATCCTCTCGTCGATGGTTAAGTGTTCTGTACTGTCATCCAGCAATATTAGCTGAGAGCTGTGATATTTCCTTTGCGAACGCTACCTTAGATTCCGTTTTAAGATATTACTAATGACGATAATGTTGGTGGGACCTAAAGTTAACCTTTTTTTCCTTCGCAGTTGTTGAAGAAAAACGAACTCTTATGGACATAAAAAGAAATAATTATTCACATTACTCTCATACTACCTGTTGCTGCATTTATCAGTGAATAACATTGTTTCACAAATATTGCAATAAAAATGTAAGTAACCATTTACTAACAGTTCCTCCTTCTTACCAAATTCTGAGAAAGTTTTCTTGTCGTCCGAATCATAAACAAAAAAAAAATAATATCGTTTTATTAGGAGTGTAAATACTCGCTGCTGTGTGATATTAATCTTTATTTCTTCCCTTCCGATTCAGATCTGTTTTGGCTAAATTGTCATTATTGAGTGACATATACACTGAAGAGGCAAAGAAACTGGTGCACCTGCCTAATATCGTGTAGGGCCCCCTCGAGCCCGCAGAAGTGACGCAGCACGACTTGGCAGGGACTCGGCTAACGTCTGAAGTAGTGCTGGAGGGAAATGACACCATGAATCTTGCAGGGCTGTCCATAAATCCGTAAGAGTACGAGGAGGTGGAGATGTCTTCTAAACAGCACGTTGCAAGGCATCCCAGATATGTTCACCAATGTTCATGTCTGGGGAGTTGGTGGCCAGTGGAAGTGTTTAAACTCAGAAGAGTTTTCCTGGAGCCACTCTGTAGCAATTCTGGACGTGTGGTGTGTTGCATTGTCCTGCTGAAATTGCTCAAGTCTGTCGGAATGCACAACGGAGATTAATGGATGCAGGTGATTAGACAGGATGCTGAAGTACTTGTCCCCTGTCAGAGTCGTATTTAGACGTATCATGGGTCCCATGTCACTCCAACTGCACACACTCCACATCATTGCAGAGGCTGCACCAGCTTGAACAGTCCCCTGCTGACATGCTGGGTCCATAGATTCATGCGATTGTCTTCTTACCCTTACACGTCTATCCTCTCGATGCAATTTGAAACGAGACCCGTCCGACCAGGCAACACGTTTCCAGTCATCAACAGTACAATGTCGGTGTTGATGGGCCGAGGCGAGGCGTAAAGCTTTGTGTCGTGGAGTCATCAAGTGTACACGGGTGGACCTTCGGCTCCGAAAGTCCACATCGATGATGTTTCGTTGAAGGCTTCGCTAGGTGACGCTTCTGTGGGTTACACTTCTGTCGCGTTCAACGATTCTCTTCAGTCGTCGTTGGTCCTATTCTTGCAGGACCTTTTTCCGCCCGCAGCGATGTCGGAGATTTGATGTTTTACCAGATTCCTGATATTCGCGGTACACTCGTGAAATCGTAGGACGGGAAAATCCCCACTTCATCGCTACCTCGGAGATGTAGCTGACTATAACACCACGTTCAAACTCTCTTAAATCTTGAAAACCAGCCATTGTAGCAGCAGTAACTGATCTAACAACTGCGTCAGACACTTGTTGTCTTATATACCTATCCCTGTATTTGAATACGCATTCCTATACCAGTTTCTTTGGCGCTTCAGTGTGTATCGTCTAGATGGACTTGCAAACAGATAACATCGTTGGCAGTTGCATTTTATGTGTCGTTCTGTATTTGCGAAATTAATGTGGTAATTAACTCAGCGAATACAGTTCGACAGTTAAAATACAGCTGCCATCGATGTTATATGTATGTCAGAGAAAATGTACCGGGACGTCAATTGATACTGGCAATTTAGCCGAAACAGATCTGTAGTGGAAGGGAAGAAATAAAAATTAGTATCACACAACAGCGAGTCTGGACATTCTTAATAAATATATCACTTATTGACCTACACTAGGCTGCAGGCCCTATCGAACATAAACAAATATCATTACACGCGATCGATTTCATCTTTCCTCATCTCGTTCTCACTACTGCCCTTGGAAAAATATTAAAATACTTTTAGACTATGAAGGCTCTAACCTAACATACAGCGCTGTGATAGTGTCAAATATAAATTCCAATTCAAAGACGAGCTTCTATTACAGGTGTCGTATACACTTCTCTTGCGTTAGCGATCACGTGATTTATATTGGCACAAATGCAGATGACGTTTTCTGTTAACGAGTCACCACACTCGACAAAAGCGCCTTCAAAGATTATACGCTCCTGGAAATGGAAAAAAGAACACATTGACACCGGTGTGTCAGACCCACCATACTTGCTCCGGACACTGCGAGAGGGCTGTACAAGCAATGATCACACGCACGGCACAGCGGACACACCAGGAACCGCGGTGTTGGCCGTCGAATGGCGCTAGCTGCGCAGCATTTGTGCACAGCCGCCGTCAGTGTCAGCCAGTTTGCCGTGGCATACGGAGCTCCATCGCAGCCTTTAACACTGGTAGCATGCCGCGACAGCGTGGACGTGAACCGTATATGCAGTTGACGGACTTTGAGCGAGGGCGTATAGTGGGCATGCGGGAGGCCGGGTGGACGTACCGCCGAATTGCTCAACACGTGGGGCGTGAGGTCTCCACAGTACATCGATGTTGTCGCCAGTGGTCGGCGGAAGGTGCACGTGCCCGTCGACCTGGGACCGGACCGCAGCGACGCACGGATGCATGCCAAGACCGTAGGATCCTACGCAGTGCCGTAGGGGACCGCACCGCCACTTCCCAGCAAATTAGGGACACTGTTGCTCCTGGGGTATCGACGAGGACCATTCGCAACCGTCTCCATGAAGCTGGGCTACGGTCCCGCACACCGTTAGGCCGTCTTCCGCTCACGCCCCAACATCGTGCAGCCCGCCTCCAGTGGTGTCGCGACAGGCGTGAATGGAGGGACGAATGGAGACGTGTCGTCTTCAGCGATGAGAGTCGCTTCTGCCATGGTGCCAATGATGGTCGTATGCGTGTTTGGCGCCGTGCAGGTGAGCGCCACA
The DNA here is from genome assembly GCF_023898315.1 of Schistocerca nitens. NCBI lineage: Eukaryota > Metazoa > Arthropoda > Insecta > Orthoptera > Acrididae > Schistocerca > Schistocerca nitens. Next base: position 775,378,969 of record NC_064616.1, on the reverse strand, counting down.
ATCAGGACTGTATACGACCGAGGCACACAGGGCCAACACCCGGCATCATGGTGTGGGGAGCGATCTCCTACACTGGCCGTACACCACTGGTGATCGTCGAGGGGACACTGAATAGTGCACGGTACATCCAAACCGTCATCGAACCCATCGTTCTACCATTCCTAGACCGGCAAGGGAACTTGCTGTTCCAACAGGACAATGCACGTCCGCATGTATCCCGTGCCACCCAACGTGCTCTAGAAGGTGTAAGTCAACTACCCTGGCCAGCAAGATCTCCGGATCTGTCCCCCATTGAGCATGTTTGGGACTGGATGAAGCGTCGTATCACGCGGTCTGCACGTCCAGCACGAACGCTGGTCCAACTGAGGCGCCAGGTGGAAATGGCATGGCAAGCCGTTCCACAGGACTACATCCAGCATCTCTACGATCGTCTCCATGGGAGAATAGCAGCCTGCATTGCTGCGAAAGGTGGATATACACTGTACTAGTGCCGACATTGTGCATGCCCTGTTGCCTGTGTCTATGTGCCTGTGGTTCTGTCAGTGTGATCATGTGATGTATCTGACCCCAGGAATGTGTCAATAAAGTTTCCCCTTCCTGGGACAATGAATTCACGGTGTTCTTATTTCAATTTCCAGGAGTGTATATCACTTATTGACCTACACTAGGCTGCAGGCCCTATCGAACATAAACAAATATCATTACACGCGATCGATTTCATCTTTCCTCATCTCGTTCTCACTACTGCCCTTGGAAAAATATTAAAATACTTTTAGACTATGAATGCTCTGTCCTAACATACAGCGCTGTGATAGTGTCAAATATAAATTCCAATTCAAAGACGAGCTTCTATTACAGGTGTCGTATACACTTCTCTTACGTTAGCGATCACGTGATTTATATTGGCACAAATGCAGATGACGTTTTCTGTTAACGAGTCACCACACTCGACAATAGCGCCTTCAAAGATTATATTTTTTTCCACTCTCATATGTCTCTTAGTGTTATAAACATTTTATAGAATTAGTCTGGGATTGGTATTACCATCCAAGATTTCCATACAAACCTGTCTCTGCATCAGGCTTTCCTTCTCGAGGGCAATGAGTTCACTTCGTCGTGTGATGTGACCACTGTTACATAAAACCGAATTGGGATGTAATGGGAATATTAACAGCCACTGATGCGGAAGTACTTGTTTCAATTCCTGGTGACCTCTTTGCATATTTGTGTCATGGAAAATTTTGGAATTACAATCCACATAGCTTCATAAGGCCAAGTGATAAGCTATTTCAGTAAACAAGGAAAGAAGCCGTCGCGGTGGCGTCAGTTCGAAAGGCTTACACTGGATCGGTAGCCGCACATTTATTCAGTTATCATGAAATAGGAATTTATTTGAAAGCTGGAAAGAAAACCACCCTGACAAATCATACTACCGTATCCAGGAGGGAAAGCGTGGTCCGGAAATGCATGTTTTGGGCACCGTGGGGCTTCGAAGTTCGAGACTGGCTAGGATATATTGGTGTGCAAGTATTTCAGATTTTGTGAGGAAACAAAAGGAGCATCACATCGTATAAAAAGAACTATAACCTTTAGCTTTCTTCTTTAATATATACCGAACGTGGACCTTTCAAAGTTACACGCACTTCTACATCTACATCTACATCTATACTCCGCGAGCCACCTTACGGTGTGTGGCGGAGGGTACTTATTGTACCACTATCTGATCCCCCCTTCCCTGTTCCATTCACGAATTGTGCGTGGGAAGAACGACTGCTTGTATGTCTCCGTATTTGCTCTAATTTCTCGGATCTTTTCGTTGTGATCATTACGCGAGATATATGTGGGCGGTAGTAATATGTTGCCCATCTCTTCCCGGAATGTGCTCTCTTGTAATTTCGATAATAAACCTCTCCGTATTGCGTAACGCCTTTCTTGAAGTGTCCGCCACTGGAGCTTGTTCAGCATCTCCGTAACGCTCTCGCGCTGACTAAATGTCCCCATGACGAATCGCGCTGCTTTTCGCTGGATCATGTCTATCTCTTCTATTAATCCAACCTGGTAAGGGTCCCATACTGATGAGCAATACTCAAGAATCGGACGAACAAGCGTTTTGTAAGCTACTTCTTTCGTCGATGAGTCACATTTTCTTAGAATTCTTCCTATGAATCTCAACCTGGCGCCTGCTTTTCCCACTATTTGTTTTATGTGATCATTCCACTTCAGATCGCTCCGGATAGTAACTCCTAAGTATTTTACGGTCGTTACCGCTTCCAATGATTTACCACCTATGGCATAATCGTACTGGAATGGATTTCTGCCCCTATGTATGCGCATTATATTACATTTATCTACGTTTATGGAAAGCTGCCAGCTGTCGCACCATTCATTAATCCTCTGCAGGTCTTCCTGGAGTACGTACGAGTCTTCTGATGTTGCTACTTTCTTGTAGACAACCGTGTCATCTGCAAATAGCCTCACGGAGCTACCGATGTTGTCAACTAAGTCATTTATGTATATTGTAAACAATAAAGGTCCTATCACGCTTCCTTGCGGTACTCCCGAAATTACCTCTACATCTGCAGATTTTGAACCGTTAAGAATGACATGTTGTGTTCTTTCTTCTAGGAAATCCTGAATCCAATCACAAACCTGGTCCGATATTCCGTAAGCTCGTATTTTTTTCACTAAACGTAAGTGCGGAACCGTATCAAATGCCTTTCTGAAGTCCAGGAATACGGCATCAATCTGCTCGCCAGTGTCTACGGCACTGTGAATTTCTTGGGCAAATAGGGCGAGCTGAGTTTCACATGATCTCTGTTTGCGGAATCCATGTTGGTTATGATGAAGGAGATTTGTATTATCTAAGAACGTCATAATACGAGAACACAAAACATGTTCCATTATTCTACAACAGATTGACGTAAGCGAAATAGGCCTATAATTATTCGCATCTGATTTATGACCCTTCTTGAAAATGGGAACGACCTGCGCTTTCTTCCAGTCGCTAGGTACTTTACGTTCTTCCAGAGATCTACGATAAATTGCTGATAGAAAGGGGGCAAGTTCTTTAGCATAATCACTGTAGAATCTTAAGGGTATCTCGTCTGGTCCGGATGCTTTTCCGCTACTAAGTGATAGCAGTTGTTTTTCAATTCCGATATCGTTTATTTCAATATTTTCCATTTTGGCGTCCGTGCGACGGCTGAAGTCAGGGACCGTGTTACGATTTTCCGCAGTGAAACAGTTTCGGAACACTGAATTCAGTATTTCTGCCTTTCTTCGGTCGTCCTCTGTTTCGGTGCCATCGTGGTCAACGAGTGACTGAATAGGGGATTTAGATCCGCTTACCGATTTTACATATGACCAAAACTTTTTAGGGTTCTTGTTTAGATTGTTTGCCAATGTTTTATGTTCGAATTCGTTGAATGCTTTTCTCATTGCTCTCTTTACGCTCTTTTTCGCTTCGTTCAGCTTTTCCTTATCAGCTATGATTCGACTACTCTTAAACCTATGATGAAGCTTTCTTTGTTTCCGTAGTACCTTTCGTACATGATTGTTATACCACGGTGGATCTTTCCCCTCGCTTTGATGAAGCTCGACTGTAAAGTCATTATTTCTGTTGCTACTTGAACTGGGGCAATAACGTCTCCTCTGGTGCCACAGAATAGCGTAGACAACATTCTTGGTGTAACATAACAGAAAATAACGAAATATGAGTCGTGGCAGTATCAGTAGCCATGGAACAGGCAGCTCTAGCAGTCCATTGGGGTGGCCCCGGGCATTTGCCAGAAAGTGAGGTACCCCTATTTCGTGTTGCAGCCACCTTACTTGATGAAACGGCAGTAGCACCGCATCAAAAATTGTAGGTAAAATATCTCTTAGCAAAGCGAGGTACGCAAGTTATCGTTGTCTGTTGGACGAATGATACGCCACAATACCTGGTTACCAATTATTCTATCCCATACGTTAACATTGCACTTGTGTTGACGAGATCTAATCACATGTGAACATGACTTTTCGTCTATCCGTATGCACAAACTGGTCAAGTTCACCATAATATCAAATGAGAAAGTACATTAATCGGCGAAGAGCACCAAGGTCGGTCCATGTAGTAAGGCTGCGGAAAACGTTAATGCACTGTTACACTAGCTAAGTTACTTAGTTACGATGAAAACATGGAATATGCATACATTTAACGTATACCAAGCGAAGGTATTAGACGCATTCTGATGATCCATCTTACGCGGGTGACAAATGGGTTGCAGAAACTCCTAGGACGCCAAATACAATCCGAAGAAACTTCGACGCCACGTTCTCAAACATAGACGTCCGGTGGCCTCCCCAGCATTCTTGGACATGACTTCCATTTTCATAAATATTCAGTTTGATGTCTCGAACAACATCATATTTGCTGTTGATACTGTATTTGTACACCTTGTAATGAGCACAGATCATAGCATCTCCTATTCTTGGATCTTCCCTGTAAGATAACAAATAGACAGTTCTCACATTCTTATTTCTGTCCTTGATGAGCCAGCTTCATTAAGGTCTTTAAAAAATTTCTGCAGTCATCAGTCCCTAGCAGTGCTGCAAAGGTGGAAGACGTCTACTGTGAATGACAGCCAAGGATTAAAACTAGATTCTATAAATCAACATTTCTTGTGCGTTGTCGTATGCTCGTAATGTATCTTAGAGACCCTTATGGAGGCTGCAGGGAGTAGTTGAAAAGCAAACAATTAACAGATGCGTGCTCGCTCTTGTAAGGCTTAGTGGAGTGTATGTATCACTCTTAGATTCCAGTCCAAGACATATACTTTGTGCAGTAAAGAACAGTTGCGTGCATAGGGATAAAATAAAAAGATTTTATAACATAATGTGTATACAGCATTTTATAGCGAAAACAACATTTCACACGGACCCCATTAAGGCAGTGCGATGTGCAACGAAAATACACTACTGGCCATTAAAATTGCTACACCAAGAAGAAATTCAGATGATAAACGGGTATTCATTGGACAAATATATTATACTAGAACTGACCTGTGATTGCATTTTCACGCAATTTGGGTGCATAGATCCTGAGAAATCAGTACCAAGAACAACCACATTTGGCCGTAATAACGGCCTTGATATGCATGGGCATTGAGTCAAACAGAGCTTGGATGGTGTGTACAGGTACAGCTGCCCATGCAGCTTCAACACGATACCACAGTTCATCAAGAGAAGTGACTGGCGTATTGTGACGAGCCAGTTGCTCGGCCACCATTAACCAGAAGTTTTCAATTGGTGAGAGGTCTGGAGAACGTGCTGGCGAGGGCAACAGTCGAACATTTTCTGCATCCAGAAAGGCCCGTACAGGGCCTGCAACATGCGGTCGTGCATTATCCTGCTGAAATGTAGGGTTTCGCGGGATCGAATGAAGGGTAGAGCCACGGGTCGTAACACATCCGAAAGGTAACGTACACTGTTCAAAGTGCCGTCAATGCGAACAGGAGGTGACGTGTAACGAATGGCACGCCATACCATCACGTCGGCTGATACGCCAGTATGGCGATGACGAATACACGTTTCCAATGTGCGTTCACCGCGATGTCGCCAAACACGGATGCGACCATCATGATGCTTTAAACAGAACCTGGATTCATCCGAAAAAATGATGTTTTGCCATTCGTGCACCCAGGTTCGTCGTTGAGTCCACCATCGCAGGCGCTTCTGTCTGTGACGCACCGTCAAGGGTAACCGCAGCCATGGCTTCCAAGCTGGTAGTCCATGCTGATGCGAACGTCGTCGAACTGTTCGTGTAGATGGTTGTTGTCTTGCAAACGTCCCCATCTGTTGACTCAGGGATAGAGACGTGGCTGCACGATCCGTTACAGCCATGCGGATGAGATGCCTGTCATCTCCACTGCTAGTGATACGAGGCCGTTGGCATCCATCACGGCGTTCCGTATTTCCTGAACCCACCGATTCCATATACTGCTAACAGTCATTGGATGTCGACCAACGCGAGCAGCAATGTCGCGATATGATAAACAGCAATCGCGATAGGCTACAATCCGACCTATATCAAAGTCGGAAACGTGATGGTACGCATTTCTTCTCCTTACACGAGGCATCACAACAACGTTTCACCAGGCAACGCCGGTCAAATGCTGTTTGTGTATGAGAAATCGGTTGGAAACTTTCCTCATGTCAGCACGTTGTAGGTGTCGCCACAGGCGCCAACCTTGTGTGAATGCTGTGAAAAGCTAATCATTTGCATATCACAGCATCTTCTTCCTGTCGGTTAAATTTCGCGTCTGTAGCACGTCATCTTCTTGGTGTAGCAATTTTAATGGCCCCACGGAGGTTCGAGTCCTCCCTCGGGCATGGGTTTGTTTGTTTGTCCTTAGGATAATTTAGCTTAAGTAGTGTGTAAGCTTAGGGACTGGTGACTTTAGCAGTTAAGTCCCATAAGATTTCAAACACATTTGAACATTTTTTTTAAATGGCCAGTAGTGTACTTTTGAACTTACAGTCAGATCTCGCACACTGACCAGTGTCTACGTTTTTCGATATTGGAAATTTTTGGTTAGTGTAATATCTCATCCACGACGAAGGAATTATTGGCGGTCTCTGCCTCAGCTGCACAAAATGAAGAAAACGTATGGTGATCTTCTTGCCGGAGATGGTCTGAAGCCATGAAAATATTGTTTATGGCACGAGTAGTGGATTATGGTGAAAACTGTCACGTGAGTAAGCAGTTGGGAAGTGTAGGAAGAATAAGGCAACACGCTGGGTTTGCAAACATGCCGATATCTGGATGCTTATTAGCCACATTATTCCACAGTTGACAAATGAGGGAATTTCAGTTGGGTGTGGTCGCACGTCCGGCACTCCAAGGTAATTTTCATTAGACTGGAAGCGCCAGTCTCCCTGGGTGCGGTGCCTGTGAATATTTACTTCCGCTGTCGCACGGCCCCGCTAAGTGTTGGCGCCAGGGTAGTCAAGTCCTATAACTCACGTTTTGTGACTCTGTGTTCTCACCTTCCCACTGCCTCGCGACTCGCGGCTGGTGTGAGCCTGTCCCCAACTCAGCTGGTCGACACTTGTTTTCTTTTGTTTACTGACATACGGTTACCAGGCCACACAGTCGTTTCATCTGTTTTGATACATCAGCCATGCACATTTACACTACTGGCCATTAAAATTGCTACAACAAGAAGAAATGCAGATGATAAATGGCTATTCATTGGACAAATATATTATACTAGAACTGACATGTGATTACATTTTCACTCAATTTGGGTGCATAGATCCTGAGAAATCAGTACCCAGAACAACCACCACTGGCCGTAATAACGGCCTTGATACGCCTGGGCATTGGGTCAAATGGAACTTGAATGTGCGGGTGCAGGTACAGCTGCCCATGCAGCTTCAACACGATACCACAGTTCATCAAGAGTAGTGACTGGCGTATTGTGACGAGCCAGTTGCTCGGCCACCATTGACGGGACGTTTTCAGTTGGTGAGAGGTCAGCAGTCGAACATTTTCTGTATCCAGAAAGGCCCTTACAGGACCTGCAACATGCGGTCGTGCATTATCCTGCTGAAATGTAGGGTTTCGCAGGGATCGAATGAAGGTTAGAGCCACACACACACACACACACACACACACATCTGAAATGTAACGTCCACTGTTCAAAGCTCCGCCAATGCGAACAAAAGGTGACCGAGACGTGTAACCAATGGCACCCCATACCATCACGCAGGGTCATACGCCAGTATGGCGATGACGAATACATGCTTCCAGTGTGCGTTCACAGCGATGACGCCAAACACGGATGCGATCATCATGATGCTGTAAACACAACCTGGTTTCATCCGAAAAAATGACGTTTTGCCATTCGTGCACCCAGGTTCGTCGTTTAGTACACCATCGCAGGCGCTCCCGTCTGTGATGCAGCGTCAAAGGTTGAAACGTCCCCTTTTAACAATTTTACACAACTGTGCTTAACCTGACACACAATATTTTTTTTTTTTTTTTTTAGCGCAACGCAATCTGACTTTCAAAATCTCTAGAAGAGAATGGCCCTGACTAACATTAAACTATCTCTTTCACAAATCACTTACCTCACAAAAATCTTCGCTGCTCAAGCTACTGCAATACAGCGAGCGCCACTACTGCCAGCTAAATAAAAGATTCAAACTATGGAAGGCACTAACTACTGATAGGGATAGTTAGCAAATGAAAGATATTAATAGAGAACAAACAATGTATTTACCTTGATATCATGACAAATTACAAAACTGCGCCATCTCTCTCCCCACATCCACCACTGCTGGCGGCACACCTCCAACTGCCCAACGCTACGCGCTGTTCACAGCCAGCTGCCTAACACTACAATGGCGAGTATTACAACAATGCAAAGCAGCCACAGACTGCACACAGCACAGCCAGTGATTTTCATACAGAGGTGGCGTTACCAATAAAAAACCTAAACAGCCTACTTACATAGCCCCCATGCTCCCCACAAAAAATTTTACAAATTGGGTTGGGCAGTGGGCAATACATATTTGTTAAAATTTTTCATAATCGCAATTACAATAACAAATAAATCAAATGCACACACTTATTGATACAATGTTGGTCAAAAGCTAAAATTTTCTCACAGTCCCTAAAGACAGTCCTGATCATTCATCACATTGCAGTGTTTTTCTCAAAGTCTGAGCAGTAAAAGACAATGCACACAGACGTAGTGGATTTCCATGCAGTCTTGAAGAAGTAGTGTTGTCCTTCCAACGGAAAGACAGTGCTGACTCTTGACATGCTGACAGGTAATGGGCCACAACAGAGCAAACCCACAACAGAGTCAGTCGAAGTTTTGAAGAGTATTGGTGTGTAGGTCATCACAGAGCAGACCCACTGTAGTCCTGGTAGAGATTACGGTATTGGTGGGCCACCAGAGGTGCAGACCCACTGTAGTCCTTGTAGAGATGGCTAGCAGCCATCTGTTATGACTGTGCAGGTACACAATCACCATTGAAGAGTCTTGCGGATAATGTAGCAAGTCCATAACCACCACTTGTGCACTCACAAAGTTTTTGGAATTGTCCTTAGAACCAGCAATGCTGTTATCCAGTCCCTTGCTGAATTATTAACACACGTGCAAACACTAACAGTCCCTACTTGTCACATATTGTCCATATATTATGACCAACAAAAACGTGTGCAGTGAAATGTAACTTACAAGTTACTTAATTTGATGACCTGGTGTCAATTACAATTTTATAACATAAGAATACAATAACAACGGTATAAAATACATCATTAAAAACATAATAATACAGATAACATTTGTAGGAATAGGGGCTTTACAAAAGAATAGAAATAAACAAATACATCAGTGTTACAAAAATAATGAGATAAGTACATACATAAAGATCAGAATAACTTTTGGAATATCAACTTCCACATGAGCATTAAAACAAAACAGAACAAATACTGTTTAAACATGTTTACAAAGTAAATAACATGGTATTAGAAAAATTCTACAACATAGGTCTTATCAGATAAACAACTAAAGACAGGAAGTACACAAATACACAAGGGAACACAAACACATAGTGGGATAACACAAGGAAAGGACAGGGTTTCTTTTACTGCAGTATCTTGCGAACAAAACTTTTTTTGTTCTTGGAGATCTCCCTTCGTTCCTCATTATTTCCAAAAGTCCTATCTGTACCTCTTTTCCGTATTCCAACCATAATTCTTTCAAAATAAATATGGCTCATTGTACAATACTCATTTTGGCCCTATCTGTTTCTTGCGGCTTCTCAATGCATTTCTTCCAATTCATCATAGTTAGTTTCTTATATAGTCTACCCCCTCTTAAGCTAACTTAAATCTACTGAGCTCAGATATATATACCAAGGGACGAGGCAATGCAGCATCACATAAAACAATAAACATCAATGACAAATATTTCAAACTGGCAAAGCAAGCTACAGTAAATCTAAATTACCAAGCAATTCAACATTACAACTAATATGAGGCAATGCGCAGCAAACAATAAAATAATCATTAGTAAAACTGGCTTAACAGCGTAATACAAAATCAAATTCAGTAACATTATGCCTGGCAAACAGCAGAAGCAAAAGCAATAAATTATATCTAAACATGACAACGCTCAAGCAGAAAAATATTACAGTAAAGACAACAATGCAGATAAGGGAAATGTATAATCACATCTTAATGTCTATGTAATTAAAGTGGTGCACCACAACAACTTATTGTAAAAAAAATATTACCATGTACTTGAAAAGAAAATTATGTGTGCAGTAACTGTTACTAGTCCCTTCTTATTGTTCTTTCCATTCCAAGAGCTCCTTTTTCGAAGAATGTGGGTCATAAAGTAATTATTTAATAGATCTGTTGACAGAAAGTGTTCACATTAGCAAATGATTTTTTTTTTTTTTATGAAACCAATGCTGCAACACAGCTGGAAACTAGATATCAAATGAAATAAGCAACTATGTACAAAGTAAAGCATAAAATAATCATTCAGTAGTCATGTGACATTTCATAAGTTAGAAATTCTCTCAACTCTCGTAGAAAGACGCTTGTCGTAATCAGGTGTGCAGATGTAAAAATATTTCTCGTCATTTCATTAGGCATTTCTGTCGCCATATGGCATTTCTCTCAACTAGCACGACAATAGCCGTGAAATGTTGCGATGCTTTCTACAAAGGAACGTCAAGCGAGGATAATGGCCCCCCCCCTTTTTTTTTTCTCCACCTAATGGCTGTTTCTCCAGGTGGCTGGCACAGGTGGCCGCTCACAACGAATTACGTCTCGGTCACTTACCTCTCATCCCGGAATATTTACGACAGCAGTTTTCGCTACAGTGACTCATATAAAAATATTTCACAGGTCAAGAATTTGGATTACAAATCTGTAGAAACAAAATCCTATAAATATAACAGCGTCCAAAAAAAATTTTCGTCGGCATTGTGATACATTCACGCATTTACACACATTTCATAATTCTAAAATACGATTCTTGGTTTCCAACATCCTTTTCCACAAAGCAGAGTCCCTAAATCACTATTCATTACTCCTTACCTTATTACACATATATATATCGTCGACACATAATCAAATTCCTCATATAGCATCAGCTTCTTGACCATAAACATACCTCAGCAGCATAATACACATCGTCGTCGTAATAATAACATCATAAAACCTCAGTCAAATCTCAAAAACGTCGTAGCTTCCTCCAATAATTTCAAAACCTAAAAAAATTCTCTGCTCATTTCAATAGTGTCATCTACCTCAAACGTACTTTAAAATCATGATCCCATACCAAATACATCATTCAAAGCTCTCATAGTACCACAATGGTTCTGAAAAAATATGAACAGTTTACAAAGTACAGACAAAATACAGTTTCATAAGTGTGAAGTTATCCAACTGTGTAATTGCGTAAACATGTGTCACTGATGCAGTAAAATAAATGTTTGTTTCTTTGTTAAATAATCGGATAGCTGTGTAATTATGTGTTAGAGAAATATGGTACCGATGTGTAAAGTTGTGTAAGCAAATACCATATTAGCTAGGGTTCCTTGTGGTTGCCACACACATGGTACGCAAAGTAAGCGTGTACCCCCCTGAGGATTAATGTAATTATACCCTCAGGTGTTACAGATTACAGCAATGGAATGAAATGTATCACGGAAAACCTTCTTTGTAATTAAAAAATCTTTAAAAGTAAGTGTTTTAAGTATAAGATTAATCACTCAAATGCGTGTACTGTAGCGCTAAACTGTGCGTCTTGTCGCAACATAATCTCTGTGGAAGTGTCGTAGTTATCGTCCTCCGAAAGCTAAGTTCTGCAGAAGTCAATGTACTTACCTCATGCTAAACAAAAGTGAAATGCTTTGCGTATAGATATCTTAGTTATTACGCTTATTGTTGTGATGAAGAAAGTACTGTACTGTAACGTATTGTTGTGCCACGAAAAAGGCTGTCTCATTGTTGCCATACCACAAAAGTTACTACTAAAACAAGTTTTTCTTTCCTGAAGAATTCAGAAAACTGTGCAGATATAAAACAGATACACCGCAAAAGCAACAAGATGAATTGTGTCACACATTAGTAGCGTCGTGATAAAATCGTGTAGCTGTCACATAAACTAACCACTGTGTCGTCTGGTATCTCACAGAAAGTACTTTAAATCCAGAATGTATTTTCAAATAAACCAAAATGTTGCATTAAAATCTCAAGTTAAAAAAGCACATTATCTCTCAATAAACGGTTTTACGTGTGAAATGTGGTGTAAGCCTTTGCTCTTCCTAGTACGCAGAGTTTCAACTTTAACGCAATTATCAAGTGGTATACGTCGGTAAAGAATACTGGAATTTTTCTCAGGGTTTGCGTCTATGTTATTTCTCTCTGAGCCAGCGGGCGCACGCGGCTCCCTGCGGTGCGGGTCATTGTCTGTTGGCGCGCGTCGTTAATGGGATTCGGAGACCGAACATCTACAAATTCGCCTTGCCGAGAGGGCCCAGCTCTGTTATAATCCCGCCAGTTCTGATGAAATTCAGGTCTGTCGTTATGTCGGTAGTTTACATAGTTTCTCGTTTGTCGGTCATGTGGTGGAGAATTTCTCCAACTGTTGCGTCTGAAGTCATTTTTTTTTCTTTTTTCAACAGCTTATAGTAAAAATCATTGTGTCGGCGAGTAGCATATCGGTCATTGTTACGTCGTTTCGGCGGTTTCATCTCAAAATTCGGTGCACATTGCCAATTTCTTTCATAACTTCCGAAATGCCCTGTGTTATTATTTTGCGTCTTTTCCGTATTTCTAAGTCCCTCTTCCCGTGTTGGAGCGCGAGTGTCCTCTGAAATATGAAATTTTTGTATTACCTCTGTCAGCTGATCTTGTACTTCGCGGATTTCTCTTTGGTGTTGCGTATTAATTTGATTCAGATTTTGTTTCAGTTTCCTAATTTGTTCGCTCTCTTCTGTGTCATTAAAGACTACCGGTTTTGTGTCGTTCAGATTATCATCTACCTTCGTAGATAAGTTAGTGAACTGATCCGAAAGTTCGGCTACTTTCTCCGATAGTGAACACATTTCCTCAGTGTGTTTTTCTGAACCAAGTTTCAGAGTGTCCATTTGTGTTGAAATCGAATCTACTGTGTCCTTCAAGTTTTCCTGAGTTTTTGCAAGTTGCGTAACCGAATTGGTAGATGCAACAGAGTCAAATTTAGCTTGCAAGGTCTCATGATTTTCATGAACAGTAGTTTGCAGTTCTTTTATGGCTGCTTCGTGATTCTGTAGTGCATTTTCATGACGCGAAAAAATAGGTTGGAAATGCTCACAAATTTGTGTTTTTACGTCATTACAGACTTTTTGACATTTCGATTCAATGTGATGTAACTCATTAGTTAAATCCTCACGTGTTTGTTCAAGTGTGGTGTCTAACTTTTTGAGATTTTGTTCCACTGTGTCTAACTTTCGAAGATTTTGTTCCATTGTGTCTAACTTTTGAAGCTTTTGTTGTGTTTGTCCCATTTGTTGTATTAATTGTAATAACAATGCACTGGTGTCTGGAACATGTTCCTCAGTGCTTTTCGGCAGTGAATTTGCACCGGAAACATTCACATTTTGACAAGCAGAAAATGTGTCTTGACTTATTTGAGAAAACGGTGATGGCCCAGAACCTGAATCTACAGTATTTGCGAAATCGTGTCGTGGCATTTCGGCTTCCTGAGGCGAGCTATTGCCGACCGATCGATCGATAATGCTTCCCTCTTCACTAATTGTTTCACTGTCCACGCCATTGTTTGCCACCCGCTCCATTTCCCTATGCACAGTTACCAAATTACTACTTTGAATATTAGTTAATTCATTACACGGTGGCGCTAACACACTGCTTTCGTTTTCACTGTCATTTCGCAGTTTACTTTGGAGCCTAGTACTATGTTTTTCACACGCCATTATTGTCACAGTATTTCACACGACAACACAGAAAAACTCAATTTGAAGAGCAAAAATAAGAGAACACATTAACATAACACTGAAAATAATATCTAGTTAATTGCAGCTGCGAAATACTTGGTGCAAATCTACATGCATACCACAACTGTTTTACTATACAACAATGAAAAACTACAACTACAATGGAAATTCTCTCTACAATTACGCGCTAGCAATAAACAAAAGCTACACTAATTATACAAACTACAAGAAAAAATCAGAAGATTCCAGTGAGGTATCCTAGGCTAAGGGTCGACATATGAAACGTCCCCTTTTAACAATTTTTTTACAACTGTGCTTAACCTGACACACAATATTTTTTAGCGCAACGCAATCTGACTTTCAACACACAATATTTTGTTAGCGCAACGCAATCTGACTTTCAAAATCTCTAGAAGAGAATGGCCCTGACTAACATTAAACTATCTCTTTCACAAATCACTTACCTCACAAAAATCTTCGCTGCTCAAGCTACTGCAATACAGCGAGCGCCACTACTGCCAGCTAAATAAAAGATTCAAACTATGGAAGGCACTAACTACTGATAGGGATAGTTAGCAAATGAAAGATATTAATAGAGAACAAACAATGTATTTACCTTGATATCATGACAAATTACAAAACTGCGCCATCTCTCTCCCCACATCCACCACTGCTGGCGGCACACCTCCAACTGCCCAACGCTACGCGCTGTTCACAGCCAGCTGCCTAACACTACAATGGCGAGTATTACAACAATGCAAAGCAGCCACAGACTGCACACAGCACAGCCAGTGATTTTCATACAGAGGTGGCGTTACCAATAAAAAACCTAAACAGCCTACTTACAAGGTTACCGCAGCTGATAGTCTACGCTGCTGCAAACGTCGTGGAACTGTTCGTGCAGATGGTTGTTGTCTTGCAAACGTCCCCATGTGTTGACTCAGGGATCGGGACGTGTCTGCACGATCCGTTACAGCCATGCGGATAAGATGCCTGGCATCTCGACTGCTAGTGATACGAGTCCGTTGGGATCCAGCACGACGTTCCGTATTACCCTCCTGAAGCCACCGATTCCATATTCTGCTAACAGTCATTGGATCTCGACCAACGCGAGCAGCAATGTCGCGATACGATAAACCGCAATTGCGATAGGCTACAATCCGATCTTTATCAAAGTCGGAAACGTGATGGTATGTATTTCTCCTCCTTACACGAGGCATTACAACAACGTTTCACCAGGCAACGCCGGTCAACTGGTGTTTGTGTATGAGAAATCGGTTGGAAACTTTCATGTCAGCACGTTGTAGGTGTTGCCACCGGCACCAACCTTGTGTGAATGCTCTGAAAAGCTAATCATTTGCATATCACAGCATATTCTTCCTGTTGGTTAAATTTCGCGCCTGTAGTACGTCATCTTCGTGGTGTAGCAATTTTAATGGCCAGCAGTGTATGATACATTTACTAGTGTTAACACAGTTTTTACCCTTTGTTTACATTTTTCCCATTATCAAACACTCGTCGCCGAGGCGAGGCTGGAACCCGCGCTAGGCATCGACGATACTCCGAATCCGCAGAATACAACTAGTGCTGACGAAGCCCAACGACTCAATGAGATCAGCTATCGTTATCCACGTGTTAGCGATCCCCAGTTACTCCTTTTTATCAGCTAGCTCAGATTTAGCAGGAAATGGTTCAAATGGCTCTGAGCACTATGGGACTTGACATCTGAGGTCATAAGTCCCCTAGAACTTAGAACTACTTAAACCTAACTAACCTAAGGACATCACACACATCCATGCCCGAGGCAGGATTCGAACCTGCGACCGTAGCGGTCGCGCGGTTCTTGACTGAAGGACCTAGAACCGCTCGGCCACACCGGCTGGCATAGCAGGAAACAGATTAGAACCTTCCAAATCAGTGAAAGCAGAAATATAAATTAAGGACGCTTAGAATATTGCGCTGACGAGTAATTGAATTAGAGAGTGCTGACTAGTGGCGAACAGCACCTCCTTTCGCCCGAGCCGCATCTACAGAGAGATTTCACAAGCCACTGAAAGTACTGACTCATAACCACTCAATCATCGCTTGCAACTCTCGGATGCTGGTGAGAGTTGGACCCGCGACACTTAAATCTCCCTCGATAGATTTTATATGTGCTCCATACGGTTGAGGTCAGGTTAAATTGATACAAGAACACCTACTGTGTGTTCCATAAACTATCCTGACACTTAATTAGCTAGTGATGATGATGTGAGTTGTTGCGTTGATTTTTTTTTTACGTGTAGTTGCCTGCGTGGATCAAATGGATGCATAAGGCGAGGTTCATGTATCGCTGACAGCCAGCGGCAAATACTTTACGGGCCTAATAACGTCTCGTATAACGTCGTCCACCACTTGCGTGAACCGTGCCCTGTTGGCGAGAGTGATGCGTCCTACCATCTGCGTGTACCAACGTTTGCCTCTACTCACGAGTGCGCGAGACATTTTCCCATGCTTAAAGCGTCAGATGGTGGGGTTGTTCCACACGCGGTGACCTCTGCGTCCTGTGACGTGCGATGAGCGGAGAGTCGTTGTGTGGGGCGGTGGTTTCTGTACCACACAGCGAGGAGGAGATTCCGTACGGTAAGGTTGCTAACCAGTTGTTGTTGGACATCCATAAACTGGTGAGTGATTTTCCATTGTGGCCCGTCTACTCACTGTTGGGAGGTAATTCTTGCCATTTTCGTGGCACTGTATAAGCCACACGTGGCCCCCCTGCCCCCCTCCCGACTCATGACAAACGGCGAATACCTCTAGAAAATCTGGCGACTCTGCCAGTGTATGTGTAACATATGTCACAGGTAATAGTTTTTATTCTATTTATTTCATATTCCTCGGTTCTTGGAGGAACATAGACATAGTAAAAAACCTGAATACATAGTATTAATGTTCCACGACAATATTTATTTAATAGTTCGTGATTTCAACGAGAGTTCATAGCTGCATAAAAATTATTGTTTTCCGAAGATATGTGACATTTTACGACTATATTGATACAAAAACACAAGCATAATGTAAACCTAAAGAGGCTCTGAGCGAATAAATATTATATTACAGTACATTCAAAGATTAAAAGTATACGAATGTGTAAGCCAAATATGTCGTTCAAGTGAGTAATGGCACAGACTATTATGTCATATGTAAAAACTGGCGAATGAGATGAACAGGCCGAAAAATGGGTGGAAGGGATGGGGGGACAGAGGGGAGAAAGGACTCTCTAGAATGTGGGTGTGGAATAAATTCAACAAGCATATTATCTAATGGTGAGTAAAGAGTTAACTGGTTATTGCTGTTTCCGTATGAGTGAATAATGAAACGAGTTGGAGACTGAAAAAGAAAGATTCCATCTTTTCTGAACATGCTCCGAATGAATATCATTCATATGATATTAAATATGATGTTCTCCATCGAGGAACTAAACACGGGAAACTGATATTACTCGAGATTATGACCATTGATAAACACCAAGCAAAGAATCCTGACATGGTCTTTAATGAACAAACACAATTCCATTACTCATCCTGAGTGAAGTAACAGCCGTCAGTTAATATTTCTGTCATCGTTAGATAATGTGCTTGTTGTGACTGTTCCACACTCATGTTTCATAGAATCCTTTCTCCCTTCTCCTCTCCGCCCCCTCCCCTCACCCCCTCCCCTTTTCGGCCTGTTCATCGTATTTACCAGTTTGTAACGTAGAACATAGGAGTCTGTGCCACTACCCAATACCCACTTGGTACAGCATACTTGACTTTTACATTTATATACTTTTAATATTTAAATATACTGTAGTATAAGATATATTTGTTCATATCGTCCTCGAGTATTACACCACAGCCACTACCATCGCAGCCTCCGACGCCGCTCTCAGTGCAAGTCAATGGAGGGTATTTACATTCAGTATTGGTAATGTAATGGTAGGGGAGGAAAACCAAGAGAAGTCTGTGTGTATACGTGAGAGGTGGCATGAGCCCCCTCTCATATTTCTATCTTACGATTCTCCTCTCTAGTTGCATGCGGTGGAGGGTTGCTTTTCCTTAACACGCGTACTTCCCACGCAGCGTCTCTCGTCACCCGGGTGGGCCGGTGACAGGCGGGCTCTGTGGAACTGGAGAGAGTTAAGCCGACGTGTGTGAGGCAGTCGAGTGAATGCTTTTCAGACGCCGACATTGTCAAGAGACACGCCCGCTGGGGTGTGAAGTAGCGGCTGGGCTAGAGGTTCCGTTACTTCAGAGAAACTTTGCGAAAACACTTTCTGGCGGGCTACCAGCGAGGCGTGGGAATGACTTGTGTACCCACGCAGTTGTGGCGGGAAAATTCCCGCACTTTCTGCAAAATCAGCACAGAAATTGGCGCCAAGAATCTCCATTGGTGGAATGGTAGTGCTCCGGCAATGGAGTGGAATTTCCGCCGGTTTTCGAGTTGCTGATTGGAACGTAACCACGGCCACTGTCGTGGGGGCGGGAATGTTCGGTGTTCGGCCTGTACGGGTGCTCTGAGTAGTCGGCAGTCGCCTTTCGGTCGAGGTCGTCGAAGCAACCAGCCCTCGCCTGCGGTACGCCAGATCGTGTTCTGGGAGATAAGAAGACTGTTGGTAATGTACGTCCGCAGCACCGGCAGATAGGGATTTTCCTAGGTGATAATCAGAGCTCAGCAGAGCGCGCCTGTTCATCCTTTTCTAACTTTGTTCAGTTTCGAGTAGCAGCAATTACTATTGGGTTATCTGTGTGTCTCTCTTGAGATTTGAGTGGAAAGGAATTGGCTCCACATACCACTTCGTCTTAAACCTCACGATCTAAGTTAGGGACAACTTCACCTTTACTGTGTTTGTATGAATCTCCAATTTTAGCCAATTTGATGTTTTATATTTCCTGTGTCTCTTTTACTATTCTGCGTTTAATCTTAATAAATCATATTGTTATTTTGGACAGAACTTTCTTTCTGTTAATCAATAGAGCAACCCTATCATTCCTCACTATGCTAATGAAACCTTTGTTTATTTAACTTATTTATCAAATTAAATTATTGCAGGTGCCAAACTCTCTTCTACTCCACTAGCAGGGTTGATTAGAGTCAGTTCGCGTATTTGTTTTATCCTTGTGCAACAGCAAAAGTCAGAGTTAGAATAGGGGGGGCTTAGAGCATGATTTACACATGTGGATTCTAGTAGAATTTAGTGATAAATACACTACTAGCCCCGGCACCTCGCATAATATGGCGACCCTTGGCCTCGGATCTTTCCTGTGAATCTCTGATAAACAAACAGGATTCTTAGTAGGAACATTCAATTTTTTTTCTCTCTATTTTTTTAATGATTAATACCCAAGTTTTTTTTGGTAGTTCCGCGTTTAGTTTTAAGTAGCGGCGCATGACTACAGTTTTTGTTTTCAGTGTATATATTTTTTGTTCATTGTTTTTTTTTTGTGTTTCGCTGATGTGGTGTCTGTACCGCATCGCACTTTGTCGGATTTGTGTGCGGTTTCTGTACCACATCAAATTGTGTTTGTGATTACAGCGTTGGAACAGCGTTGTTGAAATTTTATGTTTATGTGTAAAAAATATATGGAGTAGATTAATTTTATTGTGCATTTTAGATGAATTTGTTTTTATGAATGATAACGAGAAGTAAGGCACGACTATTATCGGGCGAAGCTAAAACAAAAGAGGATAGCATAATGGATAAGGGGCAGTTTACTGACGGGAATAGGTTCGGAGATGAGATGGGCACATTTTTAGCAGGACAGGACGCCAGGGGCATTGATGAGGAAGGTGATTTGGACGCGATCTCAGAGCAGCGTTGCGGCCGTGATTATGATAGTGAAGTAGAGGATGAAACAGAGACAGGCACACAGGTCGAGACGGTAGCAGAAGTTTATAGTCAAACGAACGAGTGCAGACAGAGGCCAGCTCGGTCACGTCAGAGCTCTAGCGCCCAGGTGTCCAGAGTTACATCGCCCATGTTTGAAGAGGATCAAGAAGATGACGTAAACCCAATACTGAGCTTCCTACGATCAATGAAAGAAGAAGCTGACGAACAGCGTAAGAAGCAGGAAGAAGCTGACGAACAGCGTAAGAGGGAGAAGGAAGAAGAGGAGAAACAACGTAAGAAGGAGAAGGAAGAAGAGGAGAAACAACGTAAGAAGGAGAAGGAAGAAGCTGACGAACAGCGTAAGAAGGACACGGAGGCAATAATTTCGCATATAGGGGAAATTCGTGGGGAATTATTAACAATAAAGAAAGAATGTGGAGAAGCAAAACAAATGTCAACGGTAGCACAAAAAGTAGCAGGCCTTGCCAAAACCGCAGCAACAGGGGCAATGAAAGTCGCGGAAGCAACTTCTAAACTCGCAGGGCGCTTGCGACGTACAACACAATCCCACTCAAAATCCCTAGCATTCTTAAAAACTCAAGGTAATATCGCGGTTGCGAACTCCACGAAACGAATGGAAGAAGTAGAGAGTCGGATAGCAAAACTAGAGCAAAACGGGCACACGAGCACTGCGCGTTCGGATACCCATGATGGAGTACACAGAATTGTGTCTCCGAGGAAAAGCCCGCCGTGCTCTAGCCCAGTGACAGAGTGCGGAACTAACAATGCACACGCAGAAACAGCAAGTAATAGCTCCAATAATTATAGCCCACTTAGGAGAGTGAATTCTGAGTGCCACTTCCACTGTGATACAGAGGTTGCACATCACAGTTATCAGCAAGATAGAACAGGACACTCAGCAGACGTGCAAGTATCGGAAACGAGTGACAACACCAGTGCGAGGATCAGACAGGATTTTGATCACAATCACTTCCTGTCGATACTGAAATTCCAGAAGTTCAAAGAAAATGGAGGGTCGATGCATCCGAAGAGCTGGGTGATGCAGTTTACAAATTCATTACCGGCATCATGGCCAACCCAGGCAAAATTAGAATTCATGTGTGGACACATCGAAGGCCAAGCCGCGGAAAAGATGCGGGGTGTGGCAGTGACGTGTCGGACTTATCAGGAATTTGTTGGTGCATTCCTGCGGACCTACTGGTCAAAGGAAACGCAAGATAGGATTAAAGAGGAAATAATATTTTGTCCTGAACTGGAAGTGTCCGGGCATAGGAGCGCAACCAAATTTCTTGATGATTTACTCAAGAAGAATCAATTTTTAGATAGTCCATATAGTAACGGAGAAATCATTAAATTTTGCTTTTCCAAATTGCCAGTTAGGTACCAACAGACACTTGTCGGCAAGTGTGGAGCTGACATAGAAGCATTCAAGATTCTATTGCGCGAACTCGAAGTAGTCTTTGATAAACAAGACGCAAAGGACAGGAAGAAGGGGCAAAGTAACAAATACCACCGGCCAGGAACAGAAGACGATAGCAGATTGCATAATCGCACTGGTCAGTTAGGAAACCAGGGTTACGGAAGTCAAGGTTACGCTATTCAAGGTTATGGAAACCAAAGACACGGAAACCAGAACGTCAGGGAGCAGGGTCAATCTAGACAAGGAATCTGGGATAGAAGGAATAACGAACGGCAAAGCGACCGTAATTGGAGAGAGCGAAACCAAGGACAACGGTGGAACCAGGAGATTGAAACCAGACCCGCAAATCCTAATGCACGTCAGAGGAGGGGGAGCCTAACTAGGGATTGACGCCAGACTAGTGCGAACACAGGCCGCCGGAATTTCGCACGTAATCTCGGACCTGGCCAACTACGGATGATACATTACGAAGATTTATCAGAAATCCTGCTCGAGGAACATAAAGCAACTCCTCGACATGATCGGCAGCCTCTTATCACAGTAGCAATAGCTGAAAAGAGTCTGAATGCGATAATAGATAGTGGAAGCTACATAACAGCAATATCTGAGGCAGCATACAAGAGGTGCTCTCAGGAGATGGACTGGCCTGTCCTATCGGTTAAGAAAACCAAAATAAAAGGGGCATTAGCGGGTAAATGTACGGAGGTCACCCAACAAACAAGACTGGAATTCTCCTGCCAAGGACACAAAATAGAGTCTAACTTCTGGATCGTGCCAAATCTGGCGATCGACATGATAATAGGAACGGACTTCCTAAATGAACATGAAGCGATAGTTGATCTAGGACGAGGTGAAGTGGTTTTGAGGAAAGGGAATCCCGTCCACATTAAGTTCGACGATCAGCTGATCCCAGCTCAACTACCGTCTAACTGTGTTCGGATAAACTATGCGTGTCTGAAAGACAGAAAGGAAGAACAGGACGACGTTGCGGATAGGGGAGAGGACACGGATGAGAATGAAGTCGGAATAATGGGAGAAATAAAGGAGAAAATAGGAGAAAAAGTGGAAGCAATAAAGAATATAAGGGGCGAACACCGCAAAGAACTTCATAAATTACTAGTAGAACATGCGGAGGTCTTCCTTCCCAAGACAGGATCAATAAAGAACTTCCAATATGAATTTCGTGTACGTCCGCACAACCAGTTTCGTGTGCCACCCTATCCAATCCCCTTGGCATATCGACAGAAAGTAGCAGCTGAAATTACGCGAATGCTGAGTGAAGGAATAATAGAACCTACGGCTTCAGCCTATAATAACCCGTTAAGAGTAGTCGAGAAGGCAGATGGTAGTATTCGTTTAGTCTTGGACTCGCGACAAATTAATACCATAATAGAACCCGAAACAGACAGACCGGAACGATTAGAGGAACTCTTACAAAACTTCCATGGAATATCAATCTTCTCATCAGTTGATCTAAAATCGAGTTTCTGGCAGATCGAGCTCCATCCAAATTGCAGACAGTACACAGCCTTTTTAGCATTTGGAAGATGTTACCGGTTTCGTCGTCTACCATTTGGTTTGAACGTTTCATCTGCCGCATTCATTCGGGGGCTGGACGGCATACTAAGCGATAATTTGAAACGTCATGTCACCAGCTATGTGGACGATTTGCTGATCGCGGAGAAATCTTGGGGAGAGCACAATGCGGTCCTCGGTGAACTCCTAGCGACATTCAAGGAATACGGTGTGACTATCAATATCGAAAAATCGAATTTTGGGACGTCCTCTGTGAAATTTCTAGGACATATCATCACGGGTGAGGGCATTGCGCCAAATCCCGAAAAGATCGAAGCGATTGAAAAGTTTCCCATTCCTACGACAAAGAAGCAGTTAAGGGGGTTCTTGGGGATCATAAATTTTTACAACCGCTTTATACATGTCAAAACTCAGAGCAGTCCTCGGTTGCATCAACTTACAGGAAAGAAGATTCCTTGGGAATGGGATGAGGCGGCCGAATCCGAATGGAAAACATTAAAATTCGCATTATTACAAGCACCCATCCTATCACACCCTAATTTAGCTGAAGAGCTTTGCATAGTAACGGACAGTTCATACTCCGGTCTGGGTGTCATGGTGTTCCAAGACTATGTACATGAAGGAAACAGGGTGTGGAAGACAATTGCGTTTGCTAGCAGAGTACTAGCCAAGAGTGAGAGGAATTACTCAGTAACCGAGTTAGAGGCGCTGGCTATTGTATGGGCGTTTGAAAAATTCAGATACCTTCTGTTTGGTCGCCAGACGAAAGTCTACACAGACCACAAGGCACTCGAGTTCTTGATGACTGCAAAGCTTAATCACAGGCGGCTCATTAGGTGGGCATCATATCTACAGCAGTACAACTTTTCGATAGAATATATCCCCGGCAGTCAGAACATTATTGCAGACGCCTTATCACGGTCACCGATCGGATTTGAGCACAACATGGAAGAAGATCTAGAGGAAAATCACTACTGCCTTTACTATATGCAGAAAGTAGCCTTTGAGAATTTTATTACCTGTAGTATGCAGGACATCAAGAAGGAGCAAGACAAGGACCCTGCCCTAGTGTTATTGAAGCAGAAATGGATAGACAGAAGACACGCCACCATCAGGCAGTTCTACCTCTTGCGTAAAGGCATAATTTTCCACCGAAATTATACCAATGACACTGAATGGGGGGTATGCATCCCTGAACACCTAATAAACAAGGTTATATGGCATACTCACCTTAGCTATGGACACTTCGGACCACGCAAGTGCAATCTCAAGCTAAGGACCATGTGTTACTTTCGAAACATGGAGCGTCGAATTCGGAGGGTACTGTCGGTGTGTAAAGACTGCCAAAAGGCTAAGCACACCACTGTGAGCATGCAGGCACCATTATACCCAATCGTACCGACCAAATTAAGACAATTAGCAGCAACAGATTTGATGGGACCTTTGCCAAGAACAAGAAGAGGATATACTTACGTATTAGTGTTTGTTGAACTAACGTCCAAATACGTTACCTTTACGCCACTGAAGAGGGCGACAGGACGAACTGTATCACGAGCCCTCATCCGGGATTTCCTACCACAGGTTGGTCATGTGAGTAGAATCATTTCTGATAACGGGCCACAGTTTAAGTCAAAAACATGGAAGGAGACGTTGCGTCGATGTAAAATTGATCCCATTTTTATATCTTCACACCATCCGAGCTCGAATGCTGCAGAACGGGTTATTAAAGAACTCGGAAACTTGTGCCGGTTGTACTGTAACAAACAGCACACGACATGGGACGTTTTCCTTAAAGACTTCCAGGAGGTGATCAATGAGGCACCCCATGGGATAACAAAATTGGCACCCATTACAGTACTAAAAAACTGGATTCCTAAGGACTTGATAACCAAGGTCGTAAACTTCCCACCAAGGGCGCGAACGCAGCACCAAGCCATAGTGGATTTGGCTCTCAAGAGGATACGGGCTGCAGCAGAGGTCAGGAAGAGACGTGCCGACAGGGGAGCTCGTCTACGACACTTCCAAGTTGGACAAAAGGTGCTCGTTAAGTCTTTCCGACTTTCGAACAAACAAAAAATGAAATGCCAAAAATTCTATTCTGTTTACAACGGCCCGTACCGTATAAGGAGAGCAGCTCACCACAATGCTTATGAATTGGAGACGCTGAAAGGAAAGAAGTCCATAGGACTCCACCACATATCTCACGTAAAGGAGTTCGTAGAATAGTAGTAGTGTAAGAAATGTACATAGTAGAATAGGCAAATATATGAACCTTTGTTCGGGGAACAATAATCGTTACATTAATAGATTAAGATTGCTAAAGTATTAACACGCTGCGTTGTCTTGCATAAGAATTTACTGCTGCTATCCTCTTTTTGTTTATGTTTGCGATCTCCAATGTCGATGGAGTAGGAGACACTACCTTTTCATGAGCAATGTTTTTGTCCTTTCCTATCTGGTGTCCATGTTAAGGGATAAGGATGAGTGACGAGACGTCGCACAAACGGGCGCATACAAGAACGTGCTCTTAGAAGCGTTCTGAGAGGTCGTGATACGCTCCATAGCGGCCACAACCAGTTCGTGAGACGTTCATACCAATGCTTGCAGGCACGCGTCAGTGCACTGCACGATTGTGGTATATTGCGCGATTTCGAGGGTGAATATGGGCAGTATAGTTTTTGCAGAGCTGCGCCGGTATCGTTGTCTTGCAAGTCGGGGTGAACCTGTGAGCATTTGACTCTAATGGTGCCCTAGACGAGAGAAATGAGGGCATAAAAGCCTACCATGCTAATGTGCTGGTTGGGGATTTAGCGTGCTGCTCGTTTTTGTCACAGATGAATCACCAAGGAATTGTACTTGGATATTCGTGACATACTGTGTAGCTGGCGTGTGTTGGGTGTCTGAATCCTCAACAGGAACCAGTCCTGGCTTGGTCATATTACATTGCTTCTGGAAAGGTGTACTTCGATCGCGAAAACCGCTTCACATAGAGAAGGAAGTTGCAACTATAAATTTATTGTCGTGTATAGCCATGGCTAACCCAGTCTCTGGAGTTTCAGTGAGGCGTAATGAAAACTCGGAGGTCATGTCGTACGGCGCGCACATCACTGTCGTCAATAGCGGCGAGCAGCAAGACATCTCAGCGTAACAGGAACTATGTAAGGGTATTGTATAAGGTAAATAAAAAAATAAATAAATAAATAAATAAATAAATAAAATAAAATAAATAAATAAATAAATAAAAGGGAAAGTACGATACTAGGATAAGTTAAACTGTAGGATTTAACAATAACTAGATTAATATTGTGGGGGTTTTCTACCACAAGTGTGGCGCGCGCCTGTTGAGTTGCTATTTTTCAGGTCACCAAACCACAGACCCGAGATGGAGGGACGACGGGCGAGCGAAAGTAGCGTAGTTGCATGTTCTTTATAGCACAGTAAAACTTAGACCTGCATAACAACATAATTTAATTAAAAGACGTAGAATGTAGATCGTTGGGATATGGTAGTTAATTCTTGAAGCATGTCTACTGTCGATCTATATAATTAATAGTAATATTAGTGCGGGCCCGCACATTTAGTTGTTCATCCATTACAAAGCATCAGTTATCACACACCATGTACTTACTGAGATCGGTCTCTACACGTATATCAAAATAAATTATTTCCATGTCTAGATTAGATGTTATAATGATTGCCATAGATTAATAACTATAAAAGTAAAATAAGAGTGTCTGAAATGACAGACCATCAATGTTTCATTAGGTAAATTTATTATAACATAGAAGGTCATGGGAAAAAGTTAGGCATAAGACTTTTGTAAGAATTGTACAGATGACGAGGAACGTGGCAATGCAGAGGCCAGCCAGCGCAAAAACAAGAGGTCTTCGGCTACCTGCTAGAGGGCGAGCGTCCCGTCCTACACGCTGACAGTCACCCGGCTGCCTACCTGAGGGATTACACGGGACCCTTGCCCCGCCACAAGCGAAAGTGGGGCTGGCCGTTGACCCTGACACGCGACAGCCTGCTAGCTCTCCGGACGCGGCAGCCGCTTGGAGGGATTCCCTGCGGCAGACCACGTTGTCGTGAGTACACGAAGAACATCACATATCGTGTCAGAACCTGCGCCTCATGTGCCTCAGGACAGAAAGGGACGCTCTATACTCACCTGTTTGGGTTTTTACAACTCACTAGCATTGGCCGATCTGCATACACAAAGCAGTATCGTGCCACACTAACAAATGTATGGTCTCATGTCTTACTTCTCCTCTCTATTAGAGAGCAGTTTTTAACAATAGTCGCTCCTAGTTCGATCCTGTATGGATGACCTCACACACTTGTGGAGTCACTCCACGTGCCATCATCCCTCGTCGAACTGCAATATTGGGAAACATAAAGTTCTGTCCAGCGAGAGAAGAGACCTAGACTAGTGATGTATCCCAACGAGTAGACCTCAGAGACAATTAATCGACGTGAGGAGAGCCTATCACTGTGTCTTCCTACCATACGGCCGTAATCATATGCGTGGGTCTGACTACAATCTCAACAGCGTACTGCAGACACTCCAGAACTCCCTATTGCTGTTGCCACAACGTAGCAACTACAACCGACGTTTAGCCTTATGTGATGTCAGTACAGTGGAATCAGTGAAGTGCCACGGATATTTCTAACAATGTGATTTAGTGCCTCATTCTCAGCACAGTCGTGAACTTTGTGCAATGTGCACGCACAATTTGATGCCCCATGAACCTTGTTTTTTTTGTTTTTCTTAAATTTCTTTCTCTTATGTTGTTTCTGTAATGTATGTTATACCTTGTATGCGTTTGTGTTTTACACTGTAATTCTTATTACAGATTACTGTATTGTTCTCCACATCATGTTTTTTTTGTATTTTGTGTTTATTGTTGTGTGTATGCTAACAGTGTGCCTGAAGTCCCCATAAACTGAAGCAGATACCACCACTGTCATTGTGAATGGACCATCAGTTCAGGGAACATTTTGTAAAGGTTATTCTTGCTGCAGGGAGACAGAATGAATCGGAGGTTGTAACTAGATTCTGAAAACTCATAAAGAGATTGTTAACTTAAATATTATCATGTGTGAGTGAGGTCAGGTTAGTTTAATGATTAAAATTGTTGTAACATCTTGGGCATTTAATTGCGGAGCACTCCAACTCTGATTGTAAAGAATAAACTGCTCCATATTTGGCTCAGATGCCCGGGCCATGTTTAGAGCGTGAATGTCTGCGTGAATCGGTGTTTGGAAGGGGCTCCCTGGGTATGGATGTGTGATGTGAGTGTTAGTGTTCCATATTAAGAAGGTGAAGTTGGCTACATCATAAATAATCCTCCCTCTATGAGTTGCATTTTTCAGTTGCAATGATCTTTTTTATAGAGTGCGGTATGTGGAGTCACTTTGTAAGATTGTTCTTGGGCGATTGACTCACTACCTTGCTCCTAAGTGAGCCAACCGCTCACCAATTACAATCTAAAATGGCGTAGGGGCAATGAGAGGTGGCATGAGCCCCCTCTCATATTTCTATCTTACGATTCTCCTCTCTAGTTGCATGCGGTGGAGGGTTGCTTTTCCTTAACACGCGTACTTCCCACGCAGCGTCTCTCGTCACCCGGGTGGGCCGGTGACAGGCGGGCTCTGTGGAACTGGAGAGAGTTAAGCCGACGTGTGTGAGGCAGTCGAGTGAATGCTTTTCAGACGCCGACATTGTCAAGAGACACGCCCGCTGGGGTGTGAAGTAGCGGCTGGGCTAGAGGTTCCGTTACTTCAGAGAAACTTTGCGAAAACACTTTCTGGCGGGCTACCAGCGAGGCGTGGGAATGACTTGTGTACCCACGCAGTTGTGGCGGGAAAATTCCCGCACTTTCTGCAAAATCAGCACAGAAATTGGCGCCAAGAATCTCCATTGGTGGAATGGTAGTGCTCCGGCAATGGAGTGGAATTTCCGCCGGTTTTCGAGTTGCTGATTGGAACGTAACCACGGCCACTGTCGTGGGGGCGGGAATGTTCGGTGTTCGGCCTGTACGGGTGCTCTGAGTAGTCGGCAGTCGCCTTTCGGTCGAGGTCGTCGAAGCAACCAGCCCTCGCCTGCGGTACGCCAGATCGTGTTCTGGGAGATAAGAAGACTGTTGGTAATGTACGTCCGCAGCACCGGCAGATAGGGATTTTCCTAGGTGATAATCAGAGCTCAGCAGAGCGCGCCTGTTCATCCTTTTCTAACTTTGTTCAGTTTCGAGTAGCAGCAATTACTATTGGGTTATCTGTGTGTCTCTCTTGAGATTTGAGTGGAAAGGAATTGGCTCCACATACCACTTCGTCTTAAACCTCACGACCTAAGTTAGGGACAACTTCACCTTTACTGTGTTTGTATGAATCTCCAATTTTAGCCAATTTGATGTTTTATATTTCCTGTGTCTCTTTTACTATTCTGCGTTTAATCTTAATAAATCATATTGTTATTTTGGACAGAACTTTCTTTCTGTTAATCAATAGAGCAACCCTATCATTCCTCACTATGCTAATGAAACCTTTGTTTATTTAACTTATTTATCAAATTAAATTATTGCAGGTGCCAAACTCTCTTCTACTCCACTAGCAGGGTTGATTAGAGTCAGTTCGCGTATTTGTTTTATCCTTGTGCAACAGCAAAAGTCAGAGTTAGAATAGGGGGGGGCTTAGAGCATGATTTACACATGTGGATTCTAGTAGAATTTAGTGATAAATACACTACTAGCCCCGGCACCTCGCATACGTATGCATATGGGTGCCAAAATTGGAGGTGGAGAACAGAAGTGAGTGCACACCAAGCCCGAGTCAGTGAGTCGGTCGAACAGTTAAGTCAGTCGAGTGAAAGTAATCGGCCAGTAAAAGTTGTATTGTGAGCTGCTGGTTCCTAAGGTAGTACAGTAATATGACATCATCTGATGTTATATGTTAATGATGAGAAGATCTGTTTTGGAGCAGCGAAACTAAAGCAAAGCCTCGGATGTATGTTACTGTGCAGCTAGGGTATGTTGCAATAGTAAGACACTCTAAGATCCATGGTACATTGCGAGATATTGCACTAAGCAGGATAACTAATATTTTGTGCAATAAGAATGCCATGTGGTATTATCAATGCGGAAAGGCTAAATGGAACTGGTATTCAATATACATCGTAGTAGACGCAGTTTCTCTCCACCTTCGGGTAAAGCAACTTCTATATTTATATATGAATGCATCAATGTTTTATTTTTCAATAATTATCAAGTAATATTTAAAATTGTTGGTCAAGTATTGGCTAACCTCTGTCACGTCACCTGGGATAGATTTCTGATCTCAGATCTGAACTTCAGCATCGTAACAGCAAACTTATAGGAAGTAAAACTAGAAGACTGCTCACGTCTATATTTATATATGAATGCATCAATGTTTTATTTTTCAATAATTATCAAGTAATATTTAAAATTGTTGGTCAAGTATTGGCTAACCTCTGTCACGTCACCTGGGACAGATTTCTGATCTCAGATCTGAACTTCAGCTTCGTAACAGCAAACTTATAGGAAGTAAAACTAGAAGACTGCAGTACTAAAATTAAGACTGCTATCAAAGTGCCATACTAAAATTTTGCGAATAATATAAAAAGATTTTCTACTCAAAGAACAATGCAGTAAAGTTAATGATTTTGGGCACTTTCGCTGTATTGCGAGAAAATATTTGCTTCGTCTTGCAGACTGAAAATAATTAGTTGGTCTTAAAAAGTCCTGGAAAATACTTGAAAGTAAAACTCAAAATACGTACATTATCTTCAAGTGTTTTGTGCGTGATGTATTTTTCTTGGTAGTTACATCCAGGGTGTACTTGACAGCATTTCTACCGCTGTTGCTACCAGCATTGCTATACTCTGCTTCTAACTGTCAAAACTTAGTACTCAAATGAAAGGATAATGTATAGGAAACATTACTATGGGGAAGCAGAGTTCACATCGAAGTTTCATTGCATTTCTAATTGGTTTAGTAGTGATATATCGTAAAATGTCCGCAGCTCGTGGTCTCCCGATAGCGTTCTCGCTTCCCAAACCGCAGACCGCAACCGCCACCCCCGCTCCCAGCCACGCCCCGTCAGCCGCTCTCCGCTCGCATCTGAGTAACAGTGACTTAGTGAAGTGCGCAAAACTAATCAATGTGCCCCAGTGATTGTGCATACAAAAGTGATACACAGTGATTTCTACCCACAGAAGTGCTAACCTCAAATCTGTGCCACTGTCTCCCATTAAACTTGATTCTACATCTACATCTACATACATACTCCGCAATCCACCATACGGTGCGTGGCGGAGGGTACCTCGTACCACAACTAGCATCTTCTCTCCCTGTTCCACTCCCAAACAGAACGAGGGAAAAATGACTGCCTATATGCCTCTGTACGAGCCTTAATCTCTCTTATCTTATCTTTGTGGTCTTTCCGCGAAATATAAGTTGGCAGCAGTAAAATTGTACTGCAATCAGCCTCAAATGCTGGTTCTCTAAATTTCCTCAGTAGAGATTCACGAAAAGAACGCCTCCTTTCCTCTAGACTCCTACCCGAGTTCCTGAAGCATTTCCGTAACACTCGCGCGATGATCAAACCTACCAGTAACAAATCTAGCCTCCCGCCTCTGAATTGCTTCTATGTCCTCCCTTAATCCGACCTGATAGGGATCCCAAACGCTTGAGCAGTACTCAAGAATAGGTCGTATTAGTGTTTTATAAGCGGTCTCATTTTCAGATGAACCACATCTTCCAAAAATTCTACCAATGAACCGAAGACGACTATCCGCCTTCCCCACAACTGCCATTACATGCTTGTCCCATTTCATATCGCTCTGCAATGTTACACCCAAAATATTTAATCGACGTGACTGTGGCAAGCGCTACACTACTAATGGAGTATTCAAACATTACGGGATTCTTTTTCCTATTCATCTGCATTAATTTACATATATCTATATTTAGAGTTAGCTGCCATTCTTTACACCAATCACAAATCCTGTCCAAGTCATCTTGTATCCTCCTACAGTCACTCAACGACGACACCTTCCCGTACACCACAGCATCATCAGCAAACAGCCGCACATTGCTATCCACCCTATCCAAAAGATCATTTATGTAGATAGAAAACAACAGCGGACCTACTACACTTCCCTCGGGCATTCCAGATGATACCCTCACCTCCGATGAACACTCACCATCGAGGACAACGTACTGGGTTCTATGATTCGAAGAAACTCAAAATCGTGACGAACCCATCTACCCCTACCATCTACATACATACTCAATTTGATCCCTTCTTGTGTATATTAGTGCTCTCGTATTTAAATTCCTACTTTTTCTGCTTTTTTGTGGCATTAATATGAATTGTGTTTCTTCGCTCCAAGACTCATGTAACATTTGCTAAATCTAATACCCTTTCTTTGTAATAATTTATACTGTATATTTTCCACTGTTGTCACCGTTTTCACTGCCACGCCGCAAAATTAAGAAAATTGACATTGATTGTAGCGATCTGTGTATCTAAAACAGAATACAAGCAAAAAACTCTGAAGAACTATGCGACGAACTCTTGACATGAAGCCAAACAACAGAAGGAAAATGTAAAAGGAAAATTTAATACTTGTAAAAATTGAAACAACAGACAAAATTCATAAATTTTATACCTCATTGTTATCTTTGTCTATAGTTACAAGAAACAAAGTTTTATGATATTGTTAAAAAAAAGCACGGGGTCCCGGGTTCGATTCCCGCCGGGGTCAAGGATTTTCACCTGCCCCGAGATGACTGGGTGTTGTTGTGTCGTCTTCATCATCATCATTCATCCCCATTACGGTCGGAGGAAGGCAACGGCAAACCACCTCCATTAGGACATGCCTAGTACGGCGGTGCGGGTCTCCCGCATCGTTCCCCTACGCTCTGTCGGGAAGCATGGAACTTCATTTCCAACTGGTTCAAATGCCTCTGAGCACTATGGGACTTAAATTCTGAGGTCATCAGTCCCCTAGAACTTAGAACTACTTAAACCTAACTAACCTAAGGACATCACACACATCTATGCCCGAGGCAGGATTCGAACCTGCGACCGTAGCGGTCGTGCGGTTCCAGACTGAAGCGCATAGAACCGCTCGGTCACACCGGCCGGCGAACTTAATTTCCTTTCGTACTTATATTTAAATGCACTGTTGAATATGACACAGCACCACAACAGCCTTAAATAATTTAATTTTCCTTTACATTGCATGAATGAACGTTTAAAAAATTGGGGATATTTTTATTACTGTGTGTTATTCCATTTATCCGATACTATTAAAGACCAATTCGGATAGCCCGCACCTCGTGGTCGTGCGGTAGCGTTCTCGCTTCCCACGCCTGGGTTCCTGGGTTCGATTCCCGGCGGGGTCAGGGATTTTCTCTGCCTCGTGATGGCTGGGTGTTGTGTGCTGTCCTTAGGTTAGTTAGGTTTAAGTAGTTATAAGTTCTAGGGGACTTATGACCACAGCAGTTGAGTCCCATAGTGCTCAGAGCCACCAATTCGGATAGGTGCGCTCGTAAGCACACCGCTTCCTGGAATCGGAGAGGCTAGCTAGCCCAGTATCGAATCAGTCCAGAGGATTGACGATGAGAGCTGGTGTGCCGGCCAGCCTGGATATGGGCTTAAGCGATTTCCCACATTCGACTAGGTGAATACTGGCCTGGTACTCAAATCCCGTCTCAGTTACACTATTCGCAAACATTTAGAAAACATTCTTACTCTTTCACATGGAATATTATTATACACAGACGGATTGGCTGCACAACAAATTTCGTCCCAGTGTCTGTGTTGGGGGGGGGGGGGGGGGGGGGCAAGGGGGGATGGGGGGGGGGGCGACAGAAAAAGGGCATCCGATTACCCTCTACAACTAACATTGCCAAAGCCAGATCAAAGTTCCGATAGCGTGAAGATACGGATAATATCAGAAAAAAGAAGATGCGACACTATTAAAGAAAGAAATGATAAATTAAAGTAGGGGAAAGTCCCCTATTTTAGGGAGGTTCCTCAGTTTGAGGAGGTAATATATTTCTGTCAAGTAGTGGGTGCCACCACGCGATGAACATTGGAACTAGAGGACAGGCATGTGTCTGATCTTCGAAGCCCACGTTTTCAATACGTATTGTGTTGATAGAAGCAGGAAAGCACTGCTCAGATTCCTGAAGGTTTTGTGCGTTATCATAAAGCTGTAAATGTATTATAAGATATGAGTACATGATTAAATATGTATACTTACACTAAATCTTCACCGCTTTAGTACAGCAACGACATAAATAGTTTCATTTATTGGCGACTCCATGGAGTGCTGTGTGCACAACGACCATATACGTTAAATTAAAAGGAAGGTCAGCGTTGCCCGTAATATTGATGTTTTATTGACAGCAGAATCGATTTTAGATCACATAGTGATCATCTTCAGTGCTGTGGTGTACAAAGTAAACTCAGACACTGGTATCAAGTTATCAATAACCAAAACTGGTTGTGATCGCTTCTCAGTTTTGGTTATTGATAACTTGATACCAGTGTCTGAGTTTTATTGTACACCACAGCACTGAAGATGATCACTATGTGATCTAAAATCGATTCTGCTATCAATAAAACATCAATATTCCGGCCAACGTTGACCTTCCTTTTAATTTAATAAATAGTTTCGTTGTTCACGGCCTGCGAAGTGCACTAATGGAACCCGTTTTGTTAGCAAGTGCAGGAGCCTCAATTTGGGTAATTCTAGGATTCCTAATATGTGAGTCCCCAACTCGAGTCCAAATTATTCGTTGTAATTGCAAGTTCGTCTATATGTATATTCAATCACATTTGCTTTATATAAAATTAATTTGAGAGAAATCCTACTTTTATATCTGTAAACATACTCGTATTTTTATGTCGAATGGCATACCAAAATAAGTACTTTAATAGAAACAGAGAAAGAGTCCCTGAAAAATAGTCTACGCCAAATGAAAGCTGCCATTTCAGCTATGCGCAGTAATGAAATGGGGCTATAAAGCATTTCGCATCTCCAGTGTTCCTCAAACACCGCTGGAAGGCTATGTTAAACCCAACAAACGCCTATATGAATCTATGGACACCAAAATAGAAAGGAATTTTATTTTTCCTCGAGAACTGAAAGAGAACTTGAAGAATTACTGCATCCAAATGGAACGGCGATTTCATAGTCTCTCTAGAAACGATGCCCGTAGACTTGCTTATCACCTTACTATAAAAAATAACACTGAAAATCCATTTTCGAAAGAAAAATTGAAAGCTGGTAAAAATGGCTGTTGATATACTTTCCGGGATGTGAGGTCGTGGTCCAAGAACTTTTCTGCTCCTTACGTTTCGTCCAGAACTGCGCTGGACTTCCTCAGAGGCGCTGCTCCGCTGAGTCTTGCCGACTGACTGGTCGGGTGTCTGAGAGCGACTTATACAAGGTGGTAATCGATAGTCAACTTTATCTTTGCTATGGATTATCAGTGGCTCTACAAAATTGCTAACAATTTTTATCTTTGACAAGGTGGTAATCGATAGTCAACCTTATCTTTGCTATGGATTATCGCTGCTCATCACGTGTCACCTGAACCACGCCTCCCTTTCTCACAATATATAAGTCGCTCTCAGACACCCGACCAGTCAGTCGGCAAGACTCAGCGGAGCAGCGCCTCTGAGGAAGTCCAGCGCAGTTCTGGACGAAACGTAAGGAGCAGAAAAGTTCTTGGACCACGACCTCACATCCCGGAAAGTATATCAACAGCCATGTCACCCGGTCGTGAAAGGCTTCATTCTGGTAAAAATGGTTACGCAGCTTTCTAAAAAGGAATTTAGAACTCTGCGTTAGGTCTCCCCAAGGCATTTCATTCGCCAGAGCTAACAGTTTCGCAGCCGAAGCTGTCAGCAAGTTTCTTGACGTTTGTGAGCCGGCCTTAGATTCAGTCAAAAGCAACCCATCCAGATTGTTTAACTGTGACGAAACAGGTATCAAACTTATGCAGCATAAGCACACTGAAATTGTTGCAATGGAGGGGAAAAAGCAATCGCTTCTTTACAGGCTATTGAAAGGTGTGCACTCATTGCTGTGGTGACATGCATGAACCCTTCGGGCCACTTCATATTGCCTCTGATGATCATCCTACAGAGGAATGTGAAGACGGAATTAATGGATGGTGCTTCTCTAGGTTCCATTTATGCATACCATCTTTCAGGGTTGATACAAACAGACATTTTTACGCAGTGGTTTCACCACGTTTTGCTTCATGTGAAACCACCGAAAGATGATCCTGCGGTTCTTTTTGTGGATGGACACTTCACCCATGTCATAAAATTGACATGATTAACTTGCCCAGAGTAACCATGTCTCCATTGTGTCTCTGCCACCTCATAGCACTCATAAAATGCAGCCATTGGGTGTTTTCTTTATGGGGCCACTGAAGACATTTCATGCTCAGGACAGTGAGAGCTGGATTAAGTTCCATGTTAGTCGTATTACAACTGTGTACAAAGTAAGTGACATTTTTCGAAGAGCATACGTACAGGCAGCAACAGAAGGAATAGCAGCAAACAGTTACCGAAAGGCAGATATGTTCCTATGCAACAGTCAGAATTTCCGACCCAATGAATTTGTTGTTGTATAAGAACTGGCAGATCCTCCTGAGAACAATCTCCAAATGAGGATCCGAAAGAAGTAACTTCGCGGGAATCACAAAAAAATTCCATTTCTGAAGCATTGAAATCTGAAGAAAGTGCTGTTTCTCAAACTCCAAGATCCAGATTTTTCATGGCAACTGGCATCACTCCTCTTTTCAAAAATTAGAAACCAAATAGGTTCCAGAAGATCCCGTACTGTTTCTGCTCAGCTGATCACGGGTCTCCTTAGAAGCATTAGTTAGTGAACTCAGAGTAAAGAGTTCTAACACCGAAGTAAGTTGGGAATGTAGGACGTGGTAAATGCGGAGCATCAAACCAGGCGCCTGGACGTGGCCAACCGACTGGCAAGAAATGGAGGGTCATTGAATCTTCATCAGAGTCCGAAGCATATGAAACTGAACTGTCCGATGAAAGCAAACATAGCGACCACAATGAAGACGCGGAGTGCATCTATTGTGCAGGGCTCTTATCAGAAGATCACAATGGAGAGAACTGGATTCGGTGCTCAAAACGCATGAAATGTGTGAACACAGCACGTGCTGACTCTACAGTTAAGAGATATGTTTGTGATAGGTATCGTTAAAGTGCTACAGGTGCCAAATATCCGACTGGTTGGTTTATATACAATGGTCACAAGACCTCCCCATATTATGATCACATTTTCAAGAGAGACAGTTTTGTAACATTATTCGTTTTGCAGCATATCTAATGTAAAGGTATAAAAACAACAGAAATTAAACATCCATCATGATTCTAAAATGTTAAATATAGCATATTTAGTGTTTGTATTAACATAAATTTCCTTCTATACCCTATTTTAAAATACCTCCTCAATTAGGCAACTTTCCCCTTAATGTTCTAATAGTACTAAAGATTGCCAGGAAATATGTTGTGTGTTTGTCGTGAATAAAGGCACAGGGAACTCGCGAACTCGCACTCTTCTGTAGTTTTGTGATGGTGCATTTCTGGATTAACAGTTCGAATAAGGTCACTATAAGCTATTATTGCTATCTGTCTGTTTCATTAAATACCTGAAGACCAATTTTTCTCAACTAAAAGTCAAGACAACACACGTGCGATTCAAAAGATCTTTAATTTTCAAAGAAGCAGTGGATACAGAAAAAAATGCAGTATAATCAATTTCAAGTTTATTTTCCAATAGCTGTATGAAATACATACGCAAGAGTGAACATGGGTATTGGATACAGGTTTGGTGAACAAGGATTTCCTGAACTGGGAGCTGGTGAGAGTGGTCAGGTAGTGATACGTTCTGAGGCATAGTGAAAGAAGATCTTGGCTCAACCACCCAGGTCATGAGACTGAAACAAGCACATATTAAAAAGAACTCAACTTCCTAATGTATTACATGTCAGTAAAGAGGATTACCAGTTGTAGTTAAACATTCGTAAATGGGCATCTCTAGGACATCTTCCGCACCCCAATGTATTAGGCTTAAGTGGATCCCTCTCCCTCTCCGGACCGACTTTTAGTTATAAAGATATTTATTTATTTATCTAGACGCTCGTGAGGACTCCATGGTATCAAAATCTCCATCAGTAAAGCTCTCTCAAGTGGATGAGTGTACCTTTTGGAAGAAATAACACCCACTGAACAAAAAGTGTTTCTGAGAACATATTAGGAGAACCAGCTCAGAAACGTATTTAACTGACCAACAATATACAGACTGTTACTACACTCATGCTCATAAATTAAGGATAATTGCATAAAGTGGTGGCACGGAACGTGGCACTACACAAAACTGGCACTAACAGCATAGGCACGTAGGGAACACACACGACACAGATCTGTAAGTCCACGATATTGGTGATAAGTTGAGAAAACTGTCCCGAAACACATGTGCTACAGAACGCCACTGTTTTCTGCGCATGTACCCCGACATCAATGTGGGATGTGATCACCATGCACGCGTACACAGGCCGCACAACGGGTTGGCATACTCTGGATCGGGTGGTCGAGCAGCTGCTGGGGTATAGTATCCTATTCTTCCACCAGTGCCTGTCGGAGATCCTAAAGTGTCGTAGGAGTTTGAAGATGTGAAGCGATACGTCGACCGAGAGCATCCCAGACGTGCTCGATGGGGCTTAGGTCTGGAGAAAAGGCAGGCCACTCCATTCGCCTGATATCTGCTGTTTCAATTTACTCCTCCACGATGGCAGCTCGGTGGGGCCGTGAGTTATCATCCACTAGGAGGAAGGTGGGACCCACCGCATCCCTGAAAAGGGGGACATACTGATGCAAAATGGCGTCCCGATACACCTGAACTGTTACAGTTCCTCTGTCAAAGACATGCAGGGGTGTACGTGCACCAATCATAAACCCACCCCACACCATCAAACCACGACCTCCATACAGGCCCCTTTCAAGGACATAAAGGGGTTGGTATCTGGTTCCTGGTTCACGCCAGATGAAAACCCGGCGAGAATAACTGTTCACACTATACCTGGACTCGCCTGTGAACATAATCTGGGACCACTGTTCCAATGACCATGTACTGTGTTCTCGACACCAAGCTTTACGGGCTCTCCCGAGACCAGGGGTCAGTAGAATGTACCTTGCAGGTCTCCGGGCGAATAAACCATGTCTGTTCAGTCGTCTGTAGAGTGTGTATCTGGAAACAACTGTTCCTGTGGTTGCGGTAAGGTCCCGAGCAAGGCTACCTGCAGTACTCCGTGGCCGTCTGCGGGCACTGATGGTGAGATATCGGTCTTCTTGTGGTGTTGTATACTGTGGACATCCCGTACTGTAGCACCTGGACACGTTTCCAGTCTGCTGGAACCGTTGCCATAATCTTGAGATCACAATTTGTGGCACACGACCTGCTGTGTTTGACCAGCCTCCAGTCGCCCTAGTATTCTACCCCTCATAACGTTATCAATATGTGTTCTTTGAGCCATTTTCAACACACAGTCACCATTAGCACGTGTGAAAACGTCTGCATACTTACTTGCCGCACCGTACTCTGACATGCACCAACACACCTCTGCGTATGTGGACTACTGCCACCGCCACCGTGCGACGACCGCAGGTCAAATGCACCGCATGGTCATACTCCGAGGTGATTTAAGCCCGCAAACCGCCCACCAGAGCGTTGTTTCACCATGTATCAGCATTATCCTTAATTTATGAGCATTAGTGTATAGTAATAAAGAGAAAAGTATTTTTTCGATAATTTTACGTCCACAGTAGCTTGAAGTGCTTAGCAGATTTGCCGAAGTCTGAAGCATTTGATGAATGACACTCTTTTTG
Source organism: Schistocerca nitens (assembly GCF_023898315.1). Lineage (NCBI taxonomy): Eukaryota > Metazoa > Arthropoda > Insecta > Orthoptera > Acrididae > Schistocerca > Schistocerca nitens. The sequence goes on along the minus strand of NC_064616.1, from coordinate 775,339,181 downwards.
TGGAAACAACTACAGGGCAGTAGGTAGAGAAGATCCAATAACCGGAAGTTCTGCTATATTACAGAATCGTAGTCAAATTGCACAGCCGGCCGCGGTGGTCTCGCGGTTCTAGGCGCGCAGTCCGGAACCGTGCGACTGCTACGGTCGCAGGTTCGAATCCTGCCTCGGGCATGGATGTGTGTGATGTCCTTAGGTTAGTTAGGTTTAAGTAGTTCTAAGTTCTAGGGGACTGATAACCACAGCAGTTGAGTCCCATAGTGCTCAGAGCCATTTGAACCATTTCAAATTGCACAACAGTCTTAAATTTGGGAAGGATGTTGTCTCATGCAGAGAGTTGAGGGATGTAAATGAAGAATAACGTTAGGAATAGAGGAACTAAGAGAGCGTGAGTATGGTATAATATATTGAAGACTGTGAACTGTGAATTACAGAAGCTAGTCGCATTTACACTGACTTTAAACTCTGCAACATATAATGACAGGGTTAATCCTCCATAAAGAGAGTTCATATGTTCCGAATCTGGTGCGTTGCTTTAATCACTATAAGACCCTCCTTTCGTTTTAAACTGTTATCCCCCAAGTTGTTTGTAGGTTCTTCTTAGAACACCAACAGCACAAGTTCCATTTTATGCATTTTATAAGGGGCCATTAAAAATTTTCCGTTTGAGGTCGTTTCTGCAGCGTATACACAACGTAAAGCGACTCCGATGGAGGTATATAAGCGACGATTTGTAGGCAAGGGTTCAGCGTGGCTTTCGTGTCTTTCCGATGTATATGCGTCTTTGAGACGACGAAAGCTGGTCTGACCTCCGGGGACCTGAGTCGAAAGCGTCGACGATGCACTGGTTCACATATTGTCATCTCGTCCTAAGAAGTTCAAGAGCCAGTCATTTGGTGGAGAGTTGATGATCGCTCTGTTCTGTGATTACTGCGACAGGGGTGCGGCTGCGTCATGATAACGCACGTCTCCTTATCGCAAGTGTCGTAACACATAAATTAAATAAACTCTAGTGGGCCCTGTACTCCTGAGCTCTCCCCATGCGATTATTATGCCTCCAGGTCCCAGAAAAAAGGTTTTGAAGGGTTGACGATTCCTGTCGGACCAGGATGTGCAAGAGGCAGTTACGGACGTCTTCACGCAGCAGGACACTGTGTTTTACCAAATGGGTATCTTCAACCTGGTTCGTCGGTGGAATGATTGTCTCATTCCTCACGGCGATTTTGTCTGATTGGCATACTGATTCTGGACTGTACGGCATTCGAGCCGATACTTTTTGATGGCCCCTTATCTTCTTCTTCTTGTCATAGTGTTACAACCCTGTATGGGTTTTAGCCTCACCGACAATTTTCCTCTATTCTGCCTTCCCCAGCTTGGTTTTCCGCCATCCTCGGACTCTAAGGGACTTTATACCTTCTTCCACATCATCTATCCACCGATTCCGTAGCCTTCCTCTCTGTCTTCTTCCGGTTGGCCTCCATTCAAAAATCTTTTTAGTTGTTCTTTCAGTGAGTGATATAAAAGTAGATATCTTAGGTTTTGCGAAACAACTCAAATCACATAAGAAAGGCAAGTCTTCCCGTCCAGATGGTATACCAATCAGGTTCCTCTCAGAGTATGCAGACACAATAGCGCTTTTCTTAGAAATCATATACAACCGCTCACTTGACGGAAGGTCTGTTCCTAAAGACTAGAAAGTAGCACAGGTTACTCCAATATTCAATAAAGGAAACAGGAGTAACCCATTGAATTATGACCCATATCACTGACCTCAATTTGCAGTAGGATTTTGGAGAATATACTGTACTCGAACATTATGAATCACCTTGAAGAAAATGACTTGTTGATACATAACCAACATGGATTCAGAAAATATCATTCTTGTGCAACACAGATAGCTCTTTATTCCCATAAAGTAATGAGTGCTGTCGACAAGGTATCGCAGATCGATTCCATATTCGTGGATTTCCAGAAGGCGTTTGATACCGTTCCTCACAAGCGACTATTAATCAAATTGCGTGCATATGGAATATCGTCTCAGTTGTGTGACTGGATTCGTGATTTCCTCTCAGACAGGTCACTGTTCGTAGTGATAGACGGTAAATCATCGAGTAGAACAAAGTGATATCTGGCGTTCTGCAAGGTAGTGTCATGGTCCCTCTGCTGTTCCTGATTTATATAAATGATCTAGGTGATAATCTGAGCAGCTCCCTTAGATTGTTTGCAGATGACGCTGTAATTTACCGTCTACTAAAATCATCAGACGATCAATTCAATCACAAAATGATCTAGAGAGAATTTCTGTATGGTTCTAAAAGTGGCAATTAGCACTAAACAACGAAAAGTGCGAGGTCATCCACATGGGTACCAAAAGAAATCCGATAAATTTTGGGCATACGATATATCGAACAAATCTAAGGGCTGTCAATTCGACTAAATACCTAGAAAGTACAATTACGAGCAACTTAAATTGGAAAGACCACATAGATAATATTGTGGGGAAGGCGAAACAAAGACTGCCCTTTGTTGGCAGAACACTTAGAAGATGCGACAAACCCACTAAAGAGACAGCCTACATTACACTTGTCCGTCCTCTGTTGGAATATTGCTGCCTATTTAATAACCTAGAGGCCAACAATTTCTTAAATGTGTGGAAGCATCTATTACCAGTTAGGATGCGCAGTTTTATTTCAGTTGACGTGGAGTTTGTGCTGTTAATATTAGAGTCGAAAACTGAAATCGTCTGCTGATAGTCTATCCAAGTTATTATTTTCCTTTCTGGTGGAAAAAAGTGTTCAAATGTGTGTGAAATCTTATGGGACTTAACTGCTAAGGTCATCAGTCCCTAAGCTTACACACTACTTAACCTAAATTATCCTAAGGACAAACACACACACCCATTCCCGAGGGAGGACTCGAACCTCCGCCGGGACCAGCCGCACTGTCCATGACTGCAGCGCCTGAGACCACTCGGCTAATCCCGCGCGGCGTCTCTGGTGAAATTAATGTACTTAGCCTTTGTTTCATTTATAGGTGGCTTCTTTCAGCTTGCTTATTCTCCTCTTTAGTGTTACTCTTCTTCTACTAATAATTGCTACATCTTCAGCATATGCGCATATCTGAGTCGACTTTGTGTCTATGTAAGCAGATATCTGAAGATTCCGTTTGGCTGCTTCAAGAGCCAGATGGAGAAGCATTATAGAGAGTGCGCCCCCTTGTTTGATGGCCCCTTATATTTAAATTATACGATGGTACCTGCAATTAATAGATAGGAGCATGTTTTGTATCTGTGTCATCTTTTTCTCAACTGTGCAAGCAGGGAGACTTAAATGTTACTTCAAGAAGTTTGTTCGGACGTTATCGTTCAGTTGTGCGTGCTCCCAGCTTAAGGTAACATTGAAGTCAGCCGTGTCAGATAACATAACTGTACCCACCATCGAAATTACAACGCAGCATCAGGACAGTTATTTCCCAAAGAGTGGTTAGACACTGGCCTCGCATTCGGGAGGGCGACGGTTCAATCCCGCGTCGGGCCATCCTGATTTAGGTTTTCCGTGATTTCCCTAAATCGCTCCAGGCAAATGCCGGGATGGTTCCTTTCAAAGGGCACGGCCGACTTCCTTCCCCGTCCTTCCCTAATCCGATGAGACCGATGACCTCGCTGTCTGGTCTCCTTCCCCAAACCAACCAACCAACCAACCAACCATTTCCCGAAGAGACGTAAAAGGGTTCCGACATCCCATTGACAACTCTAATGCCTGAAACACTGATTGTAGCACATTCAAATTTTGTCCATAGTCAGATTACCGCAGGAGACAATACAAATGTCAGAGTTGCAGGTGTGGTTTTCAGAATGGTTTATTGCAGTCCTCCACGTTAGTCTTTCCTGCGCAAGCCTCTTCATCTCCGCGTAACTACTGCAACCGTCATCCATTTGAACCTGTTTGCTGTAGTCAAGCCATTGTCTTCCTCTAAAATCCCCCCTCCCACCATCCACATGCATACTCCCCTCCAATACCAAATGAACTACTCCATGAACCCTCTGACGTGTTTTATATGGGCACCCACTACATAGGAATGATGTTGAGATTGCGCTGCAGGGTTTGCGTTGTTAGTAGCGTTAGTGTTATGATTTGCCGTTAGGCATCGGTACTGATACAGCGATGCAGGGTTGAAACACAACATGTGTGTGCATTACTGTTGCAGACAGTAAACAAGGTTCTGGACAAAGCTGTTTTATTAAAACAACAGCAATAAGTGTTCCTGCTCTTCGCGAGCACCCACCCGTTAAAGAAAAATGGAGAGGGAATTGGTCCTGGGAGGGTCCGACGGCCAATTTCGCCGAAAACTGTTAAAGGAGTTACTGTTGCAGTTGCTGAGAATTCTGGATGTCATGTGCGATCTTCAAGCAGTGTAAGAGCTGTGTCACGACCGCTGAACATTCCATGGTCCACCGTTCGAAAAATGCTGCGAACAATTGTGGAATGGTATCTTTAATGAGATTCCAGGCTGTGGTGAATGTAGATGGTCGTCACTTTAAACAACGTTTGTAACCTGGTACGTAAACATGGTACGCACTTAACAAATATTACCCTGTCATATAGAAATTAAAATATGTTTCTTTCAATGGTATATTCGTTATTTCTCTTCCACATGTCCTTACAAATGTTTTCACAAAGCTTCATTGTCCTACAATCGCTCGAATTTCCTGGAGGGCCTCACAAGTACCGAAAGTACTGCATTCCAATGCTTTTCATAATTTCCTAGTAGCGTGTGTTTAACATAGTTTTTTTAAAAAAATATCGCTCTTTTTAATTTTCATTCATTTCCTGAATGCCGGCCCCTGTGGGCGAGCTGCTCTAGGCGCTTCAGTCCGGAACCGCGCTGCTGCTACGGTTGCAGGTTCCAATCCTGCATGGATGTGTGTGATGTCTTTAGGTTAGTTAGGTTTAAGTAGTTCTAATTCTAGGGGACTGATGACCTCAGATGTTAAGTCCCATAGTGCTTTGAGCCATTTGAACCATTTTTCATTTCGTGCCTTTTGCTAATGAAACTTTTGTTCTGTGAATATCTGTGTGATGTTTACATTCTCATGTTTTACATATGCCTACCGCCTAGGAGTTACAGAGGCGGACAAAAGTATTTAGACACAGGTCACATGCGTATTTCACGGTCAATTGTGACTGATGCATACATGGAATGTGTATATGCGTATGTGCCATAATGCAGGGAATATTTCAAAAGACATCGACTATGCAGGTGTCACCGTACCCTCTACCTGGAACGATTAGTTCTATGTTACCATCATCAGCGTGAGTTTCACGCGGGACTAAAGTAATCAGACACCGCCCCGCTTGACCAGGTAACCGCAGTCTAAAGGCACAACTCGGCGGCAGCAAGCAGTCAGTGTACGTAAGGCAGCTGTCTCGTACTACAGGAAAGCACAGGTCACGTCAAAAAAGACCAATGTAGCTCCATGCCCCGTAAAGGTAGGGAAACGACAGCGGAAGAGCGAAGCCGGAAAACTACATTTAGTATCGTACAGAAATGGAAAGAAGAAACAACTCTCGTCAATCGTCCGCGACAGGGGCGCTCTCAGAAACTCACGAACAGAGATAAGAGGAAGGTAGTTCGAATGGTGAAAAACCTGCAGACAACAGCCCCTGCTATAGTGGCAGAACAGGCAGAAGGCGTTGGTACTGAAGTTAAGCGTTAGAGCAGTGCGCAGATGCCTAAACAGTGCTGGGTAGGTGCCAAGGCGCAAACCGTTCGTCAATAAATGTAACACAAAAAAGCGGATGGTTTTTGCAGAAGAATTTGTCACCAAGGATGTGACATTTCGGGACAAGATTCTGTGGAGTTATGAATGTAATTTTACTTTGAGTCACATGGATGGCGCAGTTTAGTGTGACGTCAAGCAAACACGGACTGGGAGCCCAAAAACATGCAAGCAACCATTAAACGAGGAAGCGGCAGTGTGATTGTGTGGGGATTCATGTCTTCCAGAGGTGTTTCCGAGCTTGTCATTATTGAAGGCACCATGGACAAATTTGGCTATCTCGATATATTCAAACAATATCTGACGAAAAGTGCTGCGAAGTTGGATCTTGGAGGTGACTTTTGTTTCCAACAAGACAACGATCCTAAGCATACAGCGGAAATTGTCAAACTGTGGATCCTATACAACGCGCCTCATTGTCTTATTACCCCACCGCAGTCTCCGGACCTCAATCCCATCGAAAACATCTGGAATAAACTGCAAACGAGACTACACAAACGAAATGTGTGCCGTTTGGCACATCTGCGTGTACTGATAGAAGAAGAATGGGTGAATACCGGTTCGGATATAACGAAATATGGTCGTTTATGCCGTGCCACTTAGACTGACTGCTGTAATACAAAGAAAGGGACGCATTGCCAAATACTGACTGCTGAGTATCTGAATACTTTTGCCCATTATATATTTCAATTTTCTGTTTTTTTCTTTTTTTTCTTTTTTTTTTTTTTTTTTTTTTTGTTTACATTAAGCGTGTTTTGTTACTTGTCGTTCTGTGCATGTGACATATGTATCACACATTTGTAAAGAATAAAATATATGCTTTGAGTTAAAAACACATTTAAGGTTTACTTTTCTGAATTACTCCCAGTGTCTGAATACTTTTGTCCGCCTCTGTAGATGCGCAACCAATCGGAAGATAAATACTGACTAGTTCTTACTTTACTGCATTTTAGGGGTGTGTTAGTGTTTTTTAGATTTACTGTAAAAATAGCCACATGTCTCATAAACGTTATGTTGCTGTGCGTTATTTAGTATGAGAGAAATATGTCAGGATTGTGGGTTGGTGCTCCATTATGACGATTACAGGGGGGAAAGCAATAAAGTATCAGATGAGGTTCTCCCATGGAGTTGTAGGTTATGTAGTCGAGACGAGAGAATTGTCTAATAGGGAAGAAAGGTTTGAAACCTTCAGGCTGAATTAAAAGTAGCGTATTTTGGATTAGATAGATTGATGGAGGAAAGAGCTAATGGGAACTGAGGAAAGGTAACGAGTAATAAACAAAAGGAAAACACTTGAGGAATCAAATTTCCGATTCCGGTTGCCAATCAGTTTGGCATGTTAGCTGAAAGAGAAGAGCTTCAACTAGTATTTGGGCAAACTAGAGTGTAGCAGCCTCGTAGGAACAACTTTAAGGGTAGGTCGATAGAAAAGTCAGGCAGAAAGTCAAGAGTCCTGCTGCTAGGTAGGAAGCAGCCACTAGATGGATGTAGGCCAACCGCTACAGGAACATCTAGGTGTAAATACGAGGTCACAAGCATTGTGAAACCTAGTAAGAAGCTTCGCCAACCGACAGAAAACATAGATGCCTTGTGGAGAGATTTTGATGAAGAAGATCAGGTATTTATAGTAGGAGGAGCAGGAAACAGTCTGACTAGTAACTTACAGTATGGTATTAATGATGACCAGGAGGAAACACGAGGGCGTGCTGAAAAGCAATGCCTCCGAATTTCTTATATGAAAAACCTTAAAGATTTAAAAAAACAGATATTGTTAACATTCTACACTTAATTCTTCATGTCTACATATTTGCAGCCCCCTGCCGCTAGAGAGCTCAGAATTGTGGCATGTGACATTGTGGTGTGTAACGCAACTATGACGGTGCATGAGAAACAGCATGCTGCAGTCGAGTTTCGGATTCGAAGAGTTCGTCCACACGTGGAGCACCCTTTCCTTTAGCATGACAATGCCCGACCGTGCACTAGCGCTGCTGCATCTGTAACAATCCGACGGCTTTAGTTCACTGTCAGCGATCATTCTCCATACAGTCCTGTCTTCGCTTCATCCGATTTTCATCTGCTTCCAAAATTTAAAGAACACCTTCCAGGACTTCATTTTAATAACAGAGGTGAGGCCGTGGCCGCGTCAACAAAGTCCAACATTCTACAGTCACGCTATCAACAATCTGGTCTCTTGTTGGAAGAAATGTGTTCGTCACCAGGGTGTACAAATTGAGAAATAAACATGCAGAAATGAAGAGTAAAGATGCAGAATGTTAATAAAGGTCGGTTTATTTAAAAAGCTTTAGGAGTTTTCACATAGAAAATTCGGAGGCATTACTTTGACGCACGCCCTCGTAGGAGCAGCAGTAACACACACTCGTGTGGGGTTTCTGGAAGTTTTACAGGGTCAGGAGCAGATTTGAGTTAACACAGTTGTCAGCCATGTAAACAAAGAGCTGAGTGGATTGCTTTTGACTGAATTAAATTCTTACATCTGTGCTGTACCTGTTGCTGCAATTGGGAGATGGGGATACGTAAATCATGACTTCCACCTTAATAGAAGGGGGAAGGACCGATTAGCTATGCGTCTTTCAGAAAGTGTAAGGGGTGCCACAAGTACAGAAGGCAAAATCCCTGTGAGTGCTGGAATTAGAGGAGCACGTTATTTATGTTTTAGTCGGGTTATAGAAAGGCAGTTTAAAAGAAATTAGAAAAAGCGGAACATAATACGAGGGTTGGAACTTAAATAGTGGCAACTATTTATTCACAACCGATACAAAAGAGTTACATGTTTGTACCTGTCACTGTCCTTCAAAGTAATCACCAGCGTTGTGTCGAACCCGTTGCCAGCGATGTGAAAGGCATATTACACCGTTAGCAGAGTCTGTTCTGTTGATGACGCGAATGAGGCGGTCTACTGCCTGTCGAATGTCTGGAACAGTTCTGAAGCGAATGCCACGAAGTGGTTCCTTCATCTTCGGAATCAAATCAAAGTCACAAGGACTTAAGTCCGGGGAGTATGGTGGATGGTAAAATACTTCCCAGTCCCATCGACCGAACAGAGCAGCCACTGCTTGCGCTCTATGTACCCACGTGGTGGGTTGCGCAGAAAGTGTCACCGCATCTTTCGCAAAGCTGGTCGCAGGTGATGCTCCAAAAACGAACAGTAATATTGTGCATTGACGGTCTGTCGTGGAGGAACGTAATGCGTTAGGATAACACCATCACCGTCGTACACGAGAATCACCATAACTGTCACCATACTGGGGCTCTGATGCACTTTCGACTTTCACGATGACCCATAATGACGCCATTGGATTGGCGTTTCAGTTTTGGCTCGTACGATGTGGCCCATGTCTAATCCAGTGTTACGATACGGCGTAAGAAAGCCCCTCCTTCACGCCCATAGCGCTCCAAGTGCGTCTGAGCAGCGTCGTAACACATCCATTTCTGCATTTCCGTCAAGTCATGCGGAACCCATCAGGATGCAATTTTTCACATGCCCAGGAGTTCCTTCAGGATGCGAAGCACAGTAGTATGGGCTAGTACGGGTTCGTGGGCGAGTTCACGAATCGTATGGCGTGGATCACCGTCCACTAACGCGTCAACAGCATGCACTTCTTCTTCAGAGACGCTAGGACGACCTGCCCGATGAATGTCTACCACAGTTTGGTGACCTTCGTTGAAGGCTTTTATCCAACGTTCCACTATCCTGTACGACAATGACGATTCCCTGCACGCCTCTGGAAAACCTTGTTGACACTGTCGTGCTGTACTACCTCTGGCACATTCAGTCTTTATCCACCCCCGTTGTCCCTGTTTCGAAAACTTAGTGAGACCGTTACGTTGGACCGCTCGCTCACAAGTGACTGTGTTTCCCTAGATAGTGTGCAAGCCGGTGACGTGGGACGGGCGAGTCCATTTGCTCAGAGGTAAGGAAGTTACGAGGATTGTCCAGACAGTAAGTTCCGATCGGTCACGAAATGGAAACCACAGAGTAAATCAGAAATGTTTTATCTGAAACTGTTAGCTACAGCTTCCTGCCACTTCCCTACATAGTCACCTCTCCGACTTAGACATCTGTCGTAGCGTTGTACTAACTTTCCAATACCCTCGTCACAGAAGGCAGCCGCCTGTGCTTCCCGCCAATTCTCTACGCTCATCTATAGCTCGTTTTCTGTGCGAAAATGTTGTCTTCATAGCCAGTAGTTTATGTAAGCAGAGATGAAACACAGAGGGAGCCAATTACGGGCTATAGTGCGGGTGATCGAACACTTGCCATCGAAAACGCTGCAGGAACATTTTCATTGCCCCTGCAGATTGCGAATGAGAATTCTCACGAAGTAAGAACCGTGTGACAGTTCTGTAATATGGGCTGGATAACATCAGGCGAAATCTCTCACCAGAACCTCATTCTTGGCGGGAGACACTATTTTCTACGCATCTTTATGTGCTCACCATGCGCTGAGAACTGAAAGGAGCGATGTGATGCAACCGACAGGCATACTAGAGACACTGTCGAAGACATGTGTACAAAGCTTTATTAGATTACCACAGTGGTTTCCATTCCTTGACCGATCGGAACTTACTTTCTGGACAACCCTCGTATGTCAACAACGTGTGCTATCAGCGAAAATAGTAGATCCCATTGCATAGTGTCTCCACAGCAGTGTTGCCACTATTTAAGTTCCAACCAACGTATATGTAACAGTTTCCAGAAGAGCAAAATTAATTTTTGTCAACATAACATTAGGGGGCTGAAGAATAAGGTCAATGAGCTTCTTGTATATCTAGGGGATGCGTAAAATTCTGTAACGATATATGTTTTGTACCTCTCTGAACACCATATAACCACAGGGATGGAGAAGTTAAAGATCAGGGATTACAGACTAGCATTATTTTCGTGCAGAGTTAACATGGAAGAAGGTGTTACAACATATATAAAAGTTGGACATAAAGTTAAAAATGTTGAAACAATCATTGTTTTTAGAATAGAACCTAGAAAAATCTGCTTGTGAGTAGTTACTGCAGAATACTACTCTCGTAACTGAGACAGTCTACAGATCCCTAAGGAAACTTGAAGCTATTCACGAGAAATATAGATACATTACTGAGCTACCTGTCGGACAAGAGAAAACAGTTAGTAGTCTGTAGCATTTCGTGAAAGTTACGGATAGAAAAATGAACTGAGGTCATTATTTAGGCGTTTCATTCTAATTTCAGTTGTTAATTTTCCACCTCGTGTGCAGCAAGATGATTGATACCATTTTCATAGACAGTGCTTAGGCTGAAAAAATTAATGCGTACCTAGTAGTTAATGGACTATCTGATCATGATGCACTGTTAATGGAAATAAAAAAAAATATAGCATCTCAGAGCTCTGAGGCAGTTCATACAAAGCAGTGAGGTTTATTGATGAGAACAGGATACAATGTTTTAAAATAAATTATAATGGGGGTATGGAATGAGGTGTGTATAGAAAGGTATGCTAATGTCAAATTCAGTTTGTTTCATAGTAAATTTGTGTCAATATTTTAAAGTAACTTTCCGAAAAAGTTATCTAGAAAATCCTTAAAAGAACTCTAAGCCATGAATAGCTAAGGGAATTAAATTCTCATGCAACAGGAAGAGGAAAATTTATATAAAGGCCGGTATAAGTCAAGACACGCGTTACTTGCAAGCTACAAAAATACCGTTATATGTTAAGGAAAATCATTAAAACGTCCAGAAGTATGAAATTCCTGACAAATTAACAATGCAGATGATAAGAGTAAAACTATATGGGGTATCGTCAAGAGGGAGACAGGAGAGCCAGTCAGTGTACGAGATACGAAAAACAGTTAAACTAAATGACAATGTCGTGACTGATAATTCACAAGTTGTGACTATTTTTAACTATCGCTTTCTAAATATAGCAGCAAAGGTACGATTAAATGGTTCGGTTGAAGAAGAAGCAAAAGAATATATTAAAAACGTCATTCCATAATGCTTTAAACAATTAGAAGTTCAACCAACATCCTTCACTGAGATTAATGAATGATATAAATTTAAAAAAAAGAAAACAAAATGTCATATGGTGGTGATATACTTTCAGAAGTTTATCTAACTTCGTAACTAATGTCCTTAGTTATATATGTAACGCATCACTGGCACAGGAAATTTTTCCAGACAGGTTAAGAAGCGCGATTTGTAAACCTCCGAACTATTCGAAAAAGTTACATACATAAGTGTACCATGAAGTGGGGCGACTTTGCCTCAACAGTGGTAACTTAAACTCTGGAAGAAATGGATTTAATCTTGTCTAGCTCCTATAACAATAAACATTTCCAAACAGCTGACAGCTTCTTCAAAAAAAAAAAAAAATGGTTCAAATGGCTCTGAGCACTATGGGACTTAACTTCTGAGGTCATCAGTCCCCTAGAACTTAGAACTACTTAAACCTAACTGACCTAAGGACATCACAAACATCCATGCCCGAGGCAGGATTCGAACCTGTGACCGTAGCGGTCGCGCGGTTCCAGACTGTAGCGCCTAGAACCGCTCGGCCAACCCAGCTTCTTCCAGATTATATGTTATTCCGATATCTTGGATATTTTCTGCTAATCTTATCTGTACTACTTTACTTTTGAGGTAATTTTTGTGAAGGAAAAGTGGTTTTTGCTACCAGAAAATTATTTAAACAGAAGACAAATTACATTCATTTATGTGTAGAAATTTGTCATTGTCTAAATCGTACCCACAAACTTGTGATCAACACATTATTTATCACCGCATGATCTACAGCAGCCGTGAAGATTACTTTCTGGTAAAACTAGTAATTTTGCACCACTGACAAAATGTGTCAAAGTAGCTCCACAGTATTTTCATTACTTAGCTTAAGACCTGTTTCAGCTTGGGATGAGTATTATTACTTAGAAAATGGGTACCGCTAAGAGATTTATGTTGCAGTATGGAAGATAGGACCTCAACGATATGCAGATTACAACACTGAAATCTGAAAGAATGCCTGTAATCCATAATAAACGGAACACTTGCTTTAAACATCACAAAATGCGTCCAAACCAGTGCCAGGTTCTAGTAAACAACCTAAGAAGAGGAAAATCCAGACAGTGTTCTATTATTCTAGTGATGACGAGCTATTAAAAGAACAAATGCTTGACGAAAGATCAGACAAAGACTGGGAATCATACAGAAGAAATCAAATGGACGTGTTCACAGCGCCCATGCATTCCGCAGCTCGTAGTCTGTTGACTAGCGTTGCTGCCTGTGGGTCACGAGGTCCCAGGTTCGATTCCCGGCCGGGTTGGTGAATTTCTCTGCCCGGGGACTGGGTATTTCTGTTGCCCACATCGTTTCATCATCACCATCAGTCGTGAACATGGGAAAAATTGGACTGTAAAAAGATTGGGACATTGAACGGGAGCTGATGACCGCGCAGTTGTGCGCCCCACAAACCAAACATCATTATCACAGCGTCTACAGAGGAACCATCAGCAAGTAGGCAAGTTTATTTGTGGTTATACAGTATGAAAATAAAGATTACCCTGACGATATTGAAAGTTTTAACGAAGATGGTGCAATAGTAAACATCATGATGCCACCTCTTGAAAACTGGAAATTACCTCAAATAAATATCGTGCCAAATTTTGCCCAACTGCGACGTTAGATTGTCAAATTTTCGAGCTGATTTGAAGGCCTCGCCCATAATGCTCCAAATGTTCTCAACTGGGGAGGATTCGGCGACCTTGTAGGCCAAGGTACGGTTTGACAAACACGAAGACAAGCAGTAGAAACTCTCGTCGTGTGCGGGGGGCGTTATCTTGCTGAAATGTGAGCTCCGGCTGGCCTGCCACGAAGAGCAACAAAACGGCGCGTAGCATATCGTCGACGTACCTCTACGCAGTAAGGGTGGCGCGGACAACAAACTGGGAGGAATGGTCTGAGATGGCATTTCATTTCATAGCAGAAACCCTTCGGTTGTCATTCGTGGCACCCTTACAGCACAACGGTACGTTGACCTTATTCTACGCCCCGTTTTGTTGTCCTTCATAGAAAGCCATCTTGGGCTTAGATTACAACAAGATAATGCCCTCCTGCACACGGCGAGAGTTTCTACTGCTTGTCTTCGTGCTTGTCAAAACCTGCTTTGGCCACCAAGGTCGGCGGAACTCTCCCCAGCTGAGAAAGTTTCGAGCATTATGGACAGGACCCTCCAACAATCTCGAGATTTTGACAATCTCACGCACCAATTGGACAGAATTTGGCACGATATCTCTGATGAGGGCATCCAACAACTTATCAGTCAAGACAAAGACGAATAATTGCTTACATAAGTGCCAGAGGTGGACCAACGTGACACTGACTTGCTCAATTTATGAAGATATTACTCTTGAATAAATCATCTAATTTTTCTGAAATTGTAATCATTTGTTTGTCTGTACATATACATCACAACGTCCCAGCAGGTATCACTGGAAAACAACGGGTGTGCTCTCTACATCAAATGATAGGCGATCTTATTTATAAAGTCCGGCAAATGTTTTAATTACCATAAACTGCTGCGTTTCAACATCTACTTACGTTTATAAGTATGCTACTGGTAAATCGAATTTTGGTAAAATGTTACTGCCTGCAGCTTGAAACTGGGCAATTAAGATTGCGTGAGTCTGAGTTATCAGAATGGTTGTGCACTCCCCAGAAATCAATAACTCATCACTAGTTCGGTAAAACAAAACAGTCCCACCCCTTGAACGACGGACAAATAATCCCAAAACAACAAGTAAGTCATGTGAAAGTATCTTGAAGCACATTGTATGATGATCGCCCACAGTTAAACTTCGTACTAACTCATGACTCAAAGTACCACTTACATCGAAATTTTACTAAGTATGAGCGATTATTAAAGTATTCTTGACCGGTAACAGCCCAAAAATTTTACCACACTAACTGTTCTGCAACAATACGTCTGTCCTCACTACCATCTCGATACCAAGTCTTACCTTTGTCCCGCCTCGACACAAAGGTCACTGTACCACATCTCCACAATAAGTGTCTAATACCACATCTCTATACCAACTGTTTCAACTCCGTACCTCTCCCCGAAATCCCACCTTGCTCCCAAGAGCCATTCCACGAATCAGAATGTTCGGCAGCAGCACCGTTCACGCCAGTAAGAAACATTGGCTCCGCCACCAAATACCATGATTTACTAAAATCTATAAAAAGCATTATAATAAAGTTACAGTTAGACAAATTGCTGAAATTAAAGAACATTTCTCCTGCTTCTGTAGAGACCAAATACGATAATGTCCATATAAAAGCAAAGACACATTTAACTAAACATAATCTAGAGCATACGCGCTTATAACAATTAATAAAGTATACACGTTAAAACATATGAAATGTAAGTTAGACCTAGACAACTGACTCGTCTTTTCATGCTCAGTCTATGAGGGTTATTCGGAAAGTAAGGATCGATAGGCCGCGAAATAGAAACCACAGTGAAAATCAAAACTGTTTTATTTGCAACGATTAGCTACACCTTCCAGCTACTTCTCTATACAGTCGCCGCTCAGACTTAGACATCTATCGTAGCGTTGTACCAACTTTTCCTCGTTATAGAATACAGCCGCGAGTGCTTTTCGACAATTTTCTACTCTGGACTGCAGTTCGTTGTCTGAGTCTAAATATTGTCTTCATAGCCAACGGTTCATTTCAGCAGACATGAACCTCAGGTGTAGCCAATTAAGAGCTGTATTGTGAGTTATCAAACACTTCCCATCGAAAACGCTGCAGGAGCATCTTCATTGCTCCTGCAGAGTGCGGCCGAGAATTGTCGTGTAGAACGAACCACATGACAGTTATGTTATGTAGATTGCATAGCTTCAGGCAAAATGTTTCGCCAGGCTCTCGTACTCGGCGGGAGACGCTAAGCTCTGTGAGCTCAGAACTGAAAAGATGCGATCGACAGGCCTACTAAACACAGTGCCCAACGCATCTGTGCAAAGCTTCGTCAGGTTTTCACTGTATTTTCCATTTCACGACCGATCGTTCCTTACTTTCTGAATAACCCCTGTATGATCTGAATCCTCTGTGAGCTCAGAGCTGAAAAGAGCGACATGATGCGATCGACGGGCTTACTAGACACAGTGCCCAACGCATCTATGTAAAGCTTCATCGTACTTTGAAAGGTCTTTGTTGGATTCCTTTCATGTTAATTTCTTAAATCTGTTGTCATATACGGCATAAATTCCTCTTCTAAATTTACTGTGGTGTTTCTGACTATCTATGAGGAGACTGAGCAGTGAAACGTGTTACTTTTACACATAAACAAGAACGATCTGTCACACTACTACACTTTAAAATACAGTTTATATGTAATTCATGTCACACAGTCTCATACGGAACCTACATCCGCTTTCTTTTATATACTGTATATGATAAGATACTGTCATCCCCCTTCCCTTCTGTGTGAGAGGATGAATGAGCAAATGTACGAGGGCCGTTCAGAAAGTAACCTCTGGTTGATTTAAAAAAATACACCAAGTTAAATAAAAATATTTTAATATATACATCTTACAACTACATCTTTGCACTATTTTTCTACATAGTCTCCATAGCGATTGAGGCACTTATCGTATCTCTTCACAAGCTTTGAAATTCCTTCTGCATAAAAATCACCCGCTTGTGCCTGGAGCCAGCCTGTGACCGCATCTTTGACCTCTTCGTCGTCAGCAAACCGCTGTGACCCGAGCCATTTCTTCAAATGCATGAAGAGGTGATAATCACTTGGCGCCAGGTCTGGGCTGTAAGGTGGATGGTTGATAACGTCCCACTTGAAGGAAGAAGGGCCGTTGTTCTGCGAGCAGAGTGAGGACGGGCGTTATCGTGCAAAAAAACGATACCGGAAGTCAGCATACCACGGCGTTTGTTCTGTATAGCCCGTCGTAACTTTTTTATTGTTTCACAGTACACGTCTTGATTAATGGTCGTACCACGTTCCATGAATTCAACCAACAACACCCCTTTGACATCCCAAAACACCGTTGCCATCAGTTTTCTGGCAGAAAAATCTTGCGAGGCTTTTCTTGGTTTGGTAGGCGAATTTGAATGTGCCCACATCTTTGATTGTTCTTTTGTCTCAGGGTTCACGTACTTAATCCAGGTTTCGTCACCGGTCACGATTCTGTTTAACAATGGTTCTCCTTCGTCCTCATAACGTGACAGAAAGTCTAATGCAGAGGCCATTCTTTGAGTTTTGTGGTGGTCGGTAAGAATTTTGGGCACCCATCGTGCACAGAACTTACGGTAACCCAATCTTGCTGTCACTATCTCGTACAAGAGAGTCTTAGAAATCTGTGGAAAACCAGTAGACAACTCCGACATTGAGAAACGTCGATTTTCACGAACTTTTGCATCAACTGTCTGAACGAGTTCGTCAGTCACCAATGATGGTCTACCACTCCTCTCTTCATCATGAACGTTTTCTCGTCCACTTTTAAATAAACGTACCCATTCATGGACAACTCCTTCACTCATAACTCTTGGTCCGTACACGGCACAAAGCTCACGATGAATAGCTGCTGCAGAATATCCTTTGGCTGTAAAAAACCTTATGACAGCACGCACTTCACATTTGGCGGGGTTTTCTATTGCAGCACACATTTCAAACTGCCACAAAAACTAAACTAGCGCAGGTACGACGTTCACTCGACCACGGCTTGATGCCGACTGACCTGTTGAGTGCGTGAACGCACAGATGGCGTCGCTACTCCCCCCACAACCCGCACTGTGACCAATCGGAGGTTACTTTCTGAACCGCCCTCGTATTTCTAGTTGCATGCTTGATGGTAGCAGACAAGCCTGTCTGCTAGAGAACAGTAGGACCAACGTCAGAACAGGTAGCTACGCTTTCTAAAAGCAGAGAGTTTTCTATTCCTAGTATGGTCCTGTCCGTCCCTTGTCATGTTGGTGTAGGAAGCTGCCTCTCTGGTCACTTCCGTTTGTATCTGTTAAGCACGCTCGGTAGGGGCCCAGGTCAGTCTGTCCACGGCGAGCGTCTGAAGTGGTAAGATCTCCGGATAAGCATGTGTCTACTAAGTCCGTAGGACAATGGATTTCTTAAGTTCAGCCTAACTGAAAATTTAATCACCTTTATTTCAGGTTTAGCTCTAAAATATCTAATGTTATCTTAAATTGCAACGCAGTGTAATTCGAGTGTGAAGTTCAGAATGTCTTCTGGTAGTTGCTTTGTCACTACTTTGTGAGTAAAGTAGAACGACGTGTTGATCAGTAACTCTAACTAAGATCATCAATCTTAAATGCGAATGTGCGTGAGATTATAACGTCTCGTCTTGACAATATTTTTCAATATAGCAACTTTTCTTTATGTTCAACCCACGTGGGGTGTACTTTGTGAGACCAGTACCACGTGCTTATACAATTGTTTGACCCATCAGGTTAATAGTAAGACGATAGTAACCAGTTCGAGGTTTTTCTTTTGTAAATTTCGTTTCGATGTAATTTATTTTAATTGCCAAAATTATTGTGGAGTTACACTCTTTGTGTAAACCAAGTCGACCACGTGAAGAATGTAGTGTAAGCATCAAAGTAGCCCTCAGCTATTCTCTTTGGAAGATTTCACAGAGAGTTAGTATGAATTTAGTATACCAGTGTGTGGTAATTTCATGACAGACAGGATTGCGCTATGAACGTAACTTCTTTGGGTGAAAATTGAATCGGTTGGTTGTGGTCAATTTCCTCTTGCACATGTTTCAACGTTCTTCGTGTGTTATTTTATGAATGCAGTGTTGTATGTAGTCTCCCAATCTTGGCTCCCTATTTGATGTGTTCCGTAAGATTACAAACTCACATTTACACAATCCTAAATAAGGCACCAGTTTAGTTATGAATCAAGTTTGATATGCTGAAATTTTAACGGAACAATGATCAATGTTAAAATAAAGGTCCAAATATAAACTGATTTATTTCTTTTTATTTAAATTGTCTTTATATATATATATATCACTGGTTATCGTAAGATGAGTACTAAAAGATTATAATTAATGTTAGTCTGGTTGGGAATTTGGTAAGCTAGACTGGATACCTGGTGAAACAGTTGCGCAGTAATGCAAGGTTAACTTCCTCAGATAGCTCACAGCTTTTAACCCACTTTTATGGTCTTGAATATCAGCACCGCTTTCAGAACAAATTAATGCAACAACATTACAACTTTCACTGTATTTTCCATATCGCGACCGATCGTTCCCTACTTTCCGAATAACCCTCGCACAATAACGGAAAAACGAAACACCAAAAAAAAAAAAATTAATGTAAGGTAGTGAAATATAGAGAACACATTTGTCTGGGTAAAATATTTAAGTGATTAACATCACAGGATCACAGGTTAACATAAGCATGAGATAAGCCGCTGCAACTGTGAAACGATGGTGCATTTATAACCGGTGTAGCCGCGAGAATGTTGAATGCAAGCATGCAAACGTGCAGACATTGTGTCGCACAAGTGTCGGGTGTCAGTTTGTGGGATGGAGTTACATGTCTGCTGCTCTTAGTCGATCAATACAGGGACTGGTAATGCTGTTTGTGGATGACACTGGAGTTGTCCTATGATGTCCAATATCTGCTCGACTGGGGCAGATTTGGTGATCGAGCAGGCCAAGACAACATGTCGACACCCCGTAGAACATTTTGGGTTACCACAGCTGTAAGTGGGCGAGCGTTATCCTGTTGGAAAATACTTCTTCGAATGCTGTTCATGAATGGCAGCACAATAGGTTGAATCACCAGACTGACGTACAATTTTACACTCGGTGTGCGTGGGATAATCACGAGAGTGCTCCTGCTGTCAGACGAAGTCGCACCTCACACCATAACTCCAGGAGTAGGTCCAATCTGTCTAGCACACAGACTGGTTGGGTGCAGGTCCACAGTTGGAATCCTAACAAACACACGACCATCACAAGCACTGAGGCAAAACCAGCTTTCATCAGAAAACGTAAGAAACTTCCACCCTGCCCTCCAATGAGCTCTCGTTTGACACCAGTGAAGTCGCAAACAATGATAGTTTGGGGTCAGTGGAATACACGCTAGAGGGTATCTGGCTAGGAGCTGTCATTGGAGTAACTGATTTATAACAGTTCTTTGTGTCACTGTGGCGCCAACTGCTGTTCAAATGGCTGCTGCAGATGCGGTATGATGCACCAGAGCCATACGCCGAACATGTTGGCCTTCCCTCTCGGTCACGTGGCCGCCCCGAGATCAGTCTTCTTGCGACCGTGCATTCTCATGACCACCGCTGCTACCAGTTATGTACAGTGGCTTCATTCCTGCCAAGTCTTTCTGCAATATCGCAGAAGGAACATCCAGCTTCTCGTAGGCCTTTTACACGACCTCGTTCAAACTCAGTGGTTTGCTGACACTGTTGTCTTTGTGGCCTCAAAGGCATTCTTCACTAACATCAACTCACCAAGTACAATCTCAAAGGTAACTAACGCTCACGACCGTTCGGCATGTATTTAAAGCAAACCTGATTTGTATCCTCATAGTGGCTCTGTTGGCGCCACTCTTATGGGACTGGAACGAAATCTGAATAGACATCATCTTTCAGATGTAGGAACACGGCTACCAACTTTCGTTTATGACGCACAACTCATTCCTGGTGTTGCAGTTTTTCTCCGTCATTAGATTTATGATATTAAATCTTACGGAGCATTTACCGTTTTGAAGTCGCAATGGGTTTAATACTGACCAAAGTAACTTTTAGTTATCGTTCAAAAATGTTAATAACTTAGATAAACGTAACATGATCAAGTATGGCTAGACCTGAGAATTGCCATACTGATTTCATTTGCTGTGGAGGATACTACTATTTGACGTATTTACATAATAAAATGATATAAATCGCAGTAAATCAATAAATACAAGAAGTATCAATATGTGACTTTCAGGGACAGTAGCTAGAGTCCTGAGCTATCATCCAGTACTGCGTTTATAAAGATCACATGAACCGTTCAGCAGTTATTTATTTGCAGTGCCTACAATAACATATTTGTTTACTCTGTTCAGTTGAATATACAGCTTTTATGATAACTATGATATGGAAGTCTTAATAAATGCACCTCAATGTCACAAGGATCCAGATATATTCGGATTTGTCATATTGGGAAACATCGACTCTTACAGAATTGTAAAGTGTTTCAACAAGTCCATCTTTCATACTTTGGAATCTCACCTTTTCTGCTTTTTGACTTGCTCATATTTGAGGTCTCTTTTCTCGTCCACCAATGGAATCGCACGTTTTCACACAATTTTCAAGTACCACTGGGACAGAACAGTTTCAATTGAGACACGCACACTTTCTTTCTTCCCAAAAATTGATTTCTGTGATTGGCTGTAAGTTTTCAATTTATTCCCTCCCCAAACATTTCTCTTTCAATGTATTAACTACTGTCTCTCTTGCCGTATTTTAGCAATAATAGCACACATATTAATTACAGATAATTTTCCAGTATCACCATTTCCATTAACCACATCCACAAATACATTCTTCGTCCCTACACCATTTTATTGCCCTTCAAGCTCCTTTGCCACTTCATCTCTATTCTTTTCCTATAAATAACAACTGTAGTCCTTCTCCCTTACAGAACATGGCCTCAGGTGAAATATCTTATTTTCACTCTCTTCTAGTGTACATTCAGAATTTACGCCTCCGTCAAGACTGTTGGTTCACCTTCCTCTTGAGAAATGAATACACTGGTTCCTTCATCCAACGTAACAATTTTTGTAGCTGCAACATCCTCACACTTAACTACCCCACATGCAGCATCACATTCATCCCTCTTTAAGAATTCATTACTTACTTTCGCCGATACAACATAAACTTCTCCAGAAATACTTTTACCAACATCCTCCGACACATCAAAAAATTCATCACAAATAATTCCGCTTGCTTTCGGCGACATGTTATCTCCAGCTGACCTGGTCATAGTTACGCCACATTCACAGATGTTTCTGTCTAATAATAAGCCGTTTACGACACAAAATTTGTCGCTACTGAATCGAATCTCATCAGAACTCACAATATACTCTATTTCCGCCGTTTGGGACCTACCTTTGTCTCCGTTTTACCTTCTCTCTTCTCAGAAACGCCTGCTACATTATATTTATTATTTTCCCACGAAAATCAAATATCGACCTGCTTTACAATGAGTGACCTCTCATCTATGACAGTGTCCTCACATTCATCCTTCAATATCCACTCATAATTCATGTTTCCATCAAAGACATCGCTTCACTTTCATCAACAGAGATTAATGCACCAATTTCTCCCTCCAAATTACCTATGTCAGTATCTTCAGCCTTTGCAACTTCATCATCTAAAACGTCATTTTCACTTTCCTTTACAAATAAATCACTCATTTCCGCCGATAGGTCATAATTTTCATCTCCAGCTGACGAGACCACTGCTATGCCGCCTTCACCAATATCTTCACCAAAAATACGTCCACATACATCTTTAAAATTGTTGCTACCATATAGTACCTCATCTGAATACTCCATACATTCAAAATCCACCACGTTCATATTCGCCTCTGCTTCTCTTCCGAATACAGCATTTTCCACCAGACTCACACTAATTCTATCTTTTTCTTCTTCCGGATATAATAAAAAGTTCAGCCCCATATCTTCGTTGTGTAAATCAGAATTTCTCTTTCCTAGCTTCTGTACGTTCTGTTTTATGCTGTGCCACACACTGATCCAAAATATGTCTACCTTCCTAATGATGTTCATCTCCCACTTTTGAGATTCATCTATCTCATTATAATATATAACCAAATTCCTTCCATTACGTATACGTTATCCAGCCGATTTATCTTGCCTCTCCCTGACCTGAGATGCGTCGAAAATCAGTTTTTCGATCTCGTGTCTCTGTTTTGCGGTCCTTGTTTCGACGGTTCCTCGAACACATGTTTACGATCCCTATATCTAAATTTACAACTCTTATGATCTTGAAAATTCTTAATTTTATCACTAACCTGAACATGAGCCAAGTACTTAAATTTTATTTCCAGTTCTTGCTGCGTTGCTTCGTTACTGACCTTGCCCTCACAATTAGTTTTACATTTTTAATGAAGGAGTCAATCGTCTTATTATTACCATTTATCTGGAAATCCATTACCATATCCGATATGTTATCACAATTTTGATTCCCATTGCAGCTCGTAATTCCTACTTGCTGTACCTCCTGCAGTGCGCTGCGCCACTGTCTTCTTCCTCAACATCATTTTTACTTTCCGGTACTTTATTCTCAAAATCAATTACTATGTCCGTTACTTCACTGGTAGCCTGCTTAGTCACCTCCTCAAGTGTATTTTGCTTAGAATTGCAATCCTCCACGCACTAAATATCCCATCTTGTAATCCATCGATTCCATTTCCTATCATTTCCTCTATCATATCGAATTTTTTATCAGCAGTTTTCATATTACAATTGATTTCGGGATTTGAAATTCCTCTTTCATAATTGATTCAACGTTCACTCGTAGATGCCATCTCTGTGTGAGAATTTACAGCCGGCCGCGGTGGCCGAGCGGTTCTAGGCGCTTCAGTCTGGAACTGCGCGACCGCTACGGTCGCAGGTTCGAATCCTGCCTCGGGCATGGATGTGTGTGATGTCCTTAGGTTAGCTAGGTTTAAGTAGTTCTAAGTTCTAGGGGACTGATAACCTCAGATGTTAAGTCCCATATTGCTCAGAGCCATTTTTTAGAATTTACACCGATGAGCCAAAACAATATGACCGCCTGTTTAACAGGGTGTTGGTCCACATTTCGAACACAATACAACAGCGATTCTTCTTGTCATGGATTCTACAAATACTCGATAACTTTCCAGAAGTATGTGGCACCAGATGCATACTCACAGATCACTAAATTCCCGTAAAGTACGGGGCGGTGTTTTGTGGGCATGCAGTTGGACGCCGATATGTGTTCCAATGGGTACGGATCAGAGGCTTTTGATGGCTAAGACATCAATGTTAGTTCACTATCATGCTCCTCAAACTACTGCAGCACCATTCTGCCCGACAATTATCCTGCTGGAAGATGCCCTCGCCATCAGAGAAGACTTCAACCATGAAGGGATGCAGGTGGTCCGCAATAATGTTCACGTACTTTACTGCTCTCACGGTATCTTCGAGTAGTACCATAGGTCCCATAGAAACCCAGCTTAATGTACTCCCATAACATAATTTTGCTCTCAACGCCCTGCATTTGCGGTGCGATGCACGTTTCAAGCAGCCATTCGCCTGGATGACGCCGTGTAAGGACCTAACCATCGACCTGATGTAAAAAGAAATGCGATTCATCCGACAGGCGACATGTTTCCACGGTGAAAACTCAGTGATGTTGTGTCCACTGTAATGGTAACTGATGGTATCATTGGGTCAACACAGAAACAGGTAGGGGTCGTGTGATATGGAGCTCCATATTCAACGACGGCCTTTGAATGGTGTGATCCAAACCACTTGTGCCTGCTCCAGCACTGTATTCTGTCGTCAGATCTGCCACAGATCGCGCATTATCCTGGATTGTACAGTCGGGGATCGTCCGACCTCCACGTTTTCTGATGAGACGTGGACGTCCAGAACGTGTTATTCCATCATCATTCAACCAATTTCCATAGGTACTCACAACAGTAGTATCAAACAGGTGACCACATTCACCATGTCAGAGATTCTCGTTTGCAGCCGCAGGGCCACGACAATGTACCCTTTGTCAAAACTGCTTATATCAGTGGATTTCCGAATTTACGGCACGTATCTTCGCTACAATGATTGCCCATTCGTCTCTCTTCCGCTACCATTGTTTCGTTATTGCGTCACGCGCCCACTACACCACCAGCAGGCACGCAGCCTCGCGGTCGGCAGTGATCACAGTATTTTGGCTCATCAGTGTACATTAAGCTGTCAGTGCAGTGATGCTGCCTCCTCTATAAAAAGGAAATTTCCGGCACGTTCTCGCAGTCCCGGCAAAATACAGATCCAGCATATTCAGATACGTAATTTCTGCAAAAGTCTTTTCCGCAAAACAGAACGGGTCGTAATATTTTTTCAGGGAACAGCGTAAAACACGTGAAGCTTTGGAGAGTCTATGTCGTGTTCGACAATGGTATGTGACTTCTGTGTTCCACATATTCTTAGGTTGTGGTGGTTGTCTTCTCCAGTTAAATGGAACTTAGTCTCCTCACTCAACACTTAACTTTAAAGGAAATTGCTATTTTCCACCTCCACACGCAGAATGAATTCACAAAGCTATAGCCGGCCGATGTGGCCGAGCGGTTCTAGGCTACGGTCGCAGGTTCGAATCCTGCCTCGGGCATGGATGTGTGTGATGTCCTTAGGTTAGTTAGGTTTAAGTAGTTTTAAGTTCTAGGGGACTGATGACCTCCGATGTTAAGTCCCATAGTGCTCAGAGTCATTTTTTAAACAAAACTACACACGTCGTTAAAGGGCTTGTAGACATCGAATGCTGAATTATTTGAAATACAAATATCACTAACAAACTTGCCATACAGACGAAAGACGAATTGCTAACTCTCGGCTGGCACGACAAGTAGACTTTTGCCGAATACGTGTGAAACCCTGTTGGAAGTGCTTTAACGAGGAGAGATCCCCAGTCGTGGGATCAACTTTTTGAAACTATCTACACGGTGATGTAGGTAAAGTTCCCAGGTATCACGGCCTGCAGCCATTCACCCTGGTAGGCCCTCGTTCGTGAATAATAGACGAAAAAATTCTTCGAAATTTCGCCCGATGCTCTAGAGCTTTTAGACAGACATATTCCACAGAGTGTTTGTGTAACGCGATGGTTAAACTACAATCCTTGTATGCAAAATATTATGGGTTCAAAATTCATCAAACGCTTTAACACTTTTTATTTTTTAATCTTTATCTAAATGACTGTCATCATTACTTTTATTCAGTTATTTGGTTGAAATGTAACTTTTTTAATTAGATGTATAAAATGCATATTTGAACCATCAGCTGCTTTTATTTTAAACCCAAATATCTACCGCTTTCGGTCTTGGACCATCTTCACGGATAAGGGTTACAATGGTTTAAGCCACCATATTGCCTTAGTTATTACTTAAAATGTGTAGTGCATGCCATGAATGTAAATATGTGACACAGTACTTTAAAAAACTCATAACCTAAATTCTTATTGGCCTATGGAAAAAATAACGCGGAAAAGATTTAAGCAAAAGAAGGGATACTAAGAAAAATGAAACTCAAGCAAATGAGGAATAGTGCTAATAAATGCAGTAAGATGGACGAAAACACAGGATGATAATACGGAAAAATTAAATAGGAGTTAATTCATAAAAATAAATAAGATCACATGAACGAAGATTCCAGGAGGAAAAAGAATAAAAGGTAGAAAAATGAGAGCAAATGAAAGAGTTAATACAATGATTAAAAGGACGTGACAAAGCCTTCATTAAGGCGAAGGTGGATACGGCCCCTATTAAGGTCTACTGCCCGGAAATTTTTGATCAAATAATGTACATTAGACTGCTATCTAATTGCCTGAAAATCGAGTTCATTAATTTTGTAAATATCGCCGACGAAAGCCTGCATTGTACATTTACTGTACTGTTTCGTAAAGTTTATTTGGGACTGTCGTTACGTAACGTATTAGACGCACAGACGGCTTAATGTGTCGGCGAATATTCCGGGTGCGGCTCGCAGAAGTGGGCCAGTCTGTGCTTTTGTCGTGGCGTACCTGAAAGCGCCATTGTGTTGCTCTGGCCACATGGCCAGCATGTCTCCGCCAATCCCAACCGCCTCGATTCTGCTGAGATTACTTCCACCTCACGTCACTACGGCAATCAAGCACGACAGTTTTAAGCGAAACTCACGTACAACAAAATGGTAATAATAATTTCGTGTGGCTCTGTGTCCGGGTACACACCTTTCAACTGGACGCTACTTCGCCATGTTGCGTGTCGCTGATCCACCGCGTTATCCAACCAGGCAAAGGGGACCCACATTTTTCTTTTAATTTATTGGCTTTCAATACGTGCCATTACAGCCGTCTCAATAGTGGAATCTCAGTTACGACGACACGAACATGAGGATAACACAGCATCCAGTCCGCGAGTGGAGAAAATCTCCGACCTAGCCGGTAAACGGACCCCGGACTCCTTCGGTTACCTATCGTTGAGTTTTGAAGGTTATTTTAAAGGGTGACAGAAAAATCTGGGGACCGACCGGGATTCGATCCCGCGACCTCGGCGGCCTTTTGCATTTAAAGCATTTACTTTACGGCTAGACCGCTGGACTGTGTACAATAGTTCGAAATCATTTTATCAAATAAATCTTTCCAAATACACATAACGTACGGTAAGTGAGCATACAAACATTAGTAATGAAACATTGTTTTCATTTTAAAAAACTTTTTTGTGTGAACTGCATTTCGACAGATTCATTGCACCCCTACAACCCTTAATACGCACGTCAATTTCTTCTATGAGATGATGCTGGGTGTAAATCTCCTTCTTACTCAAAATGAACACAAGGCATCAGTGGAGGACTAAGAAAATTCTGTTCTGAGCGGTTGCATTTTAACCTCCCGGTTTTGCTGTTGTGACAGCAGAAGGTTAAAGTTCTACATGTCACTTTGCCTTGCGGTACCTACATATTAGTAGATTCTGAATGAGGTGTGCAAAGAAACGCTGAAATATATTGGTGCGCTAGCTATTTCAAATGGCAGACACTCACTTACCAGGTTAAGGATCATTCACTGTCTGAGCCTCAATCCTGGCCTTAAAACCGTTTCACAGTCTTAAGATCCTGTTAGGTTTCGTGATAACAACGTGAGGAGTAGCCAATGTAACAGATGGCGTGTGTGCAACTCAGTGTGCGATTTGCAGGGGGGGGATGGGGGGGATTTCCCTCCCTCTGCGTCAGACCATCCCCTCCTCTGGTTTTAGTTTATGCATCCCAACCAGGGATGTTTATTTCCCACGCACTGGAGTAAAACTTTACATATAATTTAAATTTGTGGGGCCGAACACTGAAAGTTTTTAATAAGTCTTACTATTAATACTATTAATATGTTTCAGTTTTCTATCATCAGAATAAGTACAGCTTTTCACAAATGTCCCTCTACTTTTTGAATTCCCCTCGTATACCTGTATGTAGATGATTTTGTAAATAAGCTTTACCTATAATGTACTTTTTAAAGATATAACAAGGGATGGCTTTTCTGATGGTGCATACACGTGAATAGTGAGTTTCGGCATTAACATCTATTAATAAATAGCTGTTTAGCCATGCGTAACACCACAGTCCAAGCTAGTAACATATATAAGTCTACTAACCCCCTAAGACATCCCCCCCACTGGTAAAAGCACAAATCGCACCCTGGTGCAACTATACCAAGGAAGAACAGGCATACTCTCGTTGTCTTTAAAATATCTCTAGTTTTATTGGGGTTGGTACGGAAAGCCGTAGAGATCGTCTTTGCCTGCTGAGCTATGCGAAATGTGAATAACGTTCCCTTATGTAATACACTCCTGGAAATGGAAAAAAGAACACATTGACACCGGTGTGTCAGACCCACCATACTTGCTCCGGACACTGCGAGAGGGCTGTACAAGCAATGATCACACGCACGGCACAGCGGACACACCAGGAACCGCGGTGTTGGCCGTCGAATGGCGCTAGCTGCGCAGCATTTGTGCACCGCCGCCGTCAGTGTCAGCCAGTTTGCCGTGGCATACGGAGCTCCATCGCAGTCTTTAACACTGGTAGCATGCCGTGACAGCGTGGACGTGAACCGTATGTGCAGTTGATGGACTTTGAGCGAGGGCGTATAGTGGGCATGCGGAAGGCCGGGTGGACGTACCGCCGAATTGCTCAACACGTGGGGCGTGAGTTCTCCACAGTACATTGATGTTGTCGCCAGTGGTCGGCGGAAGGTGCACGTGCCCGTCGACCTGGGACCGGACCGCAGCGACGCACGGATGCACGCCAAGACCGTAGGATCCTACGCAGTGCCGTAGGGGACCGCACCGCCACTTGCCAGCAAATTAGGGACACTGTTGCTCCTGGGGTATCGGCGAGGACCATTCGCAACCGTCTCCATGAAGCTGGGCTACGGTCCCGCACACCGTTAGGCCGTCTTCCGCTCACGCCCCAACATCGTGCAGCCCGCCTCCAGTGGTGTCGCGACAGGCGTGAATGGAGGGACGAATGGAGACGTGTCGTCTTCAGCGATGAGAGTCGCTTCTGCCTTGGTGCCAATGATGGTCGTATGCGTGTTTGGCGCCGTGCAGGTGAGCGCCACAATCAGGACTGCATACGACCGAGGCACACAGGGCCAACACCCGGCATCATGGTGTAGGGAGCGATCTCCTACACTGGCCGTACACCACTGGTGATCGTCGAGGGGACACTGAATAGTGCACGGTACATCCAAACCGTCATCGAACCCATCGTTCTACCATTCCTAGACCGGCAAGGGAACTTGCTGTTCCAACAGGACAATGCACGTCCGCATGTATCCCGTGCCACCCAACGTGCTCTAGAAGGTGTAAGTCAACTACCCTGGCCAGCAAGATCTCCGGATCCGTCCCCCATTGAGCATGTTTGGGACTGGATGAAGCGTCGTCTCACGCGGTCTGCACGTCCAGCACGAACGCTGGTCCAACTGAGGCGCCAGGTGGAAATGGCATGGCAAGCCGTTCCACAGGACTACATCCAGCATCTCTACGATCGTCTCCATGGGAGAATAGCAGCCTGCATTGCTGCGAAAGGTGGATATACACTGTACTAGTGCCGAAATTGTGCATGCTCTGTTGCCTGTGTCTATGTGCCTGTGGTTCTGTCAGTGTGATCATGTGATGTATCTGACCCCAGGAATGTGTCAATAAAGTTTCTCCTTCCTGGGACAATGAATTCACGGTGTTCTTATTTCAATTTCCAGGAGTGTACATATAAGGCGATGTCTATAAATTCGTGACACAGGGTATTACGGCCTGAAAAGTTACTGCTACTGATGTCATATTGACCTATTCATTTGCTGAAACCAAGAAGAATTAAATGTGCGTAATAAAAAAACAAAGTATTTGACCGAGCGAGATGGCGCAGTGATTAGCACACTAGACTCGCATTCGGGAGGACGACAATTCAAACCCCGTCCGGCTATCCTGATTATGGTTTTCCGTGATTTCCCAAAATCACTCCAGGAAAATGCTAGGATAGTTCCTTTGAAAGGGCACGACCGACTTCCTTCTCCATCCTCCCCTAATACGATAGGACCGATGACCTCGCCGTTTGGTCACCTCCTCCGACTCAACCAACGAACCAATAAATATTTGCAGGTATTGTACATGTAACTGCCAAGAACCATTATGTATGAACATCTTTTTTATACGACTCTTAATCACAAATTTGAAGCTGGTAGGGGTAAAATACAGGGAGCGAAAGGCTATTTACAATTTCTACAGAAACCAGATGGCAGTTATAAGAGTCGAGGGGCACGAAAGGGAAGCAGTGGTTGGGAAGGGAGTGAGACAGGGTTATAGCCTCTCCCCGATGTTATTCAATCTGTATACTGAGCAAGCATTAAAGGAAACAAAAGAAAAACTTGGAGTACGAATTAAAATCCATGGAGAAGAAATAAAAACTTTGAGGTTCGCATATGACGTTGTAATTCTGTCAGAGACAGCAAACGACCTGTAAGAGCAGCTGAACGGAATGGACAGTGTCTTGAAAGGCGGATATGAGATGAACATCAACAAAATCAAAACGAGGATAATGGAATGTAGTCGAATTAAGTAGGGTGATGCTGAGGGTATTAGATTAGGAAATGAGACGCTTAAAGTAGTAAATGAGTTTTGCTACTCAGGGAGCAAAAGAACTGATGATGGTCGAAGTAGGGAGGAAATCAAATGTAGACTGGCAATGGCAAGGAAAGCGTTTCTGAAGAAGAGAAATTTACTAACATCGAGTATAGATATAAGTGTCAGGAAGTCGTTTCGGAAAGTATTTGTATGGAGTGTAGCCATGTATGGAAGTGAAACGTGGACGATAAATAGTTTAGACAAGAAGAGAATAGAATCTTTCGAAATGTGGTGCTACAGAAGAATGATGAAGATTAGATAGGTAGATCACATAACTAATGAGGAGGTATTGAATAGAATTGGGGAGAAGAGGAGCTTGTGGCACAACTTGACGAGAATAAGGGATCGGTTGGTAGGGCATATTCTGAGACATCTAGGGATCACAAATTTAATATTGGAGGGCAGCGTGGAGGATAAAAGTCGTAGAGCGAGACCAAGAGATGAATACACGAAACAGATTCAGAAGGTTGTAGGTTGCAGTAGGTACTGGGAGATGAAGAAACTTACACAGGATAGAGTAGCATGGAGAGCTTCATCAAACCAGTCTCAGGACTGAAGACACAACAACAACAACAACAACAATCACACATTGTGCCTTCATGGGAGTCTGGTGACAACATTAACTTAACAAATGCGTGTGCACTTCTGTAAGCATAGGAGAACCTAGAGAAATGTCTGTTGCCCTTTTCTTAAAGGAAATGGTGCGCTTGTGTGTACTTGGGACGCGACAGCGACTTTTAATATGTAGATTAATAATAAAGGCTCTTGAAGACCTGAAATATGCTGTGGACAGCCGTGAGACCACAATATTGAGACTTCTAGACTTGAGCCAAGCTGCAAATACCCTCGACATTCGCCGGCCGGTGTGGCCGAGCGGTTCAAGGCGCTTCAGTCTGAAACCGCGCGACCGCTACAGTCGCAGGTTCAAATCCTGCCTCGGGCATGGATGTGTGTGATGTCCCTAGGTTAGTTAGGTTTAAGCAGTTCTAAGTTCAAGGGGATTGATGACCTTAGGTGTTAAGTCCCATAGTGCTCAGAGCCATTTGAACCTCGACATTCACATATTGCCCAGAAAAATACGACAGCTAAAATTTTCAGATAATGCTGTTAAGTGATTTGAATGTTACTTGAGAAACAGACAGGAAGTTTTGTCTGTGGGAATGAAGAGTTCTTCTGGAAGCATGTTCTCAGAGGAGTGTCACAGGGGTTAGTCCCTGAGCCCACTATATGTCTCCTTGTATGTCAATAACATCTCATCTTATCTGTCCTCCAGTAAATACAATTTCTATGCTGATGACCTCCAGCCCCACCTAAATGTCATATTAATGATTATCTGTCTTCACTAGTAAGATGGGAGCAGAATTGGAACTTCAACTAAATGGCGGAACGATCACCACGATAAAATAAGGGAAATCAGAGCTCGTACGGAAAGATATAGGTGTTCATTCTTTCCGCGCGTTATACGAGATTGGAATAATAGAGAATTGTGAAGGTGGTTCGATGAACCCCCTGCCAGGCACTTAAATGTGATTTTCAGAGTATCCATGTAGATGTAGATACAATGAAGAATCAAATTATTAAGCACTGAGCTCCACGAACAATTGCATCCTATTCTGCTCGATGAACCTCCAGTGCTAAATCAGAACCCAGTGAAGAACTTGGGTGTAACTTTGGATGAGCACCTCAGCTCAGCAGATGATACTGTCGACATATGCAAGATTAGCCCTTGCTTCTATGCCATCCAGAAATTTCGGAACATATCTCCACAAGATGTGAAACGTAAACTTGTTAAATCTCTCTTTCTAACGAACCTTCAATATTGTGATGTAATGCAACACGACTCGAGTAGTGATAGCACTAGACTGTTAGAGGTATCCATGAATACTTGCGTGAGTTAAATCTGCCACATTCATCTGTTTGAACATGCCAACGGTTTATACGGCCAGTTAGGTTGTTTGCGTCCAGATAGTTACGCGACTACCAAACGCTATATTTACTCCTTAGTGGGCCGTGCGGTTCTGGCGCTGCAGTCCGGAACCGCGGGACTGCTGCGGTCGCAGGTTCGAATCCTGCCTCGGGCATGGGTGTGTGTGATGTCCTTAGGTTAGTTAGGTTTAAGTAGTTCTAAGTTCTAGGGGACATATGACCTAAGATGTTGAGTCCCATAGTGCTCAGAGCCATTTGAACTCCTTAGTGCGCATGCGCCCCATTAAGTACATTGAGTGTAACGTAAAATATGTGGAATACATGGTTAGATGTAAGAGAGGGCTTGATGGCCCGAATCTTCTCAGGTTAAATAAATAATAACAACAATCCAAAGTCTACAAAACTATCGAGAACATTGAAATGACAACATCTGCTGCTGACAAGAAGAGTAACAAGCTGAAGAATATATCTGCCAGTGAACTACTCGAAGGACCCTGTATGTTCCGTGGTTGCAGACTAAATTTTAGTATTGACGTGAATGATACATTTACGCATGGCAATGGATGGCTTACAGTAGCCATTGTAAGAGGTGGATCTGGTGTTCCTGCAGTCGGTGGCCTGGAGAGTTTCGTCGATCGTGATGTCATCGCCTTCCGCACCTACCACATTGGAGAAATTGCTAATAAAGATTTTGGAAAATCTGTATATACCTCCCCTTCCTCACTATCCTTGCATACTAGAAGTAGACGTAAGATTAATGTTAACGAATCTGTATATATTTGGATTAAAGGTAAAGGTTGTTGTGAATATGTAAAGTTTGTGGGAGATTGTATTGTATATTTTTATAAATAAAGTGATTGCTAGCGTAGCCCATTATTCTGTAGCGTAGCTGAGAACCTGTAAGCGTACATCTAGGATCTGTCGGCCATAGAGTATGTAACAGCATGTTCCATGTTAAAGTTCTTATCAGTTTGACCTTTGACCCCATCACTTGTAACACAACGCGTATGCACGAGAAATCGGATAGAAAGAAGTTTCTGAATAATAACTAAATGTTATGTTGGCCAGTATTAAGACATTTGTAACTTAAAAACAATAGATTTTCCGTAAGATTTAATACGATGAATAGATCGAACGCGAAAACACGCATCAGTTAAGCAGGCCAAAATTACATTTCACATGTTTTAACATGTATTTTTTTAATTTTTTATAAGCGAGTATGCTCTAGATCATGTTTGATTTATTATGCCCATGCCTTTATATGGACAATATCACGCTGGGTTTACAACGTGGAGATGCTTAAAG
The DNA here is from genome assembly GCF_023898315.1 of Schistocerca nitens. NCBI lineage: Eukaryota > Metazoa > Arthropoda > Insecta > Orthoptera > Acrididae > Schistocerca > Schistocerca nitens. The sequence goes on along the minus strand of NC_064616.1, from coordinate 775,305,251 downwards.
ACCAGAAGAAAGAGGAAGAGTATAGGAGGAAAGCGCAAGAGAAGTTGCAAAAGATCAGCGTGATGTAGGGAAAGAATATCAACGTACTGTGGGAGGAAACTAAGTTAGCATTAAATACAACAGCTCAAGAGGTGCTCGGAGAAAGAGGAAAACGGAAAAGAAGCGGATGGTTTGATGAAGAGCTGTCAAAGGCGCTGGATGATAGAAATCAAGCTTGACAAAGAATGTTACAGAGACCCACACGAAATAATTTGGCTATGTTTAAAGAGAAGAGAAGGATAGCTAAGAATTTAGCATGGAATAAAAAGTGAGTAGAGGAAATGGAAAGGATGGATGAAATACAGAAGAACTTCGACAATAAGCAGGGGCGGAAATTCTTTTATGGTGTGGGACAAACAAAGAGAGGATATCAGCCAAGGGTGGACATGCTGAAACATGGGCGCAACATTTTGTAGTGTTACTCTCAAACAGACACATCGTAAGTGAAGAAAGAAATGGAGGGCCTAGAGAAGAAACTAAAGAAGAATAAGATGTGGATTGCGAGCTACTACGGACTGGAAATAGCCATTTCACAGACATCGCTCGATCGAGAAAACCATTTGCGACGTGCTACGGTTTCTCTCTATGCGCGAGATCCGGAGAAACACACTGGTTGCACTGGGTGATTACAATAATTTTAGTTCAAAGTCAGTTATCTAGTAAAACTAGATGGCTCGAGTCCTCACATGCTTTTGCACGAAAAACAAGGAAACAATTATCACCCAAGCACCTACACAGCATGCATCCCCTTGGGGTGCCATAAAATGTTATTGGACTTATTAACTAAATTGTCTACGTTAGGTAAGCATTATCCCCAGTAATTTTAAATTAATGTCAAGTATATAAAAACAAATGTTAGCAGGCAGGAATAATCTTTAATGAACACAACACAGTTTTAACTAATTGGAGTTTATTTTTACTTGCTCCGGATAGATTTGACTGAAATACTGTTAAGTGTTCTTGATTTTTACCGAGTTAGTTCAACAGCGCCACTCAAATATTAATCACAATCATTCAGCAGTTATTCACTTAATGTTTCTTTTAAAATAGCTGAAACCCCAAGATGAACAAAGGTCCGAGCGGAGAATAGTTCTTGAAAAGTAATAATAAACCAAACACAAGCCGAAGTCCAACCGCTAGCTGAAATTACTATGTCCCACAGTGACTGTTCAGCGTTAAATTTCGACACGACTTCGCGGTATATTCTAAGTTCAACTCATGCACCACCGATAATATTTCAAAGTCCAGCAGCACCCAAATGCTGAAAATCACAAGTTCCACGGGACTTCGCGGTCCGAAAATATTCTAAGTCTAATTCGTGCACGGACTTTGCCAGTCACACGTGCTACCCCTTTCAACTCAACTGAATGACTGCCCCTACCACAGGAAATGGCCGCCCTTAAAAGCCCTCGGTTTGAACACTCTAAAGTCAAATCAAGTTTGTGTGCATATAAAATTTACTTTTACACTTAATATAGATACAATAAAATGCATGTAACGCTTCTATCCAGACGGAAATTTTCCGCTGAATTCAGATTCATCATCAGAATTTCAGTACGGGATCTTAATCTCATATTATTAAAATTTATGTGTTCTTCATATAGAACTTTTCATTATTTTAAATGTTTTCAAAGCATAAATAATTGGTATTATTATTGTATTACCTATTTCCTTATGTATACTTTTCCATACTGCCGCTATCTTTATAGTTCCTATTTTTTATTTATCAAAATTCTGCGTTTTTAATCACGAAAATAGCATTCTGGCTCTTCATTTGAATTTTTAAAACATGTAAAAAAAAAAAGTTACATAGATATCTTAATACTACTCATTCAGACCTTTCATTTGACACCTCGTTCGTAAAATTTTGTCAAAGCGTCTCCAATATGTCCAATTTACAATCTTATTTAGTTATTAAAATATTCAATTTATTATAATTCAAAAACTACCGGGACGACTGGAAGCGCTTTTGTAAGAGCACAACCGGATAATTTTCTGCTTTAAAATCAGCCTACAAGCTTCTTTGTGCCACATTGGGATCAATTTTTATTTATTTCTACATCATACATTCACTTTAGGTCTATGCTAAAAGCGGCCCGGAGAAAGTCCGCCATGAGGGAGCGTGCCGGCCGATGAGTTTCCCCGTCACGTGGCTGGACGCCAGTCTGACCGTACTCATTTTTAAGTACCGCCATCTGTCGGTCAGTGGCGAAACTAGGACGATTCTGTTGCTGTCAAGACGGCTGACACCCATCTTACAGTTAGATGTAAACACGCCAGATTCTCGACTGCCACTTTGCCGCGATGTTTACTACAGAAAATGCGGACTCCACATGCGCTCCCTAAAGCCTGTCACCTCACAGGATGGAGATGATGATGTAGTAGACAGAGAACCACGCTCGACAGAAGAGGTAAGAGAAATTATAAAGCAACTTAGGAATAACAAAGCTCCAGGACATGGCCTGGCCGGCCGAAGTGGCCGTGCGGTTAAAGGCGCTGCAGTCTGGAACCGCGAGACCGCTACGGTCGCAGGTTCGAATCCTGCCTCGGGCATGGATGTTTGTGATGTCCTTAGGTTAGTTAGGTTTAACTAGTTCTAAGTTCTAGGGGACTAATGACCTCAGCAGTTGAGTCCCATAGTGCTCAGAGCCATTTGAACCATTTGACATGGCCTCATAACGGCGGAAATGATAAAACACAGAGGTGAAATATTAGTAAGGAGGATACATAAAATAATTACAATGGCCTGGGAAACAAAGGAAATGCCAGCGGACTGGACGTTAGCAACCATCTGCCCTATACATAACAAAGGATCATGCATGCAGTGTAAGAGCTACCGAGGAATATTTGTGCTGAGCATCGTCTACAAGATCCCGTCTACTGCTGTAACGAAGAGAGAACGTAGACGAGCAGACAGGATTTTAGGCGAGTACCAGGCAGGCTTCAGATCTGGGAGGTCTACAGCTGACCATATCTTTACAGTACGTATGATGCTGGTGGAAGATATCTTTATACACTCCTGGAAATTGAAATAAGAACACCGTGAATTCATTGTCCCAGGAAGGAGAAACTTTATTGACACATTCCTGGGGTCAGATACATCACATGATCACACTGACAGAACCACAGGCACATAGACACAGGCAACAGAGCATGCACAATGTCGGCACTAGTACAGTGTATATCCACCTTTCGCAGCAATGCAGGCTGCTATTCTCCCATGGAGACGATCGTAGAGATGCTGGATGTAGTCCTGTGGAACGGCTTGCCATTCCATTTCCACCTGGCGCCTCAGTTGGACCAGCGTTCGTGCTGGACGTGCAGACCGCGTGAGACGACGCTTCATCCAGTCCCATACATGCTCAATGGGGGATAGATCCGGAGATCTTGCTGGCCAGGGTAGTTGACTTACACCTTCTAGAGCACGTTGGGTGGCACGGGATACATGCGGACGTGCATTGTCCTGTTGGAACAGCAAGTTCCCTTGCCGGTCTAGGAATGGTAGAACGATGGGTTCGATGACGGTTTGGATGTACCGTGCACTATTCAGTGTCCCCTCGACGATCACCAGTGGTGTACGGCCAGTGTAGGAGATCGCTCCCCACACCATGATGCCGGGTGTTGGCCCTGTGTGCCTCGGTCGTATGCAGTCCTGATTGTGGCGCTCACCTGCACGGCGCCAAACACGCATACGACCATCATTGGCACCAAGGCAGAAGCGACTCTCATCGCTGAAGACGACACGTCTCCATTCGTCCCTCCATTCACGCCTGTCGCGACACCACTGGAGGCGGGCTGCACGATGTTGGGGCGTGAGCGGAAGACGGCCTAACGGTGTGCGGGACCGTAGCCCAGCTTCATGGAGACGGTTGCGAATGGTCCTCGCCGATACCCCAGGAGCAACAGTGTCCCTAATTTGCTGGGAAGTGGCGGTGCGGTCCCCTACGGCACTGCGTAGGATCCTACGGTCTTGGCGTGCATCCGTGCGTCGCTGCGGTCCGGTCCCAGGTCGACGGGCACGTGCACCTTCCGCCGACCACTGGCGACAACATCGATGTACTGTGGAGACCTCACGCCCCACGTGTTGAGCAATTCGGCGGTACGTCCACCCGGCCTTCCGCATGCCCACTATACGCCCTCGCTCAAAGTCCGTCAACTGCACATACGGTTCACGTCCACGCTGTCGCGGCATGCTACCAGTGTTAAAGACTGCGATGGAGCTCCGTATGCCACGGCAAACTGGCTGACACTGACGGCGGCGGTGCACAAATGCTGCGCAGCTAGCGCCATTCGACGGCCAACACCGCGGTTCCTGGTGTGTCCGCTGTGTCGTGCGTGTGATCATTGCTTGTACAGCCCTCTCGCAGTGTCCAGAGCAAGTATGGTGGGTCTGACACACCGGTGTCAATGTGTTCTTTTTTCCATTTCCAGGAGTGTAGATTTTAAACAGGCCTATGACAGCTAAAAGATCAGCACTGTGGGAAACAATGCAGCCATTCAAATTTCCTATGAAGTAAATAAAATTAACTAAGTTGGCCCTGTAAAACAACAGACGCCAGGTTAAAGTTCAGGGATGTCTGTCGAGATCGTTTCCAACGGAAGAAGGCCCCAGTACTATTCAACCTGGTATTAGAGAATGCAGTAAAATCAATAACCACAATACAGGAGGCAATATTTACTATAGACTTCTTCAAATTTTAGCCTATGCAGATGAGGTGATAATAAGTGCTAGAAGTATGGAGGCGCTTCCATCAGCTTTCAAAGAGTTTGAAGCTGCTGCCAAGAACCCTGGTCTAGAAATTAGTGAGCCAAAATCTAAGTACATGGTAACTGAGAGAGTTGGAAGAGACATAGATGATCTCCAGTCAGAAGGGTACACCTTCGAAAGAGTAGACAGTTTCATATATCTTGGCTCAGTAATAACATCAGAAAAGAAAGTGGAGGCAAACCGAATTAAGGCTGCCAACAGATCATATAGAGCACTATACTCCATGCTCAAAAGTAAGAACCTAAGTAGGAAATTGAAGCTGACACTTTACAAAACAATGATCAAATCAGTTCTTATGTATGGCAGTGAGGCGTGGGTACTGCCGGAGGCTTTGGAGAAGAAGCTAAATATCTGGGAAAGGAAAGTGCTGAGGAAGATCATTTGTCCTGTAAAAGAAGAAGAGGTATGGAGAACTAAGACTAATGAAAAAATAAGGTCTCTGTACAAAGAACCTGATTTGGTACCCTCGGTCAATATGGGAAGGCTAAGATGGTTAGGACTGGTTCAGGGGATGACAGAAGAAAGGCTCCTGAAGAAGATGATGATGGGACATCCTGGTAGTAGAAGAAGGAGAGGACGACCACGTGTGGGATGGCTGGAAGATGTGGAAGCCGACCTGAGAGCAGTGGGAGAGAGGAGGTGGCGCAGGCGTGCTGAAGACCGAGACGACTGGAAGTCTGTGACTGAGGAGGCCAAGGTCCTCAGAGGACTGTAGTACCATGGAGAAAGTAGAAGCGGGAGAAAATGTTCTTTAACTTAAGCCGTGTATCTAATCTGTAACTTAATTTTCCTGCAAATGGTGGTCCGTTTTATAGATTTCATTAAATCATGATACTTGGTGGGGGAGCGAATGTTTCTTATTTGCGCGAGCGGCAAGGCTCTCTGACAATTTGAGTGGCTCTTGGGAGCAAAGTGGGATATCGGGGAGGGGTAGAGAGTTGAAACCCTTCATGTAGAGATGTGGTAGGAAGCACTTCGCATAGAGGTGTGAGACAGTGAATTTCGTGTCGAGATGAGATAGAGGGAAGACTTGGTGTCTAGATGTAGAGAGGGGAGACGTGACGTAGCAGAGCAATTAGTGTGGTAAATTTATAGTTTATGGGCGGATAGCGGTTGGTAATACTTTGAAATTTGATCACACTTGGTAAAATTCCGAGACAAGTGGGACTTGACTCAGTGAGTTAGTATGAACTTTAATAGTGAGCGATCAACACACGATGTGCCTCAAGGAACTTTGACATGATTTACTTACCATTCAGAGATTACTTGTGCGTAGTTGAAAGCATGGGACTTTGATAGTTTGGCGAATTAGTGATGGTTTATTGATTTCTGGGGAGTCTACTACCATACTGATTACACAGATTTACGCAATCTTAAATGCAACTGAATATTTATCAATTTGTATCTTTTAAACTGAATTATTAAAGGACCATCATTTGCAGATATTCTTTCATATGATTGCTTGAATAAATTATCACTTTATTCAACACAGGTTTGTGGTGTCATCTCCATAAATTTATTATCAGTAGATAATAACCTTTTATTGCAGTTTATTATTATTCATTATTTGCCGTTTGTGCTTACTTAAAATTTCGCTTGACTTGCCATTAGCTTAGCTGTTTGATCGGAGAATCCTAATCTGTAACAGTTATTTCAGCTAAGTTAGCTAACGGGCGTGGAAACGAACGTGAATTGCTCTGCACTATGACAACGTCGAGCCTCATTTTCTGAACAGAGAAATACGTAGCCCAAATACCAACTACCCACCAATCACTTTATTTTGGTACGTCACAAATATGATTCTCGTAACGGAAGCCTATTAGATAATCTACCCGTATTCATTAACAGTTGGTATGTCGCAAATGTGAGCTCGTCCAGGATTGGAATCCAATCTATTTTGCAGTTGCAAAGTTAATGTAATTAGAACTGCTAATACACTCCTGGAAACTGAAATAAGAACACCGTGAATTCATTGTCCCAGGAAGGGGAAACTTTATTGACACATTCCTGGGGTCAGATACATCACATGATCACACTGACAGAACCACAGGCACATAGACACAGGCAACAGAGCATGCACAATGTCGGCACTAGTACAGTGTATATCCACCTTTCGCAGCAATGCATGCTGCTATTCTCCCATGGAGACGATCGTAGAGATGCTGGATGTAGTCCTGTGGAACGGCTTGCCATGCCATTTCCACCTGGCGCCTCAGTTGGACCAGCGTTCGTGCTGGACGTGCAGACCGCGTGAGACGACGCTTCATCCAGTCCCAAACATGCTCAATGGGGGACAGATCCGGAGATCTTGCTGGCCAGGGTAGTTGACTTACACCTTCTAGAGCACGTTGGGTGGCACGGGATACATGCGGACGTGCATTGTCCTGTTGGAACAGCAAGTTCCCTTGCCGGTCTAGGAATGGTAGAACGATGGGTTCGATGACGGTTTGGATGTACCGTGCACTATTCAGTGTCCCCTCGACGATCACCAGTGGTGTACGGCCAGTGTAGGAGATCGCTCCCCACACCATGATGCCGGGTGTTGGCCCTGTGTGCCTCGGTCGTATGCAGTCCTGATTGTGGCGCTCACCTGCACGGCGCCAAACACGCATACGACCATCATTGGCACCAAGGCAGAAGCGACTCTCATCGCTGAAGACGACACGTCTCCATTCGTCCCTCCATTCACGCCTGTCGCGACACCACTGGAGGCGGGCTGCACGATGTTGGGGCGTGAGCGGAAGACGGCCTAACGGTGTGCGGGACCGTAGCCCAGCTTCATGGAGACGGTTGCGAATGGTCCTCGCCGATACCCCAGGAGCAACAGTGTCCCTAATTTGCTGGCAAGTGGCGGTGCGGTCCCCTACGGCACTGCGTAGGATCCTACGGTCTTGGCGTGCATCCGTGCGTCGCTGCGGTCCGGTCCCAGGTCGACGGGCACGTGCACCTTCCGCCGACCACTGGCGACAACATCGATGTACTGTGGAGACCTCACGTCCCACGTGTTGAGCAATTCGGCGGTACGTCCACCCGGCCTCCCGCATGCCCACTATACGCCCTCGCTCAAAGTCCGTCAACTGCACATACGGTGCACGTCCACGCTGTCGCGGCATGCTACCAGTGTTAAAGACTGCGATGGAGCTCCGTATGCCACGGCAAACTGGCTGACACTGACGGCGGCGGTGCACATATGCTGCGCAGCTAGCGCCATTCGACGGCCAACACCGCGGTTCCTGGTGTGTCCGCTGTGCCGTGCGTGTGATCATTGCTTGTACAGCCCTCTCGCAGTGTCCGGAGCAAGTATGGTGGGTCTGACACACCGGTGTCAATGTGTTCTTTTTTCCATTTCCAGGAGTGTATTTCGTGATGTAGAGACGTAATCTGAGCACAGCAGCAGCTTTGCGTGGAATATGCGAGCTGAAGATTTCCCAGCAGTTGCGTGCATATGGATATGTAGGAGAAGTTAGGCTTGGGGAAAAGTAGACATGAAGCCATGTCGGAAAAAATGGCAACACGAAGTTGTGCTGAGTACTAGATCACGATAGTTGGCAGAAGAGACTTCGGTATAGGCTGCAGCATAGCGGGGCGACGGCAGAGCCTCCGAGAACTTCACCGTCGGCACTGACGGCGTATTCAAAGGGCGGCCGCAACTTTATCATCGGCGGCAGGAGCACAGCAGAGGCAGACATTATGGCACAAAGGTTCAGTAATGACGACAAAAGTGTGAACTTGTGTGAATTTGGCAGGGCTACCGTTGGAAATGGAGAGTGTGTGGTTAAACAGTCACCAAATGTATGTGGGCTGGGAAATGTTAGCGAGTCAGATAGTTCGCTGTCGAAGTGGAGGAATAATTTTGGTACAAAGGACGAATGTCAGCAGATATTTCAAATGGTATCACAAATACGCAGATGAGCCAAAACGTTATGACCCCTGTTTAATAGCGTGTTTGTCCAGAAGTATGGGGCACGAGACGTTTACTCAGAGGTCACTAAATTCCCACAAATTACGGGACGGTGGTTTGTGGGCATGCAGCTGGAGACTGGTATGTGTTCCAATGGTTACAGATCAGGCAGGGGAATTTCCTGGCTGAGACATCAGCGTAAAGCCTAGTTTACACGACGACACTGTGCTACCGGGCGCTGCACACACGAGCCGCGCATTTGGGCAACTCAGTGAAACTTTACGTTCGGGGTGTTCCAACTTTGGCGACACTAATTGCATGAGTTTCGAGGTTGTGTGTGTTCGTAGAGTTGTAGACAAACTGAAATATGAAGTGGGGAACGGGGAATAATGTTCGCTTTTTGGGTACCTATGCTTTGCATAGATGTTTGTGGGATTTCAGTGATGTTGATTACAAAAATAAGCAACATATTGCTGCCGCTAAGACCGTGATGTGCGATCATAACATAGATGGTTTGATAATATCTGTGCTGCAGGGCAAAGTTTATTGAGTTAGGTGCACATATACAACTGAATTAAGAAAAATACAAGCAAGTGTAATTCTAGCTGTGGCAATGCTCTCGTCTACAAGACTAAAGTCCCATCGTTCGAGTTGGCCAACTCATTGTTAAGGAATATTGATGACAGGATGGAAGGCTATACGAATTCGAGAAGCTGCATTCTTTATTCAATATTCACCTAATTAAAACGTCGCTGCATTGCTCCCCATTCGCATATGTTAGAATTTTGAAATATTGCCACTGTACAGCTCTATCTACAAGAGAGTAGTTTGCAAACCATTCTCTTCTTAATGCGGCTTGCTTCGAATAATTATTGTTGCTAATATTAGTAATTATTACTGTTAATGTTAATAATTATTGGTGTTAATGAAATAGCGTCATCACCAACTAAAACCGCATCTTATAGCATGCCGAGTGTTCTCAATTGTAATGCACGCAATATGATATGTAATTTCAGTTCTGGTGACAGTGCTTCATGCATTACAGTACTTTTAATCCTTATCGCATAATTAACTCTATTTAGAAGTAACTTGAACAGTTCTGGTGACATTCTAAGACAATTAAAAGAACTTCTTGGATCTTCCGTTATAAATTATTTCAGCACGGATCCAGTCATGAATCGACACACGTTTCTTATTTTTTTTCTTATGCAGCGATCCAGCGCACAAGCTTTAACTCCATCACAACTCGTGCGACGTACAGCTGCCAGAACTTTCATTTCAGACACAACTCAGGGATTAGTGCCGGCCGGTGTGGCCGAGCGGCTCTGGGCGCTACAGTCTGGAACCGAGCGACCGCTACGGTCGCAGGCTCGAATCCTGCCTAGCGCATGGATGTGTGTGATGTCCTTAGGTTAGTTAGGTTTAAGTAGTTCTAAGTTCTAGGGGACTGATGACCTCAGAAGTTAAGTACCATAGTGCTCAGAGCAATCAGCCACAACTCAGGGAGCCATAAAACGACGAAACTGAAGTGTCTACAGCAGGGCTTAACAACTGGCCGGTTTTGAGCACGAGTACTCGCGTCTGCTCAGGCACCTGCTCGCGAGCAGCTGCAAGGTCGTGGAGTGGGGCGGGAGGGGAGGGAGGGGAAATGCGCGCGCACGTTTGAATACGGCCGCAGCGTGCCTATTGAATTCGCGCCGACTGTGTAACGTTTAAAGTACTACGATCAGCTCGTAACAGTCACTTCGCTGGTTAAGAATCATGTGAAGTCGCCGTTGTGTAACCCCAACCATGCTTTCGCAGTTCAACCCCCATTGGGAGGAATTCTATCTGTTTACTGAAAAAGATTGTGTTGCAAAATGATTAGTATGTCACAAAACGCTGAATTCTTTTACGAAATTTAATTTGCAGCGACATTATATGTCGTACCACGCGAAAGACTACGGACGTGGAAAATGTGATTGACCAGATCGTGCACAGGAAGTTACTAAACTTAAAAGGAAGCTATCCGAAGAAGATCTGGACGACGAAGAAAAATCAACTGAGGCAGCTCTCAGAGTGAGTTACAAAATTGCTTTATTTTTAGCAAAATCCCTGCGCCCCTTCACTGATGGCGATTTAATAAAAGATGGTTTTGTAGTTGCAGCGGAACATTTGTGTCTATCTCAAGCTGAACAGTTTCGGATTGTGCCATTATCTGACATGACCATTATGCGTCGCATACAGGTCATGGCAGACGACGTCCAGAGCCAGTTTGCAAATATATGTAAAGATTTTATGGCGTATTCTCTAGCTCTAGACGAAAGTGTTGATATAACTGGAACAGCGCAGCTTGCCATATTTATTAGAGGTGTTAATAGAGATCTTCAGGTGAGGGAGGAGCTCCTCGATGTAGTAGCCATGAAGAACACTACAACCGGAGGTGATATTTTAAGTAGTGTTGAAGAAAGTGTTGAAAATATAGGATTGTCGTGGAATTCTTTAGTTTCAGTGTCTACAGATGGTAGAGACATACACTAAGCTAATAAAATTATCAGGCACGTGTACATTCTCCTTTATTTGTTTCATTTGTCGCAGTAATAATTCGTGAGTGATATCCCTGCAGGTGGCCGCGGATTTACATCGACTGGCGGCAGCTGTTGTGTACCCCACGTGACTCTCCCCACTCTCCGCTCTGGTCCGATAGTGGGGGTAGCGTGCTCGCGCTGCTCCGTGCTCGCGCCTTGCTGCTCACAGCTTGCTCCGCGAGCACGTATGTTGTGAAGCCCTGGTCTACAGTCATACATGAAACCACTTGCGCGCAACGCATTCCAAGCAACGAGTGGCGCAACCCAATGTCGTCGTGTAAACTAGGCTCCTCAAACCACGGCAGCACGATTCTTGCTTTGTGTCACGGAGAGTTATCCTGATGGAAGATGTCATCGCCATCAAAGAAGACTTCAACCATGAAGGGATGCAGATGCACCGCAATAATGTTGACGTAGTTCGCTGCTGTCATGGCATCTTCGTGTACTACCATAGGTGCCATAGACGTCCAACTCAATGCACCCCATAACATAATTCTGCTCTCACCGACCTGCATCTGCCACAGATCGCTGTCTATCCTGAATTACAGAGTGGGAGATCCTCCGACCTCTGCGTTTTGTGATGAGACGTATACGTCCAGTACCATACGCACATGGCTTACGCGTTATTCCACCATCCGTCAATTACATTCCATAGCTGCCCACGAAAGTAGTACGCAAATAGCCGACCGGCTTCGCCGTTTCAGAGATTCTCGTTTACAGCTGCAGGACCAAGACAATAGCGCCCTTTGTCAAAACAACTTATATCATTTGCGGCCATTATCTTCGCTGTAATGTCTGCCCATTCGTCTCGCTTCCGCTTACGTTCTTTCCCTGCTGCTTCACGTGCCCACAGCGCCACCAGCAGGCATTCAGCCTCGCGGTGGGAAGTGGTCGTAATGTTTTGGCTCATCAGTGGACAGTGCCCTCAGTCGGCTGCGCCCTGTATAACAATAGGAACACCACTGAATGCCCTCACTTTCTGGAATCAATGTTTGGAAACTGGATGTGTGGCAGCTCAGCCATGAGCTCAGCTGTGAATGAGTGTGTCCAGTGGTGCGAGTATGTGTGTGGGTTTTTAGGGTATGTATGGTACACTTATGAAGCTTACCCACTACAACACTTCAGGGGACATTTATGTAAAGAATTTCGATGAGTGTTGTTCTTATGTGCGGAGTATGTATGTTGCATCATCAGTACCTGACGGACCTACGGAATAACAAGGGTAAAAAATGGTTCAAATGGCTCTGAGCACTAGGGGACTTAACATCTGAGGTCATCAGTCCCCTAGAACATAGAACTACTTAAACCTAACTAACCTGAGGACATCACACACGTCCATGCCCGAGGCAGGATTCGAACCTGCGACCGTAGCAGTCGCGCGGTTCCGTACTGAAGCGCCTAGCACCTCTCTGCCACCACGGCCGGCAATAACGTGAGTACTTGTACATGTATGTATACCTTTCAATTTTAGCTATTGTTACAGATAAAGGAAATAAATGAATGTCTCCAACCGGCCGGCCGTTGTGGGCGAGCGGTTCTAGGCGCTACAGTCAGGAACCGCGAGACCGCTACGGTCGCAGGTTCGAATCCTGCTTCGGGCATGGACGTGTGTGATGTCCTCAGGTTAGTTAGGTTTAAGTAGTTCTAAGTTCTAGGGGACTGATGACCTCAGAAGTTAAGTCCCATAGTGCTCAGAGCCATTTGAACCATTTTTTTGCTCAGAGCCATTTGAACCATTTTCTCCAACCTGCAACACTTTATTTCAAATAAACTCTTGATACAAAGCAAGTCTATGTATCACTGTAAGGAACATCATCTTGCATTAATGTGTGACTTTTACTGTATTAAAAACAGTGGCATTCTCTGTAAGCACTCGAATGTTTGACCCCCTCCCATAGCATGTTTACAATTTCTTGCATTTTTTGATCAGTTTCCTTCACCTCTCGAAACCGTCAACCAAACATGCAGGTAAATAAAAGACTTAATTTCACCGCGGATTAATCTAATAAAACTCCTGCTAAGTACCATGTCTACATTTCAGTGTAAGGAACTTGTCCCTGCATTAGTAATGTGTGTCATATTGTGTTAAAAATAATGGCATTTTCTGCAAACACTACGGCATATGACCACTTCCATTGCTGTTTACAATTTTGGGGTACATACCTTCTTTTCTGATTTCCCCCCGTCCCTCCTCCCCGCCTCACCCCTTAAAATGTCCGCCATTGATGACTTCATATGTGATTATAGAAAGTATAAACCAACGGCTACTTGTGTTAAAACGTTAAAATTTCCTTCTTTCATTTTTCAGTACATTTTTCATAGTTTTTCACCGTTTCTCATAACATTTTCCATCATTTGACTCACGAACTACTAAACCTAACCTGAATCTTCTCACAACAGGAATCTGCATTTTACATCACTTCACTCAAGAGCAAAAGTAAATGATGTAAATAATGTACATATTAAGACGATTTTCACCTGAAGATGGGCCCACAGGTTCCGAAATGCATCGTGTAATCCAACAAAACACGAAAAAAACGTGGCTGAAGGCGTTGTTATTCATACTTCCTGTAAATTACCCTTGTTGTCCCTTTCTCTCTCTCACCCTCTCTCACTCTCTCTCTCTCTCTCTCACTCTCGGTTTCTTTACTCTCGTGTTTATTTTACTTTCCTTCGTTAAACACCATAGTGCTTAAATATATTAACAAACTTCATACTTGTAATTTTTGTATATATATTATGTGATGTAGGTATACAACTTTATGTGCACCGTATGATCTGGTTTATAATCCTGATGACAATCTAGAAAAAAATATCAACCAAAGGAACAAAATTACCTAAACATAAATTTTGTCACAAGAGCGGTTCGTCGTGATAACACCAGCCAATTTCGAGTTCTCCAGTTACTGGAACCCATTTGTAGGAAATTTAAAGTGGTATAGACACAGTTAGCGGATAAATATAATGTCCTTTTCCTGACTAAATCCTTGAAGCGTACAGTACTGAACCGCGGTGATCTTCACAGTTTCGACTGCTACGGTCGCAGGTTCGAATCCTGCCTCGGACATGGATGTGTGTGATGTCCTTAGGTTAGTTAGGTTTACGTAGTTCTAAGTTCTAGGGGACTGATGACCACAGATGTTAAGTCCCATGGTGCTCAGAGCCATTTTTGATCTTCACAGTTTGAAATAAATGATGTCGTCAGTCCCATTGAAAAGACAAAGCCAAACTTCCAGTTTCTAAATTTACAGATAAGCGTCTTCTGCAATCTAGTATTACTTCTGTCCAATGGAAACATGAAATTATCAATATCCATTCCTTATGTTGGTGACTTAGAAGTAAATTACGATGATATGACACTTAGTGCTGGAATCAATTCCATCTATGGAATGTCTATAAACACTGTATTTGACGTGCTATTGTGTATTGTGCATTGAACCGGGGACCTAGAAACGACGGAGAGGCTTCATCCTACCATAGCCCTCAATGGTTCACTGCCCCACAACAGGCCACAGCAGTCCACCAACCCCACCGCCACCCCACACCGAACCCAGGGTTATTGTGCGGTTTGGCCCCCAGTGCCCCTCCCCCCCCCTCCCCCGGGAACGTCTCATACTAAACGAGTGTAACCCCGAATATTTACGTGGTAGAGTAATTATCGTGTACGCGTACGTGGAGACAGTGTTTGCACAGCAATCGCCGACATAGTGTAACTGAGGCCGAGTAAGGGCAACACCGACTCAAAGGAAGGCCTCGGCGCTTGTTCGTGACGTCACGTCAGCTAGGCACGGCGAATGCCAGGTCTGTTGCAGGCATACTCATAATGGTGGTGTCTCCCTCTCTGACACAGGAAAATGTGAATCTATTGACGGTAGTTGACCAACACACATTGTTCTGACAGATTTCTGCAATCAATTAATTGTTCAATTCATTACACTTCTTAACAAATAGTGTACTCCTGAACTTAAATTTCCACCTGTTTTAAGGATTGACATACAAAAACAACTTCATGGAGCAGCAGCAACAGAATTCGTGCTTCTTTACCTTATTTGTAAATCTGAGGAAGTTACGTTTGTACTGGGTTACTTTTACAAGAAACTGTGAACATATTGGTGCTCTTCTTTAGGTATCTCGTTTGACTATGGGCTGAGGAGCACTGAATGTAAATGAAATATCTTGCGATTGTACACGTTGGGGGAGGGGATAAGGGGCAGAAGAAGAGGCAAAAGAGAGATACTTGTTTTATCAAATAAAATTTTTTTATCTTATAAAGTTTCTCCTTTCAGTTGCAAGAGGGGAATATTTATCTTTTCTAATGTGCACGTTTAAAAAAGTTTAAGCTCAGCAGTATTTTCGATGTATGAAGCTATTTTGTTTCCTGTTTAGAATTGCTTTCGTTGAAAACGACTGTAATCTAATGACTGGCAACAGTTGGACATTTAAACATGTAAATTAGTTCACATTTCCAGTGACGATGTCAAACGAAAATAAATAAGTAAATAAATAAAAGAAACGAGTTAACTGTAAGGGGGTTGGGGTAAGTTTCGATAGCAAAATGGATCAAGTAAATATAGTTACTTGAATGTAAAATTTCCGAAGCTTGCAATGGGGCAAAGCATCTTCTCATATTGATCTACGTTTGTTTTGACAGGATTCAGTAATACAGAACTATGATCTTCATTTGTAGATTTACGATAGTAAGAAAATCTTTCATGTAAATAAAACTGCAGAATCCAAAACAATACCAAACATTCTGTCCAAAACTAAGAGATTTATAGTGATAAGCACGCCCAGGCGTTTCTGCCTGCAACAGACCTGGCGTTCGTCGTGCCTAGCTGACGTGACGTCACCAACAAGCGCCGAGGCCTTCCTTTGAGTCGGTGTTGGTAAGGGGAACCAGCCCGCATTCACCGAGGCAGACCACCTTAAAAACCATCCACAGGCTGGCCGACACACCGGACCACGACACTAATTCGCCGGGCGGATTCGTGCCTGGGGCCGGCACGCCTTCCCGCTCGGGAAGCAGCGGGTTAGACCGCGCGGCTAGGCGGGTGGGCTGACTTACTATTGGCGATACATGTATTTTTACGTTTAGCTCCAGCTTTCAGGAATAGTAACAATATAAGGGGATCACACTGTAAAACTAGAAGTTAGCACATCTCTTGAATGCTGTAGAAGATATCAATCTCGTCCCATTGTTTATCCACCACTCTAGATAAAGCTTGGTTTGGCTGAAACGTTTTATACCAGTATGAAAGAAGGATACAACAGGATTATGATACGTTACGAGAACGTTTTTCACGATTTCATCTGACGAACTGCAAGAATTAGAGTTCATTGGACCAGGCATAAGTGAGAAAATTTGGAAGATATTGACGTGAGGGCTTTTTACAGCTTCTTGTGGGTCTGTATTACCTTCTAGAGAAAAACCAAATCTTCTGATTATGCAGAGGGTACTCAGCCTGGAAAAGAGATATGGGTTGCATGTCTTCAAAAGTTGCCGTACGATGGCTTGCTGAAACGAGTGTCAAGATGGGCGAAAGAAGTTACCAGGATCTTGAGGCTATCAAAACCGTTATAAGAGCTTCTGGAATGAATCTGTTATGGCAGCCTACTATTTGATGGTCTATCGTGATGACGCAGCAAAGACATCTCAATAGCAGACCTATGCCAAGCACTTTTAGATTCTACATCATCTAAGAACTTCTCTGAGTGAGTGTTCTAAATGTAATAAGTGCTGTTACTATCATTCTGCACATTTACCAACTTCAGATCTACTTAAGGTGGTAGCGGAGAGGGGGAACCTCCTTAGTCAGCTTGTAAAGTTGCTACAAAAATCACGGTTTTCAGTACTTAATAATTTAATAACTGTGCGTTGTGGAAGAAGGCAAATTTCGTAATCGACTTGAAAAGGGCCCAAGAGAAGTATCACAACATTCTCGAAGATTAAAACAAGATTGGTCTAGGCGCTTCAGTCCGGAACCGCGCGACTGCTACGGTCGCAGGGTCGAATCCTGCCTCGGTCATGGATGTGTGTGATGTCCTTAGGTTAGTTAGGTTTAAGTAGTTCTAAGTTCTAGGGGACTGATGACCTCAGATGTTAAGTCCCATAGTGCTCTGAGCCATTTCTGAACCAAGATTGGTCTGTAATGTCATAATTTTTCACTGTTACGGACAAAATTTGATACGATAGTTTTTATTACGAACAATTTCCACTCATAATACCCACACACTAACCTATATCAAACTACTTTTTGTCTCAGAACCTGCACTTGTCCGCTAGTAGTTGCTGAACTGTGCAAGTCTGTATCTTTTTCAATAAATCTCATTAACTTCAGTATCCCTTTTCCCTATTATGGGCAATGTGGATAACACAGACACGAATGTCGATGCCTACATTTGTTTGTAACATGTAATCACATCATTAACGGAATAGGAGCAACAGAGCTGACGCAGCAGTTAGCATTCTGAACTAGTAATTGGAAGGTGCGCTGTTTGTGCAGTACCAGTTCCAGCTGCAGACTGTTCAGTACATAAAGAAAGTTTATTTTTTTGCACTAACTTCCATACAACTCAAGAGACTTTTTGGGGAAGAATAAGGTACGGTATTTGTAATTTCAAAATACTTACAAACATGTTAAAACTACCTCTTTGCATTAAAAGTGTAACGCAGCCACAATTTGTGACCTCTGGTAAACATTAAATATTTCTAAATATGTTTGTAATGTTTAAAAAATAGTCGTATGATATGACCGTTTTTTGTCTTCTGTGTGTATATCTGCTTCATCACAGCAAACGACAAATAGTATCATCGACCTATGGCTACAAGTAGAGGCTGTTGAACCAACTATTTATTTCACCACGTGATAGGGGATCTGTTCCAAAAGCTGTTACACACTTCCGCTCAATACGAAAATGACAAAATTTTCTGTATAGTCCAATCCTTCGGCTGTTTAATGTTCATTACCTGATATTAACACGTCCTGAAAATAGAGGGTGCGTCTACAAGAACTTTTTCCTCTGTCAGAAATTTTTCACTATTTCACCATAGTAATTTATATTGTCAGTTTTTATTGGAGGGTTAGATTTTAAATAAAAAGTGAATCAAGAGCGTGTATGGCATTTTAAAAACTGTTTCCACATTATACAACGTGAATCAAATCCATAAAGCGACAAGGTAGAAACACTTCGTAATAATTGCAACCACCATCGACTTGGGAAAAAATTTTTTAAAAATGTGGCAAGAAAGTGTGGATACTGCCATGCGAAACATTAATGTGAAGCATTACTAACTGGCTTGAGTATGCTAGACTGCTGCTGAAAAGCGTCTTCCTATCTCAATTATTAAACAGTTATTTAATCAGTTAAGTGGACATAAATATTGTAAGTTAAGGGCAGCGCGTTCACGTTCTTGGAAACGGACAGCTTGGGTTCAGTACAGGATTTGGCTAATACATGAAGATCTTTATTTATCCATGCTACGTTTGTATCGGAAGTAGCTCTTGGTTGGCCCAATTGGCTACACTGCTATTCCTTACGAGCGTAAATCAGGACGATGACTCCCCATTGCCGGCCGAAGTGGCCGTGCGGTTAAAGGCGCTGCAGTCTGGAACCGCAAGACCGCTACGGTCGCAGGTTCGAATCCTGCCTCGGGCATGGATGTTTGTGATGTCCTTAGGTTAGTTAGGTTTAACTAGTTCTAAGTTCTAGGGGACTAATGACCTCAGCAGTTGAGTCCCATAGTGCTCAGAGCCATTTGAACTCCCCATTGACTGTGTGTTGTGTCGCAGACGAATCATTGATAAGTACAGGGTAACAGTTACTGAATTATATGAAATAAAGTCGTCGTAACTTCTGAACAGTTTGCGTTAGGACGTTCAAACCGCACTGTTGGCTGCGGGCCATGATGGGAATTAGTATGCGCAGTATGGTTTGGTTTAGCGATGAAACCCACTTTCATTTGGATGGGGTCGTCAGTAAGCAAATTGGCGCATTTTGGAGACTGAGAACCCGTATTTTGCTATCGAGAAGTCTCTGCGCCCTCAACAGGTGATTATGTGGTGTGCAATGTCTAGTCACGGAATAATAGGTGCGATACTCCTTGATGGCACGGTGACTACCGAACGGTAGGTGAAGGTTTTGGAAGATGTCATCCCCATTATCCAAAGTGACGCTGATTCCGACAAGCTGTGGTTCATACAAGACGGAGCCCGACCTCATCGAAGCAGTTTGATGTCCTGGAGGAGCACGTTTGGGACTGCACTGGGGTACCCAGAAGCCACTGGCATGTCCTTCGATTGCCCGCCATACTCTCCGGATCTGAACACATGCGACTCCTTTTTGTGGGGTTATAATAAAGACAAGGTGTACAGCAATAACCCCAAAACCATTGCTGAGCTGAAAACTGCCTTACAGGAGGTCACCGACAGCGTCAATACTTCGACACTTCAGCGGGTCATGCGCCACATCACCGCTGCTGATGAGAGACATAACGAACATGTCACAACATAAATCCGAATGTCTGTAGTGACGTTTACATGTTGAATAAAGATTGTGCACGCCGTATTTTGTAACTAGTTTACTTTTTTTCATGTAGTTCAATAATTGTCACTGTGTATGAAGTCTATAGCAATGTTCAACTATTTGTGAATCACATGTCGAAAATGAAAGGAAGGTAATGGAAGAGGGGCTAAATGCTGGCAGTCAAGATCCGGAATTCGCCGCCGAATCCCATCCTTTGCGGAATATTTGCACGTCAAAGAAACGCCGCTTAGGGCGACAGGAAGTTCCCAGTACTCTATAATTGGCATTTAAAGCCTCTGTTCAGTTCACCAACTAGTAAGACCATTTCTTCGAGGAAAATCGGGACCGACAGAAGCGGAAGGACATGTAATTGCCTCCTCCTGGAAGACTCAAAGAAATTTCCGCGGAAGTGACTTTTGCTTCTGTTCCATTAGCAAGATTTACACAGGATGACGAGTAAAAGACCTTACTCCGTCTTCTTTAAACTTGAATGAAATGCCTAACAAGATTCGAGAGTTTGCACATGTGTAGGTGAATGTTGGTAATGTAACGGCGAAAGAGAATCATCAGGGAGCATAATGAATAAGAAAAATCAGTGAATATTTATGTTAGCCGGCAACAAATCTAGCAGCATGACCATGAATTGCTTCGATGTCTTCCTTTAATCCGACTTGGTGGGAATCGCAAACACTCGAACAGTATTCAAAATGAATGGCACCAGCGTTATATACACCTTCTCATTTATAGATGAGCCATACTTTCCCAAAACTCTCGCCGGCCGCTGTGGCCGAGCAGTTCTAGGCGCTTCAGTCTGGAACCGCCCTGCTGCTACGGTCGCAGGTTCGAATCCTGCCTCGGGCATGGATGTGTGTGATGTCCTTAGGTTAGTTAGGTTTAAGTAGTTTAAGTCTAGGGGACTGATGACCTCAGATATTAAGTCCATAGTGGTTAGAGCCATTTGAACCAAAATTCTCTCCTTCCCTACCACCAACCCGACGTGCTCATTCCATTTCATATCTCTTTTCAACGTTACACCTAGATAATTAATCGATGTGATTGTGTCAGGCACCACTATACTAATGCTGTATTCGAAGGTTACAGGATTGTTTTTCCTACTCATCCGCATTATCTTACACTTGTCTACATTTAGAGCCGCCTGCCATTCACCACACCAACTACAAATTCTGTCTAAGTCATCGGTTATCCTCCTATAGTCAGCCAACGACGACACCTTCCTGTGCACCTCAACGTCATCAGTAAACAGTCGTAAAGCGCTGATCATCCTTTCCGTCAAATCATTAGCGTACGAGGTTGCGCTTAATACACTCCTGGAAATTGAAATAAGAACACCGTGAATTCATTGTCCCAGGAAGGGGAAACTTTATTGACACATTCCTGGGGTCAGATACATCACATGATCACACTGACAGAACCACAGGCACATAGACACAGGCAACAGAGCATGCACAATGTCGGCACTAGTACAGTGTATATCCACCTTTCGCAGCAATGCAGGCTGCTATTCTCCCATGGAGACGATCGTAGAGATGCTGGATGTAGTCCTGTGGAACGGCTTGCCATGCCATTTCCACCTGGCGCCTCAGTTGGACCAGCGTTCGTGCTGGACGTGCAGACCGCGTGAGACGACGCTTCATCCAGTCCCAAACATGCTCAATGGGGGACAGATCCGGAGATCTTGCTGGCCAGGGTAGTTGACTTACACCTTCTAGAGCACGTTGGGTGGCACGGGATACATGCGGACGTGCATTGTCCTGTTGGAACAGCAAGTTCCCTTGCCGGTCTAGGAATGGTAGAACGATGGGTTCGATGACGGTTTGGATGTACCGTGCAATATTCAGTGTCCCCTCGACGATCACCAGTGGTGTACGGCCAGTGTAGGAGATCGCTCCCCACACCATGATGCCGGGTGTTGGCCCTGTGTGCCTCGGTCGTATGCAGTCCTAATTGTGGCGCTCACCTGCACGGCGCCAAACACGCATACGACCATCATTGGCACCAAGGCAGAAGCGACTCTCATCGCTGAAGACGACACGTCTCCATTCGTCCCTCCATTCACGCCTGTCGCGACACCACTGGAGGCGGGCTGCACGATGTTGGGGCGTGAGCGGAAGACGGCCTAACGGTGTGCGCGACCGTAGCCCAGCTTCATGGAGACGGTTGCGAATGGTCCTCGCCGATACCCCAGGAGCAACAGTGTCCCTAATTTGCTGGGAAGTGGCGGTGCGGTCCCCTACGGCACTGCGTAGGATCCTACGGTCTTGGCGTGCATCCGTGCGTCGCTGCGGTCCGGTCCCAGGTCGACGGGCACGTGCACCTTCCGCCGACCACTGGCGACAACATCGATGTACTGTGGAGACCTCACGCCCCACGTGTTGAGCAATTCGGCGGTACGTCCACCCGGCCTCCCGCATGCCCACTATGCGCCCTCGCTCAAAGTCCGTCAACTGCACATACGGTTCACGTCCACGCTGTCGCGGCATGCTACTAGTGTTAAAGACTGCGATGGAGCTCCGTATGCCACGGCAAACTGGCTGACACTGACGGCGGCGGTGCACAAATGCTGCGCAGCTAGCGCCATTCGACGGCCAACACCGCGGTTCCTGGTGTGTCGGCTGTGCCGTGCGTGTGATCATTGCTTGTACAGCCCTCTCGCAGTGTCCGGAGCAAGTATGGTGGGTCTGACACACCGGTGTCAATGTGTTCTTTTTTCCATTTCCAGGAGTGTAGTTAATGCAACACAGGTTTTTTTTCCGGAAAGCAGGTTGGCTTTATTCAGGATTCCAATACACCATATTCCCCACTGTCCTGGCTAAAATTTTTCAACACAGTCTCCGCTCAACGCAACGACCTTACGCCACGTTACTGGCAGGGCCTGTATGTCCGCGTAGTACCACTCCACTGGTCGACGCCGGGGCCAGCGTCTTGCTGCATCAGTAACCTCCGCATCATCCACGTACTGCTTCCCGCGAAGAGCATCCTTCATTGGACCAAACAGGTAGAAGTCGGAAGGTGCGAGATTCGGGCTCTATGGTGGATAAGAAAGAACAGTTCCATGAAATTTTGTGAGCTCCTCTCGTGTGTACAGACATGTGTGAAGCCTTCCGTTCTCATGGAAACGATGAAGTTCGTTTGTATTTCTGTGGCGACGAAACCATTAAGTCGTCCCTTCAGTTTCCTGAGGGTAACACAATACGCTTCAGAGTTGATCTTTGCACCGTGAGGGAGGACATCGAATAGAATAACCCCTTCATAGTTCCAGAAGACCATCGCCATGACTTTACAACAGAGGTGTGGATTTGAACTTTTTCTTCGGAGGGGAGATGGTGTGGCATCACTCCATGGATTGTCCTTTTGTTTCCGGTTCTGAGTGGTGAACCCATGTTTCAGCACGTGTTACGACGTTCGACAATCAATTTTCACGATCAGCCTCGCAACGGGCAAGCAATTCAGTACAGGTGGTCCTTCGTTGCTCTTAATGGTCTTTTGTTAGGCGGAGAGGAAACCAGTGGGTACATGCTTCTGATTACCCCGACTGGTAGACGAGTGGGTCAGCACTACCAAGAGAGACGTCCAGTTGTACATTGAGGTGTTTGACTGTGATCCATCAATCGTCTCAAATGAGAGTGTCCGCACGTTCCAACACTGCAAGAATTTCAACCTTGTACGACCGGCCGACACACGGGAGATCACACAGGTTTTCGCGACATTGTTGCGATGATGACAGACGCCTTGCCCAACGAGTCGCAGTGATTTTATTCGCTGGCAGTTTTCCATAGTTATTCTGCAAGCGCCTGTGAATATCTGCGACGCTCTGGTTTTTCGCCAAAAGAAACTCAATGACAGCTCTTTGGTTGGGACGCACCTCCGTTAAAAAAGCCAATTTGAAAGCTGCGATAGCGCCACATTACCGGTATTTCATGAAACCATAGGGGCTGAAGCGGGAATATTCCACGATGTCCCGCAACTAATTCCGTATTTTATCAACCTAAATTAGCCCACAAAAACAGTGTTGCATTAGTTATTGAACGCCCTTCGTACATAGAGAAGGGGTCCTGACGATATCGTTGTCTCTGGGCCCTATTACTTAAAACGTCTTCAAGCCACTCGCATATCTGGAAAACTAATCCGTATGCTCGGACCTTCGTCAACAGTCTGTTACTCTGAATGATTGACGGAAATATAAAATATTCCAGAGAAACAGCACCAGAATCCTGTACGCTGCCACCAGAAAGAATACGGGAAGGGGGAAGCTGAAGAATGGATGAGTAGAGTTTAACGTCCCATCGACGAATAGGTCATTAGAGAAGGAACACACGCTCGGATTGCATATGGACAGGGAATAGGATAGGCCCTGCCCTTTCGAAAGGAAGTATCCCTGTAGTTGCCTGAAGTGATTTCAGGAAATCACGGGAAACCTAAATTTGTATGGATAGACGGGAACTTAAACCTATCTCCTTCCCAATACGAATCCAGTGTCTTACCAATTCACTACCTCGCTCAGTGAGCAACTTCCTCTCCATAAGACTGACTCTTATGTCTCTAATGTTGTGACTGAGCTTGTTTGCAACTTTCTGTGAGTGTCCAAACCTCTGATATTACGTGCTGATCTGCACGACTTGGCGCACACTACCTTCACCATTCATACAGAAAACGTCCAACACATTAGCAAGCCTCTCCACCACTGTTGAAACCGTTACTAACTGTGCTAAGCAGCTTGGAAGTGCATTACTAGACGCACCTTCTGTTAGCATACTGACACCCAGTGAGCTTGTCGTTTTAATCCGTTGTTTGTTTTTAGTTTAAGTGAAATATTTGTGTAAATAATGAATTAGAATAAGTTTTGTGCTGTTGTGGGCTTCAGTTTGAAGACTGCTTTGAAGCAGCTCTCTACGATAGTCTATCTTCAGCAAGCCTCTCCTTCTCTCCGTGACTACCACAACCTACACCTACATGAACCGGCTTACTGTGTTCATGTCTTCGTCTCCCTATACATTGCCAAACTGAGGACTCTCTGATGCCACTTCTAGTCAAGCTGTGCCATAAATTTCTTTTCTCCCCAGTTCGATTCACTACCTCCATATTAGTAATTCGGGCTGCTTCTCCTTTTCTACATCTACATCTACATTTATATTCCGCAAGCCACCCAACGGTGTGTGGCGGAGGGCACTTTACGTGCCACTACATTAACTCCATTTCCTGTTCCAGTCGCGTATTGTTCGCGGGAAGAACGACTGCCGGAAAGCAATATGTTCGATACCTCATCCAGAAACGGACCCTCTCGAAACCTGGACAGCAAGCTACACCGCGATGCAGAGCGCCTCTCTTGCAGAGTCTGCCACTTGAGTTTGCTAAACATCTCCGTAACGCTATCACGCTTGCCAAATAACCCTGTGATGAAACGCGCCGCTCTTCTTTGGATCTTCTCTATCTCCTCTGTCAACCCGACCTGGTACGGATCCCACACTGATGAGCAATACTCAAGTGTAAGTCGAACGAGTGTTTTGTAAGCCACCTCCTTTGTTGATTTCCTAAGGACTCTCCCAATGAATCTCAACCTGGCACCCGCCTTACCAACAATTAAT
This sequence comes from Schistocerca nitens, assembly GCF_023898315.1. Classification (NCBI taxonomy): domain Eukaryota; kingdom Metazoa; phylum Arthropoda; class Insecta; order Orthoptera; family Acrididae; genus Schistocerca; species Schistocerca nitens. Next base: position 775,279,850 of record NC_064616.1, on the reverse strand, counting down.
TTTATATGATCATTCCACTTCAAATCGTTCCGCACGTATACTCCCAGATATTTTACAGAAGTAACTGCTACCAGTGTTTGTTCCGCTATCATATAATCATACAATAAAGGATCCTTCTTTCTATGTATTCGCAATACATTACATTTGTCTATGTTACGGGTCAGTTGCCACTCCCTGCAAAAAGTGCCTATCCGTTGCAGATCTTCCTGCATTTCGCTGCAATTTTCTAGTGCTGCAACTTCTCTGTATACTATAGCATTATCCGCGAAAAGTCGCATGGAACTTCCGACACTATCTACTAGGTCATTTATATATATTGTGAAAAGCAATGATCCCATAACACTCCCCTGTGGCACGCCAGAGGTTACTTTAACGTCTGTAGACGTCTCTCCATTGAGAACAACATGCTGTGTTCAGTTTGCTAAAAACTCTTCAATCCAGCCACATAGCTGGTCTGGTATTCCGTAGGCTCTTACTTTGTTTATTAGGTGACAGTGCGGAACTGTATCGAACGCCTTCCGGAAGTCAAGGAAAATGACATCTACCTGGGAGCTTGTATCTAATATTTTCTGGGTCTCATGAACAAAAAATGGTTCAAATGGCTCTGAGCACTTTGGGACTTAACGTCTAAGGTCATCAGTACTCTAGAACTTAGAACTACTTAAACCTAACCAACCTAAGGACATCACAAACATCCATGCCCGAGGCAGGACTCGAACCTGCGACCGCAGCGGTCATGCGGTTACAGACTGTAGCGCCTAGAACCACACGGCCACCCGGCCGGCTCTCATGAACAAATAAAGCGAGTTGGGTCCCACACGATCGCTGTTTCCGGAATCCATGTTGATTCCTACAGAGTAGAGTCTGGGTTTCCAGATATGACATGATACGCGATCAAAAAACATGTTCTAAAATTCTACAACAGATCGATATCAGAGATATAGGCCTATAGTTTTGCGCATCTGCCACGACGATCTTTTTTTTTTTTTTTTACCGTTCCTCCTCTCGTCTTACCCACGATCCGTCGTGGAAAGCTACTCATATCTTACTTTGTCTGTTATTCGACCCACCCATCTAATTTTCAACATTCGTCGGTAACATCACATTTAAAAAGCTTCTGCTCTCTTCTTGTGTGAACCGATTATAGTCCACGTTTCTCTTCCGTACAAGGTTACGATTAAGGAAAACACATTGAGAAAAGTCTTCCGAACACTTAAATTTATATTCATTGTTAACAGATTTCTCTTTTTCAGAAATTACTTCAGGAATTGCTAGCTATTTTCCTGTCCAAATAGCAAAACTCATCTACTACTTCTAGTGTCTTATTTCCTAAACTAAATCTGTCAGCGTCACCTGATTTAATCCAACTACATTCCTTTGCCTTTGTATTACTTTGTTGATCTTCATCTTTAGTTTCTTTTCAAGACGCTATCCAGTTCGATCACCTGTTCTGCCAAGTTCTTTGCCACCTGTCACAGAATTACAATCTCAGCAGCAAACCTCAGAGTTTTTATTTCTTGTCGTTGAGCTTTAATTCCCTTTCCAGATTTCTACTTGGTTTCCTTTATTACATGTTCAGTTTACAGGTTGAATAACAGGGGAAATAGGGTACAACAGTATCTTTCTTCCTTATCATCTACTGCTGCCACTTAATGTCTTTCGACTCTTTGAACTGCAGTCTGGTTTCTTTCCAAGTTGTAAATAGCCATCGGCTATTCTCAAAAGCTTTCTTTGAATCAATGAATGCTATAAACGTATGTTTGCCTTTGCTTAACCTGTCTTCTAAGATAACACGTAAGGTCAGTTTTTGTCTCGCGTGTTCTAATATTTCTCCGGAACCCAAACTGAAATTCCCAGAGGTCAGCTTCTACCAGTGTTTCCATTCTTCCGTAAATAATTCCTGTCAATATTTTGCGAACACCACTTATTAAACTGATGGTTCGGTAGTATTCACACCTGCCAGCAGCTGACTTCTTCGGAGCTGGAATTATTACGTTCTGAGAGTATTTCCCCTGCCTCATGTATCTTGCACACTAATAGAAACACACTGAAAGGCCAAAGAAACTGGTACACCTGCCTAATATCGCGTAGGGCCCCCGAGAGCACGCAGAAATGCCGCAACACGAGGTGGGATGGACTCGACTAATGTCTGAAGTAGAGTTTGAGGGAATTGACGCCATGAATCCTGCAGGGCTGTCAATAAATTCGTAATAGTACGAGGAGGTGGAAGTGTCATCTGAAGAACACGTTGCAAGGAATCCCAGATATGCTCAATAATGTTCATGCATGGGGAGTTTGGTGGCAAGCGGAAGTGTTTAAACTCGGAAGAGTATTGCTGGAGCCACCCTGTAGCAATTCTGGACGTTTGGGGTGTAGCATTGTCCTACTGGAATTGCCGAAGTCAGTCGTAATGCACAATGGACATAAATGGATGCCGGTGATCAGACAAGATGCTTAAGTACGTGTCACCTGTCAGAGTCGTATCTAGACGTATAAGGGGTCCCATATCACTCCAACAGCACACGCCCCACACCATTACAGAGACTGCACCAGCGTGAACAGTCCCCTGTTGACAAGCAGGCTCCATGGATTCATGAGGTTATCTCCATACCCGTACACTCCATCCGCTCAATATACACTCCTGGAAATTGAAATAAGAACACCGTGAATTCATTGTCCCAGGAAGGGGAAACTTTATTGACACATTATTGGGGTCAGATACATCACATGATCACACTGACAGAACCACAGGCACATAGACACAGGCAACAGAGCATGCACAATGTCGGCACTAGTACAGTGTATATCCACCTTTCGCAGCAATGCAGGCTGCTATTCTCCCATGGAGACGATCGTACAGATGCTGGATGTAGTCCTGTGGAACGGCTTGCCATGCCATTTCCACCTGGCGCCTCAGTTGGACCAGCGTTCGTGCTGGACGTGCAGACCGCGTGAGACGACGCTTCATCCAGTCCCAAACATGCTCAATGGGGGACAGATCCGGAGATCTTGCTGGCCAGGGTAGTTGACTTACACCTTCTAGAGCACGTTGGGTGGCACGGGATACATGCGGACGTGCATTGTCCTGTTGGAACAGCAAGTTCCCTTGCCGGTCTAGGAATGGTAGAACGATGGGTTCGATGACGGTTTGGATGTACCGTGCACTATTCAGTGTCCCCTCGACGATCACCAGTGGTGTACGGCCAGTGTAGGAGATCGCTCCCCACACCATGATGCCGGGTGTTGGCCCTGTGTGCCTCGGTCGTATGCAGTCCTGATTGTGGCGCTCACCTGCACGGCGCCAAACACGCATACGACCATCATTGGCACCAAGGCAGAAGCGACTCTCATCGCTGAAGACGACACGTCTCCATTCGTCCCTCCATTCACGCCTGTCGCGACACCACTGGAGGCGGGCTGCACGATGTTGGGGCGTGAGCGGAAGACGGCCTAACGGTGTGCGGGACCGTAGCCCAGCTTCATGGAGACGGTTGCGAATGGTCCTCGCCGATACCCCAGGAGCAACAGTGTCCCTAATTTGCTGGGAAGTGGCGGTGCGGTCCCCTACGGCACTGCGTAGGATCCTACGGTCTTGGCGTGCATCCGTGCGTCGCTGCGGTCCGGTCCCAGGTCGACGGCCACGTGCACCTTCCGCCGACCACTGGCGACAACATCGATGTACTGTGGAGACCTCACGCCCCACGTGTTGAGCAATTCGGCGGTACGTCCACCCGGCCTCCCGCATGCCCACTATACGCCCTCGCTCAAAGTCCGTCAACTGCACATACGGTTCACGTCCACGCTGTCGCGGCATGCTACCAGTGTTAAAGACTCCGATGGAGCTCCGTATGCCACGGCAAACTGGCTGACACTGACGGCGGCGGTGCACAAATGCTGCGCAGCTAGCGCCATTCGACGGCCAACACCGCGGTTCCTGGTGTGTCCGCTGTGCCGTGCGTGTGATCATTGCTTGTACAGCCCTCTCGCAGTGTCCGGAGCAAGTACGGTGGGTCTGACACACCGGTGTCAATATGTTCTTTTTTCCATTTCCAGGAGTGTAATTTGAAACGAGACTCGTACGACCAGGCAACATGTTTATAGTCATCAACAGCCCTATGTCGGTGTTGAAGGGCCCAGACGAGGCGTAAAGCTTTGTGATATGCAGTCATCAAGATTACACGAGCGGCTCTTCGGCTGCGAAAGCCCATATCGATGTTTCGTTGAATGGTTTGCACGCTGACACTTGTTGATAGCCCAGCAGTGAATCTGCAAAAATTTTCGGAAGGTGTGCACTTCAGTAGTCATTGGTTCCATTTTTGCAGGATCTTTTTCCGGCCGCAGCGATGTTAGGATTCCTGATGTTCACGTTACACTCGTGAAATGGTCGTAAGGGAAAATCTGCACTACATCGCTAGCTCGGTGATGCTGTGTCCCATCGCTCGTGCGCCGACTATAACACCACGTTCAAACTTACTTAAATCTTGATAACCTGCCACTGTAGCAACAGTAACCGATCTAACAACTGGGCCAAACACTTTTTTTCTTAATAGGCGTTGTCGACTAAAGCGCCGTATGCTGCCTGTTTACATATCTCTGTACTTGATTTCGCATGCCTATACCAGTTTCTATGGCGCTTTAGTGTAGTTTTGTCACGGTTGATTCTTCCAATGACCTCAGTAATTCTGAGAGAATGTCATATATTCCAGGTGTCTTGTTTCTACACTGGTGTTTCCGAACTCTCCCAAATTATTCTCGTAGTACCGCCTCACCTTCACTCACTTACTGTTCTCTTTCTATACTACTTTCCTGAAGTTTGTTTCCCTTTTATAGACCCTCTATATATCCCTTCCGCCTTTAAGTTTCCTCTCAGTACTGGCTTGCCATCTAAGCTATTGAGATTCATACAGCTGCTCCTCATTTCTCCAAAAGCCTGTTTAATTCTCCTACGGGCGTCATATATCCTTCCTCTAGTCGCAGCAGGACTGCCGCAGCACATAGAGGTATTTCATGCAAGAACGTGGCGAAATTAGTATTTGGTATTTTCCGTACTGTCAGTCGTAGGGACCGCATTTGTTGGATAATACTGTATTTACGCAATTTATAACATGAAATAAAACAAAAGTAAGGTATTTTTATGACATTCTTTTATTTTTAACTACAATAGTGTCCACCATTCAGATGACATCTGCCAGGCTTGTTCATCTGAGCAATCTGTTTTATTTAGCATCGTTTTCAGCTTGAAGGACCTGCCTAATCCTTCCTTCGCTTGAGAGCAGTGAATGTGGTGATTCTATTAAGAAAGGTTTGCTGGTTTTCTTTCGTTTTCGTCTCATACTTGTTATTAATGGATTAGATGTCAGTAGTAGCCTGTTTATTACATCCAGATTGCATTCTTCTCGTGAAAATTTCCTGGCAAATACTTGTCTGTACAGACGAAGGCGCTTGTTGCAGCCCTTATCTGCTGCTTCTGAGAAACTGCGTATGGGTAAGAGGTCATATTCAATGACAGTTGGGACATGCACCAAATCCTTGTGTACAGTGGGAGACGTAGAATGCGTGGATATAAATCAACACACAGCCTTGCTGTTCCAACAGAATCAGCAGAAAATTTGTCTATGTCTGTCTTACGTCAACTGGAAATATCTTCTAGAATAGTCCTGATTCGACAGATGAGTTGCAGAGCTACACCTCTTATTCCTGCTGATGTTTCAGAATTTGCAAAAAAACTTCTATTTAATTTCCATCACTGCTATTTCCATAGCCTTGACTGAGAACATCTGCAATTAATTCCATTCGATTTCTTAATATTTCTTGAGTGACGTTTTTCCTCTCTTGAACAAATTTCTTTTCCTCTTTTGAAAGGGTTTGCCACTTCTTGATGTTTATTTTATAGGACAAATGAAAAAAAAATCGAGATGTCTAATTCGGTACTGGTTTATAGACAGGCCAAACTGAAGAACTTCTGTATTTACTACTTTGGTTTTTGACAAGTCATTGAAGTCGTCCGAGGTAGCCTTGCAAATCTACCATCTCATTGTCGATGCTCTCTGTTGCTGCGCTGCAGATCTTTGCACCTACCTTTGTCATTAGCAATGTGTGTTTTAGGGATAAATCACCCTCTGTGATTCTCGTAATATTTCAGTTTTCCAGTTGACACAACAATATTTTATTAGCAATATCAGCTATTTAATGAATAAATCTAACTCTTATTGATCTACAGTAGCGATGAGATGCTAGTGTAGTATTTTCCCAAACAATAAGGTCTCTATTGGATCGTCTAGCGTGTTAGAGCGGCGCTAAAGATGACTGAAATATGTTCCCATCAAAATCGTGCTTGTTCCAAATTTTTGTTTAAAATGAATTTTTTGTGAAGCATCAAAACCCATTTATAGATACGTTGCAATGCATTAATGTCTTCATTTGGAAGATAATTTAAAATCTCTTCTAAATACAATGTTAATAGCGAACATGTCTGAGCAAGCAATGTTTGAAGTTGAATCTTTGCACATCTGAGTCACCTGATAGAATTCAGTCACAGGGTAGCACTGCTCTTGAAGAATATTGCAACAGGAACAAGCCTTCTTATCAGCTATTCACATTATTTCGTTTTATTTCCTTATCAGCGAGGCTTCCACAAACATTGACAAGGCTTGGGTATGCTTGTAACTCTCTACGACTCCGACATAATGCTTGTCTATATTTAGAGCTCTGTATAGAAGATAAAGTAATATCTTTAATCACTACTGAACCCTCAATATTTCCAGATTCTCAGAGCCTAATTTGACTGGCATACATTAATTCTGTCGCTCCAAAATTGTTTCTCATTAGCTGTGTCTTACGCCTTTTACTACGTTCGCTTAACTCTACAAACGATTTTGATGGCCTACCAGTTCGACTTTTGCAACATGGAATTTTAATGGTATTTTGCAACCAATTATGGTTAATGTTGAGAAGATACTTTCAACTTTGTGTGAAGCAATCCAGCGTTTCTTCGATTGTGACTTTATATAAAAGTTTATGTTTAAAACGTTTTCTTTCCTCATCCGGGAATGTAGCAACTCTTAATATATAATTTTCCACAAAGTCCAATCTTTTTACAAATTCTTTTTCAGGACATCTCTTCACAAGGCCATAGAGGCCTTTTCCTGTCGTAATTTTCGAAGGACCTAGAATTAAAAAAAAAATGCTTTCAGAATTCATTTCGGAGATGACAAACATTTTGTAGCTGACAACTCATTAATGTAAAATAATCGTACAAAATCAGATTGCGGTATTCAGCTGCTACTTTTTTAAATTTCCAGTAGAGGAATGATTTTTCTATTACTCTATTAACAAGTATGCATGAAAACACCCTGAACTATAACTAAAACAATGGTTATTAACAAAACTAGTAAATAATATGGGGAAAATAGTTATAAACAACGGTACGTACTCGGATCTTCAGAACCCATATTGCTTTTCACCGCACTTCAAGTAAAAATATGCATTAACACATCACATCTAAGGCGCTGCAGTCGTGGACTGTGCGGCTGGTCCCGGCGGAGGTTCGAGTCCTCCCTCGGGCATGGGTGTGTGTGTTTGTCCTTAGGATAATTTAGGTTAAGTAGTGTGTAAGCTTAGGGACTGATGACCTTATCAGTTAAGTCCCATAAGATTTCACACACACTTGAACATTTAAAAAAAAAAAAAAAAACATCACAAACGCAGTGATTTCAAGCTTCAAAGGCACTGCAAGCATGACGTAAATACAGAATAGCTCTATAGCGTATCACTGCGCAATATGCAAGTAACACACTCCCTCAGGAATGCCCCATCTATCAGACTATTGCAGGAAGTTATGCATTCCGGGAATTACTCGCGTTTAAGAAGTGGACTTTTGGCCAGCTTTTAGGGCGAAATACCCCTATGTGCACCGTGTCGGTTATACTTAACATCCGCTCCGGTGGTGTAATGTATCTATGATGGAAAAAGTAATGCCCGGGTTCGATTACCAAATGCATGAACATTGACCGAAAAAAATACAGCACCAACAGGGAATTGTGTGACATAAACGAAAGTTGGTAGCGTGTCCCAGCATATGAAAAGTGATATCTATACAGATTTCATGCCTGTTGCATAAGACAAATTTGGAAATTTGTGGTAAGGCCTTATGGGACCAAACTGCTGAGGTCATCGGTCCCTAAACTAATTTATGCTAAGGACGCACCCATGCCCGAGGGAGGGCTCGAACCTCCGACGGGGGGCGCCGCGCGGACCGTGTCAAGGCGCCTAGACCGCGCGGCTACCCCGCGCGGCCGTTGCATGAGAGTGATAGTGCCACTATGAGGATGCAAATCAGGTTTGCTTTAATTACACGCTATAACGGTCGTAAGCGTTAGTTCCCTTTGACGTAAGACGTGATGAGTTGATGTTAGTCAAGAATGCCTTTAAGGCGACAAAGACGACATTATCAACAAAAAAAATGTGTGTGAAATCTTATGGGACTTAACTGCTAAGGTCAGTCCCTAAGCTTACACAATACGTAACCTAAGTTATCCTAAGGACAAACACACACACCCATGCTCGAGGGAGGATTCGAACGTCCGCCGGGACCAGCCGCACGGTCCACGACTGCAGCGCCTTAGACCGCTCGGCTAATCCAGCGCGGCCATTATCAACACCTCACTGAGTTTGAACGAGGTCGTGTAATTGGGCTACGAGAAGCTAGATGTTCCTTCCGCGATACTGCAGAAATACTTGGCAGGAATGTGGCCACTGTATATGGTTTCTGGCAGCAGTAGTCACGAGAATGCACGGCCCCAGGAAGGAGGACCATCTGATCAACATATGGCTCTGAGACATCGAACAACAGCTTTAGTAGTAATCTGAGCAGCAGTTGGTACCATAGCGACAATTTTTTTCATTTAAATTCAATTTTTTGTTTCGAATTTTAGACCTGTTATCTGGAAACTCGAAACACGTCTTCCATATTCGTTAATCATGGTGACATACAATATTTTACATTATGTATGTAGTAGTAAATCATGTTAACAGCAACCATTGATAATACGAATGTAGAAATAAAACAGAACATTCGAAAAATAAGAATCAATTAAAAATAACTTAAAATAAAAGGAATTAGCGCAAGTCCCGAGTGAGCAACTTCCATCTTACATTACTAGATATGTTACTGGTAGCCTCAGAAGAATTCGAAGTTTGCCGACTAACTACAGCTATGCCCACTTCTAAACCTATTGTTGCTGCACTATTCTACATCACCAACACTGGTATGAGTGTGCCTCAGCAGTCCTCGACTCTTCACATACCCGTGTGGGTGGCCATAGAATTCTTTCTTTTCTTTTTATTTCCTTTTCCTTTTTTTTATTATATATATTTGAAGTTTCTCTTGGCTAAAATTATATGTGCCCGTCATTATCAGTAATTGAGGAAACGCATCTTGTGACCCGTCGATATTATTTTGATATTCAGACCGTCCACTTGATCTTATAGACTGAAAGTTAGGCAGTTGGCTTTTAGATATGCGATGTGCTATGTTACGCGTAACTTTGGTCGCTTTCTGAGTAACGGATTTTACGTGTACTAGAAAATTTCTTTTCTCGTCTAGAAGAATGCCTAAATATCTACAAACAATGTTGCGTTTGACAGGTATTCCGTAAAACCTCAGGGAAGGATTTATGGCAAGAGAAAGTCTTTCCCTCAGAAGTATGAGAACAGCTGTAGGCAGTTTGTTGCTCTTGCAAAAATATGGTTCAAATGGCTCTGAGCACTGTGGGACTTAACTTCTGAGGTCATCAGTCCCCTAGAACTTAGAACTACTTAAACGTAACTAACCTAAGGACATCACACACACCCATGCCCGAGGCAAGATTCGAACCTGCGACCGTAGCGGTCGCGCGGTTCCAGACTGTAGCGCCTAGAACCGCTCGGCCACCCCGGCCGGCGTTGCTCTTGCACCAGTGCATCTTAGCAAGCACATCACTCGCCTTTTCCTCAAGTCTCGCCCTGGAGTCTGTAGGCACAACTACTAGGTTGTCATCTGCGTATGCAAGAACTCTTCAGTTCCACGTCTAACATACAGAAGGTCCCAGAACAGTGAACTTCTTACGGAGCCTTGAGGAAATCCTTGGTATTCATTTTGATTGCCTTGCTCTGCCTCGCAAGCCGCTGGATGCTACATCTAGTACAGCTCTTATACAGTGATTTGGGGACTCTGAGATCTCGAAGGCGTGCGAACATCGCAGGCCACCAAAGACTGTCGAATCCGCTGCGAAGTCAGTTCTAAGCGCGACTGCATACTTCGTTGTCGAATGTTCTACAATCTAAAGAGCTCTATTAACCGCATCACCTATAGACTTCCCTTGATGATTCCACATTGACACTGGTTTAGATCCAAGAGCCCTCTGTGTGCCTGCAACCGATCACAGAGAATATGTTATTGAACTTTGTCCAAGACGTTTAATAA